>NC_079199.1:55394207-56116707 GCF_029499605.1 Hyla sarda
CTGTAGGTCCATACGGTTAAAATGATACCCTACTTATATAGGTTTGATTTTGTCGCACTTCTGGAAAAAATCATAACTACATGCAGGAAAATTTATACGTTTAAAAATGTCATCTTCTGACCCCTATAACTTTTTTATTTTTCCACGTACGGGGCAGTATGAGGACTCATTTTTTGCGCCGTGATCTGAAGTTTTTGTTTTGATCTGACTTTTTGATCACTTTTTATTCATTTTTTAATGTTATAAAAAGTGACCAAAATACGCTTTTTTGGACTTTGGAATTTTTTTGCGCATACGCCATTGACCGTACGGCTTAATTAATTATATATTTTTATAGTTCGGACATTTACGCACGCGGCGATACCACATATGTTTATTTTTATTTTTTTTTACACTGTTTTATTTTTCTTATGGGAAAAGGGGGGTGATTCAAACTTTTATTAGGGAAGGGGTTAAATGACCTTTATTAACACTTTTTTTTTACTTTTTTTTTGCAGTGTTATAGGTCCCATAGGGACCTATAACACTGCACACACTGATCTCTCATCTTGATCACAGGCGTGTATTAACACGCCTGTGATCAGCATTATCGACGCTTGACTGCTCCTGCCTGGATCTCAGGCACGGAGCAGTCATTCGTCGATCGGACACCGAGGAGGCAGGTAAGGGCCCTCCCGGTGTCCGATCAGCTGTTCGGGACGCCGCGATTTCACCGCGGCGGTCCCGAACAGCCCGACTGAGCAGCCGGGATACTTTCAGTTTCACTTTAGAAGCGGCGGTCAGCTTTGACCGCCGCTTCTAAAGGGTTAATACCGCACATCGCCGCGATCGGCGATGTGTGGTATTAGCCGCGGGTCCCGGCCGTTGATTAGCGCCGGGACCCACGCGATATGATGCGGGATCGCGGCGCGATCCCGCTTCATATCGCGGGAGCCGGCGCAGGACGTAAATATACGTCCTGCGTCGTTAAGGGGTTAAGCAGTAGATATTAAAATTGGTCTTTGGATGACCGGCTAACCTGGCAAAGCAGCATTGGTAGTTCTAATCATGTAATCCTTCATAATCTCTGCCATAGACACACATTGCACTAGATTGTTTTACTAGGCACACAGCCATAACTATTCATCATCCTCTACTTAAACGATTCAGCCATTTCTCTAGCTGTTGAAAGAGACAAGCACATTATGGCAACTACACATTTTAAACTGACATGTGAAAAACTGGGGTAAATAAGAATGACCGGAGTGTGAAGCATGCCAAAGACTAGACAACATTTTTCAGATTTCACTGGAGTAATCTAGTAAACATCTTAAACTTGAAACTTGAGGCAGTCTTTTGCTGTTATGAAGATTTAAAGGGTTCTCCCACTGAAGACTGTGGATATGTCATATACGCTCTGATAGGTGGATCAGAAAAACGTCGGTCATCAGTCCATGCATCCAGGCAGAGACTAAATGCGAAGACTGCTAAGCAGGAATGCAGCTCTCCATTCAAGTTTAACAAATTACCTCCACTTATTAGACAAGTAGGGGTGTGAATCGCCAAGAATTTGGCGATTCGATTCGAATCGCGATACCAGTGTGGCGATTCGATATATCGCGATATATCGCGATACCGTCTAGGTGACGATACATCGCGATATATCGCCCACCTGGGAGCATTCATAGATCCCAATAGACGCCGCTGTCAGCTTTGACAGCGGCGATCTAGTACTCCGGTGCTGCAAAATAAAATAAAACGCACTTTTCTTACCTGCCAACGAGCCCGCGGAGCTCCGGTACAGTCCGGTACAGGTGTTCGGTCCCCGGGCTGTATTCTTCTTACTTCCTGTTAGTCCGGCACGTCACATGGAGCTTCAGCCTATCACCAGCGGAGGCGGGACATCGCTGCGGCTGGTGATAGGCTGAAGCTCCATGTGACGTGCCGGACTAACAGGAAGTAAGAAGAATACAGCCCGGGGACCCAACACCTGTACCGGACTGTACCGGAGCTCCGCGGGCTCGTTGGCAGGTAAGAAAAGTGCGTTTTATTAAAAATTCCACATCCCTAAAAGAATCGATTCAAAAATATTTTGAATCGATTCTGTATCGGCAAATGAAAAATCGCGATTATCGCGAGAATCGATTTTTTCTTACATCCCTATAGACAAGGTGGGAAAATTCCTTTAAAACTTGTTCATTGTCCTGGCGCAATCCAATTCCTTGTCAGAAATTTCACTACAGAACTTCCGAAACATAAACTAAGTCAGCAGTCTCCCAATGAAATCAGTGGAAGGCTGTTGAAAGTGGAATCTGCATAGAGTTAGGCTGGCTTCACACTACGGAATTTACGAGCAAAATTCTGTTTTGAAATTCCGCTTGGAAATTCTGGTGCAGCAGAGTCTCTTTGCTGGCAATGAGAATTTGCTGCACAATGTACACTGCAGAGTTTTCGAGGCAACATTTTGGCAAGTCTCGTTCGACAGACATTGCCGTCTATAGGAACAGCGATGTCTGCACGATCCTAGCACTGACTGATTCAGTGCACTGCCCACACTCGGAATCTCCGTTGAGTGAAGCCTTTTAGGATACAACCAACACCTTCCCTTGATACACTGTTTTCATTGCCAACATTTTTTATTTTGTGCTCAAAATGCTAAGGCAGAGCTCCATAAATTGTAACCAATAATTATTACTTCCACATAGTTCTCATTGAAGATGGTAAATTGGTTTGTATCATTATTACAGGCACAGTGATCTGTGGCTTTAGAGAAGCTAGGCAGCTACTAGAAGAAAAGATGTCTAATCTGTTGCTTACCAAGGCTTCAGCCGGCACACAATGTCTTCGATATCTTGGCGAATCTCATATGTAGACTCCAATCGGAAGAGATTAAAATTGCGAAGAAGGTAGTCATGTAGAGTTAGAAACTGCAGATTCAACTTTGGCAATGCCAGACACCCTAAAAACAGAAAGCCAAAGATCAACAAGTGTCAACATGTTTTGTAAGTAAAACTCCAACATTAAATCCCTTTTTACTAGTTATTTATATTAGGGAATTAAATTATGAGATCTCAAACTCACACTCTTTGCCAGCAGAGGCCATCCTGGCAATAGAGGAATATGCCTGTACTTTAGTGATGGCACTGAAGCTGTAGAATTGTTCAATATATTTGTTATTTGGTAAAATGTTACTTTGCAATTGCTCCAATATACTAGAAGGGTAGATAACTTTAAAGGAAATCTGACATGTTCCACCTGCACTAAACACAATACACAGGGTAATAATGCGAGTGAACCAGATTAATATGATGTATCCCTGACCCTGATTCATGGTTTCGGAGATACCTGTATATTAGCCTCCGTCTTCGCGCTAAGGAGGCAAAAGCCGGTGTTCTGATCTTCCCTGCCTTTGTCCCCCTCTACTCAAATATGCCTGTCCACCTTACGCTACTTTCCGCTACTTACTCTTACTCTATGAATATTTATGAGGTGGGTGGGCATATGGGTGCAGCAAGGACGTAAGCAGGAGAGCTCACAACATTAAAGGGGGGTTAACACATTAGCATGTATCTCCAGGACCAGAGCACCGATCCCAGTGAGTAATAAATCATTCTCTCAACCTGTATATTGGGTTTACTGCGGGTAAAACAGGTGTCAGATTTACTATAAAGATGACCTGTGTCAAACTCCCCAAAACTTAGATTTTACTTTCATTCTAAAGCTTAGGGTACCCTGATCAAATATCTTTTAGAAGTTTATTGATAAGTCCTTCTGTGGGGTATGTGGAGGTTATATTTTGTCTCACAACTCAGGGAATATCAGGCAATGGGCAGGATTATACAGTCAGGGGGTGTGAATGTTGTACAGTGAGGGGCCTGTATGCCTAATGCACACCTATGATTGTATAATCCTGCCCATCCCATTACTCCCTTAACCCTTTTCTTTTTTTCCTTCTCACCTTCTAAAAATCATAGGGGGAGATTTATCAAAACCTGTCCAGAGGAAAAGTTGCCCAGAGTTGCTACAGACCCATATTGCCACCAAATGAACTTTGTAATGAAATCACAAATTTTTACCACCAAATCTATGGTAAAGCAAAAACAATTATTTCTGGGGCAAAATTGAAAACAAAATAAAAAACGCAATTTTGCTAATTTTTAAGTAACATGACATGTTATCGTTATTCTATAAGCCCATATTATAAAAATGATCTATATGGGGGCGTGGCCTGCACGGAGAGCTGAGCGGTCGCACACGTCTGTGCTCCCGCTGACCCAGCTCTTATAACCCAGATAGCATCATCCCGACCGGATCCCGATTCACCTGGGGGCCCTGGAGGAGTAGCAGAGACACTGCTGAGTCCTCCAGTGCTGCTTTCGGGTGCCGGAGGTGAAGGGAAGTAGAGCGTGGCACTGGAGTGGTGAGGCGATGAGGGAGTAAGGAGGACTGCCGGAGCAGTGGGCCGGGAGACATCGCCAGCCTACAGGCACTGGAGGTGATAGCTGCAGCAGGCGGGGAGCTGCTGGAAGGGTGGCCATAAAGTATACTAGCGGTCTCCTGTGTGGGGAAAACTGCAGGAGCTGTCCGCCCTTGTAAAGGCTTTCGTGGGCGGGGCTTCTGGTTGCCCTGGGAACTCCCGCGCCTGGGAAGTGCTGGAGTGGGGCTGGAGGCTGCTGTGACTGTGAAGGGAGCGGTGTGCGCCTACATTAAAGGGGTACTCCACTGGAAAACATTTTCTTTTAACTCAACTGGTGCCAGAAAGTTACAGATTTGTAAATTACTTCTACTAAAAAAATCCCTATCCTTCCAGTACTTATCAGCTGCTGAATATTACACAGGAAGTTCTTTTCTTTTTGAATTTCCTTTCTGTTTGACCACAGTGCTCTCTGCTGACACCTCTGTCCACGTCAGGAACTGTCTAGAGCAAGAGAGGTTTGCTATGGGGGCTTTGCTCCTGCTCTGGACAGTTCCTGACATGGACAGAGGTGTCAGCAGAGAGCACTTGTGGTCAGGCAGAAAGGAAATTCAAAAATAAAAGAACTTCCTGTGTATTATACAGCAGCTGATAAGTACTGGAAGGGTTGGTATTTTTTAATAGAAGTAATTTACAAATCTGTTTAACTTTCTGGCACCAGTTGATTTATACAAAAATGTTTTCCAGTGGAGTACCACTTTAACCCTTGGGCTCCCTGTGGACTCTACTGCAGTGCTGGACATTATCAGTAAAGGGGGTGAAGTGAGGTCTCCTCCACTATATTGAATTTCCACTGAGGGACCTGTGCCCTGGTCCTCTGCCCCCCGCTCCTCTGTGAGTGCTTAGGTGCTGCTGTTGGTTTGTTTGCTTTTAAGGAAGCAGTGACATCCTTGCTCCAGGCTCCTCATTAACCCCCACCTGACGCTCTCCACCTCTGCATCTTGCTTGTGGCTCTGCGTTGCTGAATTTTGGGGTGCTTACAGTGTTGCTGAATATGGGGGGTCCAAAAGGACGAAACAATAAATCTAAACCTGCGGCTGAAGCTGTGAGACAATCTACAGAAGACGAGGCTTCCTCTGATGAGGGACCTCTGCCTGTCAGAGATCAAACTAGACGTGACTCCTGTGCGCTTACCCCATTGACCTACCCCAAGTTCTCTGCGCAGGCCGCTAAAGCTCTCCCGTCGAGGCTACGGTTGGATTGTTTACTGTTTCTTCCCCCACTATGTTCCCCGTCTCTCCTGGCTCTGAGAGGTGTGATTCTCCTCCCCATTCCTCTTATCTGGCGGATTCCGTGGATCAGAAATTTACTCAGTTGTTGGCTGCATTCACCTCTTGCCAAACCATGATTGTTTCCAAAGTTGATGAACTCCAACAGGAATTTGTGATACTTCATCATGAGACTCAAAAGCTCTGTGAACGTGCTGTGGAGGTGGAATGCTGGGTTCTCCACTATCAAAGATACTCTACAACATATTCCTGCGCAGTTGTCCTCCATGCAACGGCAAATTAAGATTGAGCTGGATAGGGCTGATGATCTTGAAAATAGGCTCCGGCGCAAGAATATCCGTCTGGTGGGCCTCCCTGAAAAAGCGGAAGGCTCAGATCCGGTGGCCTTCCTGGAGGAATGGCTGCAAGAAATATTGCCACCTGACACCTTACTTTACAGTGGAGAGGGCACATCGTGTTCCTGCCCGACCTTGAAGAGCGCATGGACAGCGAGGGGTTACCATTCCACTTATTCTTCATCTGCAAAGGGTGTCTCTATTTTAGTAACCAAATCCCTTCCCTTGGTCATTGACCAAGTGGCTTGTGATCATTTTGGAAGATTTGTGGTTATCCAGTGCTCTCTGCATGTATTTAGTTTTCTATTGGTGTATGTATATGTCCCCCCCTCTATTCCATGTTGCGGCCTTGGATTGAATTACATCTAAATTGTTAACTTTCCCTCTCTGCCTGTTCTTATAGGGGACTTCAATGCGGTCCCGGATCCAAGTGTCGAGCAGATTCTGGCTCTCCTGGTCTTGGGAACTGGAGTACAGCGCTGTCCCTTACTGAGGTTTGGCGCTGGAAGCACCCGTCTGCTCCACCCTTTTCCTATTACTCGGCAGTGAATAGATCATTCTCCAGAATAGATTTGGCATTTGCCTCATCTGATCTGCTACCTCTGGTCAGCAATGCCTTGTACACCACTGGGGGGGGGGGGGGGGAGAATCTCTGACCACTCAGCACTTATAATCTCACTAGGCCTGGGCCCTCGGCCCTCCTCCACAGTCTGGCGGATGCACTCTGGCTGGCTGCAGGAGGACGTGGTGACGGGATTTCTATAGTGACCTTTATACCTCTAATTTATCAACTGTTCCTGACGGCTTGGTATCTTTCTTAAGGAGTTTGCCCCTTACCCCCTTGACTGCGGCTCAAGCGGCCGCTTTAGATGCCCCCTTTTCAGATGAGGAAGTCTCTGTAGCTATTGCTTCCTTACAGCCGGGAAGGACCCCGGGGTTAGATGTATGATTTGGGACTGGTACAGGATGAATGAGGGGCTGCTGATCCCTATTTTACAAAATCTTTTTAATGTAGTTTTGGAAACTGGGACACTCCCTGACTCCATGAGAGTGGCCCAGATTGTGGTTCTTCCCAAACCAGGCAAAGATCCAACATTGCCGGATTCCTATAGGCCTATTTCCCTCCTTAACGTAGATATAAAACTGCTAGCGAAAGTGTTGGCTAATCGGTTACGTAAAGTTATAGCCGCTGTCATCCATCCTGACCAGACGGGCTTTATGCCGGGGAGGGCTACTGACATTAATGTCCAACGATTACACCTAAACATAGCTGCAGTGGGAGGGGAGGCCTCTGGGGGGGTATGTGGTTAGTTTAGACATCTATAAGGCCTTTGATTTAGTGGAATGGCTGTATTTGAGGGGTGTGTTGGGAGTCCTTGGGTTTGGCTCTCGATTCCAGGGATGGGTGCGGTTGTTGTATGACAGTCCTAGGGCCAGGGTGCGAACTAATTTAGAGATCTATGAGTCCTTTCGGTTGGGTAGGGTAACAAGGCAGGGATGTCCTCTGTCTCCCTTTTTATTTGCTCTGGTGGTGGAGCCCCTGGCAGCGGCCATCTGAGCATCTACTAGTATTCATGGGGTCCGTAGGGGTTCCTTGGAGGAAAAGGTGTCCATGTATGCGGATGACACACTGGTCTATTTGACGGATGTCCAGGGCTCCCTGGGGGCTTTGTTCTCCCTCTTAGCTGACTTTAGTTCCTTTTCTGGCATCAGGGTTAATTGGGGGAAATCGTCCTTGATGACTATCTATGACGATGGACTCAGTCTCTTGACCACAGTCTCTTCCCCACGGGCTGCAACCTGTTATTCAATTCAGATATTTGGGAGTGGAGGTTTCTCCTTGTGTGAAAGAATTTGTGCTCTTGAATTTGGCACCAATGCTGCTGTCTGTGACTGATAAATTGCAGGCCTGGTCTTCCTTATCCCTTTCTCTGGCTGGCAGGATTAATATTTTTTAAAGGATTTATTTACCTAAGTTCCTGTATCTCTTTCATCTTTCTCCGGTGTTTCCCCCTAAAAAAAATGTTTAAGTGAGTGGAGTTCTGAGGTCCTTCTGTTGGCAAGACAAGCCTCCGCGCCTGGGTTAGCGCTGCTCCAGGCGTCCAAACAGTGGGGAGGTCTGGCTTCCCCTTATATGCACAATTACTTCCTAGCATCTCAATTGGTGTATGCTGCCTGGACCTGGCGAATGTTTCTACTGCTTTAGCAGGAGCTCTCATAGGTTCGTATAAAACGTTGACTAATGTCCTCTATAGATGCACGCCTACTTCCAAAGAGTGGCTGAGGTGTGGTCGGTGGTTTCCGGGCGCATCCCGCAGCCAGCAATGTCCCCTAGGGCACCTCTGTGGGGGAATCCTCATTTTGAGCACCTATAGGGGTTGGAAGCTGTTGGTTTCTGGAGTGATCGTGGAGTCCGGTTCGCCATGCATTTGTTTCGGGAGTTTTCCTCCTTCCCCTCATTCCAGGAGATGTGTGACCACTTCAATCTCCCTCGGAGTGCCCAGTTTCGGTACTTCCAGTTGAGACATGCGGTAATGAGACATGTGCAATTTGGTTCTCTTTATGTGACCCCGGCCTTTTCAGATGTGGAGCTGCTTATGAGTACCGCCGACCTCACTAAGCCACTGACTCATGCAAATGCTTTGCTGCAATCGGTGGGACCTGATCTGTTTGAGTTAGCCTATGTGAAGTGGGTGGATGATGTCCCTGAATTGACGGAAGATCAATGGCGGGAAGTTACTAAGACTTATTATCCTACGGTGGTTAGTGCGAGGGATTTACTCATTCAGGTAAGACTCCTCCTCCGTTTATACTACACTCCGGTTAAGTTGTTTCGTATTGGGGTCTCCTCTTCGGATTTATGCAGTACGGATGTGGGCTACCTTCTGCATGCCATGTGGAGTTGTACTTGTGTAAAACCCTTTTGGAGAGAGGTGATACAGTTCATGGCAGATCACTTAGACTTCCTTTATGTGTTCTCCCGTTGTTTGTCTATTAGGTGTTCTTAATGATTTGGTCACTGGCTCCCATAGGCGCCTTCTTATTAGGTTGTTATTGTTTTGTGCTCGGAAGATTTTGGTAATGGCCTGGAAGGATACATCCCCTCCCTCTATCCCAAGAAATGTCATAGGGTCTGGATGCCCTGGCTACTAGTGGATGAATCGGTGGTCCCCCCCAGAGAGGGTCAGAGTGGTTGTCGGTAACTGGGCGTTGGTGAAGGGGAGATCTCCGGGAGTGTATGTGCCCGTGAGTATATGTTGTCTGTCTCTATTGTTTTGAGGTTAGCCGGGTGTGGTCTTCCTAGCTCGTATAATCAGTATTGCTATTTTACTCCTTTTGTGTACACAGTGTTGATAGGCTCGGAGGCCCAGTGCTCGGCAGTTTTTGTTTTTGTTGGTGTATTACAAAATGTTATCAAATAAATACTTTTAAAAGAAAAAAAAAATTAAATGATATATATGATGTTTAGCTTTATTTTACTACTTAAAAAAAATTAAAAAAAAGTATGTTTAAAATTGTCCTACTCTGACCCCGATAACTTTTTTATTTTTTCTTATACTGGGCTATTATGAGGGCTTAATTATTTGCACCGTGATCTTTAGTTTTTATTGGTACAATTTTTGTTTTGATACACTCTTTGATCACCATATATTAATTTTTTAATGGTACATAAAGTGATGAAAAATACAAATTTCTGGACTTTGGTGCTTTTTTACATTTACCCATTGACTGTACAGTTTAATGTTATATTTTTATAGTTCAAATGCAGGTAAGGACACCACCTATGTTTATTTTTGTTTACATTATTTAAAAAATATAGGAAAAAGGGGGTGATCCAAGCTTTGAGGAAAGGGGTTAATTTACATTTATGATCTTTTTAAATTTATTTTACAATGTTTTAGCCCCCATAGGGGACTATTACTTACAATCTTTAGATTGCAATCAATGAACAATGCTGGTCCATAGAACAGAATTGATCAGTGTTCTTGGCGCTACCTTGGCTTACTGAAATGCCAATTGGATAGCGAGGATGAAGATAAGAGACCTCCCGCCGTCCTCTCAGCGGGTGTCCTCATCAGCTCCACTGAGCTACCAGCAAGAAACTTTTTCCATTTTAAATGATGCAATCAACTTTGATAGCGGGGTCTAAGGGGTTAATGCCAGACATCATCATTAACCATAAGTCTTGGTTGCTCGTAACAAATGGAAGTCCCCGCATGCTTAAACAACTGTAATGAAATAAAATCCAGGAACAGAGGGGGAGAGAGAGGCATCAAAATCTGTGTAGAGGAAGAGTGGTTCAGTTGCCCATAGCAACCAATTAGATTGCGCCTTTCATTTTTATAAAGTCCTCCGAAAAATGAAAGAAGCGATCTGATTGGCTGCTATGGACAACTGATCCAATCTTTCTCTACACAGGTTTTGATACATTTCTCCCAGTGTCTCAGATCTACATGTGCACAACCTGGAGTGCCTGCCCATTGTGTAGCTGCATGAATCTGGTAACTGAAGTGTTAAAGCGCTAAGTACTGGGAGTGCTAGAAGTCACATCCGTATAAGCTGTTCTAGGCAGCATGGGTAAAACAAGATTACATTTCAAAGCTGAGTTATATTGGTAGTTTTCACAATATTAGAGCTTATTAGGATGATCAAAACGAGGCTTACATATCAGTTTACAGCCTCACCTTCCCCAGAATAGTACTCTGTGGGCACAATGTTCTCATCCCATATGATCTTCTCTGTGGGATATAAGGGCATCTGGTTCAGCTGCTGGATTTGAGAGATCCGTCGCTCATGACGGGATACCTGCATAGAGAGAAGACAAAATAAGTTCATGTAGCAGCAATGTACATCGTATTATGTCTGCAGAGCTGGAAAGATTCATTCTGAAAGGTGTTTAAAAGGTTTAGAGATTTTACTTTAGGGATTAAGGGTCTTTTTTTTGCTTACAATGTGATTCTACATTTAGTGACTCTATCCTCTTTCTTATAGAACAGAAAGTAATAAAAGATGCACACCTAGCAAAGCCGTAGTGACAAATTGCTTTATATGAAAAATGGGAATTTTCTTACCAAATGAGGTTGCACCAGCGTCTGGCCCGGTCAAACTTACATAGTTTTTAAGGATGAAAAAAAAAAAAAGCCAAGAGTCCATCAAGTTACATCTAAAACCTTATTGTGCCGATCCAAAGGATGTTCCAGCAACACTTCCAAACGACTTGGTCACATGTTACTTATATGTCAACAACAAACATAGGATAGATCATTTAACCCTTACTCGCCCCCATTTGCGAGAGTCTGGGTTTTCGTTTAAATTCCCATTCAAGCCTCTGGGAAATATACACTGCTCAAAAAAATAAAGGGAACACTTAACACAATGTGACTCCAAGTCAATGACACTTCTGTTAAATCACACTGTTCACTCAGGAAGCAACACCGATTGACAATCAATTTCACATCCTGTTGTGCAAATGGAACAGACAACAGGTGGAAATTATAGGCAATTGGCAAGACACCCCAATAAAGGAGTGGTTCAGCAGGTGGTGACCACAGACTACTTCTCAGTTCGTATGCTTCCTGTCTGATGTTTTGGTCACTTTGAATGCTGGCGGTGCTTTCACTGCATAAGACGGAGCATGAGATGGAGTCTAAAACCACAAGTGGCTCAGGTAGTGCAGCTCATCCAGGATGGCACATCAATGCGAGCTATGGCAAGAAGGTTTCTGTGTCTGTCAGTGCAGTGTCCAGAGCATGGAGGCGCTACCCAGGAGACAGGCCAATACATCAGGAGACGTGAAGGAGGCCGTAGGAGGGCAACAACCAAGTAGCAGGACCACTACCTCCGCCTTTGAAAAAGGTGGAGCAGGAGGAGCACTGCCAGAGCCCTGCAAAAGGACCTCCAGCAGGCCACTAATACATTGTTCTCATAGTTGTGCATCCACTCATCCACTCAAACAGTCAGAAACAGACTCCAAGAGGGTGATTTGAGGGCCAGACGTCCACAGGTGGGGATTGTGCTTACAGCCAACACTGTGCAGGACATTTGGCATTTGCCAGAGAACACCAAGATTGACAAATTCACCACTGGCACCCTGTGCTCTTCACAGATTAAAGCAGGTTCACGCTGAGCACATGTGACAGAGTCTGGAGATGCCGTGGAGAACATTTTGCTGTCTGCAACATCCTCCAGCATGACTGGTTTGGTGCTGGATTAGTAATGGTGTGGGGTGGTATTGATGGCATTGATGCTATGGACTGGCCCGCCTGTTCCCCAGGCCTGAATCTGATTGAGCACATCTGGGACATCATGTCTCGCTCCATGCACCAATGTCACGTTGCACCACAGACTGTCCAGGAGTTGGCGGATGCTTTAGTCCAGGTCTGGGAGGACATCCCTCAGGAGACCATCCGCCACCTCATCTGGAGCATGCCCAGGCGTTGTAGGGAGGTCATACGGGCAGGTGGAAGCCACACACACTACTGAGCCTCATTTTGACTTGTTTTAAGGACATTACATCAAAGTTGGATCAGCCTGTAGTGTGGTTTTCCACTTTGATTTTGAGTGTGACTCCATATCCAGACCTCCATGGGTTGATAAATTCGATCTCCATTGATCATTTTTGTGTGATTTTGTCAGCACATTCAACTATGTAAAGACAAAAGTATTTGATACGATTAGTTCTTCTTTCAGATCTAGGATGTGTTATTTTAGTGTTCCCTTTATTTTTTTGATCAGTGTATTAAAATGCTACTTTATAATCCCTCTACAAGGTCATTAACCTCTTAAGGACGCAGGGCGTATGGATATGCCCTGCATTTCGAGTCCTTAAGGACGCAGGGCGTATCCATACGCCCGTGGGAATTCCGGTCCCCACCCCTAACCGGTTGGGGACCGGAGCCGGATGCCTGCTGAAATCGTTCAGCAGGCATCCCGGCATATCGCCCAGGGGGGTCATTATGCCCCCCCCATGTCGGCGACAATTCAGTCCAGCGATCTGCGGCGATTCCGGGTCAATCGGGTCTCCAGTGACCCAGTGACCCGGAATTACTGGCTGTTCGGGGCCGTCTCTGACGGCCCAGAACAGCCAGAGCCTGCAGGGGTGAGGTGGCACTGGTGCCACCTCACGATCGCCCTGATTCGTCGGCCGGATTACCGGCCGACCAATCAGGGCGCCTGCTGCGGGTGTCACTCCCGCACCCGCTCCGCCCCTCTTCCGGAGGGCGTGAGCGGGAAGACGACCCCGGGTGCTGGGGACCCCGATCCCCGGCGTCCATGTTGGGATCGGGGCCCCAGGAGCGACGGCAGCGGCGAGGGACTGTCCTGCGATGGGAGCAGCAGCAGGAGGTGAGTTACAGCCTCCTGCTGTTGCTTAGCAACAGCTCCCAGCTTGCAAAAAGGGCATGCTGGGAGCTGTAGTTATGCAACAGCAGGAGGCAGACCACCACAACTCCCAGCATTCCCTTATGGGCATGCTGGGGCTTATGGTTTTGCAACAGCTGGAGGCACATTTTTTCTATGGAAAAGTGTACCTTCAGCTGTTGTATAACTACAACTCCCAGCTTGCACAAACAGCTAAAGTGCATGCTGGGAGTTGTAGTGGTGCATCTGCTGGTTGCATAACTACAACTCCCAGCATGCCCGTTGGCTGTCGGTGACTGCTGAGAGTTGTAGTTTTGCAACAGCTGAAGGCACACTGGTTGTGATACACATTTTTTTTTTTACCTAACTCAGTGTTTCACGACCGGTGTGCCACCAGCTGTTGCAAACTACAACTCCCAGCAGTCACCTTACACTATGCACCGTACATGCTGGGAGTTGTAGTTTTGCAACAGCTGGAGGCACACTGGATTTGAAACACTGAGTAAGGTCACAAACTCAGTGATACATAACCAGTGTGCCTACAGCTGTTGCAAAACTAAAACTCTCAGCTTGTACAGTCTGTCAGCGCATGCTGGGAGTTGTAGTTTTGCAACAGCTGGATGTCCCCCCCAATGTGAATGTACAGGGTACACTCACATGGGCGGAGGCTTACAGTAAGTATCGGGCTGCAAGTTTGAGCTGCAGCAAATTTTCTGCAACAGCTCAAACTGCCAGCGAGAAACTACTGTGAACCCCCGCCCGTGCGACTGTACCCTAAAAACACAACACTACACTACCACAAAAAATAAAATAAAAAGTAAAAAACACTACATTTACACATACCCCTACACAGCCCCCCTCCCCAATAAGAATGAAAAACGTCTGGTACGCCACGGTTTCCAAAACGGAGCCTCCAGCTGTTGCAAAACAACAACTCCCAGTATTGTCGGACAGCCGTTGACTGTCCAGGCATGCTGGGAGTTTTACAACAGCTGGAGGCACCCTGTTTGGGAATCACTGGCGTAGAATTCCCCTATGTCCACCCCTATACAATCCCTAATTTAGGCCTCAAATGCGCATGGCGCTCTCACTTTGGAGCCCTGCCGTATTTCAAGGCAACAGTTAAGGGTCACATATGGGGTATCGCCGTACTCGGGAGAAATTGTGTTACAAATTTTGGGGGGTATTTTCTGCTATTACCCTTTTTAAAAATGTAAAATTTTTGGGAAAAGAAGCATTTTAGGTAAAAAATTTTATTTTTTTTTTACATATGCAATAGTCGTGAAACGCCTGTGGGGTATTAAGGTTCACTTAACCCCTTGTTACATTCCCTGAGGGGTCTAGTTTCCAAAATGGTATGCCATGTGGGTTTTTTTTTGCTGTCCTGGCACCATAGGGGCTTCCTAAATGCGGCATGCCCCCAGAGCAAAATTTGCTTTCAAAAAGCCAAATGTGACTCCTTCTTTTCTGAGACCTGTAGTGCGCCAGCAGAGTACTTTTCACCCCCATATGGGGTGTTTTCTGAATCGGGAGAAATTGGGCTTCAAATTTTGGGGGGTATTTTCTGCTTAAACCCTTTGTATAAATGTAATTTTTTGGGAAACCAAGCATTTGAGGTAAATTTTTTTATTTTTTTTTTACATATGCAAAAGTCGTGAAACACCTGTAGGGTATTAAGGTTCACTTTACCCCTTGTTACGTTCCCCCGAGGGGTCTAGTTTCCAAAATGGTATGCCATGTGGTTTTTTTTTTGCTGTCCTGGCACCATAGGGGCTTCCTAAATGCGGCATGCCCCCAGAGCAAAATTTCCTTCAAAAAAGCCAAATGTGACTCCTTCTCTTCTGAGACCTGTAGTGCGCCAGCAGAGCACTTTTCACCCCCATATGGGGTGTTTTCTGAATCGGGAGAAATTGGGCTTCAAATTTTGGGGGGTATGTTCTGCTATTACCCTTTTTAAAAATGTAAAACTTTAGGGAAACCAAGCATTTTAGGTAAAACATTTTTTTTTTTTTTTTTTTTTTTACATATGCAAAAGTCGTGAATCACCTGTGGGGTATTAAGGTTCACATTACCCCTTGTTACGTTCCCCGAGGGGTCTAGTTTCCAAAATGGTATGCCATGTGGGGTTTTTTGCTGTTCTGTCACCATAGGGGCTTCCTAAAGGCGACATGCCCCCCAAAAACCATTTGACGCTCCTTCCCTTCTGAGCCCTCTACTGCGCCCGCCGAACAATTAACATAGACATATGAGGTATGTGCTTACTCAAGAGAAATTGGGTTTCAAATACAAGTAAAAATTTTCTCCTTTTTACCCCTTGCAAAAATTCAAAAATTGGGTCTAAGAACATGCGAGTGTAAAAAATGAAGATTGTGAATTTTCTCCTTCACTTTACTGCTATTCCTGTGAAACCCCTAAAGGGTTAAAACGCTTACTGAATGTCATTTTGAATACATTGGGGGGTGCAGTTTTTATAATGGGGTCATTTATGGGGTATTTCTAATATGAAGACCCTTCAAATCCACTTCAAATCTGAACTGGTCCCTGAAAAAAATCGAGTTTCAAAATTTTGTGAAAAATTGGAAAATTGCTGCGGAACTTTGAAGCTCTCTGGTGTCTTCCAAAAGTAAAAACTCATCAATTTTACGATGCAGACATAAAGTAGACATATTGTATATGTGAATAAAAAAAAAAAATTATTCGGAATATCCATTTTCCTTACAAGCAGAGAGATTCAAAGTTAGAAAAATGCTAAATTTTCAAATTTTTCATCAAATTTGGGGATTTTTCACCAAGAAAGGATGCAAGTTACCAAAAAATTTTACCACCAAGTTAAAGTAGAATATGTCACGGAAAAACAATCTCGGAATCAGAATGATAACTAAAAGCATTACAGAGTTATTAATTTTTAAAGTGACAGTGGTCAGATTTGCAAAAAATGGACGAGTCCTTTAGGTGAAAAAGGGCTCAGTCCTTAAGGGGTTAATAAACATACTGAATACAAGTGGACCCAGTACTGACCCCTGCAGTACCCCACTTGTAACTGTCACCCAACCTGAGTTCCATTGATCCCCACCCTCTGCTTCCCATCATTGAGCCAGGTGTAAAACCATTTACATATATTTTACCTTAGTCCCAGCATCCTTATTTTAAGTAGCAATTTTTTTAGTGGCACAGTATCAAATGCCTTAGAAAGGCTATCCATTGGATAAAGTGGTCAGAAAAACATGTGTCAGGAATCTTGTTGCATGGTCTCCATTGTATTTACTATACTTTGCTGATTACACAAGTCCTGTTTAATCTATTTTCTCTTGTACTAAGAGCAAGTATATTTCCTTTTGGTGTTTTCACGATTAAGATAATTTTTTCCTGGTTATTGCAGGGACACCTTGTGCTTTTACTACTTACAGGGTCTGCACATATAGAACGTATGCTATACAGACCATTCCACATTATGTTTTATACTTGCTACTACACTCATGATTTGTATGTCTGATGTATATGTTTTTATTCTTGTGTAAATTAATAAAATTTGCTTTTTTATATGGTATTTTGCATATGTGATCTATATTTTTGTTATGGCCCTTGGCAAAGCCAGCAAATGCCAGGGACCCCTGTGCTCACGGAGGTCACTGGTTTGTTGAGCACTAATAATCAGTTTTACCCCTTGAAGGGGTATTCCGCCCCTAGACATCTTATCCCCTATCCAACATGTGAACGTACCCTAAGGGTGTATTCTCACATACAGTATACTGCACATATTTGATGTGCAGGATTTAAAGCTGTGTTCAGTCATTTAGTTCACATTGAAATCTGCAGCTTTAAATCTGTGTGAATAGACCCTAAAACCGCTTTAAGTCTTCTCCTTTCCCTTCTTTTCTTAAAGGGTTACTCCGCTCCCCAGTGTCCGGAACTCAATGGTGGAGGGGCGTGACGTCACGAGGGGGCGGGCGTAAACCCGGAAGCCCGCACCCAGCATTTGGAACATTGAGTTCCGGACGCTGGGGAGGAGTAACCCTTTAATGTCCTTTAAAGTCTCCTGTCTGCTGACAATGATTCCTCCCTTCTGACCTCTCCTCCTTTCTGTGGCTACAGTCTGCACAAAGCAAAACAAGGTCTAAACTGACCCCCTATACAGACGCAGGATGGCTGATATGTGAACAACTAAAAGATAGGTCAGTGACCAGAAGCTCTTGCCACATTATTTTACTGACATTTAAAAAACAAAAAAAACATATGTATATCTGTTCTATCCTGATACTTATAGTGCCTTACTCTTATTACACAATTAATTGTAGTGAATGTCTGTAATTATATATGTGCCAACTTACACACATCAATTTTTGTTAAAACCTATTGTTTATCTGTCATTAACAATGGTTATTTATACTTAAATGCCATTACTGTTTGTTAAATTATCAAATGGATCGTCCAGGCATTATGTTCCGCATGATCTAACACTGGGCACTGAGAGACACAATTGGTCCCATCAATTAGAATAGGACATGTGCACAATACTCCCTCAGCGTTGGTCTGTCTATGCCTTGACAACCCTCCCCTTAAATGTTAATGTTGGTTTGGCATACTGTGACCACAATAATTCTCTGTATGATGAATTATTGTAATAAAGAATACAATCAACCAATACTTAGATTATTGTGAGTATATGGATGTGCATGTAGATCACTGTATAGATGTACAGTATTTCAGTGTATGTTTATCTATAAATGTATACATACAATATCTCACATAAGGGGGTACACCTCCGACATTTTTTGTAAATATTTTATTATATTACATTTTACAATATTACACTTATTATATTTACATTGTTTTCATGTGACAACAGTGAAGAAATGACACTCTTCTACAATAGTGAGTCAGGAGTCAGTAATGAGTGCACAGCCTGTATAAGTGTTTAATGTTGTGCCCCCTAAAAAAAAACTCAACAACCAATAATATCTAACCCTTGGCAACAAAAAGGAGTGTCATGTGACTCGTTAGTGTATCAAACTTGGTGTTGTTGCTCTCACCCTCTGGAATTTTTACATGGCACCTCATGGTAAAGAACTATTTCATATAAAGATCGCCTAGGCTGTATGAAAATAGCAAAGACCCTGAAACTAAGCAGCAGCACAGTGGGCAAGACCATATAGTGGTTTTATAGAACAAGTTCCACTCAGAACAGGTCTCTGCATGGTCGACCAAAGAAACTGAGTGCACATGCTTAGCGTCATATCCAGATGTTTTCTTTTGGAAATATACATACGAGTACTGCCAGCATTGCTATAGAGATTAAAGTGGTGGTGGTGGGTCAGCCTGTCAGTGCTCAGACTATATTAAACTTATTTGGTTCAGATGGTGTCAAGCATGTATGGCAGCAACCAGGCGAAGAGTACAAAATCAAGTGTTTCTTGCCTATAGTCAAGCATGGTGGTGGGGGTGTAATGGTCTTGGCCATAGGCATGCGCACGGGGTATGCCGGGTGTTCCTGGGCACACCCTAATCAAGCCGGGGGGTATCCGCGGCGCCACTAAGCAGCCCGCAGGGGGTCCCCGTCACATTCTGGACATCCCTGTGTCCCAGAAGATCTTTTCGGGACACAAGGATGTCTCCGTTACCTTTCTGCAACGGCCCCCGCGATAACTTTAAAAATGCAGGGGTCGCCGGGAGGTAGCGCACACAGGGACGTCACTGACGTCCCGTGCGTGCGCCCATTGCAACGGAGGAGCGGAGCATCGACGAGGAGGACACATGCCGGCCAGCATGGTAAGTCACCAGCACTTCATCTTCGGTGTTCCGACCACCGCTCCTCCGGACCGGAGGAGCGGTGGTCCGAACACTAAATTGGGGCAGTACACAGACATACAGCCTCCAGCCATACACTGTATATGGCTGAAGGCTATATGTCTGTGGGGGAACTATACCGCACCTAATGTGGAGAACTATACCGCACCTAATGTAGGGGAACTGTACTGCACCAGTACAGTTCCCCCACATTAGGTGCAGTACAGTTCCCCCACATTAGGTGCAGTACAGTTCCCCCACATTAGGTGCAGTACAGTGGGCAAACTGTACTGCCGCCTAATGTGGGCAAACTGTACTGCCGCCTAATGTGGGCAAACTGTACTGCCGCCTAATGTGGGCAAACTGTACTGCCGCCTAATGTGGGCAAACTGTACTGCCGCCTAATGTGGGCAAACTGTACTGCCGCCTAATGTGGGCAAACTGTACTGTCGCCTAATGTGGGCAAACTGTACTGCCGCCTAATGTGGGCAAACTGTACTGCCGCCTAATGTGGGCAAACTGTACTGCCGCCTAATGTGGGCAAACTGTACTGCCGCCTAATGTGGGCAAACTGTACTGCCGCCTAATGTGGGCAAACTGTACTGCCGCCTAATGTGGGCAAACTGTACTGCCGCCTAATGTGGGCAAACTGTACTGCACCTAATGTGGGCAAACTGTACTGCAATTATAGGAGATGTCCGGTGCAGACTTTTTCTATTCCATGCTGCCAGGGCTGCAAAAAAAGAAAAACTTTCGCTTACCATCTTACGTTCCCTCGGAGCTCCGCGACAGCTGATCGGTCGGCCGGGCTGTCTACTTACTACTTCCCTTAGCCCGGTAGGTCACACGGTGCTTCAGCCTATCACGGGCCGCAGCGATGTCCCACCTCGGCCGGTGATAGGCTGAAGTGCCGTGTGACGTACCGGGCTAAGGGAAGTAGGAAGTAAACAGCCCGGCCGACCGATCAGCTGTTGCGGAGCTCCGGGGGAACGTAGGAAGGTAAGTGAAAGTTTGTTTTGTCTTTTTTCTGCAGCCCAGGCAGGATGGAATAGAAAAAGTCTGCACCAGACATCTCATTTAACCCCTTAAGGACCAAGGACGTACTGGTACGTCCTTGGTCCTGCTCCCGATATAACGCGGGGTTACACGGTAACCCCGCATCATATGACGGCGGGCCCGGCGTCATGGTGAAGCCGAGACCCGCCGCTAATAGCGCAGCGCCGAGTGCGGCGCCGCGCGCTATTAACCCTTTAGCCGCGCGCTAAAACCGAAAGTGAAAGCTGCCGGTTAACTCAGTGGGCTGTTCGGGATAGCCGCGGCGAAATTTCGCCGCGGCATCCCGAACAGCTTACAGGACAGCGGGAGGGCCCCTACCTGCCTCCTCGCTGTCTGATCGCCGAATGACTGCTCAGTGCCTGAGATCCAGGCATGAGCAGTCATGCAGCAGAATCGTCGATCACTGGTTTCCTATGAGAAACCAGCGATCAATGATGAAGATCAGTGTGTGCAGTGTTATAGCTCCCTATGGGAGCTATAACACTGCAAAAAAAAAGTGAAAAAAAAAAGTGAATAAAGATCATTCAACTCCTCCCCTATTAAAAGTTTGAATCACCCCCCTTTTCCAATAAAAAAAAAAAACACAGTGTAAATAAAAATAAATATATATGGTATCACCGTGTGCGGAAATGTCCGAATTATAAAAATATATCATTAATTAAACCGCTCGGTCAATGGCGTGCGCGCAAAAAAATTCCAAAGTCCAAAATAGTGCATTTTTGGTCACTTTTTATATCATTTAAAAATGAATAAAAAGCGATCAATAAGTCCTATCAATGCAAAAACTTCAGATCACGGCGCAAAAAATGAGCCCTAATACCGCCCCATACGCGGAAAAATAAAAAAGTTATAGGGGTCAGAAAATGACAATTTTAAACGTATACATTTTCCTGCATGTAGTTATGATTTTTTTTCAGAAGTGAGACAAAATCCAACCTATATAAGTAGGGTATCATTTTAATCGTAGGGACCTACAGAAGATAAGGTGTCATTTTTACCGAAAAATTTACTACGTAGAAACGGAAGCCCCCAAAAGTCACAAAACTGCGGGTTTTTTTTTTCAATTTTTTCGCACAATGATTTTTTTTTTCCGTTTCACCGTAGATTTTTGGGCAAAATGACCGACGTCATTACAAAGTAGAATTGGTGGCGCAAAAAATAAGCCATCATATGGATTTTTAATCCGAAAAACGAAAATGCAAAAACGGAAAAACCCCCGGTCTTTAAGGGGTTAAGGCAGTGCTCGAAAATATTGGTAGCCTCGTAGAATGTTGACACTTGGGGTTCAATTTGGACATTTCCCCTTAGGGGTGAACTCACTTTTGTTGCCAAGGTTTAGACATTAATGACTGTGTGTTGCGTTCTTTTGAGGGAACACAACATTACAGGCTGCGCACTACTTTACACTGTAGCAAATTGTCATTTCTTTAGAGTTGTCACATGAAAAGATATAAAATATTTACAAACACGTGAGGGGTGTTTAATTTTGTACATGCAGATCAGTGTGCTATTAAAAGGGGTACTCCGGCCCTAAGACATCTTATTTTCTATCCAAAGGATAGGGTATAAGATATCTGATTACAGGATTCCCGCCACTGGGGACCCCCGCAATCTCTCATTCACCACCCACCAGTTTCATCTGCAGGCAGCGCTGGAGGCTGCGTGTCTGAGTCTCACAACCACGGGGCTGGAGTATCGTGATGTCACAACTCCACCCTCTTGTGACATCACGCCCTGCCCCCTCAATGCAAGTCTATGGGAGGGGTATGATGTCACAAGGGGTAGGGGCGTGATGTCACAAAGGGTGGAGTCGTGCGTCACGATACTCGCCTCCAGTGCTGCGTGCAGCTGAGACAGGTGGGTGCTGCATGAGAGATTGCAGGGGTCCCCAGTGGCAGGACCTCCGCGATCAGACATCTTATCTCCTATCAGAGGTGTGGAAATTTAATAAAAAACTACTTGTCGGGACTAAAACAGAGCAAAATCTACTTGTCCCTCATGACAATCCACTTGTCCTGGCCAATTTTCGCTTTTACAGTATCGTTTTTTCCTCCTTGCCCTATAATAGCCATAACTACTATAATGATACTTTTTAATTTTTCCATAATATAAGCTTCAAAACAAAAAATAAATAAAAATAAAATATTGGTGAAGTGAAGTGAAATTTGGTGGTTTTCTTTTCTACGCCATTTACATTGTGGTTGAGCTAACATGTTATTTTGGGCCAGCCTGATTACAGCAATACCAGATTTGTATAGTTTCTGCCATGTTTTACACATTTTTTAAAAATTACGAACTTTTCTAAAAAAAAAAAAAGTAATTGCCATTTTCTGACCCCTGTATTATAATTTTTTTTTTTTTTTTGCATACCAGGCTGTATGAGGGCTCATTTTTTGCACCATAATAATTTTTTGGTATTGATACAATGTTGGTATTGATCTGACTTTTTACATCGATTTAAACTTTTTTTTCTGGGATATTATTAAAATTGCAATTCTGGGAATTGGTATTTTTTTTTACATTTACGTCATTTACCGTATGTGATACATAATGTTATATGTTAATAGTTCGTACAATTACACACGCAGCGATACCAAATATGTTTATTTTTATTATGTTAACATGTTTTTATATAGGAAAAGGGCGTGATTTAAACTTTTAATATGGAAAGCGTTAATGTGTGTCTTTAAAAAACTTTTATTAAAACCTTTTCTTTACTTTATTAGACCCTTAAGAGACTTTTAGGAGGAATCATTAGATTCCTCACATAGATCAATAGAGTCCTATTGAACTCCATTGATCTGTGTGCTCTGCGCTCCATTGATAGAGCCCAGTTCAGCCAGGCTCTATCAATGGCAGAGCCACAGGACAGCAGTGGATCGAGAGGGGGGGGGGGGGGCGATCCACCCCACTAGAGAGCATTCACATGTCCCTTTAGACGCCGCTGTCAGCTTTGACAGCGGCAATCTAAAGGGTTAATAGCCAGCCGCGGCAATCGCCACATGCTGGCTATTAGCGGCAGCCCCCAAGCTACTGAAAACAGCTGGGGGCTGCAGAGTATGGAGCAAGCTTGAGTCCGGAGCCTTCTCCTTACACCTCTCTGAGCGCCACCATGCTTGTCGGTGGCTTTCAGGTCCAGCCCTCCTTGCCCGAAGCAGGGCTAAGCACCTAAAAAATTCCCCTGCCTGGCGGTCGGAACTGCATGTCTCGGGCGATAGGAATTCCACATATAGGGGATAAGATGTCTTAGGGCCGGAGTACCCAGTATAATATGTATAATTTTTTGATTAGTGTACAATGATTTACAGCAGGGGTTCTCAACCAGGGGTACGCCAAGTGGTATGCGGGGGTACGGCAATTTGCTGACAAATACTGGCCATGCATTTGGACCCCACAGTCGCTGCGGTAGCTCACTATATTGTACCACGGCTGGAGCTGCGGCGCAGCCACTTTACGTGAGCGGCAGTGGCTGCTGGGCCTGACATGTGACATCCCCGACTTTGCACAGAGGTGCCGGCACAACGCAGAAGGACTTCACCCCGTCAGAGCGGCCCTCCGACTCCCGTTGAAACACGATAAACACAGGCCCAGTGAGCATGTCAAACTACGTTTAACACCGCAGTATGGGAGGGTGTTATTGTATCTCTCATATATTGGCCCAGGGGGATAGGAGGGGGGAGATAATGGCAAAAGGGGATTAAGATGGATGGGGGGGGGGGGGGGGAGATAATGGCAAAAGGAGATCAGAAGGAGGGGAGGAATAATGGCAAAAGGAGATCAGAAGGAGGGGAGGAATAATGGAAAAGGGGATCAGAAGGAGGGGAGGAATAATGGCACAAGGGTATTAAAGGAGTAGTCCAGTGGTGACCCAGTGGTGAACAACTTATCCCCTATCCTAAGGATAGGGGATAAGTTGCAGATCGCGGGGGGTCCGACCGCTGGGGCCCCCTGCGATCTCCTGTACGGAGCCCCGACAGCCCGCGAGAAGACCAGACCACGAGATGAAAATCCCTCGCTTCCCAAACAAATGGAGAAAGCATATCCTGTCAAAGCGAAGTACAAAGGTATATACAGTAAATCAGTGGTTCTCAACCTTTTTCGCGACTGTACCCCCAAAGGGTGAAAGTATGTCCGTGGGTGCCCCTCGCGCGCAAGTTCGCGTGGAACTTGCGCGTGAGGGGTATCAGCGGACAAAATAAGTCATAAAAGGACTTAATTCCACAATGGCGCATGCTTACTTATATACTAATGCAAAACGAATGCGATACTTAAAGGGGTTGTCCAGTGGCGAAAAACGTATCCCCTATCCTAAGGATAGGGGATAGGGGATAAGTTTGAGATTGCGGGGGGTCCGACCGCTGGGGCCCCCTGTGATCTCTCTGTACGGGGCCAGGCTCTCCGGCCAGATAGCGGGTGTCGACCCCCGCACGAAGCGGCGGCCGACACGCCCCCTCAGTACAACTCTATGGCAGAGCCGAAGCGCTGCCTTCGGCAATCTCCGGCTCTGCCATTGAAATGTATTGAGGGGGGAGTGTCGGCCGCCGCTTCGTGCGGGGATCGACACCCGCTATCTGTCCGGAGAGCCTGGCTCCCGTACAGAGAGATCACAGGGGGCCCCAGCGGTCGGACCCCCCGCAATCTCAAACTTATCCCCTATCCCCTATCCTTAGGATAGGGGATACGTTTTTCACCACTGGACAACCCCTTTAAGTATCGCATTCGTTTTGCATTAGTATATAAGTAAGCATGCGCCATTGTGGAATTAAGTCCTTTTATGACTTATTTTGTCCGCTGGTACCCCTCACGCGCAAATTCCACACGAACTTGCGCGCGAGGGGCACCCAAGGACATACTTTCACCCTTTGGGGGTACAGTCGCGAAAAAGGTTGAGAACCACTGATTTACTGTATATACCTTTGTACTTCGCTTTGACAGGATATGCTTTCTCCATTTGTTTGGGAAGCGAGGGATTTTCATCTCGTGGTCTCAGCCCCACTGATCATTTAAATATCCCTTATCAAGTGCATAGGCGATAACTTTAAATGGTGGGATAATCTCTTTATTTTACTAGACAGGGTCTACTAACAAAAACAAGATGTGAAGGAACCTTAGCTGTATGCCAGGAAAAAAAAGACTGTCTCTAGTGCCACCTACTGGTAACTCTCCTGTAAGTCAAGACTTAAAACAAGACAGTTAAATCTAAAAATACTGTGCTTTAAAGGGGTATTCCAGGCAAAAACTTTTTAATATATCAACTGGCTCCAGAAAGTTAAACAGATTTGTAAATTGTGTAAAAAAAGAAAATGGTAGCAGCACACTTGGTCAACAAAATGGAGGCTCTTAGCGCACTTATTTATAGATTTGTAAATTACTTCTATTAAAAAATCTTAATCCTTCCAATAGTTATTAGCTTCTGAAATTTTCTGTCTAACTACTCAATGATGATGTCATGTCCCGGGAGCTGTGCATGATGGGAGAATATACCCATAGGAGCTGGACAGCTCCTGGGACGTGAGTCATTAGAAAGCAGTTAGACAGAAAACAACAACTCAACTTCAGAAGCTAAAAACTATTGGAAGGATTAAGATTTTTTTTTATAGAAGTAATTTACAAATCTGTTTAACTTTCTGGAGCCAGTTGATATATATATATATATATATATATATAAAAAAAAGTTTTGGCATGGAATACCCCTTTAAGTTCACACATAAATGCAGGATGGACTGACATCCAGTGACTGGTTTGAAATTTTCAGGATGAATATAAAAGAAATGCCAGAAAAGAAATGCCATCACAATCCTTATAAAGCATAACTTAAAGGGGTATTCCAGGAAAAAACTTTTTTATATATATCAACTGGCTCCAGAAAGTTAAACATATTTGTAAAACTTCTATTAAAAAATCTTAATCCTTTCAGTACTTCTGAGCTTCTGAAGTTAAGGTTATTCTTTTCTGTCTAAATCCTCTCTGATGACACCTGTCTCGGGAAATGCCCAGTTTAGAAGAGGTTTGCTATGGGGACTTGTTTCTAAACTGGGCGTTTCCCGAGACAGGTGTCATCAGAGAGGATTTAGACAGAAAAGAACAACCTTAACTTCAGAAGCTCATAAGTACTAAAAGGATTAAGATTTTTTTAACCCCTTAAGGACCCGGGCTTTTTCCATTTTTTCATTTTCAATTTTTCCTCCTTAACTTTAAAAAATCATAACTCTTTCAAATTTTCACCTAAAATTCTATATGATGGCATATTGTTTGCGTCACTAATTCTACTTTGTAATGACATCAGTTATTTTACCCAAAAATCTACGGTGAAACGGGAAAAAAAAAATCAATGAGCGACAAAATTGAGGAAAAAAGACTATTTTGTAAGTTTTGGGGGCTTCCGTTTTTACGCAGTACATATTTTGGCAAAAATGATACCTTATCTTTATTCTGTAGGTCCATACGGTTAAAATGATACCCTACTTGTATAGGTTTGATTTTGTATCACTTCAGAAAAAAAATCATGAATACATGCAGGAAAATTTATACGTTTAAAATGATCATCTTCTGACCCCTATAACTTTTTTATTTTTCTGTGTTCAGGGCGCTATGAGGGCTCATTTTTTGCGCCGTGATCTGAAGTTTTGTTCTGATCTGACTTTTTGATCACTTTTTATCCACTTTTTTGTGGTATAAAAAATGATCAAAAATGCGCTATTTTGGACTTTGGAATTTTTTTGCGCGTACGCCATTGAACGTGCAGTTTAAAAAGCGGTATATTTTTATAATTCGGACATTTCCGCACGCGGCGATACCACATTGTTTATTTTTATTTACACTGTTTTTTTTTTCTTGGAAATGCCGGGTGATTCAAACTTTTATTAGGGGAAGGGATAATTCAAAGGGTTAGTGATTTTTTTTACACTTTTCTTATGCCATATTATAGCTCCTATAGGGGGCTATAACATTGCATTAACTGATCTTTTACACTGATTGATCCATCTCCATAGGAATGGATCAATCAGTGTTTTCGGTGATTGAATGCTCAAGCCTGGATCTCAGGCTTGAAGCATTCAATCGGCGATCGGACTAGAGGAATGAAGGTAAGAAGACCTCCTCCTGTAGTACAGCTGTTCGGGATGCCGCGATTATACCGCGGCGATCCCGAACAGCTCCCTGAGCTAACCGGCAACTTTCACTTTAGTTTTTAGCCGCGCGGCTCAGCTTTGAGCACGCGGCTAAAGGGTTAATAGCAAGCGGCACCGCGATCAGTGCCGCGCGCTATTAGAGGCGGGTCCCGGCTTCACTATGACGCCGGGCCCGCCGCGATATGATGCGGGGTCACCGTGTGACCCCCCGTTATATCGCAGGAACGGGACCCAGGACGTACCCATACATCCTGGGTTCTTAAGAGGTTAATAGAAGTAATTTACAAATCTGTTTAACTTTCTGGAGCCAGTTGATATATATATATAAAAAAGTTTTTTTCCTGGAATACCCCTTTAAGCAGCTCTGTCCCATTGAAGCATGGACTCCACAAGACCTCTGAAGGTGTCCAGTGCTATCTGGCACCAAAATGTCATATTTCATGGATCTTCGTTGATATAAAATATGAAAACGTCTGCTGGTATTTTCTCAGCTGCTCTGAAGTGAATTGGACTGAGCTGCAATACTAGACACAACCTTCTGACTGGTGAGGTTTTTTGAAAAAGAAGCAAAGTTTCTCTAATCCTGTAAAACCACTAAGTCCATAAGGTGGAGGCCTCTAAGACCAGACTTCTATTTTCAGCACATGCACTATTGGAATGAAGTCACCACCTTCTGTCCTGTTTTTTTAACCAATCCTGAACAATATTTGCAGCTTGGCCAGGAGCATTATTCACTGCCATTAGAATATATCCCCACAGAGAGATCTACAGCAAATTTCAGAATTTACCATGGCTAAACCAACAGTGGGAAACTCGCAGAACACCCTGCTCATGTGAACATACCCTCAGGGAATATTGAGACCATGAAGGATTGTAACAATGGCATAATGTTTAGGTAGGTGGTAACACCCACATGAATGCCGAGACCTAGGCTTATATTTCCAGTAGGACATTGCTTAGATCCTAGGCCTGCTTTCCTTCCTTTCACAGTGAATCATAGTGATAACTTTTACCAGATAAGCAACACACACACACATTCATCCACATCAGAGAAAGAAAATATTACTCATTAGATCAGGCCACCTATCTGCTGCTCTATAGTTCAATAGTAATGCGCTTTAGCCCCGCGTCAGTGTTCCTAGTGGAGGATAGGGGTCACCACGGGCACCCTAAATGGTCTGTGCCATATGTAGCAAGCTGTTCTGACATCTACCATAGCCAGCAGGAATCTATTCATCAAGTTTTACTAAAAGTACTTATTTTGTGGAATTAGACCCCAGACGCCATCTTTTGCATACAACATGTATCATTAGGACAAGTATCATGTGACAGGGGTCAGTGTCCTACTAACCACTGTATCCCTCAACACCTGCCATTTTGTAGATGCGCTGACCAACGTCTTTGTGCCACCACAATTTGGTCCTTGTCAATGCCACGCAGGTATTTTTTACTTGCCCACATCAACTTCCAAAATGTCTTTTCACTTGCTGCCTAAAATGTCCCACCCCTTGACAGGGGCCGATATTACAAAATAATCATTGTTACTTCCTGTACCTGTCAAGTGTTTTAATTTTATGCTTGATTGAATGTCTGCCTGTTATTTCCATGTAAAGGCTGTGCTATCAAGAATGCAAAACTTTAAAACAAAGTTATTACGGGGAATTCCAGGGTTTGTTTTTTAACATCTGTCTCCCCCACCATTGCTGTTTTGACAGATCCTTGTCCCACTGTGCAGCACTTACTGGTGTCTGCGTTGACACAAGGAATTGCCCACTCAGCCAGTCACTGGTTGAGGCTGTGCCCAGTGGCTAATGGGTGCAATTCCACGGTGACAGTACTCCCCGTAATACCCCCGTACAGTCTATTCACACATACAGCCAAAGTATGGTGGGGGCGAGCAATCCACACCACTACACCACCAGGGACGCATTAATAGTTCCTTTAGATGCCGCTGTCAGCTCTGACAGCAGTGATCTAAAGGGTTAATAGCCAGCCACAGCTACAGGAATGAGCTGAGGGCCGCCTGGTAAGGCCGGGCTTGAGTCAGGAGCCCACGCCATACACCCTTAGCAGATTTGAAGCCGTGTACAGTCATTTAGTTCACATTTCAATCTGCAGCATAAAATATGTAGCAAAAAATCTGCAACTTCAAATTCTTAGCAACAAATGTGTGTAGGATATTGTACATGTGAATACACCCTTAATCATACTATCCTAACCACATTCAGGTCTCCACATTGTAAACCGTACACACTCACTATTTCAGTTTTTTTTTTTTTTTAAACAGGACAATACATTTATTTGTTCCAAGCTGTTCACTAGGAGGGCACATGTTTTATAGCAATTTATATCCTTTAATTTACCATATAATAATGTTAAAAAGGAGATTTTTTTAATGCTTACCATAAAATCTCTTTCTCGAAGGATCCATTGGGGGACACAGACCACGGGTGTATGCTGCTGTCACTAGGAGGTTTGACACTATGGCAACAAAAAAAAGGTCATCTCCTCCCAGCAGGATATACCCGCCTCCAGGCCCTGAGCTAATCAGTTTTAGATCCAGAGCAATAGGAGAGGACCAACAGGTCAAGGAAAAACTCGAACTGTCCGAGAACCAGAAGAAAAAGTATGACTGAACATACCCTCAGACAGAGAACCAAAGTTTAACCCAAAAAGGGCGGGAGCTGTGTCCCCCAATGGATCCTTCGAGAAAGAGATTTTACGGCAAGCATAAAAAAAAAATCTCCTTTTCTCTATCGGCTCCATTGGGGGACACAGACCATGGGACGTACCAAAGCCGTCCCTTGGGTGGGCAGATAATCAGTCAGGCAGACGGCTGTTCCACTGCCACCTGCAGCACTTTACGGCCCAGACTAGCATCAGCCGATGCAAAGGTATGAACCCGGTAGAACCTCGAGAAAGTACGCAAAGACGACCAGGTAGCCACTTTGCAAATCTGCGAGGCCGAGGCTTTGTTCTGGAGAGCCCAGGATGCACCAACAGAACGGGTAGAATGAGCCAAAACCCTGAAGGGAGGGATCTTCCCCCTACAGCGATAGGCTTCTGAAATGGCAGACCGGATCCACCGAGAAATGGTGGCCTTAGAAGCAGGTTGTCCCTTACGACGACCTTCCGTAAGGACGAAAAAGGAATCGCACTGACTAAAGGAAGAGGTGATAGAGAGGTAGGACCTAACAGCCCGAACCACATCCAGTTTGTGGAGCAAACGCTCCTTAGGATGAGAAGAAGCAGGACAAAAGAACGGAAGGACAATGTCCTCTTTGAGATGAAAGGCCGAAACGACCTTGGGCAAAAAGGAAGGATCTGGCCGCAGATAGGGCAGGGCAAACCCAGCCCAAGGAATCACTAGAGCATCCACGGCTAAAGCCAGGGGGTCCCGGGACTTTGACACAAATGGAAGAATCTTCCGATTGTGCTGAGACGCGAAGAGGACCACGTCTGGAATGCCACAGAGGTCGCAGATCTGCGCGAAGACCTCCGGATGTAGAGACCACTCGCTGGGGTCGGCTGAGGACCGGTTGAGGAAGTCCGCTTCCCAGTTGAGCACACCCGGAATGTAAATTGCTGAAATGGCCGGAACCTTGTTTTCCGCCCAGAGGAGAATCTTTGTCACCTCGGCCATGGCTGCCGAGCTGCGAGTGCCGCCTTGCCGATTGATGTAAGCTACGGCCGTGGCCTTGTCCGACTGGACGCAGACAGGGCGGGTCTGAAGCAGGGACTCCCAATGAAGAAGACAAAGAAGAATCGCCCTCTGTTCCAAGCAGTTTCTCGGAAGAAGGGCTTCCCAGGGAGACCAGAGGCCTTAAACCGTCCAGTCCCTGAACACACCGCCCCAGCCTGACAGACTGGCATCTGTTGTGACCACCTGCCAGTGGAGGGGAAGAAATGATTGCCCCTGAAGAAGAGGGGGGGGGGGGGAGCGGAGCCACCAGAACAGAGACTGACGGATCAGACGAGGTAGAGCAATCTTGCGATCGAGAGACAGAGGAGATCTGTCCCATCGAGAGAGAATCGCCAGTTGAAGGGGGCAGTAATGAAACTGGGCAAAGGGTACTGCCTCCATGGAGTCCACCATCCGACCCAAGACTTCCATGCAAATGCGGATAGAAACTGGGACCTGGGCCCGAAGGGAGCGGACTCCTGACAGGAGAGTCAGACATTTGTCCAGCAGAAGGCAAATCCGGGCAGAGGCCGTGTTGAATTGAAGTCCCAAGAAGATCAGAGATTGTGTGGGAGAGAGAACAGACTTGTCCCGATTGACCATCCACCCGAAGCGATCCAAGGTCTGGAAAGTGAGATCCACATTCTACAGAGTCTGGACACTGGTGGGAGCCTTGATAAGAAGGTCGTCCAGGTAAGGGATCACTGAGAGCCCTCTCGACCGCAACAGGGCTATTACCAGCGCAAGGATCTTGGTAAAGACCCAAGGAGCAGTGGCCAGACCAAAGGGGAGGGCTACGAATTCAAAATGCCCCTCCGGAACCGCAAAGCGGAGGTACCGCTGATGGCCGGGAAATATTGGAACATGGAGGTAGGCATCCTTGATGTCCACAGAAGAAAGAAACTCCCCTTGTTCCATAGACGCCACTACTGAACAGAGAGATTCCATTCGGAAGTGGCGGATGAGAAGATGACGGTTGAGACGCTTGAGATCCAAGATTGGCCGCACAGAACCGCCCTTCTTGGAGACCACAGAGATTGGAATAGAAACTCCGAAAACGTTCCCTGGGAGGAATGGGGACAATGACTCCTTGGAGAAGTAAGGACCGGAGTGCCTCCCGAAACTGCTTTGCAAGAGAAGGAGACCGGGGGGCCCGGGACTGAAAAAAATAAATATATCAATCCCTCGAAAGGGAGGCAAATTCGATGCGGTATCAGTTGGACACCACGTCCCTGACCCAGGAGTCCTTAATGTGTGTGGTCCAGATGTCTCGAAAAAGTAAGAGAGACAGCCACCCACCCGAGAAAAATCTGCGGGTGGGGGCTTCACTTCATGCGGAAGTGGGTTTGAGGTTGCCCGATTTGCCCGCAAATGTCCGGAACGGTTGGTGTCCGACTTCCAAGACGGGCGCGCCCGGAATGAGGGAGCCTTCTTGTCCCGGGAAAAGGCCTGCCCAGACCCTTTGTTGGGGCCAAAAGTCCGAAGGATCGGAAGGAAGAGGACTTCCTCCGGGAAGTAGTGTAAGCCTTATTTTGAGGCAACAAGGAACTCTTACCCCCGTCGCCTCAGAGATAATCTCGTCAAGGCGCTAGCCAAAAAGACGGGTACCAGTAAAAAGAAGCTCGGTGAGAGACCTTTTGGAGGCGGCATCCGCATCCCACGCCTTAAGCCACATGGCGGAGGGCCATTAGGTGACCAACAGCAAAGGCAGCACAACGGGCTGATCGCATAGAAGCTGTACACAGAAAGTCCCCAGCTTTAGAGCATTGGAGAACCAAAGCAGATAGATCCTCTGGGGAGGACCCCGCCAGGATACCCTGACGGAGTTGTGAGCACCAAACCGTAAGGGCCTTGGACACCCAGGCAGAAGCAAAAGGTGGGAAGCAGGGAAGAGCCTGCTGCTTCAGAGGCAAACTTCGCTAAGGACTCCACCTTCTTGTCTGTCGGATGCTTGAAGGCAGCCGCGTCTGCTAACGGCAGAGTAGTAGCCTTAGAGAGGTGGGAAACCGGAGGATCCACCGAGGGAAGGGAAACCACCTTTGAGACAAGGTCCGTGGCGAATGGATAACTCGCTTGAACTTTCTTCATTCCCGGGAACTTCTTGTCAGGATGTCTCCATGCAGATTCCAGAAGGGTGTCAAATTCAGCATACGAGCTGAACATTTGAGGTGCTGGTTTAGCACGATGAAAGGATACTTCAGGAGTCCTCTAAGTGAAAGGTGTCTCTTATGGCCGCAACCAATGAGTTCACCATTTCAACTGTATCCAAGCGGTCCTCTGAGTCAGATGCCAATTCGGAAGCCTCATCCGCCAGTTCACCAGGAAAATGTGAACGAGTGAAGGCAGCCCTGGAGGGGGGCGACACTGATTGGGTACGTGGCTCTGGCGAGGCAGAGCGGCGACTCCGGGAACGTCCTCTGGAGGAGCAACGTTTGTGACCAGATGACACGGGGGGGCGGGACCCACGAGGGGAGCACCCACGTCTACCTGAAGACTCAATGGAAGAGTCAGAAGAAGCACCCCTAGTACGCTTGTGAGAGCGTGAATCATGTGGAGAAGAGGAGCGGGATCCTTTAGAGGGCCGGCGTAGGGCAGACCTCTTCAAGACAGACAGCATGTCACGGGAGGCCTCAGCCACCGAACGGGAGACTTGAGTCAAGTCAGCCATATACTGGGATAGGGAATAAACCCTAACTAGGAAAATAATAAAACATAAGACCTGGTCTGGAGAATTCCAGACCATGTCCACCTCCTTCAGACACTAATATAAAACTGATTAGCTCAGGGCCTGGAGGCGGGTATATCCTGCTGGGAGGAGCCGACCATTTTTTGTTGCCATAGTGTCAAACCTCCTAGTGACAGCAGCATACACCCGTGGTCTGTGTCCCCCAATGGAGCCGATAGAGAAAATATATTTCTACAATCCAGGGGAGGTGACTGGTTATTAAATCCACTGTAAAAGGCCTACAGCAAAATGGAGATCATGACAAAACAAACACTGCAGTCTACCAGTAACTCCCAACATAACATTATTCCCTGGTTGAACTTGATGGACGTATGTCTTTTTTCAACCATACTAACTATGTAACTATGAGAAAATGATTGAAAAATTTGCCTATAGAGTTTTATCTGTCACTTATAGAACAACTGAGGTTGAATATGGATCCACGTATCAGCTTTCCAACATCTGTTTTGTTTTTGTGTGATATACACGGCTCCAAAATATGGAATTTGACATCCGGTGGAATGAATATATAGGGCAATTGCCGAGTGCCAGGGATGTGCTTATATAAAACTTAGCTTTTAATTTATCAACAAATGCTAAAAAAGTTATTTTTAGTGTTTAGTGATGTGTAAATAATATTTGTTAGATCACTAGTATCATTGGTTTACACTGGCCTCTGCAGGGCCCAGCCAGTCCAGTGCAACCAATCACCCTAGGCGGCATATGCACACCACTGGGTGATAATAGTTTAAACCACAACGCGTTTCTACCTGCTGGTACTGAGCAGGTGTCCTCAGGAGTTATAGACAGTGATCATATAAATAATATGCTAGAGGATTGTTATATCCCTACTAGCTCCAAAATTACAGCTAAAAGAAAAGTTTTTTAGCTCAATGATCAGACCGCTATCATGATAGATAATAATATCACATAAATTGACATGGGTGCCTGTAAAAAAGAATATTTCTTCTATCCCTACAGTATTTGCTCATTCGGAGCCTATACAGCTTAGGAACCTGTGGGGAGAAATAATATAGGCTTTCCCTAGTAGTCACATGTGGTATATAGTTGCAGTCTGGGGCAATCTGCCTCCGTGATCTCCACCTGCAAAAAAAATGAGGGTATCGATGTTGAACATATTCCCTGTGGAGAAATAGACCAGTACTGTGTTCTAACAGACTGTATGCAACTCACGGTTAGTTGTAAGCAGAGTGCTTAGACGCGTCCCCGCTCTCCGCTGGGTGCCGGAAGTGTCCGGACACTCTCACCTAATGCGGTGAGATGTGGCGTCTGTCGTCACTTCCGCCGGCAGGGCTGCTTTATTCAGCGCGGCGCGCACCGCCCTCTGTGACGCAACCAGATGGGCGTGCGTAACTATTGTAAACAAACACACGCCGCGCTGACACCAATGAAAGCAGATGCCGGGAGTGACAGTAAAATTAACAGGCGAAGTTAGTGAATCCCCTACGGCGGATCCCAACATTGGTATATCACTATATTAAGTCAGGTATGCTGCATAGTAGGGACTTGAATCATTAGATTTAAGGGCAAGTTTGATGAGTGATGGCTCACTATTTGTACCTGAATGTGCTAGAGAGCGCATTATATTCCAATAAGGTGTATCAAAAAAGTAATGTTTGATTAAGTTATTAGATAAAGTATTAGGGATCAGCCAGATCACGCACCATTGCTAATTTTGTATATATTTTTGGTACAGGGTGTAATTAAGTAAGCGACATGGGGGGGATGGATAGCCCTATGGGGATGTTGACAGTGGTTGATGGGGCCCTAGGGAACCTATCCTTACCCTATTATACCCTATAGAGTCGACCCTAGGCCTAGGCGGGGGGGCCGCCCTAAAAAGGGCGGTCCCGCACAGGAACCTCCTACTCTGTATCTATAATACCCTCTCTAGGGGGAGGAGGTGAGTGATTACTCCTGTCCGACCTACTAAGGTCGTCCCTAACTGCCTAGTGTTCACCTCAACAGGAACACCCATGTCGCACTATAAGAAACAAGCAAATTGTAATTGTTCATTTAACCCCCATGGTGAGATGGAATTCAGATTGTAGATCCATCTACACTCTTTTTGTAAGAGCAACCTATCAAGGTTGCCCTTTCTTTCTGAAGGGATTATTCTCTCAATGCCCACAAATTTGATATCACCGACTGCTCCTCCGTGTACTGTATTGACATGGATTGCTACTGGTGTGTCACGTGAGTGCCGTATGTCACCTATATGCTCCAATATTCGTTTTTTGAAGGGACGGATGGTTTTACCAACATAAAGCATAGGGCATGTGCATACAGCTACATAGATCACAGACACGGTGGAGCAGTTGATGAACTGTTTGATCCCATAGGTAGAAGTAGGGACCATCGCTGTCTTGCAGACATGTTGACAAGCGCGACAATGGCCACACTGAAAACAGCCTTGTGGTGGTTTCTGTTTATTTAGCCACGTCTGACCCTGTAAATTCATATTATCTAGATGGCTGTGTACCAGTAAATCACCCAGGCTTTTTCCTCTTCTGTAGGTGATCTCTGGCTTTGTTCCCACTATTTCTTGCAGGTCAGGGTCCATTCTCAGAATTTCCCAATGATGATTGATGATATCCCGTATTGGTGTTGCTAATTTATCATATGTGGCAATAATTCTGGCTGGTTGCATTGTAGCTTCTGTAGGTGGTTTGGGGCTAAGGAGCTCGGTGCGTGATCTGGCAGATGCCTCTCTATATGCCTGAGTGAGGATGTGTTGGGGATAACCCCTCTCCCGAAATCGTGCCGTCATGTCTCGGGCCTCCCTCTTGTAGTCTTTTGTCCTTGAACAATTCCTCCTGAGGCGTAAGAACTGCCCCTTCGGGATCCCCCTTTTGAGGGGGCCCGGGTGGCAGCTCTCCCACCTCAGGAGGCTGTTCGTAGATGTTGGTTTCCTATGTATAGTACTTTGTAATGTGTGGTCAGAATCAATGAAAATTTTTATATCTAGAAAGGCTAATTCTTTAGTCTGAATTTCATACGTGAAGAAAAGCCCTATATCATTGTTGTTTATAGATTGTACCAATTGGCCAAATTCTTCAGAAGTCCCATTCCATAGTACGAACACATCATCGATAAATCTGAGCCAAATCATGGCTGATTCACTGAAGTGTTCCTGTTCGTCGTGGAACAGGGTGGTCGCTTCCCACCAGCCCAGGGTGAGGTTTGCATAGCTGGGGGCACATGGGCTCCCCATGGCAGTCCCCCTGAGCTGGTGATGGAAGCGACCTTGGAACAGAAAGTAGTTTCTGGTTAGTGTAAACTGTAATAATTGTAATACCAATTGGTTGTGTTCCTGGAATTGCGATCCACGTGCACTCAAAAAGTACTCCACGGCTCGCAAACCCACTGTATGGTGTATGGACGAGTACAACGCCTCGACGTCAATGCTTGCCAGGATAGTAGAGTTATTTACTGTTATTCCCTCAATCCTTTTTAGGAGGTCCATCGTGTCCCTAAGGTATGAGGGAAGGCTGAAGACAAATTGTCTTAAAATTCTGTCTATATAGATCCCCACGTTCTGCGTTATACTCCCCACTCCAGATACAATCGGGCGGCCTTTTAATGGAATTAGGCCTTTATGGATTTTGGGGAGTGCGTAGAACGTGGGGATCGTTGGTGAAATAGGAGACAGAAAGTCAAATTCTTTTTTGTCAATCAGTTTTTTCTGAAGTGCTGTATTAAGAATCACCATTAATTCCCTACAGTATTGTGAAGTGGGATCAGAGGGGAGAATCTCGTAAGTATCCTTGTCGTCTAGTAATCTCTTTACCATTCTTACATATTTGGGTTTGTCCATAAGGACAACATTTCCACCCTTATCAGACGCTTTAATGACCAGTTGGTCATTTCTTTGTAGTTCAGTCAGAGCGCATCTTTCAGGGTATGAAAGGTTATCCCTATGTCCCGTTTTAACAGAGATTCCCTTTAAATCCCTTAACACCAGTTCAAGAAATACATCAATACATGAGGTGTCGGAGATCGGAGGAAAGAGTTTACTTTTCGGTTTTAGGGTAGTGAAGGGACCTTGACCCTCCGGATGATCACTTTCATCCAGAAGTCCAGTTAGTTGTCTAGCAACTATTAGATCCTCTTCGGAAAGGCCATGATCCTGACAAGTGCGTCGATCTTTTAGTTTAAAGAACTTATGCCACTTTAATTTGCGGACAAAGAGGTTAAGATCCTTGGTCCACTCCATTTCTCCCCACAGGTTCCTAAGCTGTATAGGCTCCGAATGAGCAAATACTGTAGGGATAGAAGAAATATTCTTTTTTACAGGCACCCATGTCAATTTATGTGATATTATTATCTATCATGATAGCGGTCTGATCATTGAGCTAAAAAACTTTTCTTTTAGCTGTAATTTTGGAGCTAGTAGGGATATAACAATCCTCTAGCATATTATTTATATGATCACTGTCTATACCTCCTGAGGACACCTGCTCAGTACCAGCAGGTAGAAATGCGTTGTGGTTTAAACTATTATCACCCAGTGGTGTGCATATGCCGCCTAGGGTGATTGGTTGCACTGGACTGGCTGGGCCCTGCAGAGGCCAGTGTAAACCAATGATACTAGTGATCTAACAAATATTATTTACACATCACTAAACACTAAAAATAACTTTTTTAGCATTTGTTGATAAATTAAAAGCTAAGTTTTATATAAGCACATCCCTGGCACTCGGCAATTGCCCTATATATTTGTGATTATGCTGGATGAATAAGTTATATTGGGGAAGACGTGGACCCCGCAGACCAACAACTACGTCTCTTTACATCCGGTGGAATGCAATGAAATTCTTGTAAGCAGTATAGTTATTTAAACAAGGGCAGGTAGTGACAAATCTATTAGAAACACTAAACACTTATTTATTTCTTATAATGCCAGAAAAATTAAAGTACTTATAATGCATAACTAATAATATTCTCACTAAAAAACAGAGTTAGGGTCTTTTTAGAGATGCAGATAACTGCCCAATACAAGCGTCATTTGACTACATACAAGTCAACTGTTGAATTTACATAGGGAAATTTTTTACAAAGTAACAAGCAAGATAACCAATCACCAGATCATTCATGAGGCCTAACTGCTGGCAGTAATTCCCTGGTTTTTACAAAGACACGCAATGCTGACTTTTTTGCCCACACAAAATGTTGGGATCAATCAACTGTTGTCTATTTATCAGCTGATCACTGGATCACGAACCAATAATAGGGAAGGAATGTTCTGTTCACCTGATAATGCCTCGTGTAAAAGGGCTTGTAGGGCATGATGCCTAAAATGTACCCAGATACTAAATATAGGCAATCTGATAAAACAAAACAAAATCCTAGACAAAAACTAGACAAAAAAAAAACAACTATCCAATTGACCATGAAGTGTTAACAGAGAAATGTTATGTAAAGTAATATTGCTAACTAAAATAAACAAATAATGCTATAATTACCAAACAATCAAGAGAAACAAGTTCAGTATCAAACATTAACCCCTTAAGGACCAAGGGCGTACAGGTACGCCTTTGCTCCCTGGTACTTAAGGACCAAGGGCGTACCTGTACGCCCGTGGGGATTTCGGTCCCTGCCGCGCACCGGCACTCTGGGAGTTATCGATCAGCAGGCACCCTGCGCCAATACCCGGGGGGGGGTCATCACCCCCCATGTAGGTGATCGCCGAAAATCGCAAGTGAATTCACACTTGCGACTTTTGGCTATTCCGGTGATGCGGGTCACGCTGACCCGGAGATACAAGGTGATCGGGGGTGTAGAATACACCCCATATCACCCTCTGTATCTATCGGGAGGTGGCGATTTCGTCACCCCCCCAGGAACGATTTAGTCACCCCCCCGGCCAATAGCAGCGGCAGGGGAGGGGTTAACGGCCCCTTCTCGCGGCTCTGTTAGTCCCGAGTTCATTCAGCGGGCAAAGCTGCAAAAAGGAGCCAGGGACCCCCCCTCTGTGAAGATCGGAGCCCCTCACAGAGGAAGACCCCCCTTAGAGCAGGGAGAGAGTACAGCCCCAGGAACAGGTAGGGTTAACCTGTAAAGTAAAAAAAAAAAAAAAAGTGTAAAAAAAGTTAAAAAAAAATTTCACCCCCTAATAGGACCTAAAGCGTCCACCACAATTTTTTTAGTGTGACCCGGGCCCTATTAGGGGTTCAGGGCGCTGCATTTCATTTGGCCCCCCCATTTTTTTTTCTTTTGCTGCAGCGCTTTTTTTCCCCCATACAGTTACACCAATCACACACACTACATACTCACCCCCCCCACACACACACACCCACCACCACCGTAGAAAAAAGGAGATGGCTCGCCAGGCATTTTCGGCAGCGGAGGCATACGCTTTTCTTGCCTCCGACTACAAATCTGTCAGTGAGGATGATGAAGATCCTACATTCCTGTGTTCTTCATCGTCCTCCTCATCATCTAGTACTGATGATGAGTCCCCTGTACGGCGGCGGAGACGCCGCCAGGAGAGGCCACGCCCCATCATAGTGGCCCAGTGGCCGGCACTAGTGCGACTGGTGATGCCGCTCGTACTAGGAGTCCGACCCACCAGACAAGTTTACCGGAGCCCCCTTCCGGTGAACCTGTCTGGAGACCCAAAGATCAGCCATGGGTTCCGAAGTTTGTTGGCGACTCCGGAATCCGGATTGACAATTCTGGATTCACTGAAATTGACTATTTCAGTTATTTTTTCAGTGACAGTTTTGTCAATCACATGGTGGAGCAGACGAATCTGTACGCCAGGCAGTTCATCGCCCACCACCCTGATTCTGTTTTGGCCAGGCCCAATGAATGGTACGCCATTGATGCAGCAGAAATGAGGACATTTTGGGGCCTCTTGCTGCATATGGGCCTGGTCAAAAACCAATTGTCAGGCAGTACTGGAGCGGGGACATCCTCTACCAGACCCTGCTTTACCGTATGGTCACGGCACGGAGGCGGTTCGAGGCCATTCGGAAATGCCTCCATTATGCAGATAATGCGGCATGTCCACGCGAGGTGATCCCACCTATGACCGGCTTTACAAAGTGAGGCCGTTCATCGATCACTTTGGGGCCAAATTTTTGGAGGCCTACGTACCCCTCAGGGAGCTCTCGGTCGATGAGTCTCTTATCAGTTTTAAGGGGAGACTCATCTTCCGCCAGTATATTCCCTCGAAGCGGGCGCGGTATGGTGTGAAGCTCTACAAATTTTTTTAGAGTACCTCCGGGTACACTCTCAAGTTTAGAGTGTATGAGGGACGAGATTCCCGTATTGAACCCCCAGATTGTTCCCCCACTCTGGGTGTTAGCGGGAAAATCGTTTGGGACCTTGTGCACCCATTGCTGGATAAGGGTTACCACGTGTACGTGGACAACTTTTATACCAGCATCCCTCTCTTCACATCCCTTGCCGCCAGATCCATGTTCGCTTGTGGGACCGTGCGGAAAAACCAGAGAGGCCTCCCTCTAAATTTTCTGCAGACACCTATGCCCAAGGGTGAGTCCCGTGCCCTTACCAATGAAAACCTGTTGCTGGTCAGGTAGAAGAATAAGAGGGATGTCCTTATGCTGACCACTATTCATGGTAACGGCAGCTCACCTGTCCCTGTGCAACACCGGTCCTCAAGCCTGATTGTATTCTGGACTACAATCGGTATATGGGGGGAGTTGATCTCTCTGATCAAGTCCTCATGCCATACATGGCCATGCGGAAAAAACGGGTATGGTACAAAAAAGTTGCGGTCTACTTGGTACAGGTTGCCATGTACAACTCTTTTGCACTGTACCAGTACGCTGGCAACACAGGGACATTCCTCCAGCTCCAAGAAGAAGTCCTAAAGGTCCTGATCTTTGGCGACCGGGAAAGAGCAGGCCGGACTTCCCAAGGAACTGGAGTAATAGGTGCCAGGATCATCCCAGGCCAACACTTTCCAGGTGAGGTCCCCCACACTGGAAAGAAGGGACGATCTCAGAAAAAATGCAGAGTGTGTAACAGGAGGGGGATACGGAAGGACACCACCACTCAATGTGACACTTGCCCTGATCATCCGGGCCTCTGCATTAAAAACTGCTTCAGGGAGTATCACACTTCCATGCAGTACTAAATTTTCCCTCTTCATTTTAATTTTCCATAATTTGACCCCAATGTACCAAGTCCAGAGTACATTCCAAATTAGAACCCCATAAACCACTAAATTGCCCAAAAAAAGTATCTAAAAAATAAATAAAAAAAAACTGATAAGACCTCTGGGGGTATTTTTTTCTCTGGGTCATGGGTCACTGAGTCACTATCATCGGGGACTTTTTTTGTTGCCTCAAATGCGCAGCGCTCTCTCTCCACCTGAGCGGGGTGTGCATTTGAGGCAACAGGTTAGGGACGGCCACACACGTCACATTCCCAGAATGATGAATCAGAGCACAGGGTTTGGGGCGCGCATATTTTTTTAGTTTTGGCTATGCTCTGGGTCATCATTCTGGGAACATAACCTGTTTTATAATTTTATGTCCCACTGTACCCCATTTTAGTTATTTAGTGTACCCCAGTTATTTACCCCATGTAATGCCCCTTGAGGGGGGGTCCCACTGTTCTGGCTCCATAGGCCGCAACGCAGAAGCTCAAGGCCCCTGAATGCGACCTGCTCCTATGAGACCGGTGGGCATGCTGTTTAAGCCCAGACTTTAGGTATGTCCTTACTCCAAAGAAATGTATTTACACATTTACAATGACATTTTCTCCTTTTACCACTTGTGAAAATGAAAAATTTGGTGTAACCCCAGCATTTTAGTGTAAAAATCTAATTTTTCATTTTCACATCCCACTTCATGAATATTTATCAAACACCTGTGGGGTGTTAAGACTCACTGTACCCCTTGTTATGTTCCTTGAGGGATGTAGTTTGCGAAATAGTAGGCCATGTGTTTTTTTTTTGCTGTTCTGGCACCATAGGGGCTTCCTAAATGGAACATGCGCCCCAAAATCCATTTCAGCAAAATGTGCTTTCCAAAAGACAAATGTGACTCCTTCTCTACTGAGCATTGTAGTCCGCCCATAGTGCACTTGATGCCCACACATGGGGTTTCATACTCAGAAGAGATGGGGTTAAAAATTTTGGGGGGCATTTTCTCCTATTACCCCTTGTAAAAATGTAAAATTTGGTGGAAAACCAGCATTTTAGTGAAAATTTTTTTTTCTTCATTTACACATCCAACTTTAACGAAAAGTCGTCAAACACCTGTGGGGTGTTAAGGCTCAGCCGACCCCTTGTTACGTTCCTTGAGGGGTGTAGTTTCCAAAATAGTATGCCATGTGTTTTTTTTTTTTTTTTGCTGTCCTGACACCATAGGGGCTTCCTAAATGGGACATGCCCCCCAAAAACCATTTCAGAAAAACTCACTCTCCAAAATCCCACTGTCGCTCCTTCCCTACTGAGCCCGCCGAACACTTGACATACACATGAGGTATTTCCTTACTCAAGAGATATTGGGTTACACATTTTAGGAAGATTTCTCTCCTTTTACCTCTTGTAAAAATTCAAAAACTGGGTTTACAAGAACATGAGAGTGTAAAAATTTAAGATTTTGAATTTTCTCCTTCACTTTGCTGCTATTCCTGTGAAACACCTAAAGGGTTAACACACTTACTGAATGTCATTTTGAATACTTTGAAGGGTGCAGTTTTTATAATGTGGTCATTTGTGGGGTATTTCTAATAAGAAGGCCCTTCAAATCCGCTTCAAAACTGAACTGGTCCCTGAAAAATTCCACTTTTGAAAATTTTGTGAAAAATTGGAAAATTGCTGCTATACTTTGAAGCCCTCTGATGTCTTCCAAAAGTAAAAACATGTCAACTTTATGATGCAAATATAAAGCAGACATATTGTATATGTGAATCAAGATATAATTTATTTGGAATATTCATTTTCCTTACAAGCAGAGAGCTTCAAAGTTAGAAAAATGCTAAATTTTCTATTTTTTCATCAAATTTTGGAATTTTTCACCATGAAATGATGCAAGTATCGACAAAAATTTACCACTAACATAAAGTAGAATATGTCACGAAAAAACTATCTCGGAATCAAAATGAAAGGTAAAAGCATCCCAGAGTTATTAATGCTTAAAGTGAAAGTGGTCAGATGTGCAAAAAATGCTCTGGTCCTACAGTGGAAATTGGCCTGGTCCTAAAGGGGTTAATGAACCTACCAGCAACTCCAACAGAAACTCATTGTCATATTTCGTATTTTCTCCTTCAGCCAAGGTTGGCAATAAACAGAGGTATGAAGCCACTTGGTGGAGTGTGTTCGGGCTAGAAAAAAAATACAGTAAAAAACAACATGAACCAAAATACAATAGGCAGAGAAACAAAAAAAAAATTAAACAAAAAAAAGCTATAAAAAAAATAATAATAATTTAATTAAAAGTCCCATGGAACTAAACCAAGACAGTCTGGAGAGAAGAGTAATGTTTCATATGCATGATATATGTATTAGCTATAAGGTACTCTGAATATGATGGTAGATACAGTATGGCCATAAGGCACTACAGCTTGTGTGCCAAAAGGCTAGAGCAGTGTACCGCCTTCTTGTTGATGGTATCATGAGAACATTGTAAATGCAAAGTGATGGCACACTGTTGCATGTTTCACTTTTACAAGAAAAAAAAAAAAAAGCATTTGGCCACATGGCTATATCCTCTAGTACAGTGATTTTCAAAGACTGCCCTAGCAGAAGGTAATGCTTCACTGCTGGGTGCTAGGGCACTGAAGGTACAGTGGCACAGAGATCCAGTGTTTACCTGTGCCACCACTTCCTCTTTGGGACAGCCAAGGACCTCAGCTTCCTGGCACAGGCAGCACAGCATCATTGCACCATGCTGCCTGCATCAAGAGGTTAAGAGCAGGAGGGAGACAAGGTAAGTAGATCTTGTTTACACAGACAGACCCAACTACTATATGGGGACACAAGGGAGAGTTATCTGCAAGTGGTCCTAACTACTGCATGGGGGCACAAGGAAGACATTACTACTACATGGGGAACCTAATTACATTATGGGGGGGCTTAACTGCATTGTGAAGCACATAGAGGGCCCTATTACTAGGGATGCCCCGATACCAACACCAGTATCTCTCTCCGATACCAATTACATTACCTGCTGCTTGGCGGTACTACCCATCGACCAATGTTAATGTAGGCAGTACCCCAGCCACTTACTCACTACAGCCCCATTTGCAGTAAAACGTTGCTGCTTCGCTCCTCCATTGTTTAGTCCATAACATGGTGTCATATGGATGACGTTACTCTGTTTCCTCCATAGCGTTACACTGCACTCAATGCAGCATAGGCGCAGTGGAGGAGGCAGTGACGTAAATGTGACATTCTCCTTCATAGGATACCATTTTTTGGACGGAAGAACGGGGGCGCGTTTTAAAGCAAACAGGGTAGTGAGTAGGTGTCTGAGGTATTACTTAATGGGTGAAAGCTGCTACTACTACCTATCAAGCAGGCTATTAGTATCTATAGGGGGCTGCTAGTATCTACAAGGGCTGTTATTACCAACAGGGGAAGGTTTTACTATTTAAAGGGGGGCTACTACCACCTATAGAGTGATGTTATTACCCACAGGGAGCTACTACTATCTACAAGGGTGTCTATTACTATCTACAGGGGGCTGCTACTACCTACAGATTTCAACTTTCATTTTTAAAAAGGCTTTTGAAAAATGGAAACCTGATTGGTTACTATGGGCAACAGCTACACTTTTACTCTACAGGTTTTTTTTTAATCTCCCCCATTAATATACTGCAGAACTTAGGCTGCTTGACTTCTTATTTAAAGAGAAAGGAAGCACTATAGGCAAGGTTGGCCTTAGATGTCATGGCTCCCAGTGCAGAAATATTTCTTGGTGCCCCTCTTAGTGCTCCTCAAATGCATAAGTGAACACTACATTTTGGGGGTCAATGGTGATTTATCAAAATGCAGAATGTTGTAGGTGTATTTTCAAGTGTTTTTCTACATTGACCTTTAGTTGTAACTTTAAAGGGTAACTGTAAAACGAATCTCCTGTCCATTCTGCACATCAGGTGTGGAGAAACGCAGGTACACCTTGGGGGTAAGGTTGCCTTAGCAACTCCCTATTAAATTAGAAGTGGACTTGTGCACGGAACTCGCTGGGGGTTCTATGGTTGCCTTGGCAACCCAATGACCCAGAATACACCTGTATCTCTCCATGCCTGACCTGAAGAACAGAGATTAACATTACAGTACACTTTAAAAGATTTTATATGCAGTTTCTAAATAGAGCACTAAAAGTGTCTACAATTTCCTGTGTGAACAGTTTTGGATATACCCAGAGAGAGCTTGGTCATCTATTAATATCTTCATTTTCTAGGTAGTTAGACTTCATGTAGGGGTTGGTCCAACATCTTTCAGGTCACCCAGGACAAATAGAACCCCTCCAACACATGTCTATCTTATTCCTCTATAGTTGTTGTGTATTTACATGACTGAACAAGGTGAGATTCGTTTAGATTAATTAAAATTAAACTTCTGGATAACGCAAGTTGCATTAATAAATGTTAAAGGTTTTACACAATGAGAAACAAAACAGCCTGAGAAATGCAAAACCACACAATTGATAAATTCCCCTCATTGTATCAGAATAATGTGCCCTAAGGCTCCCTAAAGAAAACACAAAATATACAAAAGCACTCTCCAAGAGCTAAGATATCTCAGCACTATTGCGACATTTACTTACATTTACATTTAAGCCAGCAAACTTTACTTTAGGTGTATGCGGGATCTAACTAGCCTATGCTCTAAGAAGAACCACAATAAAAGGTTATGATCACATGATGGAATTTCCAGGCAAAATTTTGCTGCAGCAGAGTCCCATTGATTTCAATAGGGGTTCTGCTGCACTGTGCACACGGCAGAATTTCAGTGGCAGAAAGACTAGACATGTCCATTCTTTCTGCGGAGTCTGCACAGAAATGCATTGTCATCTAGAAGACACCACATTTCCCAGGGGTCCTAGTGTCGGCATACTCTGCCAGTGGGACATTCAACCATTCCATCTTTCCTTTTCGAGCTAACATAGCCAAACAGATGGGGAGAATTGAATGACCAGAAAGTGGGATTCACTAACCCAACACAAAAAAGTATCTTCAAACAGGAAAAAAGAAATACACTGGTGTATGCTGCTAAGAATGACAGTTTTACACAAAGTAAATGTAGCAATAATGCAGGTCAAAATATTCTAAATATTCAATGCTCACGAATCTTAAAGGGTAGTCTGATTAACTAAATGTATCCCTTAACCACAAGATAGGGAATAAGTGTCTGATCATGGAGGTCCAACCACCGGGACCCCCTGTGAGCGCTGCAATACTACATACAGAAGATCACAGGTGATCCCAGTGGTCACACCCGACCCCCAACCTCCAATCAAACACTCATACCCTATCCTTTGAAAAGGGGATAAGTTTAGTTCCCCGGACTACTCCTTTGACCCTTTTAGAGTGCTGCTGTAATTTGTGTGTTTGCATTTATTTAATTCTGTTTGGAGGAACTATTTTGTTTTTTATTCTATGCCTTCCTAAGGCCAGCCTTGACTCCAGATCGTTCAACCAGTAGAAGCCACAAATCGGAACATCCAGAAGAAGCCACAGATCTACTTTTTGTAAGTCTTTTCATAAAAACATAGATATATGGGAGAGGGGAACATTACTTAAATACTATAAAATGGGACTAAAAATGTTAAGATATTTTGTTTACCTACCTCAGTGATCCAAAGCACTTTGTAAGGGATTCCCGAGTATCCACAGCCGCCACATTGGAAAGTGCAAAAGTGTAGAGCTCTGGGAAGTGAGCAAAAGCTGCTCTCTGTGTGTACAAACGTGTGACATTGTGGATATATAGTACTGACATGATTTGTGGTTAAGTTTAAATTAACTGTCTAAGAAAAACAATTAATAGAAGCATAGCTAAGAGTGATGCAAATACTCCCTGTTAAAACTGAAGATGGCACTGCAATTGAAAAGCATGGTCCCACTAACTTTATGCAGAGGTTTTAAACAACAAAATCTCCCTAAACAAATATTAAAACTAGCTAAGTCTTTAATGAAGACTAATATTCTAGCGCTTAGCAACCTCCAGAGTAATATATTTGATTGAAAATGTAAACTTACCTGCAGTGAGGTGATATGGTCATAATGAATTGTAGTCATCTCATACTCTGTGAGAGCATTTCCCGTCTGGTCATTAATTTCAAAGCCAGTGTAAAATTTTAACATGTCCAAGAGCTATTAAGAGAGGTTAGTTCAGTTAAAACAAGTTTTTTAAAAAATAGAACTTTTTTCATATATAAAACCCAGGGTACCTGAGAAAATAGGTGTCCTTCTTGTTCTCTCTTGCAGAGGTTGGATAAGTAGCAATGAACTACAAGGTGGGAGTCATCCAGCACTGTATTAAACCAGCGACGTGTGGGAAGTAAAGCCTACAGAATGGAAATAGTATTAATAACTATTTCTAGGGTTATGTCTAAAACCTATTTCTAACATGACATAACAAGAAAGTAAAGTGCAGCTCACCTGCCTGAAGGTGAGAACATAAAAGGTTGGTATATAAAATGAGAATTTTTGGGCTGTGAGGGAAAATGTGTGTAAGTAGGTAAGTAACCGGCTCAGTAAAAAGAAATAGAGGGTAGTATTCATAAATTCAGGCCCAATGCATTTTCCAATGCATTGCAGTCTAAAATAGACTAGAATGCATCATGTTCTAAAAATCCTCTAGAGCAAGTGTCGCAGAAAAGTCGCACATATTTAGACTGCGACTTTCGGTGCAACAAATTTAGACAGGAAAAAAGTCTAGATCCTTTGATAAATATCCCCCAATGTTCCTAACTGATGGTGGGATATGCTGCAGGTTGGACAGGTCAGGCTGGGTGCACAGGAGCTGACATTGAGTTCTCTCAGTTGGGCTTCATTACCATATTTTGCATACTATATTTTTTCTGATTAGTTGTGCTACATCTATGATGTCACGATATTCTAAGACAACCTGCACCAATAGCCAACATGTCACAGATCCAAACACGAATTCATGGAAAAAGTTATCACTCTGTACCTCAAGGTCAATCATAAGTTCTATGAGACGCTCACAGTAATGTATTTTCTCCATGGAGACAGGACCTAAAGAACGAACAAAAAGATTTCAGGTATCACCATACTAATAAAAACTTACACAAATTACATTTCTAGTATTGTACACAGAAGTTATAAGCCAAAAACTACTTTAAGTTTTTTCTAGCTTTATGAAAATGGAGCATAGCCACTGTATAACTGAACATTTTGTGCCGAATACATTTTGTAGTGTTTTGTTTTTAGCTTTCTGAGGCTGGCTTCCTAGATCCACACAAAATAACAACTTAGAAACATAGAAGGTGTCGGCAGATAAGAACCATATGGCCCATCTAGTCTGCCCAATAATCTGAATACTATGAATAGTCCCTGGCCCTATCTTATATGAAGGATAGCCTTATGCTTAGCCCATACATGCTTAAACTCCTTCACTGTATTTGCAGTGACCATTTCTGCAGGAAGGCTATTCCACGCATCCACTACTCTCTCAGTAAAGTAATACTTCCTGATATTACTACATAAACCTTTCCCCCTCTAATTTAAAACTATGTCCTCTTGTGGTAGTTTTTCTTCTTTTAAATAGTCTCTCCTCCTTTACCGTGTTGATTCCCTTTATGTATTTAAAAGTCTCTATTATATCACCTCTGTCTCTTCTTTCTTCCAAGCTATACATGTTAAGGTCCTTTAACCTTTCTTGGTAAGTTTTATCCTGCAATCCATGTACTCATTTAGTAGCTCTTCTCTGAACTCTCTAGAGTATCTATATCCTTCTGGAGATACGGCATCCAGTACTGCGCACAATACTCCAAGTGAGGTCTCACCAGTGTTCTGTACAGCGGCATGAGAACTTCTCTCTTTCTACTGCTTATACCTCTCCCTATACATCCAAGCATTCTGCTAGCGTTTCCTGCTGCTCTATTACATTTTCTTCCTACCTTTAAGTCTTCTGAAATAATTACTCCTAAATCCCTTTGTGTCAAATATTCTATAATAGAATAGAAAACTTCTTTGGTTTTGCAGAAGAGAGGTAAATGCTTTTTGCAATACACAGTTCAGCATATAGTGACAGTCAGGTTTTACATTTTTTGTTAAAGGCAAAATAGGTCCAAATATACATGATGAAAGTGAGCATGCAGAATAAGTGTTGACAGATACCTGTTGCTGGAATTGACTGGAGCACAGAAAGGAACCTCTGTATAAGATGCCATAAAAACTTTCTTTCCTGGGTGGCTCTGTAATGTTGACCGTAAAAAAAAAAAAACACATTCATTGTGAGGGAAGCACAAATAGTACAATAAGCAATTAACTTTCAACTCATGTATATACTGTTGCATCCCAGCAGCCTGACAATTACACATGAAGATCCCAACAGTCACCTCACAAGCCTTTATAAAAGATGCATACAAGGAAAAAGCTACAGCTAGGTTAAACAAGTTAATTACCATTTAGTAACATTAAAGTTTTTTACGTACAGTTCACCTGCTTTTTCATCCATTTTCTCATCGGTTTTCTTTATAAGGTTCCAGAACTTTTTCAACTTTGTGGTTTTCTTTAATTCCTGCTCCAGTCGAGTCTACAGACATAAGTAGTTACCAGTACACTGTTAGGAAATTACATACATTTGTATGCCTGAACACTGAGCCCATTCAAACATAATAGGAAAGGGCTGCAAATAATGATATGCCCTAAAACTTACAGGCCGCAGGCAGATCCACATAGGCAGGGATATCAGTTGCTGTATCTGTCCACGGATTAGATCAACTTCCTGCAAACAAACACAACAGGTTTTCAGAAAAGGAGATTTTTTGTACTCACCGTAAAATCTTTCTCGTAGCCTTCATTGGGGGACACCTATACTGATGGGTATATGCTCTTGCCACTAGGAGGCTCTGACACTAGGAAAAGAAGATGGCTCCTCCCTGGCAGGATATACCCGTCCACTGGAAGTGAGGTAATCAGTTTTGTCACAAAGCAGTAGGAGAAGCCAAAGAAATATGTCCGAAGGACCCTAGAAAAGAATCCCGGATAAAAAAAAAATAAAAAAAAACAATAACCGGAAAAGAATATCCGGACAAAAAATGAAGAAATGGGTGGGTGCTGTATCCCCCAGTGAAGGCTACAAGAAAGAGATTTTACAGTGAGTACAATAAAAAAAATAACCTTTTCTTGGTAGCTCTTCATTGGAGGACACCTATACTGATGGGACGTACCAAAGCAGTCCCCTGGGGTGGGAACAACAACCACTAGCAAAAGGGAATCAGTCCCGAGACCGAACCCACTTGTCCGTAAGGACTGCTGACAAGACCCCAGGCCAGAATAAACAGAGGCCTAGAAAAAAGCTCCCGGAAGCCATGGAGATGGACTGGGCCACCAAAGGAAGGGACTGTCCTCCTCATAGAGAGACCAGAAAAAGTTGACTAGGAAGTCAGAGGGGCCAGAACCATCCTGGAAGGAGGTAGGAAATCATCTCTAAGGAACACAGAACTAGACAGAGGGCTAGCCCGGCTGGGAAACCAAAAATGGAAAATGGCACAACAAAAGAAAAAGAGACGGAAACTGGCTCTAGAGAGGCCTGGTGCGAAGATCTGCCAACCCAAAACCCCTATCCCGGAGCCCACCGCAAGCACCTGGGAGGTGACACAGCGCAACTGGTGTAATCCGGATGATTGGAACACCATCCATTTCGAGAGAACATGGCCCCCGAAGGAGAAGATGGAAGGGAATAATGGCCAAGAAGAATCCAGGGGCATCCTGGGACACCAGAGCGACAGACATGGGAAATGGAGGTTCCTGAGTCACCTGGAAGATGGACACTGATGAATAAACGCCAAGAAAGGAGCGGAAGACCCTGAAAAGGAGAATTCGGAACAGCGGAGCAGCCGCCATGGGAATTGGAGGTTCCCGAGTCTCCCTGAAGACTTACACCGGAAGGGTAAGGAAACCCAACGTCCACGAAACACTTCAGGTGACAAAGATCGGTGCCGAGACAGAAGAAGTGCGGTACAGAAAGACTGCCCCATAAAAGATTGCAGAGAAATCTGGACAGGACTGCTACACATGCGCAAGACCTCAACCATCACTAATAGAGATGAGTGAAGTTACAGTACTTCGATTCTGCACGAACCTTGTGGCTTGGCAGTTGCTTACTTTAGCCTGCATAAATTAGTTCAGCTTTCAGGTGCTCCAGTGGGCAGGAAAAGGTGGATACAGTCCTAGGAGACTCTCCTAGTACTGTTACCTCGCTCATCTCTAAACACTGAGGCCCAAAGAACCAAGGGGCCGACCTAGAGAAGAAGGCATGCCACAGCATCCCAGGATAGTGGCCAAGACAAGGAGACCAACCGGTCCTGTGCCAAAGCAGTCCGAGCAGACCAGAGCACTCCGAAGCAATAACCCGTCCGGACGGGAAAGGGGGGGGGGGGGGGGGATGAGAACGAAATGGAACCCGGCTGGGACTCCCAGGCTCTGGGCACAGAAAGGCAACTCTAGAAAACTGTGGAGTCAGTGCAGCGCTACCGACACCGCCAAGGGAAGGAGGAGCACACCCCTACCAGAGAGATTGTGCCGAGGAGGGAGGAGAGCAAACTCAACTGAACTGTCTGCGACGCCCCACCAGGCCCCATGCCAGAACAGAGGTGCTTAACCGCTCCAGACCTGTGAAAACAAGATTACAGGAAGGTCCGCAGCACACCCCACCGACAGAAGGGAAGGTGGGCTCTACATGATCTGAGGGACCTAACATATGTAGGGACAGAGACATGGATACCTCTCGAAAGTAGTGAGGAACCAAGATTGCAGACATGAAAGGAATCGCAGACATTCAAGTCCGCAGTATGAAAGACAGGCTCAGCACCCAATGGTGTGTCACAACCATTCCCCTAGCAGACCAACGTGAGGAGAGGGAGAAAAAAAAACCGAGATGGTGCAATATAGTGCAGTTAATCCCAATTTTTTGGGGTTGGACAGTTCTTCAAAAATAGGAAAATTGCTCACCTATGGGTGTTGTGCCGGCAGGCACAACACTGGCAATCACGTGTAACAGGTTGCAGTATGCAGTATCGGGAGGCTGCCGGCCGTCGGTCACGCTGTACCAGCGGTGAAGATACAGGAGGAAACAGCTGGTTCTGGGATAACCTGCCGATGTTACCGCAGTATTCCGGCAGCAAAATCCCATTTCGGCTAGAAGCGCACACCCGAGAGTAGTGAACAATAGCAGATTTTTCTGCCAGAATACTGCAGCTGTTTCCTCCTGTAGCAGACCAATGTGGCACTCTTAGAAAGGGGAACAGAGTGATGCAGTTGCCGTGAAAAGCCATGGAACCTGTAGGAAACTCCCACACCCCATTTCCTAATGGTGCCCCACACCAGAACTGCTGTTGCAGATGCAAGAGATGAAGGAGATATGTGGGGCAGGAAACATGCAGAGACAGTCTGAATGGTATAACAGGTTCAATGAACCCACAGAGACACACTTCATGGAACTTCACATGGAAAGCGAGTCATCGGGATGCAGTGACGGGAGTGGCAGGAAAGGGGGAGGTGACCTGGTGGAATAGAAACCCTGCAGACACAGTCTGGCTACATGGCATAGGGACCGTGGCCACACCTGGTCCCGTAGTCAGAACCACACATTAAAAGTGGGTAACCAGCCTTCAGCCGTGAGAACGGGAGACATGCAGAGAGGGACCTGCTAAAGCAGGGAACCCTGCAAACCAGTATGTGGTGTATTGCATAGGGCACATGGAGCAACATGGGTTGACTCACTCAGAACTACACCTCGGCAGTGGGATACCTGAGGATTGCTGCACATGGGGCTGCCGGTAGCAAGACCAAGAGGCCATAAGGTTAGCCCAGCAGAGCCATGTGTAATGTCGGCTGAGGAGACGGTGCTGGGGAAAAGGGACCTCAGGATGAAGAAACCCTAGCAGAGTAAAGAAGGGGAGGGGGAGAAGGGGGGGGGGGGTTGAGGTTAGACATACTCACCAACAGACTCCATCTTCTCATACTCACCCAGGCGTCTTCAACCAGCTTATGGCCACGTTGCATCATACCAGGCAGTGGGGGACCTGGACCCAGGGTACAATATCCAGGCACTGTGCCCCTTTGTCTCATATGGGGGGGGAAAGGTAGCGCCATGCTCCTTAACCCCCACCTGAAAAAAGGGAAACAAAGAGGGACAAAAAAACTAAACAGCCCTTACTAGAAAATAAAGGACCAGGTCTGGGGAGCTCTCAATCCTGTGTCTTGCCTCCTACTGATTACCTCACTTCCAGTGGGCGGGTATATCCTGCCAGGGAGGAGCTGACTTATTTTCCTAGCATCAGCGCCTCCTAGTGGCCAGAGCATATACCCATCAGTATAGGTGTCCCTCAATGAAGAGAGACCGAGAAAATACCCTAGAAAACAATGGCAGATAGGATTTGTCAAATGTGGAAACGGAACTGCATTTCTGCTAATGTACATTCTGTTGAAAAAACAAAGTATCCTATATATATGCCAATATATCTTCTGGCAAATGGTTTTATATAAGACTCTATACCCTTCCATATTTTGTCTTTCGAGTAAATGTTGAAGTGTAGCACCACTACAGGACAATCTTTCTCACTAGATATACGCTTCAAATACTAGGTTTCAATACAGAGTTTAGGCTCGGCCCACACTTTATTTTCTTTTTACATTCGTTGTCAGAGGCAATAATGTATGTAGACAATGGCACTCATAAATGTTGTTTATTCTATGAGAGGCAGCCACCCAAACCAGCTGATGGGTGCAAGCTCAACCTCCTGTACACCTATAAAAATGAACACTGTTGCTCACCATAGCAGCAGCGCTCATGTGGGGTAGGCCCGAAGGCGCCTACTCAGAATATTTCCTTCAGCAATGGAGGAGGAGGGGTAGCTTTTCAGTAGCTGCGTCGGTATCTCAAAGGTAGCAGCCAAAATTCAGAGTAAATGTCTGTATAAGCTGCTGTGCATGCAAACACATGTATACACTGGTCTGCAAATGTCTTTAAGACAAAAAAAACGTAAGGAGGTAAAGTATGTGCCCCAGTATGTAGGTACCTTTTACCCCTGTGATGTCTATATGGAAACGTTTCTGCCCTAACTGCCTAACTCCTGGACACCACTGGATGAACCTGCTGTACCAGCCCCTGCCCTTTTTCCACTTTTGGAGCTTTTTTCCAGAGAAATATTCCATTCACTGAAGATATGCCTCTTTAAAGGGTAACTATAATGTTGTTACAACATCGCAGCCCCCTGCTAAAGCAAGCTGCTTATGGCATTGCCAGAAGGCCCCTAGATTTCCGCAGACCGCTCATTTTATCAGTGGGCTACACAGTTGCAGAGAGTTCGAAAATTTAACCAGCCGCTGCATAAAAAATTATTGTGACCTTTTAAGAACCACAGTGGGGAAATAACAAAACACTTAATGAATCTGGTGGAAATATACCCATATCAAGGTGGCTTTAGTACTGTCAATAACTTCCGATTATGGGATACATACAAACTATAGTAAAAGGGAACTTGCCATTAGTTTCATGCTGAACACTGCAGTGACTCAAAGGAATGGGGTTCTGAGTAAACATGGCAGTCCCTGTTATTCTCTCACCACCTCACAGTCCCTGCAGAGTGTGGTTTACAGTTACGCTTATGATATACGGACTGGTATTATTTGAAATATTTGCTATTATATTTAAGTATATTTATAATACTATCTTTAAGCCAGGCAATTGACACTGTCAGTGGTGTCCAAACTGTGGCCCTCCAGATGTTGCAAAACTACAATTCGCAGCATACCCGGACAGCTGTCCGGGCATGCTGAGATTTGTAGTTTTGCAACATCTGGAGGGCCACAGTTTGGACACCACTGCACTGTAGTATATAACAATCTCTGTCCATTCATCTTTGAGTCCCACTTTTTTGGTAATAGTTTTAAAACAGTCCACTGTATTTTTTCCTGCACCACTGGCATAAATTGATTGATCTGAGCCTATACCTGTAAAAAATAACATTGTTTAATATATTTAATGTACTATTTTTTTTATTAATCAGGAACTATATAGTATATTATTCTTTGTCCATTTATCCTTGTACCCCACTTATTTGGTGTTGGCTTTCACATATTGTTCTCCCTTTTGGGTATTAGAGAGTCAATGGTGAGCTTGAAATAGGTGATGCATTTGGAGTCAGACAGATCTAACAATTGTTTAAAAATTGGGATACCTGTGAAATGCTGCAGTGTTTCTAGTATACTAGAAAGCATCCTGTATGTCCCCACGCCCTTCCACATATGACACAAAATATATTGCCCTTTGTCCCAACTTCATCAGCAAAATAACACCAAAAGGGAGAGAAAAAAAAAAGACACAATGGACACTGGAAATAGACACAACGTGTGTACAAAAACCTTCACTAGCAGATAAAGCCGAGAGAGAGACAAAAAGTAACAAAGTAATGATTGGTGAAATTTTTACATCCCTAATTTTCTATTTACTTTTTCTATCCAACATAATTCCATATCGAGATTACACATAAAAGTGATCTAGTGGTCAGAAGGCTTTAGATCACTATTATCTCTCATTTGATTAAAGTCAGAAGCCTGTGATGTTGTGGGTTTTCATGGGAACAGCCAAATGCGGAAAAGCCTCCTGCATTTGAGTTCTGTTGCAGATCACAGTGCTCATGCTGAGCGCTGTGTTCCTCCAGTGTTAGGCAATGCCCATATTGCAGAATTTCTGCACGGAATTCTGCATGAAAGTTCTGCATGAGTTTATAGCAAATTTACTTCAATGGGATTCATGCAGCAGAAATTCTGCTGTGTAGATGGGACAGCAGAATCCCATTCAAGTGTACTGGCTATAAATTCATGAAGAGTTTTCATGCAGAAATTCTGGTATGTGAACATAGCCTTACACTCCTGCCTAAACTGACCCTAGGCATATCCAGGTAAAAGAAAAGAAAAAGCACATGCAGATAGTTACCAGGCTGTTGAAGCAATGATCTAAGAAGAGGAGCAAGATTGTGCGCTCGTGCAAAGAGAAGTCATTTTCTGATTCTTCAGCCACAGATGCCTCTCTAATACACTTGAAGAAAAAGGGGAACTGCTCAGGCTTCTTCTTGAAGGTCTGAAAATTATAGATTGAAATAGTTTTCAAACAAAGCAAAGAATAATGACAACTGTTCGACTACAACAACCAATGCAGAGGCACAAATGCAAAGCAAACATTATAAATTACAAATGAACAAAGCTTGATTTACCGAGTAGGGCTGTGTTCACATCAAATAAGTGGCCTAAGTTTGGGGGGGGGGGGGGGGGTACATTGACAAACAGGCTAAACGGTATGCAATTAAAGGGGTATTCCAGGCAAAACCTTTTTTTATATATATCAACCGGCTCCGGAAAGTTAAACAGATTTGTAAATTACTTCTATTAAAAAATCTTAATCCTTCCAATAGTTATTAGCTGAAGTTTTCTGTCTAACTGCTCAATGATGAGGTCACGTCCCGGGAACTGTGCATGATGGGAGAATATCCCCATAGGAACTGCACAGCTCCCGGGACACGAGTCATCATTGAGCAGTTAGACAGAAAACAACTCAACTTCAGAAGCTAATAACTATTGGAAGGATTAAGATTTTTTAATAGAAGTAATTTACAAATCTGTTTAACTTTCCAGAGCCAGTTGATCTATAAAAAAAAGTTTTGGCCTGGAATACCCCTTTAATATCAGTGCACACAGATACTCTGTCCATGAATTTTAATGGAATGATTGAAGTCTACTGCTGCTATGTTTAGTCAATCCAAGCGTATATAGTGTTTTGCAGGAATAACTCATCAATTTAGAAATGGGTAAGAAGTTATGTTTAGGCTTTCACTGGTCTATGGTGTTAAATAATAAAACAAAAGACAAGTCTATGTCTAAATAGGGGATTATATGTATGACTGAATTAAGACACTTAAAGAAAGAGAAAGGGGCTTACTGTTGCGTTACCTTCTGAACTATTACACTCAGACAGTATAAGACTGGGGACCACGTTTTGTCCATATGGGGACCGGATCCGGCTGGGGGATGGGAAAACCAGGCGCTCCCATATCCCAGCCGGTCCCGGCCACATCTCATTCATTTGAATGAGTCGACAGGAGTCACATGGTGACTATGGTTGGCTCATTTTTGCCCCATATCTGGTTTTCTGGACGGACTTAAAACCGCAGCATACTATGGTTTCCAGTCCGGCCAGAAAACCGGATATGGGGCAAAAGTTAGCCGACCGGAGTCACTATCTGACATCGGTCGGCTCACTCCAGTAAATGAGATGGGGGCCAGGTCCAGATGGGATACAGGAGCACCCGGTTTTACCACCCCCCAGCCGGATCTGGTCCCCGTATAGAAAAAAAAAACATGGTGCGAACCCAGCAAGAAAGGTTTAAGAAGTGCAGTCATACAAAAAAATAAAAAATAAAGTCGGCGGACACGGACACAGCCAATAGGGGACAAAACACTCCCAATAGGAGACTACGAGGCTTATGTGCCAGTTCTACCTTGTACACAGGGCCACTGTCAGTTGGGGTACAGTCAATAAGCGGCCCTGGCCCCCCACTGCACCCTCCTGCAAAAGCCCCAGCACAGAAGCAGAAAACTGTCTCCTGCTGTCTCTTACTTTTGTAAGTCCGCTGGCCACATCAATCGCCCTGCTGTGATACCCCGTGCCACTTTATTTCCCCAGTGCCAAATCATCCCCCCCTTTTTTACCCCTTGTGCCACATAATTCCCCCTTGACCCCCCCTGCGCCATTTTATTCCCCCTTTGTTACCTTCTGAACAAATTGCTCACCCCCTCTTTACCACTCTCTGTACCATTTCTTCCCCAGTGTTATTTCATTGGCCTTTTACCACTCTGTATCACTTTATTCCCCCCTGTGCCATGTGCCAAATAAGCCCCCCCTCCCTTACCCCTTGTGCCACATCTCTTTTTCCCCTTCCCTCCTCTTCCTGTTGTTCTTCTTAACTGGCCAGAAGGCTTAGGTGCAGGGGCTCTCAGTGGGTTTGACCTCCTCTGAACTGCACTTACTGAGAGCAGTGGCTGCGGGCACTGACAAGTGATGACAGGAGCACCGCTGCTGCTCACAGCCTCTGTTATTGCAGAGCAGAAGACATCAGGAGAACATGGGGTGGTAAAGAGGGGGTGACGAATTTGCACAGAGAGGAATGAAATAGCACATGGGGGCGTTATGAAATAATATGGGGGGTGATTAAACAGCACTAGGAGAATTTACTGTAATGTTGCTTTTTATCGTGTTTTATAGGCAGTTACACTCTGGACTGAGTACAGTAAAGTATTTGGTCATTTAGAAGTATTTTTGAGCCTTTTTGCCCCATAGGACACATCTTCCAATAGTGGACACTTTTTTTCCCTGTGAGTGTCTGCTGTTGGGAAATTCTACTGTATGTGTATATGTATATATATATATATATATATATATATGTATATATATATATATATATATATATATATATATATATATTCGTGTGTTAGTCTATTAGCCTATTAGGCTTTTTTGTGTTTCTGGTGTGGAGATCACTATGAGGCCCCTGGTAGCAAAGACCAACCACTGGCACCCTTAAGAAAATGGGACTGAAAGGAGGAAGAAGCCCCTTAGCTGTGAATCCACTTAGATGCCACAATCAATAGTTAGAAGTTAAAGGGGTTGTCCAGTAAAAGAAACAACCTGTGTATGATGTGAAAAAGTATAGTAAAGCAACTTACTAATATAATGTAATTACCCATACTGCACAGATCTACCATTATCAGCTGAGCTGTCTCACTTGAAGATGTGATATAACGTCACGCTCTCTGAAAGTAGAGTTCTCTGCTTCGCCCTCCCCTTCTTTCTGCTCAGGACTAGATCAGTGATGTGAAGAGTGGAGCTTATATAATCGCTCATTAGATTTTAAGACAGCAGTAAGCATCTTTCATTAGTTTCCTTCAGAACAGGCTCACTGCTGTCTTATTTCAAAAAAGGCTTTCTGCTGCCTTAAAATCTAATGAACAGTAATACGAGCACCCCTTTTCATATTAATGGTCTTCTCCTGAGCAGACAGGAGGGGAGGGGTAAGGAGGGACAGAAAGTGTAATGGATTTTACAGCTAAAAGGGAGAGAGCAGAGCTGATATGGAGAATTTGTGCCCTATGGCTAATAACATATTAGTAAGTTGCTTTGATACTTTTTGACACCATACACAAGTTGTTTCTTTCACTTAACAACCGCATTAAATAACTGAGATTATATAGGTTTCTTCAAACCCAGTTATAGGTATAACAAGAGAGACTGTCCAGCATCCACTTCAACAAGAAAGAGACTCTTCTGTGAATTATTCTTCTCCACCATAAAATGGTACACTAGGCAGAATAAGGCCCCTTATTGACCACACCAGGTTTATCCGGTGTCATTAATGTTTTTAAGTTCTTTTGCCACTATAACAAAGACAAAACTTAACTATGTGTTAGAGCCTTAAAAAAATGAATGCAAAGACCTGTACAACTCTTACCTCCCAGGCAGGAACATTCTCTCGAAATTTTTCATTTACCATACAGCAAATGGACATAAGATAGGCTTTACTTGATACTTTAGGTGAGTAATTCAACCACAGATAGTTTTCCAAGTATTGACTGTTTTAAATACAAAAAAAGAAAAATAAGAATCCATAGGAAAACAGACACAATTTGCTTTAAAAGGAACTGTCCCACAATTAATACTGCACATGGAATATGTGTACCAGAGGTTCGATCAGCACCTATCAGGGGTGTAGTGATTCCTATCTGCTGCATTTTCCCATATACTTCAGTAGAGAGGTAACTGTATTTGTGCAGAACCCATCTCAACCAAAGTCTATGAAGGCCTCACCTGATAGAAGTGGGACCTGCACCTAATAACCTATTAGACATTTATGAATTAATGTACAAGATCGAACAAAAAACCTTTAAGGATACAGCATATAGCGAAAAGGCCTTTGATGACTTGACTCGAGAATTTGTTACCAACAGCAACTATTCTGTTTTATTACTGAGTGCAAATGAAAATGTGATGGCTGGATTGCTTTCATTTAAGCAACAACATAATTTTCCTCTGACACTTCTAAAACATTTGTCCCACTGTGTGATGTCATATCAGGGTGAACTGTGCAAACAATTGCATCAGACACAGTGTTACTGTTAAACCTGTACTGGCTATTCAGAAGCTTACGGTTAATTCATACATACATACAAACACAAAGCAATTATTTCTCACCTAAATTCTAAAAGCATTATCTTCCTTATAGCAAATCTGAAAAAAAAAAATATATATAAAAAGTATTTGTTTAGCTGTTCAGAGAAACAAAAAAATTAATAAAATTTAACTTGTTACCTTGAAATGGACACTATCATTAGTAAAAATCTGCAGTATAGGAAAACTGCAATCATGAATAAAGGGGTTATGCACTTTATAAAAACTTATCCCTATCCAAAAGAATAGGGGATAAGTGTCTAATCGCAAGGGTCTGACTGCTGGGAACCCCTTGCCCCCAGTGATCTCCTGTATGAGGCCCGGCTCTCACTTCTACAGTGCACTCTGGCCCCCACCTTTGGAGGCGAACTGGTGCAGAAATGACGGGCAGCCTAGCTAATCATCGACCAAGACAACTATTCCTTATGACTATCCCATTCTCCCTCCAGTGTCCTGCAATGGTCCCCGCAGCATCACTGTCAGGCCCAGGAAGCACCTGGACCAATTGTGTGACTGCCTCTCAGCGAATCATTGGCCGAAGCAGGAAATTGCTGCTCAGCGCATCCCTGACCGTAGCCATGTGACATACTGGGCCCAGTTCTTCCCGGGCCTGACACGTCATGCTGCAGCTGAGAAAGAGGATCACATCGGGGACTGAAGCAGGACACCTCAGACACAGCTTGAGCGCTGGAGGTAAGTAATGGTTTATTTTGTTGAACAGTCGGGCAGGTTGGATTTCAACATATCCAATCCCTTTGTTCTGAGGGAATAACCGTCACCAGAGGGGTTTCCACAGCAGCTTTCTGCCTTCTTTTCAAAATGCACATAGACTCAATTAAGTTGAGTGTGTATGTTGGAGATCAGAAGTAAATGTTATCACACCTGACGTATTTTGCTGTGCATTGTGTGCAGATGATTTTGCTACCCATTGACTTTAATAGGTAGGAAAATAGGCAGAAGCAAAATACGGCACATGTGACCCTAAGTTGTTCACACTGCAGACATTCTGATGGCATAATTCCGCCGGCTGCCAAAATCGTTGGCGGTAGGACCGCTCAGAAGTGCGGCTTCTCATAGAGGACAATGCAGTCTGGAAGAATTACAAACAATGTTTATTCGTAGAATGGACGTCTATTCCACCATGGAATTCTGCTGCAGCGATTCTGCAGTGCGCACATAACAGCAGAATCCTACTGAAAACAGTATGCAGTGCACATGAGCCCTTGCATTGAAAACTCACCGAGATTTGAGAATTTCCTTGTTATATATATCTTCTATAACCTGTGAAATACAGCATGTAAATGTGAAAACATAAAAGGGAAAACTCACATCTATGCTTATTTATAACATTACATAGACTCTATATAACAAAGCCAAAGAGAGCAAAAGTGTAGAAATTGACTTCCCCCTGTCTGGATCACTCATCCTATAAGAGTTATCGTGGTGCATACTATATACTGTACATGTTCTCCCCTAACATGTGAGAACAACAAACAGTCTTTGTCTGTACACATCTGCCTGGACTCTGCATTAAGCTGCATGATTTAGTCCGTAACTTCAAGATCTGAATGTCAGACATTGTAATCCATTTTATATGCGAATTCATATGCTAATTGTCTAATTCTCCTTTGGACAAGTCACAGTAATAAATAAATAAAAAATACATAAACTAAACTAGTATCAGGTTACCTCAGGAAATACAGTTCACGATAATGTGGTTCTCATTACACGTGACATAAGTGACCATCACATGGACACAGCCTGCCTTCACACTGCTCTAAAGGGGTATTGCAGGGTATTTATTTATTTATTTTTTTAGATCAACTGGCTCCAGAAAGTTAAACAGATTTCTAAATTACTTCTATTAAAAAATCTTAATCCTTCCAATAATTATTAGCTGCTGAAGTTGAGTTGTTCTTTTCTGTCTGGCAACAGTGCTCTCTGCTGACATTTCTGCTTGTCTCGGGAACTGCACAGAGTAGAAGAGGTTTGCTATGGAGATTTGCTTCTTCTCTGGACAGTTCCCGAGACAGGTGTCATCAGAGAGCATTTAGACAGAAAAGAACAACTCAACCTCAGCAGCTCATAAGTACTCCGTCACGCCCCCTCTCATAGACATGAATGGAGGGGGCGTGGTGTGATGTCACGTCCCCAGTCCCGGAAACCCGGAGGTTTCCGAAACTGGAGATTCAGCACCCGCATAGAAAGAGGGTGCTGCAGGGAGATCGCGGGGGGTCTTAGCAGTGGGCCCCCCGTGATCACACATCTTATCTCCTATCTTTTGGATCGGGGATAAAATGTTTTTGCCCGGAATACCCCTTTAAGCTATGAGAGAGGAATTCTGATGCAAATAATCTTACCTTATAATCAAAAGGGAGTTTCTTCTTTGAATGGGGAGCCCAATAGGATTTGGCCAGCTTAAAGGCAAAAGATAAATGTATTTTATAAAAAACAAATCTGTATTAAACAATCCCTTTCCATATTTATAGTAGATCTATATGTAACTATTAGGAGAAGGTTCCCCGCTTGGAACCATCTCTGTTAGCCAGACCAGAAAGACAATAAAAGAAGTGGTTTCCTTTAAAATCTGTGTAAAGCCTTATCCAGACTCAAAAGTAAGGCAGTCCAAATATAACAGCATATACATCCCAAACAGAGTCACCTAGATTGTCTATTAAAATTAATGGGGTCTGCTGATTAATGGGAGCACTAACGCACTGTGTGTGTGGATAGATAGAAAGATAGTTTATTCTCAGACATATTTTATAGTTAAAAAAAATTGTGTCCAGATCTATAACATTAATGTCCTCTATGAGTGTAGAGTGAAGTGTACGGAAAAAGTTTGTGCAATAAATTAAAAAAATTCCATGTCACTTATTTAAGCGGTTGGAAAAAAACTTTATTTTTTTTATATTTTGTGTTCACAGGCAACCACTTTCCCATAGACTTGCATAGAACACATTAAAGGGGTACTCCGGTGAAAAACTTTTTTTATTTTCTTTAAATCAACTGGTGCCAGAAAGTTAAACAGATTTGTAAATTACTTCTATTAAAATATCTTAATCCTTCCAGTACTTATTAGTGGCTGTATACTACAGAGGAAATTCTTTTCTTTTTGGATTTCTTTTCTGTCTGACCACAGTACTCTCTGCTGACACCTCTGTCCATGTCAGGAAGTGTCCAGAGTAGGAGGAAAAACCCCATAGAAAACATATGCTGCTCTGGACATTTACTAAAATGGACAGAGGTGTCAGCAGAGAGCACTGTGCTCGTGACAGAAAAGAAATCCAAAAAGGGGGGGGGGGGGAAAGTTTCCTCTGTAGTATACACAGCTAATAAGTACTGGAAAGATTAAGATTTTTTAATAGAAGTGATTTACAAATCTGTTAAACTTTTTAAGCACCAGTTGATAAAAAATTTAAAAAAATGATAATTCCACCCAAGTACCCCTTTAATGTTAAAAAGGAAGCAAAATATTTGCAGATTTTACAAACACATTTTTTGCAGTAAAATATGCCTGACAAAAAACCTGTGAAGCTAGCCTTACTGTGGATTTATACAGTGATCCCTCAACTTACAATGGCCTCAACATACAATAGTTTCAACATACAATGGTCTTTTCTGGACCATTGTAACTTGAAACCAGACTCAACATACAATGCTACGGACAGTCCAGATCTGTGATACCTGTCAATGGCCGGAAGAACCGACCAATCAGAATGGACATTCACTGGTAAAACACCTGCATTACTGAAGCGTATGCACTGACTGGTGTCTGGTAGAGCCCCCTACAGTACAGGGAGGTATTACATGTTCTGTACACTTTACCTGTACCAGGGTTAGCTGCTCCTTTGGACACCAGGTGAGGGCTGCTCCATGTTACTTTTTTATGACACTGAACCGTACAGGACCCTGAAGAAGCTTCTGTCCTCTACATAGACCAGTGTTTTCCCAAGCAGGGTGCCCCCAGCTGTTGCAAAACTACAACTCCCAGCATGCCCGGACAGCCTTTGGCTGTCCGGGCATGCTGGGAGTTGTAGTTTTGCAACAGCTGGAGGCTCCCTGCTTGGGAAACACTGACAGACAGTGATTTACAGCTCCCAGCAGATCTTTCTTACTTTTATATGTAAGGATTTGCTTTATCTATATTAGTTATCTACTTATTTTTCTTTAATCCTCACTTTTTTCCTATTTTTGGATGACATTAGGGCCTTTAGAACCAATTACCAGGTTTCCATAGAGTCCTGGTCTCAACATACAATGGCTTCAACATACAATGGTCGTCCTGGAACCAATTAATATCGTAACTTGAGGGACCACTGTACATGTGCTAAAGTGGTTGTGAGTTCAGACAACCTAACCAGGAGAGCGTCCGTATACGGCTGCATTCACATCTCACATTGGAAATCAAGCAGCCGGATATAGGGGAAGAATTTTACAGTTGCCTCATGGCTGCCGGATGCGCGCTGTGCCCCACTGATTTCAATGAGTTGCCCGGAGTCAATGTGTGACTCCAATAAGCTCATTTTCTGTCCTTATTCAGGTTTTTTAAACAGACTGAAAACCGTGGTTTGCTGTGCTGTCTGGTTCAAACAACACAGATACAAAATGAGCCAGAGACACGACCTGACTCCAGGCGGCTTATTGGTATCAATGAGATATCCATCTGCCAGATTCACAATGTGAGATGTATCCTGAGAGAAGCAGTGTGAGGACCAATACAGATACTTTTTACCCAATTAGGGGCTCCTGTGTTTTTTTCTTCTTTCTTTGCTAACGACTATATTCAGACACAGCAAAATGTTCCTACTGCAAGATCAGTCTTCAAGGAAACCCTTATGTATTAAAGGGTACCTGTCATCAGAAAAACTTTTGATATATTATAGATTAATGTATGCAGAATAACTTTACAATTGCATGTTATAAAAAAAATATGCTTCTTTCTATTTAATTTTCCACTTTGAAGAAATGACCACTAGGGGTCTCCCTACCAGTCCTGGCAGCAAGCATTTCAGACTCATGCTGGAGTCCTAAACACTACGAGCTGCCAATCTGCTTTGTTCACAAAGGAGAACACTCAGAGCTGCCAGCCTGCTTTGTTCACAGCCTGTTTGGCTGTGAACAAAGCAGGCTGGCAGCTCTGAGTGTTTAGGACTCCAGCATAAGTCAGAAATGCTTGCTGACAGGACTGATCGGGAAAAATACAATAGAAAGAAGCATATTTTTCATTAACATACTATTGGAAAGTTATTCAACATTCATTAATCTAAAATATATCAAATTTGATGAGAGGTACCCTTTAATATAAAATATGCACCTAATAAAACCATGAAGAAATCCATGACAAAACTGAAGTTAAATCATTGGCAATGTATTTGTTCTGTTTAGAAAAAAAAAAACACGTTATAAATGTTTTTCCAAGTGATCTGATTCCCTAAAAAAAAAGTCTGGTACGATTTTAGCAGGAAATGGGAACACCTCAGATCGAGCCTTTTCTTTGAGGGTAAGTACTGTAGTTAATAAACTGTTGTGGCGCCCCAGGCATAGGAGCAGCCATGGACATTTCTCCCATTCTCTATAGTGCATCCACCTTTCTTTGCACCGGGAACAAAGACACAACCAGGAGCAGAACTTGAACAGAAACAGAAGTATAATGAAGAATATTTTCCTCTTCTGGATTTTGGACCTGCTCCTTATATGTATATGTGTTAACCATTTTCTGACCAGACATGATTATTTTTCAGTAAAAAGTTTTAGTAAGTTTATGTTGGTATTGGTGAAATTTGCATGCTGCACATTCCGGTGATATTATAAAGCTTCAACAACCAAGACATGGCTGCCAAAATTACTGGCAACATTATAACGGGCAGAGACTCAACGTCTGCAGCAGTAAAGCACATCTACTTATTTAAACCCCGCAGTCTCTCCACAGTCTAGTGTAAACCCCGCAGTCTCTCCACAGTCTAGTGTAAACCCCGCAGTCTCTCCACAGTCTAGTGTAAACCCCGCAGTCTCTCCACAGTCTAGTGTAAACCCCGCAGTCTCACCACAGTCTAGTGTAAACCCCGCAGTCTCTCCACAGTCTAGTGTAAACCCCGCAGTCTCACCACAGTCTAGTGTAAACCCCGCAGTCTCACCACAGTCTAGTGTAAACCCCGCAGTCTCACCACAGTCTAGTGTAAACCCCGCAGTCTCACCACAGTCTAGTGTAAACCCCGCAGTCTCACCACAGTCTAGTGTAAACCCCGCAGTCTCACCACAGTCTAGTGTAAACCCCGCAGTCTCACCACAGTCTAGTGTAAACCCCGCAGTCTCACCACAGTCTAGTGTAAACCCCGCAGTCTCACCACAGTCTAGTGTAAACCCCGCAGTCTCACCACAGTCTAGTGTAAACCCCGCAGTCTCACCACAGTCTAGTGTAAACCCCGCAGTCTCACCACAGTCTAGTGTAAACCCCGCAGTCTCACCACAGTCTAGTGTAAACCCCGCAGTCTCACCACAGTCTAGTGTAAACCCCGCAGTCTCACCACAGTCTAGTGTAAACCCCGCAGTCTCACCACAGTCTAGTGTAAACCCCGCAGTCTCACCACAGTCTAGTGTAAACCCCGCAGTCTCACCACAGTCTAGTGTAAACCCCGCAGTCTCACCACAGTCTAGTGTAAACCCCGCAGTCTCACCACAGTCTAGTGTAAACCCCGCAGTCTCACCACAGTCTAGTGTAAACCCCGCAGTCTCACCACAGTCTAGTGTAAACCCCGCAGTCTCACCACAGTCTAGTGTAAACCCCGCAGTCTCACCACAGTCTAGTGTAAACCCCGCAGTCTCACCACAGTCTAGTGTAAACCCCGCAGTCTCACCACAGTCTAGTGTAAACCCCGCAGTCTCACCACAGTCTAGTGTAAACCCCGCAGTCTCACCACAGTCTAGTGTAAACCCCGCAGTCTCACCACAGTCTAGTGTAAACCCCGCAGTCTCACCACAGTCTAGTGTAAACCCCGCAGTCTCACCACAGTCTAGTGTAAACCCCGCAGTCTCACCAGTCTAGTGTAAACCCCGCAGTCTCACCACAGTCTAGTGTAAACCCCGCAGTCTCACCACAGTCTAGTGTAAACCCCGCAGTCTCACCACAGTCTAGTGTAAACCCTGCAGTCTCACCAGTCTAGTGTAAACCCTGCAGTCTCACCACAGTCTAGGGTAAACCCTGCAGTCTCACCACAGTCTAGTGTAAACCCTGCAGTCTCACCACAGTCTAGTGTAAACCCTGCAGTCTCACCAGTCTAGTGTAAACCCTGCAGTCTCACCAGTCTAGTGTAAACCCTGCAGTCTCACCAGTCTAGTGTAAACCCTGCAGTCTCACCAGTCTAGTGTAAACCCTGCAGTCTCACCAGTCTAGTGTAAACCCTGCAGTCTCACCAGTCTAGTGTAACCCATGCAGTCTATCCAGTCTAGTGTAACCCATGCAGTCTCTCCAGTCTAGTGTAACCCATGCAGTCTCTCCAGTCTAGTGTAACCCATGCAGTCTCTCCAGTCTAGTGTAAACCCTGCAGTCTCTTCAGTCTAGTGTAGTCTTTCATGTTGATGCCATTTAAATAAATCTTAAAAGGCGTTGAATAGGATGATGTTGAACTGATCTCTTCTACTGTGTGAGTTCAGACATTTTCAAAGTTAAAATTGCATCAAGTCTCAGTCCTGAGACCTGGAAACCGTGTTCTGCCATCTTTAACACTCCCAACGCAAGTGAATGGAGCACAAGCGTAGGTGATACATACTGATCCAGTCACTCAGGGGGCAATGGACATCTGTTGTCGTGATTGAGGGGGTTTCCTGCAGTCAGACCCCCAACCCCACTGATCAGATACGCCTCCTCCAGACATTAATCCAGTGTGCCATCAGCTGTTGCAAAACTCCAACTCCAACAGCTGGAGGCACACTGGTTGGCAAACAGTGAGTGAACCCATATAAGATTCTTTTAAGTGATGTTTCAGGATGACAACCAACATGGCTGCAATTATGTGTCCTAAAGGTTTGCCACCCAGCTTTTCCAGATTCCACACATAACCATAGCAATGACAGAATAAAGGCTGTCATAGAGCCGTCCAACATTTCACTGTACAAGACGCCTCAGAGATCTCACCTGGGTGACAAACTCCGCGTTCATCTGCGTCACTGTTGGGGTCACCATTTTTTTGGCGGGGGGCTGTGTGGCTGCCACCCGGGTTTCCATGGTAACTCCTCAGAAACCCCCGAACCTCGTGTGTACAGAATTGAACGTTCCCACTTCACCCACACCGGAAGTGATGAGTGTGTGCGGCATCCAGGAAGTGACGTTAAATGAAAGCGACACAAACAAATTGAGAGGAAGTGTCTGCGCTCGAGGAGCCATTTTATTGAAGCCCAAAGTCTAGTAGTTATTTGAGGACCCTGTCCTTTCTGAGGATAGAAAGCAGCTTGCTCGATGTGAGGGAGTTATTGTCTAACTTGTAGATGTACCCTTTGCCTCTAGTGTTCAAGTCCTGTGTAGGAATTGGAACTATCCGACTCACACTGAGAAAGCTAGTTCATATCCTACTAAAGGACCTTTTGCTTTATAGTGATCCTGTCCTGTTAAAGCAGTGTTATTCCAAACAGTATGCCTCCAATTGTTGCAAAACTACAACTCCCAGCATGCCCGGACAGCCTCCGGCTGTCCGGGTATGCTGGGAGTTGTAGTTTTGCAACAGCTGGGGGCACACCATTTGGAAAACACTGCGTTAAAGTAAATCTAGTTCCTGTTCAGCCAAAGGACTATTATACCTCCAGCTCGCACAGGTCCTTTACAGAGATAATGTAGTTAATAGGAAGCAAAAATATAAATGTATAAAGCAAATGTAAAAGTAGCAAATCATGGATATTCTTAAATCCAAAGGACTTTTGTAGGTAAAATAATAAAATCTACAGGAAGCAATAACGCATTTCGGGGAGGTAGCACCTCCCTTCCTCAAATTTATCAATAAACAAGTCATTGATTGGGATACAGCAGCTGTTGTTTTCTTTCCACCTCTACATCGCTCCATAACAGATCAGGTTGCCCCTGTCCTGTGACCTCTGGGCCTAGAAGCTACCTCTCAACTGGATACCCCATAGCTAGGGGTGAAATTCTCTTTTTACATCCACTCCAGGTTAGCGGTTATCTCGAATAGTTGTTTTAGGGTCATTATACCCCTTGTGTAATAAATGAGGTGCTGGCCTTTGGTCTTTATTTTTTCTTTGCATATATTGTCTCCACAAGGATAGGCTAGCATGGCTCCCCGTCACATTCCTGGTCTTCAGCATGGCTCCCCATCTCATTCCTGACACCTAGCATAGCTCTCCATCTCATTCCTGACACCTAGCAAGCTCCCCATCTCATTCCTGACACCTAGCATAGCTCTCCATCTCATTCCTGACACCTAGCATAGCTCTCCATCTCATTCCTGACACCTAGCATAGCTCTCCATCTCATTCCTGACACCTAGCATAGCTCTCCATCTCATTCCTGACACCTAGCATAGCTCTCCATCTCATTCCTGACACCTAGCATGGCTCTCCATCTCATTCCTGACACCTAGCATAGCTCTCCATCTCATTCCTGACACCTAGCATAGCTCTCCATCTCATTCCTGACACCGAGCATAGCTCTCCATCTCATTCCTGATCCCTAGCATGGCTCCCCATCTCATTCCTGATCCCTAGCATAGCTCTCCATCTCATTCCTGACACCGAGCATAGCTCTCCATCTCATTCCTGATCCCTAGCATGGCTCCCCATCTCATTCCTGATCCCTAGCATAGCTCTCCATCTCATTCCTGACACCTAGCATAGCTCTCCATCTCATTCCTGACACCTAGCATAGCTCTCCATCTCATTCCTGACACCTAGCATAGCTCTCCATCTCATTCCTGACAACTAGCATAGCTCTCCATCTCATTCCTGATCCCTAGCATAGCTCTCCATCTCATTCCTGACACCTAGCATAGCTCTCCATCTCATTCCTGACACCTAGCATGGCTCCCCATCTCATTCCTGACACCGAGCATAGCTCTCCATCTCATTCCTGACAACTAGCATAGCTCTCCATCTCATTCCTGACACCTAGCATAGCTCTCCATCTCATTCCTGACACCTAGCATAGCTCTCCATCTCATTTCTGACACCGAGCATAGCTCTCCATCTCATTCCTGACACCTAGCATAGCTCTCCATCTCATTCCTGACACCTAGCATGGCTCTCCATCTCATTCCTGACACCTAGCATAGCTCTCCATCTCATTCCTGACACCTAGCATAGCTCTCCATCTCATTCCTGACACCTAGCATAGCTCTCCATCTCATTCCTGACACCTAGCATAGCTCTCCATCTCATTCCTGACACCTAGCATGGCTCTCCATCTCATTCCTGACACCTAGCATAGCTCTCCATCTCATTCCTGACACCTAGCATAGCTCTCCATCTCATTCCTGACACTTAGCATGGCTCCCCATCTCATTCCTGACACCGAGCATAGCTCTCCATCTCATTCCTGACACCTAGCATGGCTCTCCATCTCATTCCTGACACCTAGCATAGCTCTCCATCTCATTCCTGACACCTAGCATAGCTCTCCATCTCATTCCTGACACCTAGCATAGCTCTCCATCTCATTCCTGACACTTAGCATAGCTCTCCATCTCATTCTTGACACCTAGCATAGCTCTCCATCTCATTCCTGACACCTAGCATAGCTCTCCATCTCATTCCTGATCCCTAGCATAGCTCTCCATCTCATTCCTGACACCTAGCATAGCTCTCCATCTCATTCCTGACACCTAGCATAGCTCTCCATCTCATTCCTGAAACCTAGCATAGCTCTCCATCTCATTCCTGAAACCTAGCATAGCTCTCCATCTCATTTTTGTACACCTAGCATAGCTCTCCATCTCATTCCTGACACCTAGCATAGCTCTCCATCTCATTCCTGACACCTAGCATAGCTCTCCATCTCATTCCTGATCCCTAACATAGCTCTTGATCTCATTCCTGACACCTAGCATAGCTCTCCATCTCATTCCTGATCCCTAGCATAGCTCTTGATCTCATTCCCAGTCCCCAGCATGGCTCTTCATCACACTCCTAATCGCAGGGACATTCTGCTGCAGCAGTCCCATTGATTTCACATGGCAGAACTGCTGCAGAAATTCTGATTCTTGTGTCTGCAGACAGAATAGACAAGTCTATTTTTTCTGCAGAGTCCGCAAGGAAATGCATTGTTGTCTATCCTAACGCCTGCAGGATTTTAAAATGTGCAGATTTCCACACATTTTACGCCAGTCATGCTGGAGGATGTTGCAGGTATCAGAACGTTCTCCAGGGCATCTCCAGACTCTGTCACGTTTGTCACATGTGCTCAGTGTGAACCTGCTTTCATCTGTGAAGAGCACAGGGCGCCATTGGCGAATTTGACAATCTTGGTGTTCTTTGTCAAATGCCAAAAATCGTCCTGCACAGTGTTGGGCTGTAAGCACAACCCCTACCTGTGGACGTCGGGCCCATACCACCCTCATGGAGTCTTTTTCTGGCCATTTGAGTGTACACATGCACATTTGTGGCCTGCTGGAGGTCATTTTGCAGGGCTCTGGCAGTGCTGCTCCTTGCACAAAGGTGGAGGTAGCGGTCCTGCTGCTGAGTTGTTTCCCTCCTACGGCCTCCTCCACGTCTTCTGGTAGCGTCTCCATGCTCTGGACACTATGCTGACAGACACAGGAAACCTTCTTGCCACAGCTTGCATTGCTGTGCAATCCTGAATGAGCTGCACTACCTGAGCCACTTGTGTGGGTTGTAAACTCCATCTCATGCTACCACTAGAGTGAAAGCACCGCCAGTATTCAAAAGTGACCAAAACATCAGCCAGGAAGCATAGGAACTGAGAAGTGGTCTGTGGTCACCACCTGCAGAACCACTCCTTCATTGCGGGAGTCTTGCTGATTGCCAATAATATCCACCTGTTGTCTGTTCCATTTGCACAACAGCATGTGAAATTGATTGTCAATCAGTGTTGCTTCCTGAGTGGACAGTGTGATTTCACTGAAGTGTGATTGACTTGGAGTTACATTGTGTTGTTTAACCCCTTAATGACCAAGGACGTATATTTACGTATATTTACGTCCTTGGCCGGCTCCCGCAATATAACGCGGGGTTACACGGTGACCCAGCGTCATATCGTGTCAGTCCTGGCATGTATCTGAAGCCGGGACCTGGGGCTAATAGCGTGCGGCAGCGATCGCGGTGCCGCGTGCTATTAACCCTTTAGCCGCATCTAAAACGAAAGTAAAACCTTCCCGGCTGCTCTATCCATGATGGGAGTTATAGTCCAGGGGCTGAAGGGCAGATCTCAGCAAGTCATTCTCCAGTGACCCACTGCGATCCGCATTTATTACCTGTACAAGCCAGCGGCACATGCGGCTCCATTGCACTCCCCGCTGGCTCCTGTATACAGCTGTCACATTTCATAATCCCTGCCGGCGGGAGACGGGAGCTCTGATTGGTGAATATCTTTTCACCAATCAGAGCTCCCATCAGTGAAACGCGTCGCATTTAGAATAAATCTGTTCGTTACCTACCTGGTTCCACTTGATCCCTCCTTGGTCAGCGCCTGCGCTCCTGTATCTTTGAAGCGTCTCCACATTTATCTATATTGTTCTCAGGAAGGCTACAGACCTCCACTATTGCTTCATACCTACATCCTTGTTGTGTGGGAATTTGCACAACATAGCAGGGTGAGCCTCAATTATCCCCTCTTTCCCACACACCTGTGATCTCGTTGATTCTCCACAAGGGAGCGCCTGTTCTTCTTTTGTTTTAACAATATAGGAACCCCAGTAACCACCATAAGCCTGGACATCTTGTAGTTTCAGACCCAAGGACCCACACTTCTCCATATATTGTGCAACTACAAGCCCAAGCAGTGTGTAGTACATACCTGTACATTCAATTGTTGAACTACAGTTCTCAGCAACTACTGACTCCCTGACAACAGAAGAGCCCTGAGCCCCACACAACAGGACTGCCTTTTTATATTTGGACTGCAGGTGTCAGGACACCTAAACCCCCACAGACACTACAACTCCCAAAACTCTTGTCTTATTGACCAGCTGTGGAACTAAAAAAACCAGGAGACCATGGTTCTTTTTTTGTGGGACTGCAACCATATCCACAGTATGATGGACTGAAGAGGAACTACAAATCCCAGCAACCTTTAGCAGAGCAGCAATCATGGAGCCACAGGAGTTATCATGCCTACCAGTCTCCCTACCACACCGGCCATCCTCCTGTGCTGAGAGCTCTACCTCTCCTGTGTTATGGTTGTTGTATAGGTCAGGAGACTCCGCAGCAGTTCAAGCCATCTCCAAGCATTTGGATTTCCCACGCTACTGTTTGCTGTACCATGTGATCAACCAGTCACATAGTATGGCATCTACTTTCATGTTCTTTTCCCTTCCTTACAGGATCAAACATGAAACATATATGTTTTGGTTCTGTGTAGATGTAGCCAAAGCGCCCTTTCACACATCAGAAGATCCACGAGCAGCTGGCACCGGCAGAACAAGTAGGCTCTATGAGCACATAAAAATTGTGTGGATTATACAAAATGGCAAAAAAGTTTTTATTTATTTAAAAATCTGCAGTTACAGATTTTGCTGTTAAGTCCACAGACTAAATCTGCAACACTGGATTTAATGCAGGTTTTTACTTAAAGGGGTACTCCACTGGAAAACATTTTATTTTAAATCAACTGGTGCCCGAAAGTTTAACAGATTTGTAAATTACTTCTATTAAAAACTCCCAATCCTTTCAGTACTTATCAGCTGCTATATACTACAGAGGAAGTTCTTTTCTTTTTGAATTTCCTTTCTGTCTGAAAACATGCTCTCTGCTGACACCTCTGCCCATTTTAGGAATTGTCCAGAGTAGGAGCCAATCTCCATAGCAAACCTCTCTTGCTCTGGACAGTTCCTGACACGGGCAGAGGTGTCAGCAAAGAGCACGTTGTCAGACAGAAAGGAAAGTCAAAAAGAAAATAACTTCCTCTGTTGTATACATCATTTAAAAAGTACTGAAAGGATTAGGATTTTTCTTAATAGACGTAATTTACAAATCTGTTCAACTTTCTGCCACCAGTTGATTTAAAAGAAAATGTTTTCCAGTGGAGTAACCCTTTAAAGTTTGAAGTCAACAGAAAAATATCTGCAATAAATCCACATCATATCCAAAATTCTATTTTACAAGTGGATATAAAATCCGCACCACAGATACATTTTCTACTTTGGACACAACTGGTCTATTCTAGTTCCTTTTTGTATGGTTGCATACACACTGTTCATTTGGTGTTATTAATGTTAACATTGGGGAAAAAAATTAAAACACAGACCCATTTCTTGTTTTATATTATGTTTAAATTATAAATTGTGTAGTTCCAAAAATCTTAATCAAAAATGTTAGAAGTAATACTTCAGTATAAATGGTGCTCTGCCGCATCTTGTTTCTTCACTATTTCTGGACTGGAGTTTACCAGAGTTTATATGTATGAAGATTTAATACTGTTTTGTCAGCATGGGACAGAGATAGAGAAACATCAGCCCTGAAAGAAAACATAACAGGATACATTACATAAATTCTGACAACAGGAACCAATAAATTGGGTACTTAAACCACAAAGTACAGGCGGTGCAGGAACACAATGCTTATATGATCAGAATTAGAGGTGAGCGAACTTACAGTAAATTCGATTCGTCACGAACTTCTCGGCTCGGCAGTTGATGACTTTTCCTGGATAAATGAGTTCAGCTTTCAGGTGCTCCGGTGGGCTGGAAAAGGTGGATACAGTCCTAGGAGACTCTTTCCTAGGACTGTATCCACCTTTTCCAGCCCACCGGAGCACCTGAAGGCTGAACTAATTTACACAGGATAAGTCATCAACTGCCGAGCCAAGAAGTTCGTGACGAATCGAATTTACTGTAAGTTCGCTCATCTCTAGTCAGAATGGCTGCCCACTTATGTAGACACCATGGAAATGCTATATTAAACATTCTTATATTAATTATAGGGACACAGATGGCATGTCTAGATATATCCAGTTAGGAAAGCTCCATATTCATTTAAGTTCATCACAGATAGTGTCATATTTGTTGGACCTGCATGTAATGCCCTGATGGCATACTTTCAGCTAGATCCGCCGGTGCTTACAGGCGATTCCGCCCCTCTATGACGTAGCCATCATGTGAGGTAGCGGTCGGCAAAGTGTGTTCCGGCTGCGGCGATCAGCTCACATGTATCTCAGGTGTGGAGAGTATGTTTTATGTTGCTATCGGTTGCTTCCGATTATATATATATATATATATATATATATATTATTTGTGCTCGGGGCTACAAATAGCGAGCCTACCTACTTAATACTAACTCAACTATGGCTAGGCAGTCTGAACTGTGCCATATACTGCCGCGTAAGGGTACACCTTGTAAAATAAGAGGGCATACCTTGGAAGAAGTAAAAGAAAAGAAGGGAGGGCAGGGTGGGACAACGCGAGAGCCGCGGCGCACTGAACACAGGGAGCTGCGGCTTTTAAGCGCAAGTACCGCCCCTCCCACAAACACAGGTTAAGTGACTCAGTCAATTAACCTTCGAACTTGTGCTCGGGGCTACAAATAGCGAGCCTACCTACTTAATACTAACTCAACTATGGCTAGGCAGTCTGAACTGTGCCATATACTGCCGCGTAAGGGTACACCTTGTAAAATAAGAGGGCAAAACTCACACCAAACAGGCAACTCAGAAATCAAAACAAGCTTTATTAGTAATTACAACACAAGCGATTCAAAAGCACACTGCATCTCCAATTTCGGGTTTGGAACATAACGTATGTACGCACTGGACTTCCAGCGACCTAACTTCCTGATAACATGAGCAGGAACACCATGACGAGAGGCAGACGCGGCTGCCCCTATGCGTAGAGAATGACCGGATATGACCGAAGCATCATGGCCTAAGGATTTAACTAAAACACATAAATAACGAACAAAAACTGAGGAAGTAAGAGCAATGTTATTAAACAACAACAAAGGACATTCTGGACTGTCATGAACACGAAGAGCAAGTAACGAGTTAAAGACCAAGACCGGACACCATTTGTGAGAGGTTTTAAAATATTTGACGTGCACCTTCTGACCGGGAAGTGATGTCTTAGTGTCGTCCAGAACGAGAGTGAAATGATCTGTGGCTCGCTGCAATTGCCCCAACTTGAGAAATGGAGCGGTACTAGTTCTACTCGTGAACTCGCCCGGCCTCAGAAAGCCATAGAAACCTAAGAAGAGGGCTGCTTTTAGCGTTAAACTATTACCTAGACCAAACGGGGAGTGATCCAGGGCATCTGCCAGCTCCCTAAACAGCGACCCCGAGATGGGCTGCCGGCCTGGCGGCTTTGGTACTCTACTTTTGGCAACCCCCTTAAGGGCAGCCTTAACTGCATGCATGGTAAACAATGATGCCCGATCCGGGAACTTCAAAGTAACAAAGTGTTGTATGCCTGCTAAATAAATCTTTATGGTGTTATATGCTAGCCGTAAGGAGGAGTGGCAAAACCCTATAAAGGCTAAAATAAAAGATACTGAAAGGACATCGTTATGCGGGTGAGACTGACAGAACTTAGTAAACAGATTAAAGGCCGTACGGTAAACTTTCTGAGTGTTTCGGGAAAGTGAACTATTAATCAAGTCCTGACCTACAGACAAATAGGCATTTAGTTCAAAATCAAATCGTGGAACGCTGGAACCATGCATCCTGATGGATCGGCCTCTGGCATTACCTGGAAGAAAAGTGCAAAATTGAGCCTAGACAGTGCATCAGCAGCCGTGTTCCTAACACCATCTATATGAGCACTAGAAAAGTGAAAATTATGTAACAAAGATAACCATACCAGTTTACGCATCAAAGACATGACCTGTGGGGACGAGGATCTACCTTTAAGTAGAATATACACCGTAGCTTCATTATCAGAGACAAACAGTACTGACTTCCTGAACCATAGGTGACCCCACACACTGGCAGCTGCAACTATAGGGTACAACTCAAACAATGCTGAGGACCTGCTAAAACCCGGAGACTGAAATACCTCAATTGGCCAAGCACTGGCCAACCAATGATTCTCCCAGAGGAAGAAGCATCGGAAAAAACTAAAGGAGAGGCATTATCGATACCAGGGGTGAAAAAGGATACCCCATTCCAGTTAGTCAAAAACTTATGCCACATAGCAAAATCGGCAATCGCTTGTTTATCAAATATGACTATGTCGCTTTGGCCAGGCACAGAATTCATAGCGTCTAACAACCTGGAAACAAAACTCCTACCCTGTGGAATTACACGCATGGCAAAGTTAAGCATGCCGAGAATGGATTGCAGCTGCACCTTGGTCACCCGGGGTGAATTGACAAGATCATGCATGGCCTGTTGTCACGATGCCGGCTGGCAGGTAGTGGATCCTCTGTGCCAGAGAGGGATTGGCGTGGACCGTGCTAGAGGATCGGTTCTAAGTCACTACTGGTTTTCACCAGAGCCCGCCGCAAAGCGGGATGGTCTTGCTGCGGCGGTAGTGACCAGGTCGTATCCCCTAGCAACGGCTCAACCTCTCTGGCTGCTGAAGATAGGCGCGGTACAAGGGAGTAGACAGAAGCAAGGTCGGACGTAGCAGAAGGTCGGGGCAGGCAGCAAGGGTCGTAGTCAGGGGCAACGGCAGAAGGTCTGGAATCACAGGCAAGGAACACACAAGGAACGCTTTCACTGGCACTAGGGCAACAAGATCCGGCGAGGGAGTGAAGGGGAAGTGAGGTGATATAGGGAAGTGCACAGGTGTAAACACTAATTGGAACCACTGCACCAATCAGCGGTGCAGTGGCCCTTTAAATCGCAAAGACCCGGCGCGCGCGCGCCCTAGGGAGCGGGGCCGCGCGCGCCGGGACAGAACTGACGGGGAGCGAGTAAGGTACGGGAGCCGGGGTGCGCATCGCGAGCGGGCGCTACCCGCATCGCGAATCGCATCCCGGCCGGAGGTGGTAACGCAGCGCCCCGGGTCCGTGGAACCGACCGGGGCGCTGCAGTGAGGGAAGTGTAGCGAGCGCTCCGGGGAGGAGCGGGGACCCGGAGCGCTCGGCGTAACAGTACCCCCCCCCTTGGGTCTCCCCCTCTTCTTGGGGCCTGAGAACCTGAGGATCAGACTTTTGTCCAGGATATTGTCCTCAGGTTCCCAGGACCTCTCTTCTGGACCACAACCCTCCCAATCCACTAAAAAAAAAGTTCTTCCCCTGACCTTTTTAGAGGCCAAAATCTCTTTGACAGAGAAGATGTCCGAGGAGCCGGAAACAGGAGTGGGAGGAACAGATTTAGGAGAAAAACGGTTGAGGATGAGAGGTTTAAGAAGAGAGACGTGAAAGGCATTAGGGATACGAAGAGAAGGAGGAAGAAGAAGTTTGTAAGAGACAGGATTAATTTGACACAAAACTTTAAAAGGACCAAGATAGCGTGGTCCCAACTTATAGCTCGGGACACGGAAACGGACATATTTAGCGGAGAGCCATACCTTGTCTCCAGGGGAAAAAATGGGAGGAGCTCTTCTTTTCTTATCTGCGAATCTCTTCATGCGAGAAGAAGCCTGTAAGAGAGAATTTTGGGTCTCTTTCCATATGGTGGAAAGATCACGAGAAATTTCATCCACAGCGGGCAGACCAGAGGGCAAGGGGGTAGGGAGGGGGGGAAGAGGGTGACGGCCGTACACCACGAAAAACGGAGATTTGGAGGAAGATTCAGAGATTCTGAAATTATACGAGAATTCGGCCCAAGGTAGAAGATCTGCCCAGTCATCCTGGCGGGAGGAAACAAAATGTCGTAAATAGTCACCCAAGATCTGGTTAATTCTCTCTACTTGTCCATTGGATTGAGGATGGTATGCAGAAGAAAAATTTAATTTAATCTTGAGTTGTTTACAGAGAGCCCTCCAGAATTTAGACACAAATTGGACGCCTCTATCCGAGACGATCTGTGTAGGCAACCCGTGAAGACGAAAAATGTGTACAAAAAATTGTTTAGCCAACTGAGGCGCTGAAGGAAGACCAGGAAGAGGGATGAAATGTGCCATTTTGGAGAATCGATCAACGACCACCCAAATAACAGTGTTGCCATGGGATGGGGGTAAGTCAGTAATAAAATCCATACCAATCAGAGACCAAGGTTGTTCGGGGACAGGTAGAGGATGAAGAAAACCAGCGGGCTTCTGGCGAGGAGTCTTATCCCGGGCACAGATAGTGCAGGCTCGCACAAAGTCCACCACATCAGTCTCTAGAGTCGGCCACCAATAGAAGCGAGAGATGAGTTGCACAGATTTCTTGATGCCCGCATGACCTGCGAGATGGGAGGAGTGACCCCATTTGAGGATCCCAAGGCGTTGGCGTGGAGAAACAAAGGTCTTTCCTGGAGGAGTTTGCCTGATGGAGGCTGGAGAAGTGGAAATCAGGCAGTCAGGAGGAATGATGTGTTGAGGAGAGAGTTCAATTTCAGAGGCATCTGAGGAACGAGAGAGAGCATCGGCCCTAATGTTTTTATCAGCAGGCCGAAAGTGAATTTCAAAATTAAATCGGGCAAAGAACAGAGACCACCTGGCCTGACGAGGATTCAGCCGTTGGGCAGACTGGAGGTAGGAGAGGTTCTTGTGATCGGTGTAAATAATAACTGGAAATCTTGATCCCTCCAGCAGATGCCTCCATTCCTCAAGTGCTAATTTAATGGCTAGAAGCTCTCGATCCCCGATGGAGTAGTTCCTCTCCGCCGGAGAGAAGGTCCTGGAAAAAAAACCACAAGTAACAGCATGCCCGGAAGAGTTTTTTTGTAGAAGGACAGCTCCAGCTCCCACTGAGGAGGCATCAACCTCCAATAGGAAGGGTTTAGATGGGTCAGGTCTGGAGAGCACGGGAGCCGAAGAAAAGGCAGACTTGAGTCGTTTAAAGGCGTCTTCCGCTTGAGGAGGCCAAGACTTGGGATCGGCATTTTTTTTTGTTAAAGCCACAATAGGAGCCACAATGGTAGAAAAATGTGGAATAAATTGCCTGTAATAATTGGCGAACCCCAAAAAACGTTGGATGGCACGGAGTCCGGAGGGGCGTGGCCAATCTAAGACGGCAGAGAGTTTATCTGGGTCCATTTGTAGTCCCTGGCCAGAGACCAAGTATCCTAGAAAAGGAAGAGATTGGCATTCAAACAGACATTTCTCTATTTTGGCATAGAGTTGATTATCACGAAGTCTCTGAAGAACCATACGGACATGCTGGCGGTGTTCTTCAAGATTGGCAGAAAAAATCAGGATATCGTCCAGATATACAACAACACAGGAGTATAGTAGATCACGAAAAATTTCATTAACAAAGTCTTGGAAGACGGCAGGGGCGTTGCATAGACCAAAGGGCATGACCAGATACTCAAAGTGTCCATCTCTGGTGTTAAATGCCGTTTTCCATTCATCCCCCTCTCTGATGCGGATGAGATTATAAGCACCTCTTAAGTCCAGTTTGGTAAAAATATGGGCACCTTGGAGACGATCAAAGAGTTCAGAGATGAGGGGTAGGGGGTAGCGGTTCTTAACCGTGATTTTATTAAGACCGCGGTAGTCAATGCAAGGACGTAGAGAGCCATCTTTTTTGGACACAAAGAAAAATCCGGCTCCGGCAGGAGAGGAGGATTTACGGATAAAGCCCTTTTTTAAATTTTCTTGGACGTATTCAGACATGGCAAGAGTCTCTGGGACGGACAGAGGATAGATTCTGCCCCGGGGTGGAGTAGTGCCCGGGAGGAGGTCAATGGGACAATCATAAGGCCTGTGAGGAGGTAGAGTCTCAGCTTGTTTTTTGCAAAAAACGTCCGCAAAGTCCATATAGGCCTTAGGGAGACCGGTTACATGAGGAAGCACAGGGACACGGCAAGGTTTACTGGGAACCGGTTTTAAGCAGTCCTTGGAACAAGAGGGCCCCCAACTCTTGATCTCCCCAGTGGACCAATCCAGGATTGGGGAATGGAGTTGAAGCCAGGGAAGTCCAAGAAGGATTTCAGAAGTGCAATTGGGGAGGACCAACAGTTCAATCCTCTCGTGATGAGATCCGATGCACATTAGAAGGGGCTCCGTGCGGAAACGTATAGTACAGTCCAATCTTTCATTGTTTACACAATTGATGTAGAGGGGTCTGGCGAGACTGGTCACCGGGATGTTGAACCTGTTGACGAGGGAGGCTAAGATGAAATTTCCTGCAGATCCAGAGTCCAAGAAGGCCACAGCAGAGAAGGAGAAGGCAGAGGCAGACATCCGCACAGGCACAGTAAGACGTGGAGAAGCAGAGTAGACATCAAGGACTGTCTCACCTTTGTGCGGAGTCAGCGGACGTCTTTCCAGGCGGGGAGGACGGATAGGACAATCCTTCAGGAAGTGTTCGGTACTAGCACAGTACAGGCAGAGATTCTCCATGCGGCGTCGTGTCCTCTCTTGGGGTGTCAGGCGAGACCGGTCGACCTGCATAGCCTCCACGGCGGGAGGCACAGGAACAGATTGCAGGGGACCAGAGGAGAGAGGAGCCGGGGAGAAGAAACGCCTCGTGCGAACAGAGTCCATATCCTGGCGGAGCTCCTGACGCCGTTCGGAAAAACGCATGTCAATGCGAGTGGCAAGATGGATGAGTTCATGTAGGTTAGCAGGGATTTCTCGTGCGGCCAGAACATCTTTAATGTTGCTGGATAGGCCTTTTTTAAAGGTCGCGCAGAGTGCCTCATTATTCCAGGATAATTCTGAAGCAAGGGTACGGAACTGTACGGCATACTCGCCAACGGAAGAATTACCCTGGACCAGGTTCAACAGGGCAGTCTCAGCAGAAGAGGCTCGGGCAGGTTCCTCAAAGACACTTCGAATTTCCGAGAGGAAGGAGTGTACAGAGGCAGTGACGGGGTCATTGCGGTCCCAGAGCGGTGTGGCCCAAGCCAGGGCTTTTCCAGACAGCAGGCTGACTACGAAAGCCACCTTAGACCTTTCAGTGGGGAACTGGTCCGACATCATCTCCAAGTGTAATGAACATTGGGAAAGAAAGCCACGGCAAAACTTAGAGTCCCCATCAAATTTATCCGGCAAGGATAGTCGTATTCCAGAAGCGGCCACTCGCTGCGGAGGAGGTACAGGAGCTGGCGGAGGAGATGATTGCTGGAGCTGTGGTAGTAACTGTTGTAGCATAACAGTCAGTTGAGACAGCTGTTGGCCTTGTTGCGCAATCTGTTGTGACTGCTGGGCGACCACCGTGGTGAGGTCAGCGACAACTGGCAGAGGAACTTCAGCGGGATCCATGGCCGGATCTACTGTCACGATGCCGGCTGGCAGGTAGTGGATCCTCTGTGCCAGAGAGGGATTGGCGTGGACCGTGCTAGAGGATCGGTTCTAAGTCACTACTGGTTTTCACCAGAGCCCGCCGCAAAGCGGGATGGTCTTGCTGCGGCGGTAGTGACCAGGTCGTATCCCCTAGCAACGGCTCAACCTCTCTGGCTGCTGAAGATAGGCGCGGTACAAGGGAGTAGACAGAAGCAAGGTCGGACGTAGCAGAAGGTCGGGGCAGGCAGCAAGGGTCGTAGTCAGGGGCAACGGCAGAAGGTCTGGAATCACAGGCAAGGAACACACAAGGAACGCTTTCACTGGCACTAGGGCAACAAGATCCGGCGAGGGAGTGAAGGGGAAGTGAGGTGATATAGGGAAGTGCACAGGTGTAAACACTAATTGGAACCACTGCACCAATCAGCGGTGCAGTGGCCCTTTAAATCGCAAAGACCCGGCGCGCGCGCGCCCTAGGGAGCGGGGCCGCGCGCGCCGGGACAGAACTGACGGGGAGCGAGTAAGGTACGGGAGCCGGGGTGCGCATCGCGAGCGGGCGCTACCCGCATCGCGAATCGCATCCCGGCCGGAGGTGGTAACGCAGCGCCCCGGGTCCGTGGAACCGACCGGGGCGCTGCAGTGAGGGAAGTGTAGCGAGCGCTCCGGGGAGGAGCGGGGACCCGGAGCGCTCGGCGTAACACCTGTCTAATACGTGAGAGCTTGTCGAGCGGTAATCGGGCTTCCATGACCTGTGTGTCTAGAACAATACCTAAGAAAGTCAGTGACTTGCAAGGGCCCTCAACTTTTTTATCTGACACCGGAACCGCCAGTTGCTGGAACACTGCTAACAAGGTTGTCAAGTCCCTGGGGCACACGTTACCTGGCTCAATAAACAAAAAATCGTCCAAGTAGTGGATGACATGGGAACAGTCAAACCTGTTTTCCAGGAGCCAGTGTAGGGATTGCGCAAATTTATCAAATAACCAAGGACTACTCCTGGAACCAAAAGTTAACTTAACAGCAAAATAATACTTGTCGCGCCATTTAATACCGTGCCACTTCCATAGCTGAGGCATAATGGGCAGGAGCTTAAAGGCATCAGAAATATCGATCTTGGACAGCCACGTGTTACCGCCCATGCTCAGGATGACCGCTATTGCCTCATCTATGGAAGCATATTTCAGGGAGAACTCTTCAGCGGGAATAAGAGAGTTTAAACTAGGTGTGTGTGCAGAGTAAGGGGCGGACAAATCATAAATTAAACGAAGTTTATTACTGAATTTCCCAGCCACCAACCCCAATGGGCTTACTCTCCAAACGTCAAAGGGGGGCTCATCAAACGGACCAATAACAAAACCCTTGTCTATTTCAGCTTGTATCAGGGTATCTACAGCCCTAGGGTCCCTTAGAGCAGAACGTAAATTGTCACCTTGGATGGGGAATTAACAGTATTGCACCATTCTGTGGTATGGGCGATGGACTGACACCGAGAGCAAACGGGGGCTTTAAGACCTGCAAAATGATTGCAGAAAATCTCGGTGTCAACCAACGCCCAATTAACTGTATAGTTGTACTGCACTAGAGCTGCCGCCGCCTTAGCTGAAAATGACTTATGATAATCATAAAACGTGAACCCACCATATTTATGAGCTAACTCTGTGACTTTGTACAGATACATGTCAAGCTCTTCACGTCTTTCTGGCTTGACTGAGCATAAAACGTCACGATAAATGGCGAACGCCATACTGAATTCAGCTAGTGTAAGCTTGCGACTTAACCTTACATCTTTTGCTTTCAGAATGACCGACACCTCACCGCAAGCAATAGTCTTGTTCTCGGAAACATCATGAGACGCAATAAGCAAGGAAGCGAGATTAACATCCTTACCATCAAGAATGTCCTTCTTCAGATTAGTCGGGATAAAATGAGCTGGCGCGACATTTGGCACGAGCATATTAAGTCCAACCGGTAATACTGAAGCCTGCGGGGTAGCAGAAACCTGAGGGGGAACGGAAGTGTGTGGAATGGCCGAAGTCAAACCCACCACTGGGTCCGAACTCTTACACTCCAAGGTATCAACTCTAGAGCACAGCGAGTTAATTAACGTATGCAACTGCAAGATGGACGTATTGAGTGTCTGCATGGACACTTCTTCACTGCTAGGGCCTGCTTGATCACAGGGTCCCGAGTGCTCAGAGACCAATAAGCGATAAAGTTCCGCCTTGCGGGCAGTAGCCGGGAACGGGATGCCTTTGCGGACAAGTTCAGCCGTCAGTTTAGGAATGGTCCAGTTACGAAGAGATGGGACGCTACCCAGATCCGATGTTCTAGCGACATTGTCCAGAACAGAAGCTGCATCTTCAATGTCTGATGCGTGAGACATTTCTGAAAATTAGATATACAACAATCAAATCCTGACCCAAGGAACAACCAAAAAACGAAATACACCTGTCAGAGCAAGACTAACCCGGAAATCAAAACCACTGCCACCACAGAATCAGACTAGAAAGTGAAGAGTACCGAGTGGTGACTAGACACATGCTAACAGCGTGACACGTAAAGTTACTCGTGACTAACGAACCCCTTGGCCCAAAGACGTGATGAGCAGGGGATAAAGAGTACACCCAAGGACGTGATGGGTAACGAACTAAGACATGAATACCTGGGCTTCCTGAAGCCTAAAACAGACCGCACCTTGACAACTGGGTTATGACGGTCAATCTCGACACGAACAGGCGCTGGAACAACGTAGAAGCTAAAGCGAGGCGAGACCACCAGGATGAACACTGCGAGCCAAAGGAGAACTGTATGAAGAGAATGTTTACTATAACTAACCCAAAAAATGGACTGCACATACCTGTACCGAGGGTGGTAAGCCAACACGAAGTTCACGACAGCAGACGTTTAAGCCACAAGAGCGTGCGTGGACAACTGCTGAATAAACACACAGGCATATAACTTAACAACACACAGGCTAAGGCAGATCCACACGAGGACCCAAAGACGAGTTGAGTCGGTGGAAAGGCTGGAATAACGTAGAAGCTGAAGCGAGGCGAGACCACCAGAATGAACACTGCGAGTCAAAGGAGAACCGTATGAAGAGAATGTTTACTATAACTAACCCAAAAAATGGACTGCACATACCTGTACCGAGGGTGATAAGCCAACACGAAGTTCACGACAGCAGACGTATAAGCCACAAGAGCGTGCGTGGACAACTGCTGAATAAAACACACAGGCATATAACTTAACAAAAAACTACAAAATGACCCAAAAGGGGGCTATGAGGCCAAAACAATACAATTAACCAAACCCCAAGGCCGTAGCCTGGGGTGCAAAACACCTCAATTTTTCCCCCTAAAACATAACTTTTAATGGTGTATATCTAAAAGGTAACGATTCCAGAAAGTGATAGTTAAAAATTGCAATGTCACATGGGAGGATAATAGTTATTGGAGCAGCATGGCTTCCAGTATACAGGGCTCTGCAGAAGCCCAAACTTCCCAGTTGTGACACTAGTTAAAACACAAAATTGCCGCCTCTACATGTTTCGCCGTCACACGGCGTTCTCAAGAGGCAATATGTGGCAACAACACTCCAAAATGGTGGCAGGGGGTATTTATAGACCATTCCCCCATCATCATCAATCAGCGACATCTCTATCTAGCCTATCACAAGTATTCTAGTATTGCTCCAATCACGATCCAATAGATATGATGCACTTCCCGAATGCTTCCATTTGGGAACCAATGGGAAAACCTAGAGAGCTCCTTACCTCATCTTCCCTCATCATTCCGATATGTCATGTGATGGGACTACGTAAGCGGGTTCTTCCGCATCATAACAGTGCGCCGCGCACGCGCAGTCTGTTTACCAGTGTTACCTTGTCCTCTGTCGGCCGCGAATGAGTCGGCGCATGCGCCCGCACTCAGACACTGTATCGCCTACAGGAGGGCTAGTGCGCATGCTCCTGCACTTAGATGACAGCCTAATATCTATAGTGCAACTGCACTTATATGGAGAGGGGTAAAGGAACCTCTAATAGGAGTATGTATAGAGATAAAACCTTAATGGTGATATTAGATAATATTATACTAACTATAATACATAACAACTATAATGGGTCATATTTGCGGAATATAAGAAGTAGAGCACTAGTATAATAGATTCCAGAGTAGGTTGGGAATATGTCAATAAGTGAAATAAAATAAGAATAAAATAAAATAAAATAAAATGTGATATAAATGCCCAAGGTGTAAAGATAAAAATAAGACAATAATAATTTATGAATATAAGGTGAATAAACAATCCAACTGTGCAAAGGTGAGTATAGTAAAAAAAATAAGGAGCTCTCTAGGTTTTCCCATTGGTTCCCAAATGGAAGCATTCGGGAAGTGCATCATATCTATTGGATCGTGATTGGAGCAATACTAGAATACTTGTGATAGGCTAGATAGAGATGTCGCTGATTGATGATGATGGGGGAATGGTCTATAAATACCCCCTGCCGCCATTTTGGAGTGTTGTTGCCACATATTGCCTCTTGAGAACGCCGTGTGACGGCGAAACATGTAGAGGCGGCAATTTTGTGTTTTAACTAGTGTCACAACTGGGAAGTTTGGGCTTCTGCAGAGCCCTGTATACTGGAAGCCATGCTGCTCCAATAACTATTATCCTCCCATGTGACATTGCAATTTTTAACTATCACTTTCTGGAATCGTTACCTTTTAGATATACACCATTAAAAGTTATGTTTTAGGGGGAAAAATTGAGGTGTTTTGCACCCCAGGCTACGGCCTTGGGGTTTGGTTAATTGTATTGTTTTGGCCTCATAGCCCCCTTTTGGGTCATTTTGTAGTTTTTGGATTAGTATCGGAGATTTAGTTCTCATCATTAGACCCCATCATTTCCTAGCCATTGTTATGGCAGGTTTTTTGTCACAACAATTTAATGCTGAAAGTTATGCTGCTGAAGCCCTACAAGTCTTCTCCACTGAGAAATTACCACCTGAACATAATAATCTACAACAGGCGTTCAAGAACGTCTCTAAGACCTATAAAAAGTATATTAGGTCGTGGTGGGAAGTTAAAAGCCTAGAGACCTATGCCCAACAGGGTATTGTATATAGAGGCCTCCGTATCCCTATAGTACCCAATTCACATCGTGAGGACCAGTCCTTTATTAAAGGGTGGGAACAAGTGCTCACAGATAATTCGTTACGAATGATAGGGTATTTGTTGGAATACGAGAAGAAGCATCTGGGGAAAGTTAGTCTCGAATTGGAAGCTGAACTAAAACACATTCAGGGCCTCGCCTCCCACCCTGAATACACTATATTGGAGGCTAAGTTACAGACTCATCTTGATCAGTTTAAAAACGAAATCAAAGAAAAAAAGCATAAAAAATACATTAGAGACTATACCGATTTTGCAAACAACCAGGTGTATTCCTACAGGGGCCTTAATAAGTCAGGCCCACAACATAGACCCAATTATTCATATCAACAAACTCAGAGACAAACAGATTTCTCTGAGTCAGAAACATCAGGAACAGAAGGCTTCCTGTCTGACTCGAATAACACCCAACGTCCTCACTATAAGAGAAAGACTAAACCATACAAGTCTAGACACTCTCAGGCCAAACGCCCTACCATACCAATTGCAGCTCCAATAACTAGACCGCAGTTTCAAGGACAATTGGGACCATCTACCAACCTGAGTCAATCATGCCTCTTTCCAAACCAGGGCACCTCCCAAGGAGCACGCCCTCAGCTTGGAAATATTGTACCCTTGCCCTCCTCCTCTTCTTTTTTGTCTACAATGCCAGATGGGGCAATGACACAAACAAGTTCAGGGCAGGGAACACACAATGTGCTGGGGGCCATGACACCGGGTACCCCATTTCCAAGGGGCCCTATGCCTGTAACATCAGCCCCCATGCAGACAAGTGTGAACACCGACCAGCATTTTTTAGGAATGCCGGGGATACAATTCCCCCCACCAGCGATGTTCTGATAATGGAAGAGGATGAATACACTAGTGCCAATGTTCGTGATACATTACAGATTTTCAACCTGTCTACATACATCCTTAATGATGTCGAAACATCACTCTTGAAGAGAGGCCTATCCTTCACTCCAGTACCTAAATTCGATCTATTCACCTGGGTGAAGGATGTTAACTTATTTGCACGGAAGTTAGCCCTTCATAAATGGCATCTCCTAAGAGAGAGTGATGACAGGACACAATTACAGCAGGATGAATTCGTTAGAAATCAGCTGCACGAACTACTGTTGGAAAATGAAGGAGCCCCGGCATCATTTGAAGCCCCCTTGACTAACATGAAACCGAAGTCTAAGCTGACCCCATGTTTCTCACAATACTCCAATATAGAAATCTTTGTGGATATTGTAACCAAAGAACTGGGGAGTATCCGCCCTAACAAAGAACTGGTCAACTCAAATCGAACCCCACAAGAACAAAACGCTCTGGCTACTTTGAGGAGTAATGACTCGCTCATAATTAAACCGAGCGATAAGGGCGGTAATATCGTCCTTATGGATAAGGACAAATACATTGAAATGGTGATGTCACTATTATCTGACGAAACCAAATATGAGGTGTTATCCTCTGACCCGACCGATAACTATTTGAAAGAGTATAGAGAACTTCTCGTTTCAGCCAAAGAGAAATAAACCTGATATCGAAAGATGAATTACAAGCTATGCTCAATCCCCGCCCCACCACTGCAACTTTTTATGCACTTCCTAAAGTGCACAAAAACACAAATCCCATTAGGGGTAGACCTATTGTTTCTGGGAATGACTGTCTCACACAAGGTGGTAGTATCTATCTGGATCACGCACTTTCTTCTTTTGTCACTGCACTTCCTTCTTTTTTACAAGATACTAAAGATACAGTATTGAAACTTAATGATATTACTGTAACGGACTCTACGATATTAGTGAGCCTTGACGTGGAAAGCCTCTATAGCAACATACGGCATGAGCTAGGTATAGAGGCAGTTTCAACATTTCTAAGCACAAAGAGCACACTCTTTCACGAGCACAACCAATTCATTCTATCTTTACTTAGTTTTGTTCTTACACATAACTATTTCACCTTTAATGGCACGTTCTACCACCAAACACATGGCACTGCTATGGGGGCTTCTTGTGCACCTAATTATGCTAACCTTTTTTTAGGGTGGTGGGAGAACACTATTGTTTTTTCTGATGAGTTTATTTCTTTTACTGAGCACATTTTATTTTATGGTCGCTACATTGACGACATTTTGATGTTGTGGGACGGGCCAATTACCCTTTATCAGGAATTCGTTGACAAACTTAATGCTAATAATATCGGGATGGCCTTTACCTCCGAGATAGGTGGGCGATCTATCCATTTTTTGGATCTTAACATCTACATCGATGAGTCCAACCATCTACAGACGGATATTTTCCGCAAGCCCACCTCTACCAATTCGCTCCTGCACTGGGGTAGTTGGCATCCGGGGTCCCTGAAGAGGAGTATTCCGGGTGGCCAATACCTCAGGGCGAGGAGGAATTGTTCAGAGGAGAGGAACTTTCAGAGGGAAAGTCAAAATTTGTATGAGAGATTTAGGCAGAGAGGATACCCTCGTAAACATTTGAAAACGGCGTATAAGAGGGCATGCCAAGCAGATAGGAATGCTCTACTTACCTTCACGCGGTCAACAGACACATCCAAACAAGTGAGATGCATTGGCACTTACGATGGACATACCGATCAGGTGATGGCAATAATGCGCAGACATTGGCATCTACTCACACGTGTTGAGGATCTGGCACGGGTGATTGGAAAATTTCCTGGTATCACCTTTAGGAAAGGCCCCAGCATAAAAGACCAGCTGGTCCATAGCCATTTGGGCATAACAAACACAAGGCAGTGTTGGCTGAGGAATACCACAACGGGTTGTTTCCCCTGTGGGCATTGTAGTTTCTGCCAACAGATTAATAAGACCAAAAAAGTGACAAATCCTGTGGACGGCCACCAATATGAAGTCAGACAGTTTATTAACTGTAGTTCACATAACATCATATATATAGCCCAGTGCCCATGTCCCAAGTGGTACGTGGGCAAGACGACACAGGAATTTCGCAAGCGGATATCGCAACATCTTAGCTCGATTAGGACGAGAAAAGACACACCAGTATCCAGACACATGAGAGCTCTACATGGAGGTCGAATCAGCGACTTAAGATTTGTGGGTCTATGTCAATTGAAGTTAGGACCACGGAAAGGAGATATTGACAAGTCCCTCCTACGTGAGGAGGCTAAATGGATATGGAGGCTACATAGTCAGGCGCCAAGTGGCCTTAATGAAGGGTTTTCTTTTTCAGCATTTCTGTAGCATTATTAAATATATCTTTTGTTTTTTATTTATTTTGTTTCAGGATTTATTTATGTTACATCCAGATTGTGTAAATTCACAGTCCTAATGGCAATCTATTTAAATAATGGTTATTTATAGTCTACTAGTTGTAATATTTTTATCATCATCTCAGACCGAGAGCTATATATTCATATGGAGGGTTGGGGATTTTGTCGATATGTGGCTAGACACAAATAAAGCACTTATCACATTTTAAAAATTGGTGTGTAATTGTGGCTAAACTCATCTTACACTTATGTCTTCACATTTATCTATTTTTGCAATTTTAATTTTTTCACCACTTATCACATATATATATATACATTTTTTTTACTATACTCACCTTTGCACAGTTGGATTGTTTATTCACCTTATATTCATAAATTATTATTGTCTTATTTTTATCTTTACACCTTGGGCATTTATATCACATTTTATTTTATTTTATTTTATTCTTATTTTATTTCACTTATTGACATATTCCCAACCTACTCTGGAATCTATTATACTAGTGCTCTACTTCTTATATTCCGCAAGATATGACCCATTATAGTTGTTATGTATTATAGTTAGTATAATATTATCTAATATCACCATTAAGGTTTTATCTCTATACATACTCCTATTAGAGGTTCCTTTACCCCTCTCCATATAAGTGCAGTTGCACTATAGATATTAGGCTGTCATCTAAGTGCAGGAGCATGCGCACTAGCCCTCCTGTAGGCGATACAGTGTCTGAGTGCGGGCGCATGCGCCGACTCATTCGCGGCCGACAGAGGACAAGGTAACACTGGTAAACAGACTGCGCGTGCGCGGCGCACTGTTATGATGCGGAAGAACCCGCTTACGTAGTCCCATCACATGACATATCGGAATGATGAGGGAAGATGAGGTAAGGAGCTCTCTAGGTTTTCCCATTGGTTCCCAAATGGAAGCATTCGGGAAGTGCATCATATCTATTGGATCGTGATTGGAGCAATACTAGAATACTTGTGATAGGCTAGATAGAGATGTCGCTGATTGATGATGATGGGGGAATGGTCTATAAATACCCCCTGCCGCCATTTTGGAGTGTTGTTGCCACATATTGCCTCTTGAGAACGCCGTGTGACGGCGAAACATGTAGAGGCGGCAATTTTGTGTTTTAACTAGTGTCACAACTGGGAAGTTTGGGCTTCTGCAGAGCCCTGTATACTGGAAGCCATGCTGCTCCAATAACTATTATCCTCCCATGTGACATTGCAATTTTTAACTATCACTTTCTGGAATCGTTACCTTTTAGATATACACCATTAAAAGTTATGTTTTAGGGGGAAAAATTGAGGTGTTTTGCACCCCAGGCTACGGCCTTGGGGTTTGGTTAATTGTATAACTTAACAACACACAGGCTAAGGCAGATCCACACGAGGACTCAAAGACGAGTTGAGTCGGTGGAAAGGACACGAACCGAGCCCCAAAGGGCGAGTTGGGGGAAGAAAAAAGAACTTGCATAAACATAAAACTTTAAATCAACACCTATATACATATATGCAAAATTCCAAATATACTCTTTTATCTCTTTTACCTAAAAACGACCGGGCCAAGGACAGCGAAGTAGCGTAAAGATGAACTTCGAGCCTAGACAGCTACACAGCGTTACTGAGCTAGTAAGGCGATAGTCTAATGAAGGAGGTAGAAAGTGAAAACAAGAATAATGGCAAAGGTAAACCCACCACATAACTGAACAGGTACAGGTGTGGATCAACACCTACAAGGTGCTTAGTGAGGCTATGACGAAGGATTTAGCTAGTAACATGACAAAAACACTTAACCAGGTAAAAGAGTAACCATAGGAGCACAGGAACAACAGAACAGCAGCGCACATTGAAGACCATGCTACAAGCCAGGCAAACTAATTTAGGAACAACCGCCTTATTCACTACCACAACAAGTTAGAGTAAAACGGTACCAAACAACGAGCAAAGTAAATAACTACGACTAGCAATAAATATCATGAAGCAATAAATACCATGAAGACAGAGGCGAAACAGCGGAAGGCAAATTGACCATGTGAGAACAGAATTATAGTACCAGACAAATAGCGGAGCATATAGTGGTAGTGTATCAGCAGCGTATGCAAAAGGAATGTGAGTTTGATTGAATATATATATATATATATATATATATATATATATATATATACACATATATATATATTTTTTTTTTTCAAAAACAACTAACGAACTAACAGACTCATGAGTTAAAACATGACTAATACGGACCAATGTATGTGGCCGAAGTGTAGATACGAGAAGCAATAGTGTAAAATACATGGAATATGAAACAGATTAGGTATATGAGAAGCAACTGCGGAACAAACGCGTCAACCAGGGAAATACACAGCAGGGACATCTGTGACACATTAACGAAGCGTGACCAGTAGACAACGTGTACTGACACTAAGACTAACACCTGGAACTACAAGACTATAATACCTACAGTATGCAAACAAGCACCCAGCATGCAGAGCTCAGCCGCAGGAGGTGTGTAACGAACTGGCTGCCGGCTGAGACTGGTGACCGAATAAGAAAGCCGGCATGCGTAAGGCAGCGGAACGGGACGGGAGAATACCGCGGAGCTCCGAAGGACATATGCTCTGAAAGGTAACTCCCGCTGTCACCTCCCCCAGCCAGCACCAAACATCTGAAAAGAAACCCCCCGACATGCAGAGCCGGGCAGCAGGAAGCGCACAACGTTGCTCAGCAGCCCGCTACAGCTGCTGAACAACAACACCATCATGCGAAAGGCAGGGCACGGGGGACAACCGCAGGGCTCATACAAGACACGAGCCTCCAGACTCCTGCAGTCACTCCCCGGACCTGCTCCGCCGTCGCCCCCTACCTAGCGTCTGAACTAACCTGAAATGACGTGCACAGCAGAGCACAGGAACGAACACGAGGCTGGAGAGACTTCCCACGGCGTCTGACGTCACGGACTCCAAACAACGCGAGAGCCGCGGCGCACTGAACACAGGGAGCCGCGGCTTTTAAGCGCAAGTACCGCCCCTCCCACAAACACAGGTTAAGTGACTCAGTCAATTAACCTTCGCACATATACCATGCTCGCCCAGTTCCACACCACTCCTGGACAAGACCCATCCCGGCGAAACGTGTCGGTGGTCTGGTGTGGAACTGGGGCGAGTCCTGTCAGCTGGATGTATCTATAGCTGCCCTTTATGTCCTAATACTGCCTTTGGGTTGTGGCTGCTTTTCAGCAAGTTCTGTTAGGTTGCACTTGCACTTTATTCTGATATTAACCTACTTGGAAGGGTAATTTCTACACTTGCTCTGCCCTAAGAGGTGCCGTCCCCTCTTATCTGTGCCTCAACTACCATTTTAACCCCTTAATACCAAGCATTTCAGGTTTTGCACTTTCGTTATTTCCGCCTTACATTTTAAAAATCATAACCCTTTCGATTTTGCACTTAAAAATCCATTTGATGTCTTTTTTTGCGCCACCAATTCTACTTTTACAGTGTCATTAGTCATTTTACCCAAAAATCTACAGCGCAACAGAAAAAATCATTGTGCGACAAAATTGAAGAAAAAACACCATTTTGTAACTTTTGGGGGTTTTAGTTTCTACGCAGTGCATATTTCGGTAAAAATGACACCTTATCTTTATTCTGTAGGTCCATAATATTAAAATGATTCCCTACTTATATAGGTTTGATTTTGTCGTACTTCTGGAAAGAATCATAACTACATGCAGGAAAATTAATACATTTAAAATTGTCATCTTCTGACCCCTATAACTTTTAATTTATCCGCAAACGGGGCGGTATGAGGGTTCATTTTTTGCGCCGTGATCTGAAGTTTTTATTGGTACCATTTTTGTTTTGATCAGACTTTTTGATCGCTTTTTGTTCATTTTTTATGGTATATAAAGTGACCAAAAATACGCTATTTTGGACTTTGTAAATTTTTTTGCGCGTACGCCATTGACCATGCGGTTTAATTAACAATATATTTTTATGGTTCAGACATTTATGCACGGCGATACTACATATGTTTGTTTAATTTATATTTACAAACTTTTTTTTTTAAATGGGAAAAGGGGGGTGAATCTGATTTTTTCTTAGGGAAGGTTAAATCACAAACATTTTTTTAAAACTTTTTGTATGCAGTGTTATAGCCCCCTCTAGGCACTGTAACATTGCATATACTGATTGCAGGCACTGTTCAATGCATTTCCATAGGAATGTATTGATCAGTGTTTTCTGTGCTTGATTGCACTGGGAAGAAGGTAAGACTCCTCCCGCTGTCCTCTCAGCTGTTCGGGACGCTGCGATTTCACTGCGGCGGTCCAGAACAGCTCCGCTGAGCTAACCTGCAGTGTATTCTCCCGTTTTAGACGCCGCAATTAACTTTGATTGCGGCATCTAAAGGGTTAACACCGGACATCAGCCCGATCGGCGATGTCCGGTATTAGCTGTGGGTCCTGGTTGCTGATAGCAACCTGGACCCCGCAGATACGAAGCGCACTCCGCTTCTGAGTGGGCTTCACAGATTGAGAGCCAGCCACAGGATGTAAAAATACATCAGTGGTCATTAAGGGGTTAAGTTTATTGTGTAGCATAATCTTATACAGACATACAGCTGTGCATTTGTACAGGACTTTTTCATCCCAGTATCCATGTATTTTTTTCCATTCATGTGTGATTCCATCTATATGTTTTAAATGCTATTTTTTGTATACATCAATAAAGATTTGTTATTACTATTACATTTATTACGTGGTTGGAGGTATTTTTGTGCGCTTGTAGGTGGCCATACTTTCAGCTGGTAAAACATTTGCCAAACAAGTTATGGCTGATAAGTAATAATAAACAATAGGGCATAGCCATTATACAAGTGAGGGGCCCCCTCTCCAGATTAGAGGGTCACTGCAAAGAGCGTTTCATGATTTGGAGGACTCATTGTTACTCGAATACACGGTGGCCCATTTATTAACACACTGTGCAATGCCTCCCACTGTGATATCAGCTGATCTCTACAGGCATGTTTTCTGGAGGGGTTTTCCATTCATAGTCTGCATTTAAAACGCATGTGTGAAAAGATCTTCATGTAACAACAATAATTAATTAAAATAAAAAGTTGGTAAGCTATTCCAGTTGAAAGGCCTATAAACATAACACTTAAAGGGGTACTCCGGTGAATAACTTTTTTTTTTTTTAAATCAACTGGTGCCAGAAAGTTAAACAGATTTGTAAATTACTTCTATTAAAAAAAATCTTAATCCTTCCTGTACTTATTAGCTGCTGAATATTACAGCGGAAATTCTTTTCTTTTTGAAACACAGAACTGTCTGTTGACATCTCTGTCCATTTTAGGAACTGTCCAGAACAGCATATGTTTGCTATGGGGATTTCCTTTTACTCTGGACACTTCCTAAAATGGACAGAGATGTCAGCAGAGAGCACTGTGCTCGTGATGTCAGCAGACAGCTCTGTGTTTCAAACGGAAAAGAATTTCCACTGTAGTATTCAGCAGCTAATAAGTACAGGAAGGATTAAGATTTTTTAATAGAAGTAATTTACAAATCTGTTTAAATGGGCACTGTCATGAAATAACGTAAGTACTACAACATATCTCTAATATACTTTAATTAAAAAAAGTGATTTTAAACCAGTTTAAAATCACTTTTAAATTCGTCCACTAGGGGTCGCCCTCCTAGTGGCCGAATGCATTTGGCAGTGACGTCACTACAGAATTTCGACTCATTTAAGCCTGGCAACAAGTCGAAATTCAGTCACTGCGGTGCTCGCTCCCGCCTGTCAATCAAACAGGCGAGAGCGAGCACGCTGATAGCTGGGGCTGCGTGCATTGGCCAGCTCCACTGGCCTTGCGCGAGCGGCCCCGCCCCCGTTACCCTGTCTGGAGGCAGAGCACGTACTCACTGCTGTGCTGATCCTCCGGATGGGGGGGGGTCTAGGGGTGATGGAGTTGCGGAGTTTGGGGAGCGGAATGTCTTTTTCGGGCAGTCGGAGAGAGAAGGGTGGGGGTGTTGCGCGGCGGGGCCTGGGGGAGCGGCATGTGTGGCAGCTGCGGCTGAGACTGTTTTCACCACAGGGTACCTACAGTTGTTTCCCCACTACAACTCCCAGCATGCCCTGACAGCCAATAGATGTCAAGGCAAGCTGGGAGTTGTAGTGGTGAAACAGCTGGAGGCACCCTGTATAGTTGAACTAAGGGCGGAAGTCGGACCCCCCAGCAGGCATCAGTGACGTCACGCCTGCTGGGGAAGTCTGCCTGGTAGTGAGCACACTACCAGGCAGACAAAAAAGCATTTTTAATATAGTAAAAAAAAAATGTAAAAGGCAGGGAGGTGGTTAGGGATAGATGGGCAATAGGCAGGGACAGAAAGTAAAAAAAAAAAAAAAAAAAAGGGATGGTGGGAGCTACCCTTTAATTTTCTGGCACCAGTTGATTTAAAAAAAAAAGTTTTTCACCGGTGTACCCCTTTAAAGGCGTTTTCTGCGGAAACATATTGATGGAATTGTATTTTCAAAGAAACAAATAGAGTAGTCTGCTTACCCCTTTATCCACCTAGACTGTCCTCCAGGAAATAGTGCACCTTGTTAACCCTTCCGTTGCACAGACTCTCACTGTTGTCAATACAGGTACTGGTAACATGAACACTTTCCAAAGTAAACATTTAAAAAACGTATTACTTCAGGAGATGCTATTTCAATCCATCAACATAGTACAGTGGTCCCTCAACATATGATATTAATTGGTTCCAGGAGAACCATCATATGTTGAAACCATCATATGTCGAGTACATATGTCTATGTAAAAATGGTAATTGGTTCTGGGGCCTCGGAACCATTGTATGTTGAATACATATCTCTATGGGAAACTGCTAATTGGTTCTGGGATGACCATTGTATGTGGAGTGTATGGGGAGTGTTTAACAAACCAGGGTGCCTCCAGCTGTTGCACAACTACAACTCCCAGCATGCATGTACAGCCATTGACTGTCTGGGCTTGCTGGGAGTTATAGTTTTGCAACAGCTGGAGGCACACTGATAGGGAAACATTGATGTATGAGGTGTATAGTGTGTATATGTATTGTATGTGATGTGTGACATTGCATACAGTACTGTACAGTTCTTTAAATACCTTCAGGGGGGACAGAATGTCCTCCATTACGATCCTGCCGACTACAGCTCTATAGGAAAGGAAGGGGAGGGCAGCCAGCAGCTCATTGGATGCCTGCAGCAAGATGCTGCAGTCTATTGGCTATGGCTGCACTGGGGGGGGGGGGGGGGGGACTTACAAGGAGCTCACAGTGGAAGCCTGCGTGAGTTAGCAGGACAGCATGTGAGTAACAGGAGGCAGAACGGGGCACATTAAACAACTGTCAGTTGCTGAAGTTGTCAGCGCTGTCAGATAGTTGTTTGAACGATTGCCCCGACACACAGCAGCATCATATGTCGATGCGGCCTTCAACATACGATGGGCTCTGAGAGGCCATCATATGTTGAAATGATCATATGTCGGGGCCATCGTAAGTCGAGGGGTCACTGTACAAAGTATCCGGCATAGTACAAAGTATGCGTATTTGTAAATAGAACCGCTATGTCTGAAATGCGTTGTGGTGGCATTTTTCTTGATACATACTTTGTACAATGCTGATGGGTTTTAGTAGCATCTAATGAAGTAAACAGTTCTAACAGAGTCTACTCCAGTTACTGGATGTTTACTTTTGAGATGCATTAATGTGTAATGGTGGGGGTCAAACCAACAAGACCCTCACCGATCACACTAAAAGGCTACGGTAAGAAAAGGTCATCAACGTGTTTGCGAGAAAATCCCTTAGTCTTCTAGTCATTGCTGAACAGAATTTTACAGATGATAATGTACACGGATTATTCAACAATTCTACAGATGCATTACTTATATTTATTCATCCTGACTCCTGTCCTCTGTTATCTCAGTCTCAACTCTTATCACAATTCTGCAATCTTCAGAAATAATATTTGTTAGACTGCTTTAATACTTCTGCTTCTTCCCTTATTTCAGTCTATAGCAGTGGTCTCCAAACTGTGGAGCTCCAGATGCTGCAGAACATTGGTTGCCTAGACTAAGAGATGTAGTTTTGTACTTTAATGCAATTTAAATCAGAAAAAGTAACACCTGGTGACAATTTAAACATTTATAAACATATATTAAAATATAATTATATTTATTTAATTTAAATGCAAAATACAGAGTAGGACGCATTCTCTTTTAAGGACCCAGGACATATCGGTACGCCCGTGCAAATTACGGTCCCCGCTGCTTGCCGGGCGGGGATGCCTGCTGAAATCGTTCAGCAGGCGCCCCGTGCAAACCCCTGGGGGGTCCTGACCCCCCCCCCCCCCCCCATGTTGGCGATTGCCGCAAATCGCCGGTCAATTCAGACCAGCGATCTGCTGCGATTCCGGGTCATACGAGTCTCCAGTGACCCGGAAAATAAGGGGGATCGGTGATGTCCAAGACACCCCAGATCCCCCTGAAGGAATAGGAGTGAGGTGGCAGGGGTGACACCCCTCCTATCCCTGCCATTGGTCGGTCAGAAGCGACCAACCAATTGCCCCCCCACGGTAGTCAGGGCAGAACGGGGGAACTGTGGTGTGACTGGCGGCGGCGGCGGAGGTCCCTTACCAGCGGCGATCCTCTCCCTGGTGTGGCGTGCGGTGATCCTGCTGACTACGGTAGCCGGTGAGTTGTTGCCTAGATACAACTGGAGGGCTACAGTTTGGAGACCACTATACAGTGGTCTCTAAACTGTAGCCATCCAGATGTTGCAAAACTTCAACTCCCCGCATGCCCAGACAGCTGTTTGCTGTGTGGGCATGGTGGGATTTGTAGTTTTGCAACAGCTGGAGGCACAATGGTTGGAAAATACTGAGCTAGGTAACAGAACCTAACTGAAGGTTTTCCAACCAGTGTGCCCCCAGCTGTTTCAAAAGTACAACTCCCAGCATGCATTGTCTGTCGGTGCATGCTGGGAGTTGTAGTTTTGCAACAGCTGGAGTTTCTGCTGCAGCGCAAACTCTTAGCGGGAAACTCACCGTAAACCCCTACCCATGTGAATGTACCCTAAAAACACTACACATAAAACACTACATATACACCCCCTTACGTTTTTCATTTTTATTGGGGGGGGGGGGACAGTGTAAGGGGGTGTATATGTAGTGTTTTACCCTTTATTATGTGTTAGTGTAGTGTAGTGTTTTTAGGGTACATTCACAAAGGCAGGGGTTTACGGTGAGTTTCCCGTTAAGACTTTGCGCTGCAGCAGAAAATTTGCTACAGCTCAAACTTGAAACAGGAAACTCACTGTAAACCTGCCCGTGTGAATGTACAATATACAATCACATGGGGGGGGGGGGGGGGGGGGAGGGGGGGGGCAAACCTCCAGCTGTTGTAAAACTACAACTCCCAGAATGTACTGGCATGCTGGGAGTTGTACTTTTGCAACAGCGGGAGGCACACTGGTTGGAAAACCTTCAGTTAGATTTACCTAACTCAGTATTTCCCAACCAGTGTGCCTCCAGCTGTTGCAAAACTACAAATCCCAGCATGCCCACACAAACAGCTGTCTGGGCATGCAGGGAGTTGTAGTTTTGCAACAGCTGGAGGCACACTGGTTGGGAAACACTGTCCTAGCCTATTCAGCATACACATCATGTTACACCAGTGTTTCCAAACCAGTGTGCCTCCTGACAGCCATTGGGCATGCAGGGAGTTGTAGTTTTACAACAGCTGGAGGAACACTGGTTGGGAAACACTCTTCTAGCCAATTCAGTATATTACACACAAAGTGCATTGTTTCCCAACCAGGGTGTCTTCAGCTGTATCAAAACTACAACTCCCAGCATGCCCGGACAACTTTTGGCTGTCTGGGAAAGCTGTTAGTAGTAGTTTTGCAACAGCTGGAGGCACCCTGGTTGGGAAACACTGGTGTATGCCCTATAGGTGTGGTGAACTATAACCCCCAGGAGACTACACAGGCAGCATGCTGGTGTTATACCACAGACTGAAGACTCCTGAATGACACATGCTGGGAGTTGTAGTCCCTTTTGTGTGTGTATGCCAGTGTATCCCAACCAGGGCTGATTATATTAGTGTGCTGTGTATAAGGGGGCTGACCCGGGAAATAGTAGGATGGGTAAAGGGCGGAACAAAATAATATATATATATATATATATATATATATATTTTTTTTTAAAGCATGCTGGGATTTGTAGTTTTCAGCACATCAAGAATAGAAGCAAAGATAGGAAAACAAAGTGGGGGATAAAAAGACAAAGAACGGAAATAGAGTAGGCTAAACAAAGAGAATAGAAATGAAACAAAACAAATAGGGTAAGTCAAAAACGGAAAAACACATTTACCACCGGAGTACCCCTTTAATGGGGAGAGGGGACAGGAACAGGGGACATTGGGTCAGACACCCACAAAGACATTTCTGACATTTTAACCCAATATGCCATACGGTAAATGTCTATTATGAAAAAGGCCACATAAATCTATCCTTCAGCGCAGGACCAGACTTTCAGTGAGTTTTATCCCTCTAGAGCAGTGTTTCCCAACCAGGGCGCTTCCAGTTGTTGCAAAACTACAACTCCCAGCATGCCTGGACAGCCAAAGGCTGTCAAGGCATGCTGGGATTTGTAGTTTTGCAACATCTGAAGGCACCCTGGTTTGGAAACACTGCTCTAGTGCAAAAAGATTTATGGATAGATAATACCAAGTCAATCATTATATGCAGGACTAAATGTATCAATGCTGAGAGCTGGCCTCTTCAATATCCCTAAAATTCACAGCATATATTGTCATGGCAACAGTTTCTTGTACTCTGTTATTGGAGATCAGTTTAATGTGCCCAAATGGCCCCACGCGTAATGCTGCGGCTAGAGGCAGTCTGTCATAAGTGGGACAAGGCTTTGGGACCACATTCTCTTTTGCGATAAGTGTACAGCGTACAATGGCCCCTCTACAAGGCACTTCCAAGCCTAATCCTTTCTCAGTGCCAGTATAAATGAATGAATGAATATATATATATATATATATATATATACACATACATATACACACACACTGGTCCCTCAACATACGATGGTAATCCGTTCCAAATGGACCATCGTTTGTTGAAACCATCGTATGTTGAGGGATCCGTGCAATGTAAAGTATAGGACAGTGGTCTACAACATGTGGACCTCCAGATGGCTGTCCGGGCATTCTGGGAGTTGTAGTTTTGCAACATCTGGAGGTCCGCAGGTTGAAGACCACTGGTATAGGAAGTTATACTTGCGTGTCCCTGCCGCTCCGGACCGTCACCGCTGCCCTGGATGTCGCCTTCCATCGCTGTGTCCCCGGGGTGTCCCCGACGCTCCGGCAAGGACTCAGCTTCTCGCTCTCCGTCGCCGCCATCACGTCGCTTCTCATGCCGCTCCTATTGGATGACGTGATGACGACGATGGAGAGCGCCGACGATGCAGGGGATCCAGAAGAGGACGTGCCGGAGCCCCGAGGACAGGTGAGTGATCGTCAGCGGACCACACAGGGCACCGTAAATGGCTATCCGGTGGCAGCTGAAGCAGCCGGATAGCCGTTTATGCGATGGCCCCGACATACAAAAGCATTGTATGTTGATGCTGCATTCAATATGCGATGGCCTCTGAGAGGCCATCATATGTTGAAATGCTCGTATGTCGGGGCCATCGTAGGTCGGGGAGGGTGGGGTCACTGTATACCATGTAATATTTTTATATATATATATATATATATATATATATATATATATATATATATATATATATATATAGGGTCAGTACTTTCCTCAGGGAGAGGACACCTTCAGGTGTAACGGAGATTCAGGTTAGGCCATTTAGCACTCCGCAGGCATTCTGGGTAGGGGAATATGCAAAGCAGCTCATTACACAACCTTTTCAGGTAGTGTTCCCTGGTATCAGCTTCGCTCCTGTTAAGGAATATATATTATATATATTATATTCCTTAACAGGAGCGAAGCTGATACCAGGGAACACTACCTGAAAAGGTTGTGTAATGAGCTGCTTTGCATATTCCCCTATATATTTATTTTTTAGACAGGATCCTGCAATATGGAATAGTGAAGCAATCTACACTATTCCATCCAGTAGTAAAACGCAACCCCAACCAGAAATCATTTGAACAAAGTGACATGTTTATGGCCAATGTCAGGTCTATGGGTACATTGCTGTGTGCACCAGGAAATTCCCGGCACTTACAGCAATTGGACACCGCTGACATGTAAAAGGCCCCAATTATATGGACATACAGCCTTGTGAACACCCTCAGTCTGACTGGCTGACCACTCAAGAACTCTTTTTTCAGCGTACATGTCTGTATATTTCAAATCTTTTAATTCCCAGGAATTCCGTAATAAAAACACATCCAATATAAAAATGAAGTAAATCACACCACAGAATCTAAGACACAATGTAATACACACAATAAAAAGTTAAAAGAAATAAATAGTAATTTTAGTCATCTTGATATTTACGCACTCTTATCTTTTATGTTATTGCTATATAACCAGTGAGTAGACCTACAAACACAATGGTGCCTATTTAAAAAACTGTCTTAACAGGAAATCTGGACTTGTTGCCTTTAACAACCAGAGCCCAGCTTGAAATTATTTAAAGCATACCTCCGATAAAGGCTCCAGCAGCAGGATATCTGTTTTAATGTGTCCTGATTGTTCTAGTTTAGGGCAAGGCTTGGGCTATAAAGTTGCCAGGAAATTTAAATCCACTCTGAGATCCAAAAACATTTTATATGGTGTCACTGATTAAAGACCTTTTGTAATATGGTTGATTAACACAGCATGCAAAAATCCCACCACTAGGGGACCCCATACATACTGGTACACTAACCAGTCCTGCAGCGGCAACTTGTCCACGAATAATGGACAAGAGATGATTTATGGACAAGGCTGCATAAGCAGACACACCAATCACCTCCCACCACCACAAGGAAGGGACACGCCCCCTTCCCTGAGAGGATTTCTAACACTGTGAGCTAATGAAAAGACAGATTTTTTATAATAAATATAAATGACAGAGGCATAAAAATTTGATGGACAAGTAAGGATTAGGCACTGAGTAACAGTTTTTTTGGGGGGGGGGGATCTGACAGGTATGCTTTAAAAATATATCCTACCACCGGAGCCATCATCAGAGGTAAGCTTTAGCTGCTAAGGAGAAGCAAAACCTGGGCTGTGATTGGTTACTATTAGAGATGAGCGAACTTACAGTAAATTTGATTAGTCACAAACTTCTCGGCTCGGCAGTTGATGGATTATCCTGCATAAATTAGTTCAGCTTTCAGGTGCTCCCGTGGGCTGGAAAAGGTGGATACAGTCCTAGGAGAGTCTTTCCTAGGACTGTATCCACCTTTTCCAGCCCACCGGAGCACTTGAAAGCTGAACTAATTTATGCAGGATAAGTCATCAACTGCCGAGCCGAGAAGTTTGTGATGAATCGAATTTACTGAAAGTTCGCTCATCTCTAGTTATTATAAACAACAAGACCACTTTTACCTTTAGAATTTTTTTTTACAAATATGGCAACAATATTCATATCTATATATATATATATATATTTTTTTTTTTTATAAAACTGGTTTAGTGATCATTCCCCCCAAAAATCCTAAAGATGGACATGCCCTCTAAGAGACACCAACAACCTCAGTTTGCTTCTTCATTCGAATGTGTGTCTGCATGTGTCGTTTCAGGTGGGGATCCTGGCGGAAAAATTTCCCACATTCTTTGCACTCAAAGGGTTTTTGCCCAGCATGCATTAGATAGTGGCGCTCCAGTTTGGAGGGGGTTCGGAAGACTTTAGGGCACACACTGCACTTGTAACTCTTTCGGACACCTCGAGTCCTCATTTTCTGCAGGGAGCGCTCCTGATGGGATTTTGCACTGCGCTCGCTGATCCTTGCCTTTTTACGTGTCACGCGTTTTTGGATCCCAGAAGACAAGTCCAACGATTCACTTTCTACTTTTATGTCGGGAACCACAACAGTCAATGCTTGACCGAGTTCTTCAGTGTTTACCGCTGGGTCATAATGCTGGGACAGGGGAAGGCTGGTGACCTCTTGTTGGCAAATCGCAGAATCATAATCTTCCAATCTGTCCTGTGACCCAAGCACAGAAGCTTTTTGTAGGTGAGTTACTTGGTGGCGTTTTAAGTGAGCAGATTGCCGAAACGTCTTCCCGCATTCAGTGCAGGTGAAAGGCTTTTGGCCAGTGTGAATGAGGTAATGCCTACGTAACTTGGACATAGTAAGGAACGTCTTATTGCACTGGTCGCATTTGGCCGCTTTTTTCCTTTTCTGCAGAATACCCTGTGCCCCTTGAAGAAACTGGTGAAGTGAATGATTCTCCTCTCCATGTTGTTCAAAACCATGAAAGGTATTAAATATGGTTTCACCATCTCTCTTTTCAAGCAGTCCAGGAAAATTCATTCCAAGTTGATGGTGTTGAATATATCTTCCCTGGTCTACATGAGCCGGCCTAATGTTTTTGCCCCGTGGTTTTCCTTTCCGAAAGAGATTCTTAGTGACATCAAGCTTCTGTGCTTCACTGGTGTCCATATAATCCGATTCCTCAAAGGGCTCTGCTTTCAACAACCTCCCAACTGAAACACAACCATCGAGACCAATCTCATTCAAGTGACATTCATACGTTTTTGTTTTTTTGACAAACCCTCTATTATAAGGTCTTCTGGTTGCAGTCCCCGCTTCGGGGACTTGTGTTTGTGTCAAACATTTATGGTTATCGAGATGTTCCTGGTTGTCAAAGCACAGTCCACAAGGAGAACACTGGAAAGGGATCACAAATACAGAGACGTCCTCATGGCCCTCCTGCTTCACCTCCTGAGGCTCCGTCCTGGGATTAGGTAGCTTTGTGTGCTTCTTCTGGTGCTTAACAAGTTTTTCCAACATTTTGAAGGCCTTAGGGCATTGACTGCACTCAAAGGGTTTCTCCTCAGAGTGAGTGAGCAGATGGATCTTCAGGTGGGTCTTCTGTCTGAAGGCTTTCCCACAAAGTGCACAGGCGAAGGGTCTCTGGCCGGTGTGAGTCATTAGGTGTCGCTCCAGCTTTGAGCGAGTAGGAAACATCTTACTGCAGAAGTCACAGCGCCGGGGTTGTGCTTTCCTCACGCCGGTCACATTCATAAAGTCACACTGGTGAAGCAAATGCTTTTCTTCACTTTCAAAGGTTTTCTGGCACCCAAAGCAGTACAGTGGTAAAGAGAAAAATCTTTTACGCCTTGGCGTCGGCGATTTTTTTGTCAGCCTCACCTCCTTTATGGCGCTGGCTTGGTGCAGCTGCTGGTGCCTGGAGAAGGTCTCTGAATTTTTAAAGTGGCGGTGACAAATGTTGCATTGGAAAGGGAGCATGTGGGTCATCATGTGCCTTTCTAGGTGCACCAACTGGCGGAACGTCTTACTGCAGTCCTGGCACGGGAAGGGCTTCTGGCCGGTATGGGTGAGGTTATGTCGTGCCAGCTTGGAAGGCGTCTCAAACTGCTTGGAGCAGGAATCACAGCAGTACGGCCTCTTTTTTGGAGGCTTATTAAGGCCCTGGTACTGTTGGCTGTTGACCATGTTATCTGGAATAGAATGCATTGCAGTGCAGCAGCCAGGCTCCTTGTCTGCTCTCACATGACTCCAGGGACGGTGAATACCGGCTGTGAGGAGGCTCCACGTCCTGTGACCGGTCTGCTGCGGCTCCTATGGAGGATCTCCCCGTCTACAGGGTGAGCCTAGGACAGCAGCGATCACCTACATCCGGAAGTCCTCTCCCAGCAGCTCGAGTCAGAACGTCGGGTAAACATGACGTCATCGAAGGGCGCCGTAATCACGCGCGGCCATATTTGATGTGGCATAAGGCTCCAGTGTTGTGTTTATACCGCGTCTGTCTTAGTATGAAGGTTGCACGGGCAAGCGAATGCTGGGAGTTGTAGTCTGATACTTCTTATCTGTATGTGAGCCCCATGCCTAAAAAAAAGCCGCCTATGCATTAGTTTACTACACTGTTTTCCAAACAGCCTGTCTCCAGCTGTTGCAAAACTACAACTCCCAGCATGCCCGGACAGCCAAAGGCTGTCCGGGCATGCTGGGAGTTGTAGTTTTGCAACAGCTGGAGACACACTGTTTGGAAAACACTTGTTTACTGCTCTCTATGTGTTTAAAAAACTACAACCAGCTATCAGGGCATGCTGGGAGTTGTAGTTTTGCAACAGCTGGAGACACTGTTTGGAAAACACTTGTTTACTGCTTTCTATTTGTTTTAAAACCTACAACCAGCTATCAGGGCATGCTGGGAGTGGTAGTTTTGCAACAGCTGGAGACACACTGTTTGGAAAACACTTGTTTACTGCTCTCTGTTTGTTTAAAAAACTACAACCTGCTATCAGGGCATACTGGGAGTTGTAGTTTTGCAACAGCTGAAGACACACTGTTTGGAAAACACTTGTTTACTGCTTTCTATTTGTTTTAAAACTTACAACCAGCTATCAGGGCATGCTGGGAGTTGTAGTTTTGCAACAGCTGGAGACACACTGTTTGGAAAACACTTGTTTACTGCTCTCTGTTTGCTTAAAAACTACAACCAGCTATCAGGGCATGCTGGGAGTTTTAGTTTTGCAACAGCTGGAGACACACTGTTTGGAAAACACTTGTTTACTGCTTTCTATTTGTTTTAAAACTTACAACCAGCTATCAGGGCATGCTGGGAGTTGTAGTTTTGCAACAGCTGGAGACACTGTTTGCAAAACACTTGTTTACTGCTCTCTATTTGTTTAAAAAACTACAACCAGCTATCAGGGCATGCTGGGAGTGGTAGTTTTGCAACAGCTGGAGACACACTGTTTGGAAAACACTTGTTTACTGCTCTATATTTGTTTTAAAAACTACAACCAGCTATCAGGGCATGCTGGGACTTGTAGTTTTGCAATAGCTGGAGACACACTGTTTGGAAAACACATGTTTACTGCTATTTGTTTTAAAAACTACAACCAGCTATCAGGGCATGCTGGGAGTTGTAGTTTTGAAACAGATGGAGAACGCAGCGCTTGGTAGCCATTTACATCTGTCACCTCAGATTTATACAGCTGCAGAAACTGTCTGGTGACAAGACAATATAAGTTTTCATGGGTTTGACAGAACTTATAAAATGATGTTTTTCTCCCCAGGCTAAAGAGTCAAGGAGGGGGGGGCAGCTGCTTAGGTGGCAAGGCATCATGCAGGATTTGGTGACAGGGCTTAGCGTCCTGTTTATCAATCAACTAGGACAGGAGGAAGAGGAGACCCAGGAGGCAAGAGGTGCTGCAGCAGCACTAAAGACATTACTGTTATTGGAAAAAAAAAGCTTTGACTTTGTTCAGACATGTCATTTAGATCACACCAGGTCTCAGTACTGGGACCTGCTGTGATTGTGAGTTATAAGATAGAGAAGTGCACAGCACCGTGGTTCATTTTTTTTTATATGTCAGCAATGCTTTCGGCCCCACCTCCTTGACACTTGAGTCCGGTGAGAAAATCAACGTTTTATAAGTAGTGGCAAACCCATCAGCACTAAGAAAGGTATGTTTGATATCGTCCTCCTGTCATCTATCTGATGTGTCTGCCTCTTATATAATAAATATTAGCTGACGGGTTCCCTTGAAGGGTATATTCACACGTGCATAGTTTGCTGCAGATTTTCTGCTTTGGATTTTATTATTCACTTACCAGCAGAAAATCAATGAAGTCAATGGGTAGCAACATAATAAGCTTGTGGATTTTCTGCTGTAAAAATGCTGCTTACAGAATTTCCACTGCAGAAAACCAGCAGTGGATTATGTAAGTGTGAACAAACCCTAAGGCTAGGTTCACACTGCGGAATTTCCGGGCAGAACATTTTCGCCTGGAGATTTTGAGTGCGGACAGCGCCGACTGAATCAGTCGGTGCTAGGACCGTGCGGACACTGCAGTCTCAAATAGACTGAAATGTGTTCCGCAAGTATTTCCGCCTGAAGAATGAGCAACGCCATTCTTCAGGCAGAAATTTCCAAGCAGATTTTCTGTTCACAAATTCTGCTTCACAAATTCCGAAGTGTGAATTTGTGAACGGAAACCCATTCACTACACTATGCATTTTAGCAAGCGGAATTTCTGCCTGAAATTCTTTCAAAGCGGATTTGCAGGCGGAAATTCCGTAGTGTGAACCTAGCCTAAGGGTATATTCATATGTACAGGATATGCTGCAGTTTCATGTTGTTAAATGAATACAAATAAATAGTTGAACACAGTTCCTGTACATGTGCACGTACCCTTATGGTGTATACTTGGGCCTTTGACAGCCTTTGGTTAGCTGGGCATGCTTGGTGTTCTAGTTTTGCAACAGCTGGAGGAACACTGTTTGGAAAACATTGTTCTATGTAATTCCATGGCGTGTTATTCCAATAGCAAAGTACTTCATGGGGGAGATTTATCAAAACCTGTGCAGAGGAAAAATTGACCAATTTCTCATAGCAACCAATCAGATTGTTTCTTTTTATTTTTCAGAGGCCCTTTCTAAAATTTAAGAAGCAATCTGATTGGTTGCTTTTGGCAACTGGTAAACTTCTTCTTTGCACAGGTTTTGATAAATCTCTCCCGATATAAACCCATTAGAGAGACACCACTCATGTTGTTGGCCTTTACACCTGTATAGCCTGAGCTCTAAGTACTAAAACCTCAATCATAAGGCAAATGAGCATTTATAAGAGGCATGTTCGTTCTTGGTAATTGGCCCGAATAAAAGGGTCAGCTATTAGCCAATGAAAGGGAAAACGCTTGATTGTCAACAAAGCCCATCTTTTTTGCAGCCAAAAATCATTAACCCCTTCCCGCCACAGGACATATGGATACGTGCCAGTTGCCTACATGTTAACTTAACTGGGCATATGCATATGTCCTAGTGATCTGCTCAGCGCGATGCTCTGCAGGAGATCGCCGGCGGGACCTGGCTGTCAATCACAGCCGGGGTCCCGCCGCAGCTGCCAAGACCAGGATTGCGTTGGTCTCAGCAGCATTAACCCCATAGATGCTGTGATCAGTCCTGATCACGTTATCTATGGGATTTACAGGGGAAGGGGGCTCCCCTCGTTTACCAATGCCATTCCTGTGATGAGATCGTGGGGTCCCTTTGGTTGTCATGGCAGCAGGAGGCCAGCTGATGGGCTCCTGTCTACCTAGTCCGGCAGCCTGTGAGGTCCAGCCAAAGGCCGGATCACACAGGCTGAGATACTGATAGTTATACTGTACTGCAGTATAGATGTACTTCTGCATAATATAACAGGTTTTGATAAATCTCCCCCTTTATTTTTTATACTTTTCCCATTTTACCTATCTAGAGGAAAAGTTGCTGAGTTGCCCATAGCAACCAATCAGATCGCTTCTTTCATTTCTAAAAAGTCCTCTGAAAAATGCTATGGGCAACTTTTCCTCTGGACAGGTTTTGATAAATATCCCCTAAAATGTTTTTCAATCTATTAATATAGATAAAACAAATAAATAACATAAATGCCAAAAGGAAAATGCTCAAACCTATACATAATAGGTATTGCCATGTTCGTAATGACTTCTACAATAAAACGATAATGTTATTCATCCCGAACGGTGAAAACCGTTAAAAAAAAAAAAGTATGAAATTTTAGTTTAAAAAGTAGAATAAGAAGGACCAAAAGATAGCGTGTATTGCAAAAATGGTTCCAATAAAAAGTGCAGCTCGTCCTGCAAACAATAAGCCCTCACAAAATGGCATTGGATGAAAAATAAAAAAGTTATGGCTGTCAGAACACAAGAAAGGGGAAAAAAGGATTTTGTTGAGAAAAGGAAAAACTATATAGATTGGGTATCGCCATAATCATACCGACCCACAGAATAGAGGTAACATCATTTTAAATACAGTGTTTTTTTTTTCAACAAAAACAGTGAGTTTTTCCACAAAAAATGTTGCATGAATCAACAAAGATTTATCACTAATATAAAGTACAATATGTCACGAAAAAACCATCAAGTCGTTAAGTAAAGTAGAATCACGTTGTTAAAGGGGTATTCCAGGCCAAAACTTTTTTTTTATATATCAACTGGCTCCGGAAAGTTAAACAGATTTCTAAATTACTTCTATTAAAAAATCTTAATCCTTCCAATAGTTATTAGCTTCTGAAGTTGAGTTGTTGTTTTCTGTCTAACTGCTCTCTGATGACTCACGTCCGGGAGCTGTGCAGTTCCTATGGGGATATTCTCCCATCATGCACAGCTCCCAGGATATGACATCATCATTGAGCAGTTAGACAGAAAACTTCAGCTAATAACTATTGGAAGGATTAAGATTTTTTAATAGAAGTAATTTACAAATCTGTTTAACTTTCCGGAGCCAGTTGATATATGTAAAAAAAAGGTTTTGCCTGGAATACCCCTTTAAGTAAAAGCATGTCAGAGGTATTATAACTTAGGGTACGTTCGCACATACAGGATCCTGCACAGATTAGATGCGCAGGATTTGTAACTGCAGATTAGAATCTGTGCTCAGTCATTTAGTTTACATTGAAATCTGCAGCAGAAAATCCTGTGCATCAAATCCTGCGCATCAAATCTGCGTTCGTGTGAACGTACCCTTAAAGAGACATGTCAGATTTGAAAAATTGGGCCCGATCATTTAGGTAAAAATGGGACGAAAGAAGATGTTTCAAATCAACTGGTAACAACCTTTAAGGGGTGACCCCCTTGCGGGGAAAACCCTTACTAGAACCCTCCCTTTAAAAATATATCTTTACTTCTCTTTATTAAAATATATGGTACCCCAAGAAAATGTTAAAATTTGCAGTGGTATTGGGTGACTGAGTTTAGAGTGTGGGGTTCTCCCACACTCTATAGCTAGGTCAGATCCGGACTGCGGTGTCTATTCATTCATGTAATGCGGACCATTGGTGCCTCCAATGTCCGCTATATCACCGCTGTCCCTGACTCTATTAATGTCACTGATACCCTATAACCACGCCACTAAAACGCTAGACTGTAAGCCTCCCCGACGTTTCGGTGACAAATCACCTTTGTCAAGGGTTACGCCGTGATCTGAAGTTTTTAGCGGCACCATTTTTGTATTGATCTGACTTTTTGATCACCTTTTATTCATTTTTTCATTATATAAAAAGTGACCAAAAATACGCTATTTGGAACTTTGGAATTTTTTTGCGCGTACGCCATTGATCGTGCGGTTTAATTAACGATATATTTTTATAATTCGGACATTTCCACACATGGCGATACCACAGATGTTTATTTTTTTACACAGTTTTTTTTTTAGATGGGAAAAGGGGGGTGATTCAAACTTTTGTTAGGGAAGGGGTTAAATGATCTTTATTAACTTTTTTTTCACACTTTTTTTTGCAGTGTTATAGCTAGCCATAGCTTTGCATTGATCAGTGTTATCGGCACTTGACTGCTCCTTCCTGGATCTGCTGGGAGCATTTTAGTTTTGCTTTAGCCGCGGCGATCAGCTTTGAACGCCGTGGCTCAAGGGTGCCGCACACTGTTAGCCACGGGTCCCGGCCATTGTTAGAGGCTGGGCCCGACCCACTATAAAGAAAGGGAGGAGGCCAAGGGCGTACAGGTACGCCCGTGGTCCCCAGGAGGTTAAAGTAGTAATCTGGTGCAAAACATTATTTTTTTTTTTTTAAATCAACTGGTGCCAGAACGTTAAACAGATTTCTATATTACTTCTATTTCAAAATCTTTATTCTTCCAGTACTTATCAACTGCTGTATGCTCCACAGGAAGGTCTTTTCTTTTTAAATTTATTTTCTGTCTGACCACAGTGCTCTCCACTGACACTTCTGTCTGTCTCAGAGACTGTCAAGAGCAGGAGAGGTTTACTATGGGGATTTGCCCCTGCTCTTGACAGTTACTGAGACAGACGTGTCAGTAGAGAGCACTGTGGTCAGACAGAAAAGAAATTTAGAAAGAAAAGAACTTCCTGTGGAGCATACAGCAGCTGGAAGGATTAAAAGTGTTTTAAAATAAAGAAAAAGTCCAAATCACCCCCTTTCCCCATTTTTCAAATAATTCATTGTAAAAAAAAATTATAAACATATTTGGTATTGCCATGTGCATAATTGTCCGAACAATGAAGTTATGATGTTCCTGATGCTGCATGATGAAAGGCGTAGAAGCGAAAAAATTCCAAACGCCAAACTTAGTGATTTTTGATCATATCACGTCCCAGAAAAAGACATAGGGGGAGATTTATCAAAACCTGTGCAGAGGAGAAGTTGCCCAGTTGCCCATAGCAACCAATCATATCGCTTCTTTCATTTTGCAGAGGCCTTGTTAAAAATGAAAGAAGCGATCTGATTGGTTGCTATGGGCAACTGGGCAACTTTTCCTTTGCACAGGTTTTGATAAATCTCCCCCATAATCCGTAGGTGGTAAAAAAAAAGTTATAGGGGTCAGAACATTGGATTGAACAAACTTTTTCTTTTTCAAGTTTTCAATTTGAAATCAAGTTCAAGTTTTCAATCTTAAAACAAACAACAATTTTTCCAAGTTTGGTATCACCGGAATCGTTACTGACCTATAGAATAAAGATAGCATGACAAATTCACCTTATTGTGAACGCCCCAAAAAAATATTGCCCCACAAAATTAATATTTTTTTCAATTTTGCCTTACATACCGTATATATTTTTATGGCTCCATAATACATTATATGATAAAATAAAGTGCGCCCACTCATCCCACAAAAAAATAACATAAGCCCTGATACAACTTTGTCAGTGGAAAAATAAAAAGTTCTGGGTTTTAGATTGTGAGGAGCAAAAAAAGTGAGCCAAAAAAAATTAAAAATTAAAAACTCGCTGCGTCATATAGGGGTTAAGGTAAAAACAGGGGGCACTTTTGTCCCATTCAAACAGATTTTTCGTGACAGAGAACCCGAACCTAGCCTTAACCCCTTAAGGACCAGGCCAATTTCCACTGTAGCGTTTTTTGCACATCTGACCACTTTCACTTTAAGCATTAATAACTCTGGGATGCTTTTACCTTTCATTCTGATTCCGAGATTGTTTTTTCGTGACATATTCTACTTTATGTTAGTGGTAAATTTTTGTCAAAACTTGCATCATTTCATGGTGAAAAATTCTGAAATTTGATGAAAAAATTTAAAATTTTGCATTTTTTCTAACTTTGAAGCTCTCTGCTTGTAAGGAAAATGAATATTCCAAAAAAAATTATATCTTGATTCACATATACAATATGTATACTTTATATTTGCATCATAAAGTTGACATGTTTTTACTTTTGGAAGACATCAGAGGGCTTCAAAGTATAGCAGCAATTTTCCAATTTTTCACAAAATTTTCAAAAACGGAATTTTTCAGGGATCAGTTCAATTTTGAAGTGAATTTGAAGGGCCTTCTTATTAGAAATACCCCACAAATGACCCCATTATAAAAACTGCACCACCAAAGTATTCAAAATGACATTCAGTAAGTGTGTTAACCCTTTAGGTGATTCACAGGAATAGCAGCAAAGTGAAGGAGAAAATTCAAAATCTTACATTTTTACACTCGCATGTTCTTGTAAACCCAGTTTTTGAATTTTTACAAGGGGTAAAAGGAGAAAATCTTACTAAAATTTGTAACCCAATTTCCCTCGAGTAAGGAAATACCTCATATGTGTATGTCAAGTTTTCGGTGGGTGCAGTAGAGGGCTCAGAAGGGAAGGAGCGACAATGGGATTTTGGAGAGTGGGTTTTTCTGAAATGTATTTTGGGGGGCATGTCCCATTTAGGAAGCCCCTATGGTGCCAGAACAGCAAAAAAAAAAAACACATGGCCTACTATTTTGGAAACTACACCCCTCAAGGAACGTAACAAGGGTCCGCTGAGCCTTAACACCCCACAGATGTTTGACGACTTTTCGTTAAAGTTGGATGTGTAAATGATTTTTTTTTTCACTAAAATGCTGGTTTTCCACCAAATTTTACATTTTCACAAGGGGTAATAGGCGAAAATGCCCCCCCAAAATTTGTAACCCCATCTCTTCTGAGTTTGAAAATACCCCATGTGTGGGCGTCAAGTGCACTGCGGGAGCACTACAATGCTCAGAAGAGAAGGAGTCACATTTGGCTTTTGGAAAGCACATTTTGCTGAAATGGATTTTGGGGGGCATGTCCCATTTAGGAAGCCCCTATGGTTCCAGAACAGCAAAAAAAAAAAAAAAAAAAACCCACATGGCCTACTATTTTGGAAACTACACCCCTCAAGGAACGTAACAAGGGGTCCGCTGAGCCTTAACACCCTACAGGTGTTTGACGACTTTGGATATGTAAATTATTATTATTATTATTATTATTTTACTAAAATGCTGGTTTTTCCCCAAATTTTACATTTTTAAAAGGGGTAATAGTAGAAAATGCCCCCCAAAATGTGTAACCCCATCTCTTCTGAGTATGGAAATACCCCATGTGTGGACGTCAAGTGCACTTTGGGCGCACTACAATGCTCAGAAGAGAAGGAGTCACATTTACAAATTTTGCTGAAATGGGGGGGGGGGGCAGGTCGCATTTAGGAAGCCCGTATGGTGCCAGGACAGAAAAAAAAAAAACACATGACATACTATTCCGGAAACTACATCCCTCAAGGAACATAACAAGGGGTACAGTGAGTCATAAGACCCCACAGGTGTTTGATAAATATTCATGAAGTGGGATGTGAAAATGAAAAATTTAATTTTTCCACAAAAATGCTGGGGTTACCCCAAATTTTTCATTTTCACAAGTGGTAAAAGGAGAAAATGTCACCGTAAGTTTGTAAATACAGTAACCCCCCCGACATGCGATGGCCCCGACATATGATCAAATCGACATACGATGGCCTCTCAGAGGCCATCGCATGTCGATGTCAGCATCGACATACGATGCTTTTATATGTCGGGGCCATCGCATTAACTGCTATCCGACAGCGCAAAATGCTTAAGCTGCTGTCGGATAGCAGTTTAAGCATCCCGGACAGGTTCACTTACCTATCCCCGCTGCCCCGGGTCCACTTCGCGATCCTCCGGCGTCTTCTGCATCTTCTTCGGGGTCCGGGCCTCACTTTTCGGCGTCTTTATTACGTCGCTGCGCACGCCGTCCCGGCAACGTAATAACGTCACCAGAAAGCAAGGCCCGGACACCGGAGAAGATGCGGAAGAAGCCGGAGGATCCCGAAGAAGATGCCGGAGCAGCGGCACAGCATCGGGAGCCCCTGGGACAGCATCGGGAGTGGTGAGGGCGCGGTCCGGAGCGGCGGGGACAGGTGAGTATTAAATGCACTTTTTACATTGCATGAATCCCTCAACGTACGATGGATTCGACAAACGATGGGTCGTTTGGAACTAATTACCATCGTATGTTGAGGGACCACTGTACATTTCTTTGGAATAAGGACATACCTCAAGTCTGGGCGTAAACAGCATGCCCACCGGTCTCAGAGGAGCAGGTCGCATTCAGGGGCCTTGAGCTTCTGTGTTGCGGCCTATGGAGCCATTACATGGGGTAAATAACTGGGGTACACTAAATAACTAAAATGGGGTACAGTGGGACATAAAATTATAAAACAGGTTATGTTCCCAGAATGATGACCCAGAGCATAGCCAAAACTAAAAAAGATGCCCTCCCCAAACCCTATGCTCTGAATCATCATTCTGGGAATGTGATGTGTGTGGCCGTTCCTAACCTGTTGCCTCAAATGCGCACCCTGCTCAGGTGGAGAGAGAACGCTGCGCATTTGAGGGAACATAAAAAGTCCCCGATGATAGTGACTCAGTGACCCATGACCCAGAGCAAAAAATGCCCCCAGAGGTCTTATCAGCTTTTTTTTTTTTTTTTAGATGAGTTTTTTGGGGACAATTTAGTGGTTTTATGGTGTTAAAATTTGGAATGTACTCTGGACTTGGTACATTGGGGTCAAATTATGGAAAATAAAAATGAAAAGGGAAAATTTAGTACTGCATGGAAGTGTGATACTCCCTGAAGCAGTTTTTAATGCAGAGGCCAGGATGATCGGGGCAAGTGTCACATTGAGTGGTGGTGTCCTTCCGAATCCCCCTCCTGTTACAGACTCTGCATTTTTTCTGGGATCGTCCCTTCTTTCCAGTGTGGGGACCTCACCTGGAAAGTGTTGGCCTGGGATGATCCTGGCACCTATAACTCCAGTTTCTTGGGAAGTCCGGCCTGCTCTTTCCCGGTCGCCAAAGATCAGGACCTTTAGGACTTCTTCTTGGAACTGGAGGAATGTCCCTGTGTTGCCAGCGTACTGGGACAGTACAAAAGCGTTGTACATGGCAACCTGTACCAAGTAGACCGCAACTTTTTTGTACCATACCCGTGTTTTCCACATGGCCATGTATGGCTTGAGGACTTGATCAGAGAGATCAACTCCCCTCATATACCGATTGTAGTCCAGAATACAATCGGGCTTGAGGACCAGTGTTGTGGTACCTCACACAGGGACAGGTGAGCTGCCGTTACCATGAATAGTGGTCAGCATAAGGACATCCCTCTTATCCTTCTACCTCACCAGCAACAGGTTTTCATTGGTAAGGGCACGGGACTCACCCTTGGGCATAGGTGTCTGCAGAAAATTTAGAGGGAGGCCTCTCTGGTTTTTCCGCACGGTCCCACAAGCGGACGTGGATCTGGAGGCAAGGGATGTGAACAGAGGGATGCTGGTATAAAAGTTGTCCACGTACATGTGGTAACCCTTATCCAGCAATGGGTGCACAAACTCCCAAACAATTTTCCCGCTAACACCCAGAGTGGGGGAACAATCTGGGGGTTCAATATGGGAATCTTGTCCCTCATACACTCTAAACTTGAAAGTGTACCCGGAGGTACTCTCACAAAGTTTATAGAGCTTCACGCCATACCGCGCCCGCTTCGAGGGAATATACTGGCGGAAGATGAGTCTCCCCTTAAAGCTGATAAGAGACTCATCGACCGAGAGCTCCCTGAGGGGTATGTAGGCCTCCAAAAATTTGGCCCCAAAGTGATCGATGACCGGCTTCACTTTGTAAAGCCAGTCATAGGTGGGATCACCTCGGGGTGGAAATGCCTCATTATCTGCATAATGGAGGCATTTCCGAATGGCCTCGAACCGCCTCCGTGCCATGACCATACTGTAAAGCGGGGTCTGGTAGAAGATGTCCCTGCTCCAGTACTGTCTGACACTTGGTTTTTTGACCAGGCCCCAAAATGTCCTCATTTCTGCTGCATCAATGGCGCACCATTCATTGGGCCTGGCCAAAACAGAATCTGGGTGGTGGGCGATGAACTGCCTGGCGTACAGATTTGTCTGCTCCACCATGTGATTGACAAAACTGTCACTAAAAAAATAACTGAAATAGTCAATTTCAGTGAATCCAGAATTGTCAATCCGGATTCTGGAGTCGCCAACAAACTCCGGAACCCGTGGCTGATAAGTCTCTGGGGGTCTCCAGACAGGTTCACCGGAAGGGGGCTTCGGTAAACTTGTCTGGGGGGTCGGACTCCTAGTACGAGCGGCATCACCACTCGCACTAGTGCCGGCCACTGGGCCACTATCATGGGGGTGCGTGGCCTCGCCTGGCGGCATCTCCGCCGCCGTACAAGTGACTCATCATCAGTACTAGATGATGAGGAGGACGATGAAGAACACAGGAATGTTGGATCTTCATCGTCCTCACTGACAGATTCGAGTCTGAGGCAAGAAAAGCATATGCCTCCGTTGCCGAAAATGCTATCGCCTTTTTTCTACGGGGGGGGGGGGGGGGGGTTGGTGGCGGGTGCGTGTATGTGTGTGTGTGGGGGGGGGGGGGGGTGAGTATGTAGTGTGTGTGATTGGTGTAACTGTATGGGCATAAAAAAAAGCGCTGCGGCCAAAAAAATAATAATGGGGAGGGGGGTGTCCAAATGCAGCGCCCTGAACCCCTGGGTCACAATAGGGCCCAAGGTGGCAGACCCTTTAGGTCCTATTAGGGGGGAAACAAATGTTACTTTTTTTTACACTTTTTTTTAACTTTACTTTACTGGTTAACCCTACCTGTCCCTGGGGCTGTACTCTCTCCCTGCTCTAAGGGGGTCTTCCTCTGTGAGGGGCTCCGATCTTCACAGAGGGGGGGTCCCTGGCTCCTTCTTGCAGCTCTGCCCGCTGAATGAACTCAGGGGGCAAGCAGAGCCGCGAGAAGGGGCCGTTAACCCCTCCCCTGCTTGCTGCTATTGGCCGGATGATCGTCCATCACCCCCATCACTGGAATAGCCGAAAATCGCAAGTGTGAATTCACTTGCGATTTTCGGCGATCGCCTACATGGGGGGGGGGTCTGATGACCCCCCTGGGCATTGGCGCGGGGTGCGGTCCCCGCCGGCAGGGACCAAAATTCCCATGGGCGTACAGGTACGCCCTTGGTCCTTAACCCCTTAAGGACCAGGCCATTTTATACCTTAAGGACCGGAGCGTTTTTTGCAATTCTGACCACTGTCACTTTAAACATTAATAACTCTGGAATGCTTTTAGTTATCATTCTGATTCCGAGATTGTTTTTTCGTGACATATTCTACTTTAACTTAGTGGTAAAATTTTATGGTAACTTGCATCCTTTCTTGGTGAAAAATCCCAAAATTTGATGAAAAAAATGAAAATTTTGCATTTTTCTAACTTTGAAGCTCTCTGCTTGTAAGGAAAATGGATATTCAAAATATATTTTTTTGGGGTTCACATATACAATATGTCTACTTTATGTTTGCATCATAAAATTTATGAGTTTTTACTTTTGGAAGACACCAGAGGGCTTCAAAGTTCAGTAGCAATTTTGAAATTTTTCACAAAATTTTCAAACTCGCTATTTTTCAGGGACCAGTTCAGTTTTGAAGTGGATTTGAAGGGTCTTCATATTAGAAATACCCCATAAAAGACCCCATTATAAAAACTACACCCCCTAAAGTATTCAAAAAAACATTCAGTAAGTGTATTAACCCTTTAGGTGTTTCACAGGAATAGCAGCAAAGTGAAGGAGAAAATTCAAAATCTTCATTTTTTTACACTCGCGTGTTCTTGTAGACCCAATTTTTGAATTTTTGCAAGGGATAAAAAGGAGAAAATTTTTACTTGTATTTGAAACCCAATTTCTCTCGAGTAAGCACATACCTCATATGTCTATGTTAATTGTTCGGCGGGCGCAGTAGAGGGCTCAGAAGGGAAGGAGCGACAAATGGTTTTTGGGGGGCATGCCGCATTTAGGAAGCCCCTATGGTGCCAGGACAGCAAAAAAAAAACACATGGCATACCATTTTGGAAACTAGACCCCTCAGGGAATGTAACAAGGGGTAAAGTGAACCTTAATACCCCACAGGTGATTCACGACTTTTGCATATGTAAAAAAAATATATATTTTTTTTACCTAAAATGCTTGGTTTCCCAAAAATTTTACATTTTTAAAAAGGGTAATAGCAGAAAATACCCCCCAAAATTTGAAGCCCAATTTCTCCCGATACAGAAAACACCTCGCATGGGGGTGAAAAGTGCTCTGCTGGTGCACTACAGGTCTCAGAAGAGAAGGAGTCACATTTGGCTTTTTGAAAGCAAATTTTGCTCTGGGGGCATGCCGCATTTAGGAAGCCCCTATGGTGCCAGAACAGCAAAAAAAAAACACATGGCATACCATTTTGGAAACTAGACCCCTCGGGGAACGTAACAAGGGGTAACGTGAACCTTAATGCCCTACAGGTGTTTCACGACTTTTACATATGTAAAAAAAAAAAATTATTTTTTACCTAAAATGCTTGTTTTCCCAAAATGTTTACATTTTTAAAAAGGGTAATAGCGGAAAATACCCCCCAAAATTTGAAGCCCAATTTCTCCCGATTCAGAAAACACCCGATATGGGTGTGAAAAGTGCTCTGCTGGCGCACTACAGATCTCAGAAGAGAAGGAGTCACATTTGGCTTTTTGAAAGCGAATTTTGCTCTGGGGGCATGCCGCATTTAGGAAGCCCCTATGGTGCCAGGACAGCAAAACAAAACCACATGGCATACCATTTTGGAAACTAGACCCCTCGGGGAACGTAACAAGGGGTAATTTGAACCTTAATACCCTACAGGTGTTTCACGACTTTTGCATATGTAAAAAAATATATATTTTTTTTTACCTAAAATGCTTGTTTTCCCAAAAATTTTACATTTTTAAAAGGGTAATAGCAGAAAATACCCCCCAAAATTTGAAGCCCAATTTCTCCCGAGTACGGCGATACCCCATATGTGGCCCTAAACTGTTGCCTTGAAATACGACAGGGCTCCAAAGTGAGAGCGCCATGCGCATTTGAGGCCTAAATTAGGGACTTGCATAGGGGTGGACATAGGGGTATTCTACGCCAGTGATTCCCAAACAGGGTGCCTCCAGCTGTTGTAAAACTCCCAGCATGCCTGGACAGTCAACGGCTATCTGGCAATACTGGGAGTAGTTGTTTTGCAACAGCTGGAGGCTCCGTTTTGGAAACAGTGGCGTACCGGACGTTTTTCATTTTTATTGGGGAGGGGGGTTGTATAGGGGTATGTGTATATGTAGTGTTTTTTACTTTTTATTTTATTTTGTGTTAGTGTAGTGTAGTGTTTTTAGGGTACAGTCGCACGGGCGGGGGGTTCAAAGTAGTTTCTCGCTGGCAGTTTGAGCTACGGCAGAAAATTTGACGCAGCTCAAACTTGCAGCCGGATACTTACTGTAATCCTCCGACCATGTGAGTGTACCCTGTACGTTCACATTGGGGGGGGGGGAACATCCAGCTGTTGCAAAACTATAAACTCCCAGCATGTACGGTCTATCAGTGCATGCTGGGAGTTGTAGTTTTGCAACCGTTGGAGGCTCCGTTTTGGAAACAGTGGCGTACCAGACGTTTTTCATTTTTATTGGGGAGGGGAGGGGGGTTGTATAGGGGTATGTGTATATGTAGTGTTTTTTACTTTTTATTTTATTGTGTGTTAGTGTAGTGTAGTGTTTTTAGGGTACAGTCACACGGGCGGGGGGTTCACAGTAGTTTCTCGCTGGCAGTTTGAGCTGCGGCAGAAATTTTGCCGCACCTCAAACTTGCAGCCGGATACTAACTGTAATCCTCCGCCCATGTGAGTGTACCCTGTACGTTCACATTGGGGGGGGAACATCCAGCTGTTGCAAAACTACAACTCCCAGCATGTACGGTCTATCAGTGCATGCTGGGAGTTGTAGTTTTGCAACAGCTGGAGGCACACTGGTTGTGAAACACCGAGTTTGGTAACAAACTCAGTGTTTTGCAACCAGTGTGCCTTCAGCTGTTGCAAAAGCTACAACCCCCAGCATGTACGGACAGCGGAAGGGCATGCTGGGTGTTGTAGTTATGCAACAGCTGGAGGCATACTACTTTGGCTGGGGATGCTGGGGATTGTAGTTATGCAACAGCTGGAGACACACTGGTTTACTACTTAACTCAGTGTGCCTTCAGCTGTTGCAAAACTACAACTCTCAGCAGTCACCGACAGCCAACGGGCATGCTGGGAGTTGTAGTTATGCAACCACCAGATGCACCACTACAACTCCCAGCATGCACTTTAGCTGATTGTGCAAGCTGGGAGTTGTAGTTACACAACAGCTGAAGGTACACTTTTCCATAGAAAGAATGTGCCTCCAGCTGTTGCAAAACTACAAGTCCCAGCATGCCCATAAGGGCATGCTGGGAGTTGTGGTGGTCTGCCTCCTGCTGTTGCATAACTACAGCTCCCAGCATGCCCTTTTTGCATGCTGGGAGCTGTTGCTAAGCAACAGCAGGAGGCTGTCACTCACCTCCAACGATCCTCGCCGCACAGGTCAGTCCCTCGTCGTCTCCGCCGCCGCCGCTGCTCCTGGGGCCCCGATCCCAACAGGGGCGCCGGGGATCGGGGTCCCTAGCACCCGGGGTGCACGTCCCGCACCCGCTCACGTCCTCCGGAAGAGGGGCGGAGCGGGTTGCGGGAGTGACACCCGCAGCAGGCGCCCTGATTGGTCGGCCGGTAATCCGGCCGACGAATCAGGGCGATCGTGAGGTGGCACCAGTGCCACCTCACCCCTGCTGGCTCTGGCTGATCGGGGCCGTCTCTGACGGCCCCGATCAGCCAATAATTCCGGGTCACCGGGTCACTGGAGACCCGATTGACCCGGAATCTGCCGCAGATTGCTGGACTGAATTGTCCAGCGATCTGCGGCCATCGCCGACATGGGGGGTCATAATGACCCCCCTGGGCGATATGCCCCGATGCCTGCTGAACAATTTCAGCAGGCATCGGGGACCGGCTCCGCTCCAGATGGTTGCGGGGGGCCGGTAAAACACATGACGTTCTCATACGTCATGTGTCCTTAAGGACTCGGAAATGGAGACGTATGAGAACGTCATGTGTCCTTAAGGGGTTAAGGGGTTAAAGGGGTTCTCCCGTGGAAAACTTTTTTTTTTTTTTTTTTTTTTTATCAACTGGTGCCAGAAAGTTAAACAGATTTGTAAATCACTTCTATTAAAAAATCTTAATCCTTCCAGTACTTTTTAGGGGCTGTATACTAAAGAGAAATCCAAAAAGAAATGCATTTCCTGTGATGAGCAGTCAAGCGGCAGAATCATCGATCACTGGTTTCTTATGAGAAACCAGTGATCAATGTAAAAGATCAGTGTGTGCAGTGTTATAGGTCCCTATGGGAGCTATAACACTGCAAAAAAAAAGTGAAAAAAAAAAAAAGTGAATAAAGATTGTTTAACCCCTCCCCTATTAAAAGTTTGAATCACCCCCCTTTTCCCATAAAAAAAAAAAAAAAAAAAATAGTGTAAATAAAAATAAACATATGTGGTATTGCCGCGTGTGGAAATGTCCGAATTCTAAAAATATATTGTTAATTAAACCACACGGTCAATCAACGATCAATAAGTCCTATCAATGCAAAAATGGTACCGCTAAAAACTTCAGATCACGGTGCAAAAAATTAGTCCTCATACCGCCCCATACCCGAAACAATAAAAAAGTTATAGGGGTCAGAAGATGACAATTTTAAACGTATAAATTTTCCTGCATGTAGTTTTGATTTTTTCCAGAAGTACGACAAAATCAAACCTATATAATTAGGGTATCATTTTAACCATATGGACCTACAGAATAAAGAGAAGGTGTCATTTTTACCGAAAAATGTACTGTGTAGAAACGGAAGCCCCCAAAAGTTACAAAATGGCGTTTTTTTTTTCAATGTTGTCTCACATTGATTTTTTTTCCCGTTTCGCCATAGATGTTTGGGAAAAATTACTGATGTCAATACAAAGAAGAATTGGTGGTGCAAAAAATAAGCCATCATATGGATTTTTAGGTGAAAAATTTAAAGAGTTATAATTTTTTAAAGGTAAGGAGGAAAAAACGAAAATGCAAAAACGAAAAAACCCTGGGTCCTTAATGGGTTAAGGCTTGGTTTCCCCAAGGTTTTTTTGGGTATGGGAAAAACGCTGTGGTCAGATGTTTGCAGAGCGTCAATAGGGAACTTTGCTTTTTTGGGTTTGGCGTTTTTTTCCCTGACCCTGGTGTTTTGCTGAGATCTTGCAGTTTTGCCAAATTGCTGCATGCTGAGACTATGGTGTTTTTTTTAAAGCAAAAAATGCCATATTTTTAGCATCTTGGGAGGGAAGTAATGATGCATAGCATCACTACTTCCTTCCACAGCCATTCAGCTTCCAGCACAGCATAGTGCTGTCCTGGTACTTGTCCCTGCAGAAATTGGAACTCAACTGTACCCACTGCTCTACAGCCAGGAGCACAGCTGATGCTAAACATGAGATATATACATTGTATATCTACAGCCCAGCAAGAATTTACAGCGAGCCTGCGAAGTATATACAGTATACATATTGCTGGTTCACTCAACTCTTGCTGGGCTGGGCGCTATGCAAGGAAAGAGTTAACTCACACTGCTAGGAAGTGTTGGTTAACCCTTAAGGCGATATACAGCTATCTATAGATAGCCAGATGATTACTTACCACCATGGCTCCTATCCCGGCTGGGTCTGTTTAGCTCCGCCCCTAGTGATGACGTCATTAGAGGGATAGCTACAGCCCGGGGATGATAAGTATGGCTCTGTTCATATTGTACATTTTGTATAATGTGAACAGACCCTTCTGGCAGTGTCTTCACAAACAGGGAGGCTCCAGCTGTTGCAAAACTACAACTTCCAGCATTTCCAGACAGCCAAACGCATACTGGGAGTTGTAGTTTTGCAACAGTTGGGGGCACACTGGTTGGGAAACACTGCCTTGCATGATAATAAAATACCATCCGTAACTCCCAGTATTGATCTAGGGTTTTATGACCGATCGCCTTTTCCGGGGTTACAATGAAATTTTTACCTGGACACAAATTGTCCCATCGGATCCAGGTACTTGCCTTCTTTTGGATAAACTATTTCATCTACTGGGACTTGATACATTTCAACAATAATTTATTAGAATAATCATCTCCTGTGTTTATTTCTATATATGTCATGGGGTTCCTAATAAATTGTTTTCCTATATCATCACCTGTATAATAATGGTACATTTTTTATGGAAGTCTTCCTGTTCTCTGAGAATTCAACACTATGAGGGGTTACGATATCGAAATTCCAAGCGTTTCAAGTTTTTTTTAATAAACTCTGTTCATCTATTCCAGTGGTCTCCAACCTGTGGCCCTCCAGATGTTGAAAAACTACAACTCCCAGCATGCCCGGACAGCCAGCGGCTGTCCGGGCATGCTGTGAGTTGTAGTTTAGCAACATCTGGAGGTCCGCAAGTTGAAGACCACTGATCTATCCTATATAAATTCTATTTGCCCTCTTTTATTCTCCTGCAAGGGCTTCCTGTTTTACATGGCTAGGATGGCCGACTGGGCATCCAAAATAGCATTATGGGACACAAGAAGATCCAAGAAGGTAATTTCTCTTTTAACTCAAATTGAGAGTAAATCATAAATTCTGAGAATTAGTGTTAAAGGGGTACTCCGGTGGAATTTTTTTTTTTTTTTTTTTAAATCAGCTGGTGCCAGAAAGACACAGAATTGTAAATTACTTCCATTAAAAAATCTTCCAGTACTTATTAGCTGCTGAATAATACAGAGGAAATTCTTTTCTTTTTGAAACACAGTGCTCTCTGCTTACATCTCTGTCCATTTTAGGAACTGTCCAGAGCAGCATATGTTTTCTATGGGGATTTTCTCCCCCGACAGTTCTTAAAATGGACAGAGGTGTCAGCAGAGAGCTCTGTGTTCCAAAAAGAAAACCATTTCCTCTGTAGTATTCAGCAGCTAATAAGTACTGGAAGGATTAAAACATTTTAATAGAAGTAATATACAAATCTGTTTAACTTTCTGGCACCAGTTGATAAAAAAAAAAAAGTTGTCCACCGGAGTACCCCTTTAAGGTACATTTCACAGTCTGGTATGGCAGCCACATTGCAGCCACTTATGATAATTATCTTGTCAATATAACAGCCACAGCAGACAATTGGCACACTGCCACCTCAAAAGAACCCACTGTGGGTCAACTTCTGAATAGACATTGGGCAGAACTCTTCTACAGCAGGTGGATGAGGTCTCCACAAGTCCATCCACTGGGCTGTTACTGCAGTATGCAGATTTTTTTTTACACACAAATCTGGCCTATGTTAAAGGGGTACTCCACTGGAAAACATTTTCTGTTAAATCAACAGGCGCCAGAAAGTTAAACAGATTTGTAAATGACTCCTATGAAAAAATCTTAATCCTTCCAGTACTTACTAGCTGCTGTTATGATCCACAGGAAGTTCTTTTCTTTTTTAAATTTCCTTTTTGCCTGAGCACAGTGCTCTCTGCTGACACCTCTGTCCATTTTAGGAACTGTCCAGAGGAGGAATAAATCCTCATAGCAAACCTCTCCTGCTCTGAACAGTTCCTAAAATGGGCAGAGGTGTCAGTAGAGAGCACTGTGGTCAGACAGAAAGGAAATGGGGGTAAGTGCATGTGGCAGATGGTTCTACACTGATTCATTTTGCTCTTTGTTGTGCCTCTCTTCTGATGTTACTTTTGTTTACAGGGCTTATATGTACCTATTATGATATACCTTTCACTCTAACTTATTATTTATTGGCACCTGCATTTTCCTCCCTTCAGTGTTTTTTTTGTCTACACCTCCTGCATTTTATCAGTTATGTGCACTGTGCTATTGCATTTTATCAAATATATGTATTACCTCAATAAAGTTTTTCATTTTTGTATATATGCTTTGTATTGCTGATATTTTTTGATTTGGTGTTTGTGCATTTTTGTTTATTTCAGCTACATTATTTATATTATGTTTTTGGTGACATACCACTTCATGGGACAGATGCAGAGCGCCTGGCCCACGGACTGTAAGGAGTGATGTATAGCATCACTACTCACCTCCCCCGCCCGTATAGTAAACATAGGTGTATAGTGTACACATGTATACTCTACAGGAGCCAGGAATCCGGTCATTATACTGACGGGACTCCCTGCTCACTTTGGGGCAATACAGTATATTCAGATATCTTTACATAGCTGCATATACTGCATATAGAAATCGTGTAGCTCCGCCCCTAGTGATAACCTCATAAAAGGCGGAGCTACAGCCCAGGAGTCAGGGTAGTTTACATTGTATGTTTTGTATAATGTGAAAAGACCCTTCTGGCAGTGTCTTCACAAACAGGGAGACTCCAGCTGTTGCAAAACTACAACTTCCAGCATGCCCAGACAGCCAAAGGCCTATGTTGGACTTCGTCTATGACCAGCGTTTTTTTTCTTTTGTGGGGAAGTGTTTTTGTTATTAAAATAATTTTTCCAATGCGTTGTGTGTTTTTTAAATTAAATTTTTAGACTTAGTAGTGGAAGCCCTGTCATAGATGGAATTAATTACAAAGCCAGGGCTTAGAGCTAACCCCCAGCACCACAGTGGTACCAGAAAGAGCCAGTGTCAGGCGCAGGCCCATGCAATTTTGCATTGGCCCCTCCCCTCAGCTGTCCAGAAACAATGTCTTCCCAAACAGGGAGCCTCTAATTATTGCAAAACTACAGCTCCCAGCATGCCCAGACAGCCTTTGACGGAAGTGTGAACCTAGCGCAACCCTCAGTTGCCATGTTCTTCTCTATCCCTAAATGGGTACATGCCACTTTTTCTTCGACCACTAGAGGTCACCAGAGGAACATAAATCAAACATAAGTATATAGTTAGTATAGAACCCCCAAAATATGTCCATTTAAAGAAGTGTTAACATATGTACATTGACTGGAAATAGCATTACATCACTTTTGAACTTAGTAAAAAATAAAACTAAAAACACATTGACACTTCATGGAATACTTTTGGCAGGTTTATTATCACTGAGCTTAAGAACATGTTATAGAAAATTTCATGGACGTCCATTCCTTCTAACAAAAGTGTAACATCCACAGTATGCTGCACTCTTCTGCATGGAGCAGAGCAGATGTCCCCACAGCAGTCATTTCCTCCATCCCACTGATTCTTGTGCAGTGACCTTTCTTTTGGCTTCTGCGATCAGTACCATGAGTAATATGGACAGTCCTCAAGGTGTTGACTAAGCACCATATTGAGACATTGCTGGATCACCCACCGGGCAAAACAGGTAACTAGTGCCCTACAGATATCGATGGCCTAAACCCAGACAACGACAGCATTGACCTATACCGACAATGCTATTTTTTGGAAAGTGCTGAAATAAGAATTTTGAAAGTTTTTTTTTCTGTGTAAGTTGGGAAGCTAGACATATAAACTGCTATGAAAACCATCACTTAAAAGGACTGTTCAAAGAAAATAATACATTAGACAGTGCTGTATTATTTATAGCAAATCAAGGACAAGGATCATCTATAAAAATCTACATGAGTGTTCCTTCAACCCAATTTTCTGCAAAGATGTAATCTGTCAGCCTGTGACTTCTGAGCTGACGGCATGTTACAGTGTGCGGCATCTATCACTTACAGATTCCTGTTGGAAGTACGGGGCAGTATGTCTGCATTATCAGAAAAGGGATTTCTCAACACAGAAATGTATGACATATCCACCTCTTGGACCCCTGCAACCACTCTCAATATAGGTGGAGATTGAATGGAGTAATGGCTTAAAGGAGAAATCTTGCAAAAAACCACAGGATAGAGGATAAGTAACTAACTCCCATAGAAATGAATGGAGCGTGTGCCGCCAGCATGAGCGCTTGGTCCCGTCTCGGTGATCGCAGGGAGTCTTAGCGCCTGGCCCCCCCATGATCACTGGGACCGGACCCAGCACTCAGTAAGGAGCATGTGCTGCAGGCGACACGCGATCCATTAATTTCTATAGGAGTGTTGAAAAGACCCTAGTACAGGCGAGTCGTCTACCTACACGCAATCCTCAATGAGAGAGCCGGGGTGCCGTCCCGGAGATCATGGGGGTCCCAGCGGTCGGACCCCCGCAATCAGCTACTCATCCCCTATCCTGTGGATAGAGGATACGTTTACTTTTGCTGGAGTTCCTCTTTAAGCATGTTTTTCTCCATTCAAGTCTATGAGGGTTTTGAAAAATGGGGGGAGATTAATCAAATCCTGTGTAGAGAAAGTGTGGTGTAGTTGCCTATGGCAACCAGATTGTGTCTTTAATTTGTTTTAAAAGGCCTCTGGAAAATGAAGGAAGCAATCTGATTGGTTGCTATGGGCAACTACACAGATTTTGATAAATCTCCCTAATAGTGTGTTAATGCCATAGACGTCCATTCACAACACAGAACGTTATGCAGAATGTGTGAGGAATTCCAGATGGATTCTGCCTGGCATCACACTCCCATTGACTTCTATGGGTTGTCCTTGTTCATACAGCAAAAGGTTCCACAGTAAAATGTCCGGTGAGCATTCCTTGCTGAATGTGCTGTATGTGTGAACATACTGTACCCTTAACGACATACAGAGGTTATTTGTTTGGCTTTTTCATTGCTCTTCTTCCTCATATGATCAGATAATATTAATAGCATGCTGGATTTATTAAATAATTAAAACCCACAGCGACCAACATAACCCATTTCATGTAATAGGTTATATTGGGCTTCTGATATGTAGTTCAGCATGTCACCAATAATGCTGCATGCAGGGACAGAAGATCCCAACAGAAACCCCATCAGAGATGTGAATGGGGCCTTAAGTCTATTCCACTGTACACACTGTAAAGGGTACCTGCTTCTGTCAGCAGTCTATAGGACTTCTGGCAACTCCATCTCCGGAACGCAATAGTCTACAAGGAAGTCATGGGATCAGAAATGGCCCCAATATTTCCAGACATATCCTGCCTCCAAGAGCACAATTAGAGTTACCCTTTAAGGGTACGTTCACACATACAGGATCCTGTTTAATGCGCAGGATTTGTAACTGCAGATTAGAAGCTGTGCTCAGTCATTTAGTTTACATTGAAATCTGCAGCAGAAAATCCTCTGCATCAAATCTGCGTACATGTGAACGTAGGGCTGGGCTGTATGACTCAGTGGGGGAGATTTATCAAAGGATTTAGACTGGTTTTTCTTGTCTAAATTTGTCGCACAGAAAGTCGCAGTCTAAATATGTGCGACTTTTCTGCGACTTTTGCTCTAGAGGATTTTTAGAACATGATGCATGCAAGTCTATTTTAGACTGAAATGCATTGAAAAATGCATTGGTGCTGAATTTATCAAAAGCGACTTTTCAGCGACAAGTCGCATAGGCTGAAAGTACACCGAAATGTCAGACCATGTTGGAGCAGGTTTAAATATAGACTAAAGCATAGATCATGCAGTCTGTGCACAGAATTTATCAAGAGCCGTGCGCCATTTGATAAATTAGGTGCACAATAGACCAGACTAACCCTCTGTAGTTTGGTCTATATTGATGCGGGACATAGACAACTTTGATAAATATCCCCCAATGTGTGTTTCACGGTATTTTTTAAACTTTTGGCGGTTCCACGGTATATAACGGTATTTCCTAGCCCCCTCCATATTAATTATCAGCCCACATCCCCATCGGGGTAAATACTCACATATCACCCGCATGCGCTGCCCTCCTCATCCTCTTTGTTGCGGCCGCCGGCGCTGGCACTCTATACTGTGCGGTATCCCTATGCCCGGGCAGCAGAAGGTAAACAAAATAAATTTTAACGCACTTACGTCGGCCTTACGCTGGGGACGGGAACGTCGGAGAGCTGTCAGCCTATCACCGGCTGCGGCGATGTTCCACCTCGGCCGCTGATAGGCTGAGCCCACTGTCATGTCAGGAGCCGGCTTCCTACATGACAGTGCGCTCAGCCTATCACCGGCCGAGGCAGAACATCGCTGCAGCAGGTGATAGGCTGACAGCTCTCCGACGTTCCCGTCCCCAGGAAACAAGTGAGGCCGGTACCGGACCTACGGGAGGGGAGTTAAAGTTTATTTTTTGCAGCCCGGGCATAGGGATACCACACAGTATAGAGCAGTGGTCTCCAACCTGCGGACCTCCATATGTTTCAAAACTACAACTCCCAGCATGCCCGGACAGCCAACGGCTGTCCGGGCATGCTGGGAGTTGTAGTTTTGCAACATCTGGAGGTCCGCAGGTTGGAGACCACTGGCATAGAGTGTCAGCTTCGGCGGCCGCAACAAACAGGACGAGGAGGGCAGCGCATGTGGGTGACATGTGAGTAGTACCCTGATGGGGACAGCGCTGGGATGGGCTGATAATTAATTGGGGGGGGGGGTGCAGAAAAGCGCTCGCAGGTCACATAGGATTAGTTCCCCCGATATGGGGACAGCGCAGCGCTGGGCTGATTCATTCATTCCCGAGGGGCCAAACCGGTATTGCGGTATGGGTTAAAATTCATATCGTGCAGCACAAAAATGTCGGTATTCGGTATGAACCGGTATACCGCCCAGCCCTATATGAACGTACCCTAAGGGTCTATTCACACGTACAGTATTCTGCGCAGATTTGATGCGCAAAATTTCAAGCTGTATTCAGTTTACATTGAAATCTGCAGCAGAAAATCCTGCGCATCAAATCTGCACAGAATACTCTACATCTGAAAAAAGGTGTATTCTCATCTGGACATTTACAGTATATCCACAAGTTATGCCATAAATGACTGACCGATGTAAATCCTACCTGTGGGACCTGCATCTATCTTGAGACCAAAGTACCCGCCAATCATAAATGTCCTAGATGGGAATACTTCTTTAAGATAGTTTAAGCACCCATAAGATGCCATATGGTGATACATAACCTCCTACATGCCCAAGGTAAATCGCATGTAACTCACTTCTGAACCACACAGAGACGCACAGAATAAGGAAGTATTTTAGTGACAGGCGATTTCTATAAAAGTTTATTTTTCGTGGATTATGAAAAACGACAAAACCAAACATGTTTCACCACAACATTTTTAGAAGAAGAGAGTATTTTAGAGGAATTGATTGGATTCTAACCTGCACTTTTATTTCCTGAGCTCTATCTACCTTATCCTCTTCTTCATACTATACATGATGGTTCAGTATACACTATGGGGGAGATTTATCAAAACCTGTGTAGAGGAAGACTGGTGTAGTTGCTCATAGCAACCAATCAGGTTTCTGCTTTCATTTTTCACTGGTCTTTAAAAAAATAAAATAAAAGACGCAATCTGATTGGATGCCATGGGCAACTGCACCACTCTTGCTCTGCACAGTTTTTGATCAATCTCCCCCTATGTCTACCACGAGTCTATAGTGTGTACATACACTGCTCAAAAAAATAAAGGGAACACTAAGATAACACATCCTAGATCTGAATGAATGAATCTAATCATCTGAAATACTTTCCTCTTTACATAGTTGAATGTGCTGACAACAAAATCACACAAAAATTATCAATGGAAATCAAATTTATCAACCCATGGAGGTCTGGATATGGAGTCACACTCAAAATCAAAGTGGAAAACCACACTACAGGCTGATCCAACTTTGATGTAGTGTCCTTAAAACAAGTCAAAATGAGGCTCAGTAGTGTGTGTGACCTCCACGTGCCCGCATGACCTCCCTACAATGCCTGGGCATGCTCCTGATGAGGTGGTGGATGGTCTCCTGAGGGATGTCCTCCCAGACCTGGACTAAAGCATCCTCCAACTCCTGGACAGTCTGTGGTGCAACGTGGCGTTGGTGGATGGAGCGAGACATGATGTCCCACATGTGCTCAATCGGATTCAGGTCTGGGCGGGACAGTTTATAGCATCAAAGCCTTCCTCTTGCAGGAACTGATGACACACTCCAGCCACATGAGGTCTAGCATTATCTTGCATTAGGAGTATCCCAGGGCCAACCGCACCAGCATATGGTCTCACAAGGGATCTGAAGAACTCATCTCAGTACCTAATGGCAGTCAGGCTACCTCTGGCAAGCATATGGAGGGCTGTGTGGCCCCCCAAAGAAATGCCACCTCACACCATTACTGACCCACCGCCAAACCGGTCATGCTGGAGGATGTTGCAGACAGCAGAACATTCTCCACGGCGTCTCCAGACTCTGTCACATGTGCTCAGTGAACCTGTTTTCATTTTTGAAGAGCACATGGCGCCAGTGGCGAAGTTGCCAATCTTAGTGTGCTCTGGCAAATGCCAAATGACCTACATGGTGTTGGGCTGTAAGCACAACCCCCACCTGTGGATGTCGGGCCACATACCACCCTCATGGAGTCTGTTTCTGACCGTTTGAGTGGACATATGCACATTTGTGGCCTGCTGGAGGTCATTTTGCAGTGCTCTGGCAGTGCTCCTCCTTGCACAAAGGCAGAGGTAGTGGTCCTGCTGCTGAGTTGTTTCCCTCCTATGGCCTCCTCCACGTCTCCTGATATACTGGCCTGTCTCCTGGTAGCGCCTCCATGCTCTGGACACTACGCTGGCTGACACAGCAAACCTTTTTGCCACAGCTTGCTTTGATTTGCCATTCTGGATGAGCTGCACTACCTGAGCCACTTGTGTGGACTGTGTTGACCACCTGCAGAACCACTCCTTTATTGGGGCTGTCTTTTTAATTGCCTATAATTTTTACCTGTTGTCTGTTCAATTTGCCCAACAGCATGTGAAATTGATTGTCAATCAGTGTTGCTTCCTGAGTGGACAATGTGATTTCAGAGAAGTGTGATTGACTTGGGGTTACATTGTGGTGTTTAAAGGGGTACTACTGTGGCAAACTTTATTTTTTATTTAATTTATTTTTTAATCAACTGGTGCTAGAAAGTTAAACAGATTTGTAAATCACTTCTATTAAAAAATCTTAATCCTTCCAGTACTTTTTATGGGCTGTATACTAAAGAGAAATCCAAAAACGAAATGCATTTCCTATGATGTCATGACCACAGTGCTCTCTGCTGACCTCTGCTGTCCATTTCAGGAACTGTCCATAGCAGGAGAAAATTCCCATAGCAAATACATGCTGCTCTGGACAGTTCCTAAAATGGACAGCAGAGGTCAGCAGAGAGCACTATAGTCATGACATCAGAGGAAATGCATTTCGTTTCTGGATTTCTCTTTAGTATACAGCCCCTAAAAAGTATTGGAAGGATTAAGATTTTTTAATAGAAGTGATTTACAAATCTGTTTAACTTTCTGGCACCAGTTGATTTAAAAAAAAAAAAAAAGTCTACCACTGGAGTACCCCTTTAAGTGTTCCCTTTATTTTTTTTTGAGCAGTGTACATTCACCACATTACCCAACATACAAATCTTTTACTCAATGTCGCCCTCATGTGGTCAAAAGAAATAATTCCATAGATTTAGACAGTGATTTCTATTTATCTTCTTCCTTTCATAGTTTCACAGACGAGATGTAAATGTATGTTACCTTTAATTTCCTTTAAATGTTTTTGCTTTTTATTTTTCCATGAAGTGGAATAAAGATAAATAATATGCCAGGTACAAATACTGAGCAATAAATTACACAGATCGTTATCAACGCCTCGATAAGTGTAATGAGTAAGTGTAAGAGTGTCTATTGTGTTCTACATAAAGGTGTTACTGAGAAGACAAAGCGTTGGATTTAGCTTTTTTTTTTTTTTACAAATAAATCTGGGGTTTTTCAATATGAGGGAAACTTTACTTCTCGGTAATGTCCTCATACAGCGCCCGTCATGAGCTGCTTGTAGCTCAATATCAGTATGGTTGTGTTCACACGTTCAGGTTTTTAACAGGAATTATTGAATACAAAGTAATAAATGGATTTAAGATTTAATCTGATTTTATTAATTTTTTGTTATGTTAAAGGTTAAAGGGGTTATCCCTCATAAGGTGATTTTAGTACATACCTGCCAGGCTATCTGGATATTTCCTGTTGGAGTTTGGACTCTTAAACTACACATTCCATAGTTCCATGCTTGTAGGTGTGAAAGGGGTACTCCCATGGAAAACTTTTTTTTTTTTAAATCAACTGGTGCCAGAAAGTTAAACAGATTTGGAAATCATTTCTATTAAAAAATCTTAATCCTTCCAATACTTTTTAGAGGCTGTATACTAAAGAGAAATGCAAAAAAGATATGCATTTCCTCTGATGTCATGACCACAGTGTTCTCTGCTGACCTCTGCTGTCCATTTCAGGAACTGTCCAGAGCAGAAGAAAATCCCCATAGCAAAACATATGCTGCTCTGGACAGTTCCTAAAATGGACAGCAGAGGTCAGCAGAGAGCACTGTGGTCATGACATCAGAGGAAATGCATTTCTTTTTTGGATTTCTCTTTAGTATACAGCCCCTAAAAAGTACTGGAAGGATTATGATTTTTTAATAGCAGTGATTTACAAATCTGTTTAACTTTCTGGCACCAATTGATTTAAAACATTCTTTTACACGGGAGTACCCCTTTAAGTTACATTCCTTCCTTCCACACATCAGCCACCCCACCCATTGCAGCACAAATAAGTTCTAACGATCAGTGTTTTCTAACCAGGGTGTCTACAGCTGTTGCTAAATAATCTCTCCCACCCAGCAGTTAAAAAGTTGGTGAAATAAGCACTAGGCAGCGGAGTACCCCTTTAAGGCTTATACATGAAAATAGGCATGAAGTAAGCAGCAGTCACTACACACACAGAGGATACAAAAAGCCCTGTCTAAATTGTAGAACACATGTAACCCTAACTTGCTACCATCTCAGCAAATTACCATACAAAAACACAGTACACCACAGATGTCCCTAAACTATATGTTTTGTGCACTAAGGTCGGCCCAACCCCTGGGAACCCATTGCACATAAAAAGAAAGAGAACAAATATGAAGAATAAAGCAAAAAGAAACAGAGAAAAAAAGGCAAAGTTTTAGAAATAAAGTAAGCCGCAAGCCCCTGCAAAAGCTGAAAAAACTCATTGGATTCAACATATACAAACGAAATGCTTCACGTCTGAACAAATGCTTCAGGGCGACCATGGGCCTCGACTAACCAATCCTCCGATCTTGTGATAAATGAAAGTTCCACTCCAAGAAAGAGGGGACTGATGCAAATCACCATTCTTGTGGTGGCCAAAATATGTCTTAGCACTTCCCTTTAGAAGGCAACAAATGAGCCCAGAAGGAATCACAGCAAGGCTGTCTGGTCCTCTGAGAACCTTTCATAAATCCAAAGGATTTGATCCCAGAAAGCCTGCACTTTGGATCATTGTACCCTTATCGTAGAGCTGGGCAGTTTGACCAAATATATGTATCACAGTATTTGTGTAACTTATGGCGGTTCTACGGTATATAGCGGTATTTCTTTCACCCCCCCAAATCATGTTACCCGCTAGCACTGTTCTGCTTCCCCCCCACCAAATTATGTTACCCGCCAGCGCTGTTCTGCTTCGCCCCCACCAAATCATGTTACCCGCCAGTGCTGTTCTGCTTCAGCCCCACCAAATCATGTTTGTTACGCCGAGCGCTCCGGGTCCCCGCTCCTCCCCGGAGCGCTCGCTACACTTCCCTCACTGCAGCGCCCCGGTCGGTTCCACGGACCCGGGGCGCTGCGTTACCACCTCCGGCCGGGATGCGATTCGCGATGCGGGTAGCGCCCGCTCGCGATGCGCACCCCGGCTCCCGTACCTTACTCGCTCCCCGTCAGTTCTGTCCCGGCGCGCGCGGCCCCGCTCCCTAGGGCGCGCGCGCGCCGGGTCTTTGCGATTTAAAGGGCCACTGCACCGCTGATTGGTGCAGTGGTTCCAATTAGTGTTTACACCTGTGCACTTCCCTATATCACCTCACTTCCCCTTCACTCCCTCGCCGGATCTTGTTGCCCTAGTGCCAGTGAAAGCGTTCCTTGTGTGTTCCTTGCCTGTGATTCCAGACCTTCTGCCGTTGCCCCTGACTACGATCCTTGCTGCCTGCCCCGACCTTCTGCTACGTCCGACCTTGCTTCTGTCTACTCCCTTGTACCGCGCCTATCTTCAGCAGCCAGAGAGGTTGAGCCGTTGCTAGGGGATACGACCTGGTCACTACCGCCGCAGCAAGACCATCCCGCTTTGCGGCGGGCTCTGGTGAAAACCAGTAGTGACTTAGAACCGATCCTCTAGCACGGTCCACGCCAATCCCTCTCTGGCACAGAGGATCCACTACCTGCCAGCCGGCATCGTGACAGTAGATCCGGCCATGGATCCCGCTGAAGTTCCTCTGCCAGTTGTCGCTGACCTCACCACGGTGGTCGCCCAGCAGTCACAACAGATTGCGCAACAAGGCCAACAGCTGTCTCAACTGACTGTTATGCTACAACAGTTACTACCACAGCTCCAGCAATCATCTCCTCCGCCAGCTCCTGTACCTCCTCCGCAGCGAGTGGCCGCTTCTGGAATACGACTATCCTTGCCGGATAAATTTGATGGGGACTCTAAGTTTTGCCGTGGCTTTCTTTCCCAATGTTCATTACACTTGGAGATGATGTCGGACCAGTTCCCCACTGAAAGGTCTAAGGTGGCTTTCGTAGTCAGCCTGCTGTCTGGAAAAGCCCTGGCTTGGGCCACACCGCTCTGGGACCGCAATGACCCCGTCACTGCCTCTGTACACTCCTTCCTCTCGGAAATTCGAAGTGTCTTTGAGGAACCTGCCCGAGCCTCTTCTGCTGAGACTGCCCTGTTGAACCTGGTCCAGGGTAATTCTTCCGTTGGCGAGTATGCCGTACAGTTCCGTACCCTTGCTTCAGAATTATCCTGGAATAATGAGGCACTCTGCGCGACCTTTAAAAAAGGCCTATCCAGCAACATTAAAGATGTTCTGGCCGCACGAGAAATCCCTGCTAACCTACATGAACTCATCCATCTTGCCACTCGCATTGACATGCGTTTTTCCGAACGGCGTCAGGAGCTCCGCCAGGATATGGACTCTGTTCGCACGAGGCGTTTCTTCTCCCCGGCTCCTCTCTCCTCTGGTCCCCTGCAATCTGTTCCTGTGCCTCCCGCCGTGGAGGCTATGCAGGTCGACCGGTCTCGCCTGACACCCCAAGAGAGGACACGACGCCGCATGGAGAATCTCTGCCTGTACTGTGCTAGTACCGAACACTTCCTGAAGGATTGTCCTATCCGTCCTCCCCGCCTGGAAAGACGTCCGCTGACTCCGCACAATGGTGAGACAGTCCTTGATGTCTACTCTGCTTCTCCACGTCTTACTGTGCCTGTGCGGATGTCTGCCTCTGCCTTCTCCTTCTCTGCTGTGGCCTTCTTGGACTCTGGATCTGCAGGAAATTTCATCTTAGCCTCTCTCGTCAACAGGTTCAACATCCCGGTGACCAGTCTCGCCAGACCCCTCTACATCAATTGTGTAAACAATGAAAGATTGGATTGTACTATACGTTTCCGCACGGAGCCCCTTCTAATGTGCATCGGATCTCATCACGAGAGGATTGAACTGTTGGTCCTCCCCAATTGCACTTCTGAAATCCTTCTTGGACTTCCCTGGCTTCAACTCCATTCCCCAATCCTGGATTGGTCCACTGGGGAGATCAAGAGTTGGGGGCCCTCTTGTTCCAAGGACTGCTTAAAACCGGTTCCCAGTAAACCTTGCCGTGTCCCTGTGCTTCCTCATGTAACCGGTCTCCCTAAGGCCTATATGGACTTTGCGGACGTTTTTTGCAAAAAACAAGCTGAGACTCTACCTCCTCACAGGCCTTATGATTGTCCCATTGACCTCCTCCCGGGCACTACTCCACCCCGGGGCAGAATCTATCCTCTGTCCGTCCCAGAGACTCTTGCCATGTCTGAATACGTCCAAGAAAATTTAAAAAAGGGCTTTATCCGTAAATCCTCCTCTCCTGCCGGAGCCGGATTTTTCTTTGTGTCCAAAAAAGATGGCTCTCTACGTCCTTGCATTGACTACCGCGGTCTTAATAAAATCACGGTTAAGAACCGCTACCCCCTACCCCTCATCTCTGAACTCTTTGATCGTCTCCAAGGTGCCCATATTTTTACCAAACTGGACTTAAGAGGTGCTTATAATCTCATCCGCATCAGAGAGGGGGATGAATGGAAAACGGCATTTAACACCAGAGATGGACACTTTGAGTATCTGGTCATGCCCTTTGGTCTATGCAACGCCCCTGCCGTCTTCCAAGACTTTGTTAATGAAATTTTTCGTGATCTACTATACTCCTGTGTTGTTGTATATCTGGACGATATCCTGATTTTTTCTGCCAATCTTGAAGAACACCGCCAGCATGTCCGTATGGTTCTTCAGAGACTTCGTGATAATCAACTCTATGCCAAAATAGAGAAATGTCTGTTTGAATGCCAATCTCTTCCTTTTCTAGGATACTTGGTCTCTGGCCAGGGACTACAAATGGACCCAGATAAACTCTCTGCCGTCTTAGATTGGCCACGCCCCTCCGGACTCCGTGCCATCCAACGTTTTTTGGGGTTCGCCAATTATTACAGGCAATTTATTCCACATTTTTCTACCATTGTGGCTCCTATTGTGGCTTTAACAAAAAAAAATGCCGATCCCAAGTCTTGGCCTCCTCAAGCGGAAGACGCCTTTAAACGACTCAAGTCTGCCTTTTCTTCGGCTCCCGTGCTCTCCAGACCTGACCCATCTAAACCCTTCCTATTGGAGGTTGATGCCTCCTCAGTGGGAGCTGGAGCTGTCCTTCTACAAAAAAACTCTTCCGGGCATGCTGTTACTTGTGGTTTTTTTTCCAGGACCTTCTCTCCGGCGGAGAGGAACTACTCCATCGGGGATCGAGAGCTTCTAGCCATTAAATTAGCACTTGAGGAATGGAGGCATCTGCTGGAGGGATCAAGATTTCCAGTTATTATTTACACCGATCACAAGAACCTCTCCTACCTCCAGTCTGCCCAACGGCTGAATCCTCGTCAGGCCAGGTGGTCTCTGTTCTTTGCCCGATTTAATTTTGAAATTCACTTTCGGCCTGCTGATAAAAACATTAGGGCCGATGCTCTCTCTCGTTCCTCAGATGCCTCTGAAATTGAACTCTCTCCTCAACACATCATTCCTCCTGACTGCCTGATTTCCACTTCTCCAGCCTCCATCAGGCAAACTCCTCCAGGAAAGACCTTTGTTTCTCCACGCCAACGCCTTGGGATCCTCAAATGGGGTCACTCCTCCCATCTCGCAGGTCATGCGGGCATCAAGAAATCTGTGCAACTCATCTCTCGCTTCTATTGGTGGCCGACTCTAGAGACTGATGTGGTGGACTTTGTGCGAGCCTGCACTATCTGTGCCCGGGATAAGACTCCTCGCCAGAAGCCCGCTGGTTTTCTTCATCCTCTACCTGTCCCCGAACAACCTTGGTCTCTGATTGGTATGGATTTTATTACTGACTTACCCCCATCCCATGGCAACACTGTTATTTGGGTGGTCGTTGATCGATTCTCCAAAATGGCACATTTCATCCCTCTTCCTGGTCTTCCTTCAGCGCCTCAGTTGGCTAAACAATTTTTTGTACACATTTTTCGTCTTCACGGGTTGCCTACACAGATCGTCTCGGATAGAGGCGTCCAATTTGTGTCTAAATTCTGGAGGGCTCTCTGTAAACAACTCAAGATTAAATTAAATTTTTCTTCTGCATACCATCCTCAATCCAATGGACAAGTAGAGAGAATTAACCAGATCTTGGGTGACTATTTACGACATTTTGTTTCCTCCCGCCAGGATGACTGGGCAGATCTTCTACCTTGGGCCGAATTCTCGTATAATTTCAGAATCTCTGAATCTTCCTCCAAATCTCCGTTTTTCGTGGTGTACGGCCGTCACCCTCTTCCCCCCCTCCCTACCCCCTTGCCCTCTGGTCTGCCCGCTGTGGATGAAATTTCTCGTGATCTTTCCACCATATGGAAAGAGACCCAAAATTCTCTCTTACAGGCTTCTTCTCGCATGAAGAGATTCGCAGATAAGAAAAGAAGAGCTCCTCCCATTTTTTCCCCTGGAGACAAGGTATGGCTCTCCGCTAAATATGTCCGTTTCCGTGTCCCGAGCTATAAGTTGGGACCACGCTATCTTGGTCCTTTTAAAGTTTTGTGTCAAATTAATCCTGTCTCTTACAAACTTCTTCTTCCTCCTTCTCTTCGTATCCCTAATGCCTTTCACGTCTCTCTTCTTAAACCTCTCATCCTCAACCGTTTTTCTCCTAAATCTGTTCCTCCCACTCCTGTTTCCGGCTCCTCGGACATCTTCTCTGTCAAAGAGATTTTGGCCTCTAAAAAGGTCAGGGGAAGAACTTTTTTTTTAGTGGATTGGGAGGGTTGTGGTCCAGAAGAGAGGTCCTGGGAACCTGAGGACAATATCCTGGACAAAAGTCTGATCCTCAGGTTCTCAGGCCCCAAGAAGAGGGGGAGACCCAAGGGGGGGGGTACTGTTACGCCGAGCGCTCCGGGTCCCCGCTCCTCCCCGGAGCGCTCGCTACACTTCCCTCACTGCAGCGCCCCGGTCGGTTCCACGGACCCGGGGCGCTGCGTTACCACCTCCGGCCGGGATGCGATTCGCGATGCGGGTAGCGCCCGCTCGCGATGCGCACCCCGGCTCCCGTACCTTACTCGCTCCCCGTCAGTTCTGTCCCGGCGCGCGCGGCCCCGCTCCCTAGGGCGCGCGCGCGCCGGGTCTTTGCGATTTAAAGGGCCACTGCACCGCTGATTGGTGCAGTGGTTCCAATTAGTGTTTACACCTGTGCACTTCCCTATATCACCTCACTTCCCCTTCACTCCCTCGCCGGATCTTGTTGCCCTAGTGCCAGTGAAAGCGTTCCTTGTGTGTTCCTTGCCTGTGATTCCAGACCTTCTGCCGTTGCCCCTGACTACGATCCTTGCTGCCTGCCCCGACCTTCTGCTACGTCCGACCTTGCTTCTGTCTACTCCCTTGTACCGCGCCTATCTTCAGCAGCCAGAGAGGTTGAGCCGTTGCTAGGGGATACGACCTGGTCACTACCGCCGCAGCAAGACCATCCCGCTTTGCGGCGGGCTCTGGTGAAAACCAGTAGTGACTTAGAACCGATCCTCTAGCACGGTCCACGCCAATCCCTCTCTGGCACAGAGGATCCACTACCTGCCAGCCGGCATCGTGACAATGTTACCCGCCAGTGCTGTTCTGCTTCGCCCCCACCAAATCATGTTACCCGCCAGTGCTGTTCTGCTTCGCCCCCACCAAATCATGTTACCCGCCAGTGCTGTTCTGCTTCAGCCCCACCAAATCATGTTACCCGCCAGCGCTGTTCTGCTTCCCCCCCACCAAATCATGTTACCCGCCAGTGCTGTTCTGCTTCGCCCCCACCAAATCATGTTACCCTCCAGCGCTGTTCTGCTCCCCCCCCACCAAATCATGTTACCCGCCAGCGCTGTTCTGCTTCCCCCCCCCCCCCACCAAATCATGTTACCCGCCAGTGCTGTTCTGCTCCCCCCCAATAAATTATCAGCCCAGCGGGGTACTACTCACATATGTCACCCGCAAGCACTGCCCTCCTCCTCTGTTTTGGGGTCCGCCGGCACTGGCACTCTATACTGTACGCCAGTGGTCTCCAACCTGCTGACCTCCAGCTGGAGGTCCGCAGGTTTGAGACCACTGCTGTACGCTGTATCCCTATGCCCGGGCTGCAAAAGATAAAGAAAATAAACTTTAACTTACCTACGTTGGCCGCACGCTGGGGACGGGAACGTTGGATAGCCGTCAGCCTATCACTGGCCGCAGCCATGTTCCGCCCCGCCAGTGATAGGCTGAGCCTACTGTCATGTAAGGAGACGGCTTCTTATATGACAGTGCCTTTAACCTATCACTGGCGGGGCGGAACATCGCTGCGGCCAGTGATAGGCTGACGGCTATCCGACATTCCCGTCCCAAGGAACAGAGTGAGGCAGACGTAGGTAAGTTAAAGTTTATTTTCTGTATCTTTTGCAGCCCGGGCATAGGGATACAGTGTACAGCAGTGGTCTCAAACCTGCGGACCTCCAGCTGTTGCAAAACTACAACTCCCAGCATGCCCGGACAGCCAACGGCTGTCCGGGCATGCTGGGAGTTGTAGTTTTGCAACAGCTGGAGGTCCGCAGGTTTGAGACCACTGGCGTACAGTATAGAGTTCCAGCACCGGCATACCCCAAAACAGAGGAGTAGGGCAGTGTTTGCGGGTGACATATGTGAGTAGTACCCCGCTGGGCTGATAATTAATTGGGGGGGGGGGGGGAGCAGAACAGCGCTGGCGGATAACATGATTTGGTGGGGGGGAGGGGGGGGGGGGTCGCAGAGCAGCGCTGGCGGGTAAAATATGATTAGTTCCCCGATGTGGGGACAGCGCTGCGCTGGGCTGATAATTCATTCCCAAGGGGAATGGGCCCAACTGGTATTGCGGTATGGGAAAAATTAATATCGTACAGCCCAAAAATATCGGTATGCCACCCAGCCCTACCTTTTAGTTCTTACACCTCCAGCACCTGTCTCTCTTCTCCGGATAAATCCTATGTATCGCTGCAGTACATCAGTACTATTGGGAGATTATTTTATATTTCTCCCTGACACTAGAAGATGACATCCCATGGGAAAATAGGCACACCTAATGCACTTTCTCCTCACTGAACATGACCCCCGAGATGCTCTGCTTGGATTACTCAATGACAGGATCAGATGGTACAATTTCGACAATACCCCCTGGCCTGCTTCTGTAGCTAAAAACAAATTATCGAAGGCTGTCAGTATTTGTGCATCAAAGGGACCAGGGGAAGGGACTTTACACAAGACCAAAGTTGGCTATACTCCATCCATGATAGCTTTGAGTTTACAAAGGTCACAGCCCATCTCAGTAGATGCCCTTCGACTATGACATATCTCACGCAGCAACTGTGGTGTCCATCCCAACCCAGCAAGTCCAGGTGGGTCAGCCGAGTGTTATATGCCCTGGCTTCAAGTATAATCTATATTTGGTAATCCATTTATCCCAGACCTGTAAAGTGCATATGGCCAAATAACCTAATATGACCTCATCAACCATGGGGCTTGTGATAAGTCAGCAAAAGATAATAAGGCCAACATCACCATCCACTTTTTGGTCGGACCATGCTGTACCCAGTCCAATATAGCAGTAAGGATTGCTGCCTCCTAGTATAGATGTAGATCGAGCAGACCCACTCCACCCTGGGATTTTGGTTTGGTCAATGTATGTCCCTTTACACTATACTTACCACTTTTCCATATATAGTGGACAAAAGCCTTTTGTAACACCTTAAAAAATACCCCAGGGTTATATATAGGCACTACCTAGAAGACATGCAAGCTGTGACGGATCCTAGAGTCACCCTACCTACTTGGATGGACTTTAGGACATCACTATTTGTACCCCTCAGTTTATGTTGTCCAGTGACATAGAGCTCAGAGTTAAAATACTTTTATTTACTGTTTTCATACACTTTCTGTGCACAATACACCTTTGGCACTCAAGGCACTGTATAGGGAGAGCTAATTACCTTTATTGGATTATCTCCCAGACTATCTGTCACCTAGATTACCTTTGTTGGATTATCTCCCAGATACCTGTCTCCTGGATTACCTTTATTGGATTATCTCACAGACTATCTGTCACCTCTATTGTCTTTACTGACCCTTCCCCCTGTGATGTCCTTCCTATAAAAGAAGATACTTGTTCCTCAATAAAGAGTTCTGATTTTATACCTGAAGACTGGTGTTGCCTGGTTCTTTGGGTACAAGGATGCAATAATCTCTAGTTCTGCCTGGGGATATTGCCTGTGATATGCTGGAGCTTGTCATCGGGAAGGAGAAGTCACTTTTGGCGGAGTCAGTCCGTCACACAAGCATTTTAGGAGTATATCCATCTTACTCCGTACTCCGCTGGAAAACTTTTTTTTTTTTTTTTAAATCAAATGAGTCCAGAAAGTTAAACAGATTTGTAAATTACTTCAATTTAAAAATCTTAATCCTTCCAGTACTTATCAGCTGCTGTATGCTCTACAGGAAGTTATTTTCTTTTTGATTTCATTTCTGTCTGACCACAGTGCTCTCTGCTGGCACCTCTGTCCATATCAGGAACTGTCCAGAGCAGGATAGGCTTGCTATGGAGATTTGCTCCTACTCCAGACAGTTCCTGACATGGACAGAGGTGTCAGCAGAAAACATTGTGGTCAGACAGAAAAGAAAATTCTAAAATAAAAGAACTTCCTTTGTAGTATACAGCAGCTGATAAGTATTGGAAGGATTAAGATTTTTAAATAGAAATAATTTACAAATCTTAAGCATAGAAGGTATAGAGAAACAGAGCAACTCACCACACCGACCCAGATATTCTTTGCAGGTGAAACTTTATTCCAGGATTATCACCACGGGAGAAAAGCAGGGGGGAGTAGACAAGGACGCGGGGGATACCCCCGCGTCCTTGTCTACTTCCCCCTGCTTGTCTCCCGTGGTGATAATCCTGGAATAAAGTTTCACCTGCAAAGAATATCTGGGTCGGTGTGGTGAGTTGCTCCGTTTCTCTATGCCTTCTATGCTTATGCTTTGAATGGACTTTGCTGCACACGTAGAGCACCACTGAAATCCCTCCAGCAGTTACATAGTTACATAGTTAGTATGGCTGAAAAAAGACATACGTCCATCAAGTCCAACCAGGGAATTGAAGGGAAGGGTGTAAGGGGATAAGGGGAAGGGATGTAGTTTTATAATTCTGCAAAAGCATTAATGTTATTTTGTTCCAGGAATGTATCTAACCCTGTTTTAAAGCTGTTAATTGTTCCTGCTGTGACCAGTTCCTGAGGTAGACCGTTCCATAAATTCACAGTCCTCACGGTAAAGAAGGCGTGTCGCCCCTTTAGACTAAACCTTTTCTTCTCCAGACGGAGGGAGTGCCCCCTCGTCCTTTGGGGGGGTTTAACCTGGAACAGTTTTTCTCCATATTTTTTGTATGGGCCATTAATATACTTATATAAGTTTATCATATCCCCCTTAATCGTCTCTTCTCAAGACTAAACAATTGTAACTCCTTTAATCGCTCCTAATAGCTAAGATGTTCCATGCCCAATATTAGTTTAGTCGCGCGTCTCTGCACCCTTTCCAGCTCCGCAGTGTCCCTTTTATGAACAGGCGACCAAAACTGAACAGCATATTCCAGGTAAGGCCGTACCAATGCTTTATAAAGGGGGAGTATTATGTCTCTGTCCCTTGAGTCCATGCCTCTTTTTATACATGACAATATCCTGCTGGCTTTGGAAGCAGCAGCCTGAAATTGCATGCTATTCTGTAGTCTGTGATCCACAAGTACACCCAGATCCAGTTGCAAGGGAAGACACAGTATACCGAGTACAGATCATATCCCTTCAGTGCTATTCAGCAGGTGGTGCCGAGTCTCTCTTTACTTGTATAATTTACAAATCTGTTTAACTTTCTGGCACCAATTGATTTAAAAAATAAATAAATAAAGTTTTCCGGCGGAGTACCCTTTTAAGGGCATCTGTCCAAACCATGACAAATATTTAGGTTGATATGACTATAGATAAAAAAGTATCCTCTTTTGTAGAGGGAGATAGTTCAGAGGAAACATCTGAACATAAAAAGTGTGCAGCCTAAAATGTTTGTCTGGCAGGTTCAGTGGAGACGAGTTAGTTGTGGCTGGAAGAAATCATCATGACAGTCTCCACAAAGAGACTGTATGTAATCACTTATATGGTCTGCAGAGCCTGTGCAGAGCCAGGTCACCCCTATATGGTCACTGTATGGGGGAAATGAGTCTGTATATAGTAGTTTTATTTATTGAGTATGGTAGTATTATCCCGTCATTATATGGTGGTAATGGTACTGTTCATGTTGTGGCACCATTATTTGTCCCTTGTATAGTGGTGTTATTGGTTACACTGGTCTGTATATAGTGGTGCTATTGGTGATACTGGTCTGTATATAGTGGTGTTATTGGTGATACTGGTCTGTGTACAGTGGTTTTATTGGTGATATTGGTCCATGCATAGTGGTTTTATTCAGTATAAGTATAGTAGTATTATCCCGTCATTATATGGTAGTAATAGTAGTGGTCGTTGTGTGGCTGTATTATTTTCCCCTTGTATAGTGGTGTTATTGGTGATACTGGTCAGTGTATAGTGGTTTTATTCAGTATCAGTGTTGTCGTATTATCCAGCCCCTATATGGTGGTAATGGTAGTGGTCATGTTGTGGTGCAATTATTTTTCCCTTGTATAATGGAGATAAAGGTCTGTGTATAGTGTTTTTTTTCTTATTTAATAACAGTATTAGTCAGTGCAGTAGTAATACGTCATTCTGGTGTGGAGGTGTTTTATGTGAAAATCTATGCTAAAATATTTCTTCTTTTTCTGAAAGGGTACCTTGCCTTCCATCTTATATTACACTACATTCTCTTGGTTAAACCATTCTTGTAAGACACACTAAACCCACTAACAACTTTTAGTGCAAGCCGCCACCCTATATACTTTAAAGCACAGTACCATTGAATACAATGTTTATCTAGTCTAGAGAGCCTTTGCCACAGATCTTATGTCTCTATCCCTGTGGCACACAAAAAAAGATAAGAAAAAAAACATAAGGAAAAAAAAGTTTTTCCCCAACTTCTCTTTCTCCCCCATCCCCTTCCTCCCCCAAACTAGAACTCAATCAGTTATCTACTTGGTCATTCGGAGATCTGAACAGGCGTTACTCCTTAGCCTAGATGCCGAAAAGGCGTTTGATAGGCTGGGGTGGCCATTTATTTTTGCCACCCTTCAGAAATGTGGTATTACTGGCAATTTTTTAACTGCGCTGCGAGAACTCTACTCCTCTCCCACTGCCTCTCTCAAGCTTCCTCTTCGACTTTCCCCTTGTCCAATGGCACCCGTCAAGGCTGCTCGTTATCCCCTCTTGTGTTTTCTCTCTGTATAGAGCCTCTGGCTGCCATGATTAGGGGGAACCCAGACATTGCTGGCGTTTCTTTGCATTATAGAGAGTTCAAGATATGTGTTACGCCTAGCGCTCCGGGTCCCCGCTCCTCCCCGGAGCGCGTACGGCGTCTCTCTCTCCGCAGCGCCCCGGTCGGTCCCGCTGACCGGGAGCGCTGCCCTGTCATGGCCGTTGGGGATGCGATTCGCACAGCGGGACGCGCCCGCTCGCGAATCGCATCCCAGGTCACTTACCCGTTCCCGTCTCCTGCTGTCATGTGCTGGCGCGCGCGGCTCCGCTCTCTAGGGCGCGCGCGCGCCAGCTCCCTGAGATTTAAAGGGCCAGTGCACCAATGATTGGTGCCTGGCCCAATTAGCTTAATTGGCTCCCACCTGTTCCCTGGATATATCTAGTCTCCTCCCTTGCACTCCCTTGCCGGATCTTGTTGCCTTAGTGCCTAGTGAAAGCGTTCCCTTGTCTGTTCCTAGCCCGTGTTCCTGAACTCCTGCCGTTGCCCCTGACTACGATCCTTGCTGCCTGCCTCGACCTTCTGCTACGTCCGACCTTGCTTCTGCCTACTCCCTTGTACCTCGCCTATCTTCAGCATCTTCAGCAGCCAGAGAGGTGAGCCGTTGCTAGTGGATACGACCTGGTCACTACCGCCGCAGCAAGACCATCCCGCTTTGCGGCGGGCTCTGGTGAAAACCTGTAGTGGCTTAGAACCGGTCCACTAGCGCGGTCCTCGCCATCCCTCTCTGGCACAGAGGATCCACTACCTGCCAGCCGGCATCGTGACAGTAGATCCGGCCATGGATCCCGCTGAAGTTCCTCTGCCAGTTGTCGCTGACCTCACCACGGTGGCCGCCCAGCAAGCCCGACAGATCGCCCTTCTAACCCGTCAGCTGTCGGAAATGTCCACCATTTCGCACCAACTTCAGTCGCAACTTCTCCAGCAATCTTCTCCTCCGCCAGCTCCTGCACCTCCTCCGCAGCGAGTGGCCACTCCTAGCCTCCGCCTGTCCTTGCCGGACAAATTTAATGGGGACTCTAAGTATTGCCGTGGCTTTCTTTCGCAATGTTCCCAGCACTTGGAGATGATGTCGGACCAGTTTCCTACTGAAAGGTCTAAGGTGGCTTTCGTGTTCTGCCTTCTGTCTGGAAAAGCCCTGTCATGGGCCGCACCGCTCTGGGACCGCAATGACCCCGTCACTGCCTCTGTACACTCCTTCTTCTCGGAAATTCGAAGTGTCTTTGAGGAACCTGCCCGAGCTTCTTCAGCCGAGATTGCCCTGCTGAACCTGGCCCAGGGTGTTTCTTCCGTTGGCGAGTACGCCATTCAGTTCCGTGCTCTTGCTTACGAGTTGTCCTGGAATAGTGAGGTTCTCTGCGCGACCTTTAAAAAAGGCCTATCCAGCAACATTAAAGATGTTCTGGCCGCACGAGAGACTCCTGCTGACCTACATGAACTCATTCATCTAGCCACTCGCATTGACATGCGTTCTTCCGGATGGCGTCTGGAGCTCCGCCTGGATATGGACTTTGTTCGCACGAAGCGTTTTTTCTCTCCGGCTCCTCTCTCCTCTGGTCCTCTGCAATCTGTTCCTGTGCTTCCCGCCGCGGAGGCTATGCAAGTTGACCGGTCTTGCTTGACACCTCAAGAGAGGACACGACGCCGCATGGAGAATCTTTGCCTGTACTATGCCGGTACCGAACACTTCCTGAAGGATTGTCCTATCCGTCCTCCCCGCCTGGAAAGACGTACGCTGACTCCGCACAAAGGTGACACAGTTCATGATGTCTACTCTGCTTCTCCACGCCTTACTGTGCCTGTGCGGATATCTGCCTCTACCTTCTCCTTCTCTACTATGCTCTTCTTGGATTCCGGATCTGCAGGAAAAATTTTTTTGGCCTCTCTCATCAACAGGTTCTACGTTCCTGTGACCAGTCTCGCCAGACCCCTCTACATCTATTGTTTTTACAATAAAAGATTGGACTGTCTCGTACGTTTCCACACAGAACCCCTCCTAATTTGCATCGGACCTCATCACGGAAAAATTGAGTTTTTTTTCCTCAGGTTCTTTGGCCCCAAGAAGAGGGGGAGACCCAAGGGGGGGGGGTACTGTTACGCCTAGCGCTCCGGGTCCCCGCTCCTCCCCGGAGCGCGTACGGCGTCTCTCTCTCCGCAGCGCCCCGGTCGGTCCCGCTGACCGGGAGCGCTGCCCTGTCATGGCCGTTGGGGATGCGATTCGCACAGCGGGACGCGCCCGCTCGCGAATCGCATCCCAGGTCACTTACCCGTTCCCGTCTCCTGCTGTCATGTGCTGGCGCGCGCGGCTCCGCTCTCTAGGGCGCGCGCGCGCCAGCTCCCTGAGATTTAAAGGGCCAGTGCACCAATGATTGGTGCCTGGCCCAATTAGCTTAATTGGCTCCCACCTGTTCCCTGGATATATCTAGTCTCCTCCCTTGCACTCCCTTGCCGGATCTTGTTGCCTTAGTGCCTAGTGAAAGCGTTCCCTTGTCTGTTCCTAGCCCGTGTTCCTGAACTCCTGCCGTTGCCCCTGACTACGATCCTTGCTGCCTGCCTCGACCTTCTGCTACGTCCGACCTTGCTTCTGCCTACTCCCTTGTACCTCGCCTATCTTCAGCATCTTCAGCAGCCAGAGAGGTGAGCCGTTGCTAGTGGATACGACCTGGTCACTACCGCCGCAGCAAGACCATCCCGCTTTGCGGCGGGCTCTGGTGAAAACCTGTAGTGGCTTAGAACCGGTCCACTAGCGCGGTCCTCGCCATCCCTCTCTGGCACAGAGGATCCACTACCTGCCAGCCGGCATCGTGACAATATGCTTATTTGCTGATAATGTTCTTCTTACGCTCTCCCGCCCCTTGCTTTCTCTCCCTAATCTGTATAGAGCTTTGCATGACTATGGAGTGGTCTCCGGCTACAAGGTTAATCTATCTAAATCCGAGACCCTTCCTCTTAATCTCCCAGTTTATACCTCTACTCTCTTGCGCTCCAACTATTCTTTTAAATGGTCCTCATTAGCTATCAAATACCTGGGGGTTTGTATTACTTCTTGTTATTCCTCTCTGTACTCGGCTAACTACCTTCCACTTTTTCGGGAACTCCGTGCCCTTCTAGAAAAGTGGAGAACTCAATACATCTCCTTCTTTGGGCGTATTGCGGCGATAAAAATGACGATCCTCCCGAACCTCCTCTATTTTTGAGACGTTACCGGTTCGTGTACCTTTATCTGCCCTCCGTTCTTTCCAATCAGCTATTTTTCGTTTAATCTGGGATGGGAAGAGGCATCGCCTACCTATGTCTGTAATAATGGCTAGTAGGGCGTGGGGGGCCTAGCGGTCCCTGATGTAATCAAATGCTATTGGGCTGCCCATTTGCACCATCTTGCGGCTTGGTGTACCTACCATGCATACAGCCGCTGGGTGGAGTTTGAAAAACTTTGGTTGGCTCCCGTGCACCACAACACTTTTCTCTGGTCTCCTCTGGCTTCTACTGTTTCTCTCTCTCTTTTACTGGGTTCCATGACCTTTACTAAATATGTGTGGGGTTACTGTTCCGTGAAGTTTCAACTGTCCTCCCCCCTGCGTTCTTTCCTTTATCATCCTGATTTTCCTTCTGGTCTTTCCTCTATTATGATGCGAGAGTGGGGTTCTAGGGGGCTTTTCTGTTGGGCGGATGTGGTGGACCCTCTTTCCCATTCCCTTCTGCCCTTTGACCATCTGTTTTCCCGCTGGGATCTCCCCTCGTCTGAGCGCTTTCACTACCTGCAGTTCCGGCACTACATGTCATCCTCGATTGGGTCCACAGTAGTCTCCCTGCCTACTGGATTTGAGAGACCGTGCCGTGGTGGGCTTCAGGCGAGGGGCCTTCTCTCTGATATTTACTCCTTGCTTCTCCACCCTCCTGGTGGGTCCCCTCCCACTCACCGATATATGGATCGTTGGGAGACCGCACTTAACACCACCATCACCCTTCCTTAATGGTAGGTTATCTGGGAGACGGCCTCTAGGGCTTCGATCTGTACAGCTTATAAGGAAACCCAGTATAAATTAATAATGGGCTAGTATCACACCCCTGAACTGTTGAATAGGCTGAACCCAGATATCCCCCCACAGTGCTGGCGTGGGGTAGGACTGGGCACGCTATTCCATATATTCTGGTCATGCCCCTTGTTAACTGAGTACTGGTCTAGAGTCCAGAGGTTACTACGTGACGTTTTGGGTGTTCTGGTCCCCATAGACCCCCGTATTTATTTTCTTCATCTCTCCTGCCCTTCCTTGTCTAAGAAACCCTTCAAACTCTTTCAGCATATTGTCTTAGCAGACAAGACCCTCATAGCCAAATATTGGAAGAAAACTCTCCCTCACCCTGATTCGGCCCTACTTGCCCGTATACGTGAAATCCGTTCTCTGGAATTCCTGACAGCTTTCCTCAATAATACTATTCCCTTGTTCCTTTTGGTCTGGGAGCCCTGGGATCACTTTACTGATTGGCAACCGCCTTGATTTCTTCTCTCCTCTTTCTTTCCTCACCCTTTTTCTTCCCCCCTCTTTTCTCATTTTTCACCCTACCTTATGTGGTTGTTGCATGTTGTCCTTGTGTGTCTATTGTTCGTCCCCCCTCCCTCTTTTTGTTGTTGTTCTTGCAACCTTTATATCTGATACGGATGTTGCTTGGTGACACGCTGGTACAGGCTGTTCTATGACTCTTATGGTTGTTCTGGGTGTTTCATAGTTTGGTACTGGTCGCCTTCCACAATTTTTTGGACCTCTATGGCTTTACATCGGCCGTACCTTGTACTTGTCATCTCATTATACTGTGAGGATTACTAATGGGCCTCGGCACTTTGCTTCCCTTGTATTTGCAGGTTATGTTAGCCTGTGGTATTTGTGTTAACATTCCTTGTTTATTTTATGTCTTTGAATTTATGTATATGAAAAAAACCTTTAATAAACATTACAGTTTAAAAAAACCTCAATCAGTTATCTGGGCTTTCCACCCAGGAACCTTCGGCACCTCTTGGTTACATAAACGGACCGCTATAGAAGATGTATTTTTGGTAAGCCAAGGACCTCAGAAAAAGCTGGTAAGTCATTAGGTTCTCACAACACATAACGGTGGCCACTACATTGTACTACCAATGGAAACGGAGTATGTAAACTCTCTCACTAAGAGCATCTAACAATGGATGAAAATCCCTATGCTGAAGTACTGTAAAACATAACAGATCCTGCAAGAAAGCCGGTTTCCTAAAAAGCAATATAGTCCATGGTGTGATATATTGATGCAACCTGCATATCATGCCTCATGGTTGGTTAATATCAGGGCTAGAAGATCCCAATGCCCTTGGAGCTCTGTCAATCTCTAGCTTGTTGGAAACTGGGCATTGTAATACGGTACTAAAAACACTGTCTAACTCTAGCAAACACTTGATGTGGAAATATTTCTTCTGATTACGTTTTTTAAAGTGTATATGGAAATCTTGCGCTTCCATGTGGCTAGATAGATTATTAACCTGCGTAAAAAAAAGTGTAGGGATTTATGGACAGATCCTTTACTTTGTTTTCCACCTCTTGAAAGTTTTAATGGAGAAGAGCTCCTGCTTTTTTTGTCTAGTAGAAAGCAACTTCATATGTGCCTGCCAAGTTGTCCCCCCAGTTTAAAGGGGTATTCCATTTTTTATTTTTATTTGAATGTGCTAAAGGGACCTGTAAAGTTAGTGCAGTTCATATAGTGTCTGTATCTGTTTGATGGTGTTCTTGCAATTCTGTGATTTTTGGCCCAATGTTTATGTTTAACAACAACAAAATAAGTGTTGTCTCAGGTATTCCCAGGTTGCAGTGCGGCCTGAGACATTACATCACTAATCAGGTGTTCAGAGGGATCCTGTCTTTGCTTCAATGGGTGGAGCGACCGCTGGGTGGGAGGGAGATCATTCTGCAGGGAAGTGTAGGTTTGCAACAGCTGGAGACACCCTGGTTGGAAAAAAATAGTCTATTGCATTAAAGGCAGCACAGGCGTGTTTCAATGGGTGGGGTGGCTTATGTGTTGGAGGAAGAAAAATGACCTCACACATACAAACAAGGAATCATTAGAAATGTAGTTCGGGAGGGAACTCCAACAGGAAACAGCCGGTTCACAAAAAGATAGCCATATTGTTATGATCGATTCCGAACATAGACATTTAGCTCCAAGACAAGCACATGTCCATTACTGTCTGGCAGGTAGGTACTAAAATCACCTTATGGTGGATAACCCCTTTAATGGTCCTCATTGGCCCAGTGGCTGTTTTCCTCTTGTGTCCCCATGCCTGAATGCTCAACTGGAGGGCTAAGAACTGTGTCGGTGTGGAAAGCAGCTGATGGTAGTGCTGCCATGTTTTCCCTATATGCTCCAAGGTTAACCAGTGTCTTTTTTGGTAGGAGTGACTGAGTTTGCACTCAGCCGCTGTTCTGGTAGCTGTGCCGGTTCTGGCTGCAGACTTTCTCCCCTGGCTGACTTTGTCCCTCGGCCAATCCAAACCTGCCCTGGGGCGGATTTAAGCAATCATAGCTCCTGCTGTTCGGCATCTTCTCTTATTTGCTGCAGCCTGGTTAGGAGCTGGGACAGGCTGAGACCCGGAAGGACAGCCCATCCAGTTTATCCTACTGCTCTGTGGATCACAGACTGCTGGCACTGGGTGAGGTGGCTTTTCCCCTGTGGGGCAGAAGATCCCTGCTATTGCAGGATAGTGCATGTGCACCAAGGTAGGTGTACCCAGAGATGCAGGAGACCCGGACCGGGTCATGTCCAGCATTTAATTTTTGTACATTATTATAGGGGCTGTCTAAGTTGTTTTTAAAGGGAACCTGTCATCTGTTTTATGCTACCCAAACTAGGGGCAGCATGAATCTGGTTTAGGAAGTAGGGTCCTGGACCACTATGTTTACTCTGAAATGCTAGGCACAAAAGACAGGATCTATCCCATTCAAATGATTTGGAAATATCACTGGGCATACTGTGACCTTTTCAGAGGTCATTCTACAGGGAGAGGGAGGCTGAACTGTGAACAGCAACTATTGTGTGTACCTGTAATTTATATATTGGTCTCACCTTTCACTGTAATCCTGTCTCTGTGTTGATAAGGAGGGCACTGCAGGAAAGTGATCTGTACAGAACAGGAAGTGTCAGTTTATTTTTAGGCCTAGCGGCAGAATGGAAACTGCAAGTTTACAAGATTACTTTTAAGGCTGCATTCACACAACGTTTTTGCAATACAGTTCCCGTAGCAGGTTTTTGATAAAAAATGAATTCCACCAAACCGGAGTAAACAAAATGTATCAAAATGTGTGTACAAAAATTAACACATATACGGTTAAAAACCGTTTATGTTTCTAAGTTTTCACTTCATTATGAATAAAGTTACACTTGTTTCATTGAAATTCCAAGAACTGTGCGTGTGCATAGACAAAAACCGTATTGCACAAACTGCATGGGACCGTACGCACATACGGTTCTGTACAGTTCCCATTGACTCCCCTGTTAAAATAACCGCATACGGTTTCAATAAGGTTTTTCACCTGGACCAAAAACCATAATAGGCTATGGTTTTGGGAACAGGGGAAAAAAAAAAAAAACAGAGAGTCAATGCATACGTTTTTCAATACGGTTCCATACAGTTTTCAAATTGAAAACGTATACAGGAACTGGAACCAAAAACGTGGTGTGAACGCACCCTAAGATATAAATAGTAAAATTGAAAATTAGAAAAACAAAAAACAAAAATGTATAAAAATATGTTCATCATTAAAACCAGATTTAAACAATAGGTCATTTTCTGATGACACATTCCCTCCATTTATGATCTGTTCCTAGCTTTCTATTCAAAAACTACAATTAATTACCCAAGGTGAATTAAACTAATTTCCGATCCTCATGAGCTGTCCAAGGACGAGAGAGTTAAAGAAAAAATCCAGAGCAAGACAACTTAACCCCTATGCGCAGGATAGGGAATAAGTGTCTGATCGCGGGGATCCAACCGTTGGGACACACCATCTCCCGTACAGGGCCCCCGGCTCTGCTTAGGTGACTCTTGCACCCAGTACTGACGTAGGGAGAAACACACCCCCTCCATTAATTTCAACAAGAGAGGCAGAAACACAGCGTTCGTGTGTCTCCGCCTCTCCAATAGAAGTGAATGGAGGGGGTGTGTTTAAACCAGTGTCAACGCTGGGTGCGAAATGTATGGTGTGACATTACTGAACCAGCTGCTCTTCATATGGGAGATCACGGGGTGTCCCAGCGGTCAGACCCCCCGCAATCAGACACTTATTCTCTATCCTGAGAATAGGGGATAAGTTGTCTTGTACTGGATTTCTTCTTTAACAAATAATGAGATCATAAAAATAAATCCTCACTCAGTCCTCTATTACCCTGTAACTTCTCTTACTGCCCCCTGCTGTAGAATGGAGTAGGATAGACAGTCACTTGATGTTACCAGCTTCCTAAGACTTTGCACATCTCTATTATGGGACATGTTGAAATCCCTCCACAGATGTTGGGAAACAGTGAGGTAGGTGGTTATTGCTTCCATACGTTTGTCCATGTACAAGTAATACAAGATAAATCCTCGGTGTACTTGAATGGGGACTACTGTCCTGATGGTATGGACAGCTATACAGACGCGTTACAAGGAATGATGGTGTAACTATAGATAACAGCAAGGTCTAAATGGGTACGACAAAGAAGTGTCAGGAGCGGTAAATTGATATTACCAATAAAGTGTAGATGTGTTGTGTTACAGATTATCACATAATCCACATACACACTGTCTCCAGTGCCAATTGGCTTGCATACGTATTTGGAAGTTGTATATTCGGGGAATTTACAATACAGCTGGTTCGCTATGAGAAGATACACTTACAAAGCCTATGGGTATGGCCACACATATTTGCTGCAGATTTTCCACAAAGACATTTAGCATGGAAACATTTACAGATGCAGAAATGCAGATGAGAATTTAAAAAATTGCCTCTACATTTTGCAGAACTCAATCCACAAAAAAAATTCTGTAGCAATTCAGACTGTGGTATTTAACTAACAGCATGTCAATTTTGGTGGTTTTAAGTGTAAAGTGTGAACAATGGAGTTCAACCAGATAATTTTAGCAACCTACAATGATAGTCATTAGGCTTCCTTAGCACATATCCACATGGAAAACTGTAACATCATTCAAGCTGCCTCCTCTCTTTATCTTGGTTGTCCCTTGTGTAAGAACAGGTAAAGTTATATGACAAACAGATATAATGCAAAAGCAATGTTCTTTCTTGGAGCTATAAATCCACTGATAATGATCAAATGTAAATACAGTTAATCCTTTCAAAAAGACCGCCTATTTGAAAAGACTATCCCCTCATCCAGACCATATTTCACGTGACAGATTTTCATTCCACCATTTTTTACATATAGTGACCATTTTCTTTAAGAACACCACCCCCTAGAGAAGATCACTTTTTAGTGCAATTTTGGGTGGTCTTCTCAAAGGGGTTAACTGCAAATTGTAAACATACACGTGTAAAGATCAGTCCATCAATATATCAGTCCACAGTAATGGAATGTGGAAGCTTATATCTTCTCAATGCTTCTGAACAGAAGATTCCCACCTTCCATGTGCACATACAGGGGTCTGATGCTATAAACAGTTCTATCTGCAGAACACTTGGATATCCCTTTGTATAGGATCAATAGCTCAACCACATAGACAGATGCAGATCTTCAGAAATAGACAGTTCTACTACAGGCACGAAGACCAGACAGGGGGCATTCTCACCCCAAACGTCTTTTAGAATTTTGGGAAAATCTGTAAAAAAAAACAAACAAGAAAGGAAATTGATAAATACAAATATAACCTATGCACAGTCTACAACCACAAGAAATGACTCTACTCATACAAGGGACAAAATCCACTTATGGTTTTGTGGACCCAAATACATTCTATTATTTTGGAGCTGCCCATTTGCACCAAGAATATCAAATATGGAATACTTAGAACATTTTCAAGAAGACATATGGAATTTATCAAAACTTACACTAGAAAACTGGTGTGAAATAGTGTGTCAACTCCCATGAAAACTCTCATGCAAGACTTGATAAATTGCCCCCAATTGGCTTTTCTCTCACATGCATATTTTTATATTTTCAAGAATCTTTAAATATTCTCTATTCTATGTTTTAGACAATGATCTAGATTTATCATTACAGTCATGGCCGTTAATGTTGGCACCCCTGAAATTTTTCAAGAAAATTAAGTATTTCTCACAGAAAAGGATTGCATGAACACATGTTTTTCTATACACATGTTTATTCCCTTTGTGTGTATTGGAACTAAACCAAAAAAGGGAGGAAACAAAGCAAATTGGACATAATGTCACACCAAACTCCAAAAATGGGCTGGACAAAATTATTGGCACCCTTAACTTAATATTTGGTTGCACACCATTTGGAAAAAATAACTGAAATCAGTCACTTCCTATAACCATCAATAAACTTCTTACACATCTCAGCCGGAATGTTGGACCACTCTTTCCTTTGCAAACTGCTCCAGGTCTCTCTTTTTGGAAGGCGCCTTTTCCCAACAGCAATTTTAAGATCTCTCCACAGGTGTTCAATGGGATTTAGATCTGGACTCATTGCTGGCCACTTCAGAACTCTCCAGCTGTTTGTTGCCATCCATTTCTGGGTGCTTTTTGAAGTATGTTTGGGGTCATTGTCCTGCTTGAAGACCCAAGATCTTGGATGCAAGATCTCCCAGCTTTCTGACACTCGGCTGTACAGTGCGACCCAAAATCCATTGGTAATCTTCAGATTTCATGATGCCTTGCACACATTCAAGGCATGCAGTGCCAGAGGCAGCAACACTACCCCAAAACATAATTGAACCTCCACCATATTTCGCTGTAGGTACTGTGTTCTTTTCTTTGTAGGCCTCATTCCGTTTTCGGTAAACAGTAGAATGATGTGCTTTACCAAAAAGCTTGGTCTTATCTGTTCACAAGATGTTTCCCAGATGGATTTTGGCTTACTCAAGTTAATTTGGGCAAAATGTAGTCTTGATGTTTTATGTTTCAGCAGTGCGGTCCTCATGGGTCTCCTGCCTTAGCGTTTCATATCATTTAAATGTTGACGGATAGTTCCAGCTGACACCGATGCTCCCTGAGCCTGCAGGACAGCTTATATATCTTTGGAACTTGTTTGGGGCTGCTTATCCATCCGGATTATCCTGAGTTGACACCTTTCATCAAGTTTTTCTCTTCCGTCCACGCCCGGAGAGATTAGCTAAAATGCCATGGGTTGCAAACTTCTTGATAATGTTGTGCACTGTGGACAAAGACAAATCTAGATCTCTGGAGATGGACTTGTAACCTTGAGATTGTTGATATTTTTCCACAATTTTGGTTCTCAAGTCCTCAGACAGTTCTCTTCTCCTCTTTCTGTTGTCCATGCTTAGTGTGACACACACAGACACACAATGCAAAGACTAAGTGAACTTCTATCCTTTTTATCTGCTGTCAGGTGTGATTTTTATATTGCCCACACCTGTTACTTGCCCCAAGTGAGTTTAAAGGAGCATCACATGCTTGAAACAATCTTATTTATCCACAATTTTGAAAGGGTGCCAATAATTTTGTCCAGCCTATTTGTGGCATTTGGTGTGACATTATGTCCAATTTGCCTTTTTCCTCCCTTTTTTGGTTTAGTTCCAATACACACAAAAGGAATAAACATGTGTATAGCAAAACGTGTTACTTCAATCGTTTTCTGTGAGAAATACTTCATTTTCTTGAAAAAATTCAGGGGTGCCAACATTCACGGCCACGACTGTATGTTAGACACAAAACTGGAGTTATTGCTCACAACAATCAACCACTGCTCGGATTTCATATCTGGTAAAATGAAAGCTGAGTTGTGACTGGTTGCTTTGGGCAAATCACACTAGATTGATATATCTGGACCTATGTAGAAAAAAAAAAAGCAGAGTTTCAATGCTATAGATATAATTCAGAAGAACCAAGGAAGAACTGATGCTTCAGGGACGCTAACTGGCAGAAATAAAAGGCCAACTCTGGACAGAAGATTTAAATTGGCGAACAGCAAATTATTTTATTTTAAATGGACAACACGTTTCGAGAGCCTGGTGCTCTCTTCATCAGGTCATAACAAACAAGGAAACTATTCACCTGAGTTTGGTACTGTAAAGCAATATCCCTTTATTCACTCTCTTGAGAGTATTAGATCTGGGTAAAGATTTTTAAATATGTTATGAATATCCTTAATAAAGGGGTTATCCAGGAATAGAAAAACAAGATAATGTCACTTCAATGGAACTGGACAGGAGTAGTGCTGTTCTTAACTCTAAAATTAACTCTGTTTTTTTCTTATCCTGGATAACCCCTTTAAGCCCTTGAAGCTAGCTTATAAAATTAAAAGGGGGTGATGTTGCATTGCCTGACACTTAATGGCAGGAGGCAGAGGAATTCTACAATGTTCCCAGTGACACTCTCATACAGGTTATGTCTCTTCACAGGAACTGTTCCACACCACAGAGATTGCTTTAAACAAAGCTTATGCCAAGTTATATATGTTTTGGGTGCCACACACAAGGTTACTTGCCTACATGCCATCCAGGAATGTCACTTTTTTTCTGGTCCCAAGCCAATAGATATTTAAGTACAAAACTTTCTATTCATTTAATAACATAAAAGGCAGGCGGATAATACTGCTATTACTTACTGCTATGAACAGGTAATGTCACAAGTTTCCATACATCTTACAGTCACATTCATTAAAGGGGTACTCCGCTGTAAACACGTTATCCCCCATACAAAGATGATAGATTGCGGGTGTCCCAATGCTGGGGACCCCCGCAATCTCCGCTCCGTCCTGATGACTGGTAATGCTGGCCGCCATGCCCCCTTCTTTGACGATTTTGGGAGGAGGTGTAACGGCTATGTACTAGCCGTCACACCCTTTCCTATAGACATGAATGGAGGGGGCGTGGCATGACATCAGGAATGCGGAAGCTGCCATGTTCCGGACGCCGCTGCTGCTGGCCTGGAGATCGCTGGGGTCCCCATTGGCGGGACCCCAGCGATCTGACATCTTATTTTCTATCCTTTTGATAGGGGATATGATGAGTACCCCGATAAATGGTCGCTGCCATTTAAAAACTTTTGGTATGTTATAGAGACACGTCAAAAATTTACCAGTCGGGTTTGAGCATTTAAAACTCAAATCAGAACAAGCCAGGAGAAGTAGGTGCTTAGCGCATCTTCTTCAGGCTTTATGTCATGTGACAGTCACATAAAGTGGACCATCCTGTTCACACAGACACAGTTTGGGGATAGATGCATATTGTCACATGCTTAGTCTAGTGATCAGTTGGCATCTGCACCACAAATCATTATTAACCGATGAATGGAAAATCCAGAATCCATTCAGTGAGTCTTGTGGTTTATTTCAGCAACTGCAAGATACACTGGATTTCTAGAATTTTGGCCCACTCCTTCTGAAAGAACTGGAGTAACTGGAACAGAGTCATGTTGGTGGGCCTTCTTGCTCACACATGCCTACATTTTCTATGGGACTGAGGTCAGATCTTCCAGGTGAACTGGATGCGGCACTGGTGCAGCGGTGTTCCTAGACAAACTCACAGGAAGCGTAAATATTGCAAGAGTATCAATAAGATGTTTTTACACCAATGTAACTTTTTATTTTATTTTTTGCTTTACTGGTGTCTATTGATGATTTTGCTATATTTGCACTTCCTTTGAGTTTCTCTGGGAACACAGCTGCACCAGCGCCACATCCAAAGCACCTTTCTTTTCTCCTGCGTGATTTGCCTTTACAGGTTCCCACCATGGATACTAGTTTGAAGCACTCATGGGCAGCAGGCCAGCATTCAAACTACCCCATCAGAGGGGTGATATGAACAAGTATTGAATAAGGGGAGAGTCCACCTGTTACCTATACCTTTGCCGTCTGGACTCCCACCCACAGAGTTACACGTGGTGCTGTCCTCCCAGTGTTTTCTCCTATTTTCTTTTCTACAGCTTTGTGATGGCCACTCAATTACCTTCATTTTGTTGTTCTTAAGCCATTTTGAAAAAACTTTGGAAGTATGCTTGGGGGCAGTGTCTATTTGGAAGACTCACTTGCGCCCAAGCTTTAATTTTTTGGTTGAAGCAGCAAAGCTTTCCATAAAATGATGCTGACACCCTTTTGTTTCATGGTTGGGATAAGGTTCTTTGGCTTGCAAGCAAGCACCCCCTCATTTGGAAACTAACTGGCTTTATTATGGTGGTTTTAATGTTGTGGCTTCATCCTTGCTGAGTGGCCTTTAACCCGATAACGACCACGGACGAGTATAGACGTCCAGGTTGGCGGCCGTTCCTGCACCTGGACGTCTATACTCGTCCATTCTTCTCGTGGGTGCTGCCCAGTGCACCCATGAGATCGTGGCAGGGACTCGGCTGTATCACACAGCCGGGACCCTGCTGCACTGCCAGGACCGAAGTAAACTTCGGTCCCGGCAGTTTTAACCCTTACAGCTGCGGTCGGAAGTGACCGCGGGCTGTAAGTGTTATGACAGAGGGAGGGAGCTCCCTCTGTCACTCCTGCAGCACCCCGCATCGCGATCGCGGGGTGCTGTGTGTGTCCGCGGCTGGCCGGGACCTGCCGCACTGCCGGGAGTGAAGTGAACTTCACTCCCGGCAGTTTAACCCTTACAGCCGCGGTCAGAAGTGACCACGCGCTGTAAGGAATTCTGACAGAGGGAGGGGGCTCCCTCTGTCTCTCCTGCAGCACCCCGCAGCGCGATCGCGGGGTGCTGTGTGTGGCCGCACTGCCGGGAGTGAAGTTCACTTCACTCCCGGCAGTTTAACCCTTACAGCCGCGGTCAGAAGTGACCGCGCGCTGTAAGGAGTTCTGACAGAGGGAGGGGGCTCCCTCTGTCTCCTCTGCAGCACCCCGGAGCATCGCGGGGTGCTGCTGCATACCTGGGCAGCCGGGGGTCCTACAAAGACCCCCAGGTCTGCCCTGGGTATTGCCTGAAAGGACGTGCCAGAGGCATGTCCTAATATGCTGCCTGCTAGTGAAAACTGGCAGGCAGCATATAACTATGATGCTTTGGAATACTAAGTATTCCAAAGCATTAAAAAGTGTAAAAATAAATAAATAAATAATTAAAATAAAAGTGTAATAAAAGTGTAAAAATAAATAAAAATGTAATAAAAGTGTAAAAAAAAAAAAAAAAAAATAATAATATTATATATATATATATATATATATATATATATATATATTAAAATACATTTATTAAATGAATCTAATTAAAAAAAAATGCATAATGTGTAGGATCGCATTGGCGGACATCCACAGCATGTAATATGCTGCGGATGTCCACCATGTGATCCTACACATGCAGCAGTCACGGTAATGAGCTCCCTGCTGCGGCTGGGTAGCTTTGTGTGTCCACTCATAGCGGCGGATTTCCCGCCAGCAGTCATGAGCGGACACACTGAGCTACCCAGCCGCAGCAGTGATGGATATATTCGCCATGAGCGGGTGCTTATTCCCACAACATGGCGGATATATCCATCAGGAGCCTTAACTGTCACAGACAGACGCGTTATACCCCCAGCCGACCAAGGACCAATCAGAGAGGTCCCTGGTGCAGCCAATAACTTGTAGGAGTGCGGTATATAAATGGGGTCACTTGTGGGGGTGGGGGTACTGTTCTGCCCTGAAAGCCAAATGGCGCTCCTCTCCTTCTGAGTCCTACCAAGCGGCCAAGAAACCATATATGGCCAAAGCGGGGGTATTTCCGAACATGAGACAAGCAGCTAAATAAAATATAGGGTGCATTTCTTTCAATATCAGAAGTGATGTACAAAAAATATGCCCCCCAAATGATGCATTTGTGAAAAATTGCAAATTTCGAATTTTTAACACTGACTTTGTAATAATTCCTGCCAAAAAACTATGGTGTTAAAATACTCACTGTACCCCCTAGCGAATACCTTAAGGGGTCTAGTTTTTAAAATGGGGTCATTTGGGGGGGTGTTCCTATGTTCTACTACCTTTTAATTTCTGCAAACCTTGCATAGCACACAAAAAAAGATGTACTTTTCAAATTTTCTAAATTTCAAGTTAAATTGTTAGGCTTCTAACTAATTTAAAATGTTAATTAAAAACAAAAAAAATGATGTCAAAATAAAGTAGACATCTGAAAGTATAAGTTTCATAAACTATTTGGTCAGTATGTATAATTATATGCACCCTATTAGTGTTAAAATAGCAAAAAATCGTAATTTTTGGTAAAAATTTCATGATTTTTTGCATTATAAAAAAAAAACTACAAATGATATTGTCTTACTTTTACTATGTACATGAAGGACAACTTGTGACAAAAAAACAAGGTCAGAATTATCGTGATTGGCAAAACGTTACCAGAGTTATACTCTAATAAAGACAGACATCCCCGATTTGAAAAAACAGGCCTGGTCTTTCAGGGGCGTACAGGTTTATTTGCATTGGTCCTTAAGGGGTTAAGGCCATGCCAATATTGGACACCTGCTCCCTTCAGCATATTTTTTCAGGTTTTTCAAAAAAATAAACTGCCCCATAGTGCCGGTACCAGCTGAGCAGTGCTTCCTGCAAGAAGTGTCTGTAGAGGCCAATTAAAAATTTGCAGCTGCAGATTTTATGTAGATTTTGCTGCTGACTTGCAGCAGAAATATCTGCAAAACTGTGTACCTATTGTAAAATTTGAACTCCCCACTGAAGTCAAGGGAAACATGTGCAGCACATCAACCACCAAAACTAAAATCTGCAAAAGAGTTCATAGATTGTGGGTGAAGATGCTCTTTATAATAAAATATTTTAGACAAATTTGAGTGTTAACTGGAGTTTCTCATGAATTCCTGATAATGTTCCCTACATTTACTAATGGATAATGATCTGATGTTGCATGTTATTCAGCAGAGGTCCAAAATATGTTCTGGCCATTATATAGCAAGAGAAACAGAGGACAGAGGGCAAAACAGTGTATTACCAACCTGCAAATGACTTACTGTTGGCTCATACACATATAGGCAATACCTCTCCCCCAGTACTAGAGAGGGATCTGGTTGGCTGCTGTTCCCCATTGATACAGTAAAATCTCAGTGATAAACATAACTATGCACGAAGAAAGAATGGAGGATGGCACTCACCCAGATGGAAGCTTCAAATATTCTTTATTGAACAAACACGGTGGCGGTGTCAGACAGGTGAACAGACAGGAACGCCGAGGGCCTCAGCCTTGGCTGAGGCCCTCGGCGTTCCTGTCTGTTCACCTGTCTGACACCGCCACCGTGTTTGTTCAATAAAGAATATTTGAAGCTTCCATCTGGGTGAGTGCCATCCTCCATTCTTTCTTCGTGCACTTTTGGATTTGTCTATCAGTCTTTGGATTGAGCACCGCAAGATTTGGCTTTGCTTCACATCTCGACCTGTAGTTGTCTTACAAATCACCGTTTATACAGCAGTGCCGGATCGTGTCTCTAACACTTGATAAATATAACTATGCTGTGGGTCAGATAGAGAAATACAGGGGCACTGATGGCCCTCTCCTATTGATTATCTGTAGTCACTTAACATTGATGCACAATTGTTGCACAGGACTGACAACACATTACGGAGCTGGAAAAAAAAAAAGCCTCAACAAATTGAAACATAGCCCAAAAGAGGCCCCACCGAGAGGAGACACAATGTTCAGCAGCCTGACTGCCTCTATACAAGTTCTGGAGAGCGGGAGAAGCAGCAGAGGCTCACTGTGTAATGATAATCTCCTTAGAAAGAAGATTTTTTTGTTGTGCTTTATTAATTCAGGGCCTGATGGGGATATTAGCAGCTCTTGAAATTGGAAAGGCCGGGAGCGGTGCAATTTGCTGAATCCCAAAATGTTCCAAATGAGCAGATAAACAGCAGCAATAATTGGACTTTATTAAATCAAGGAGTCGTTCATTACAAGTTTCCCAGCTGTACCAGTAAGGGGGCAAGGAGGGAGAGCACCGCTAAATGCATGCACTTGTAATGTAAATGTATGTGTGAATAAGGACCCCTCCAAGAATCAATCCAGACCACTACTATTCAGGGCTCCCCAGCTGAGAGAAGTCACTGGTTAACACTACAGCTGCCCAAAGATGTTAGGTTCTGGCAGCACATTCCATAGGCTGGCAACTGCCTATTAAAACTTACAGGCTCTGTATACACCTATGGGACTATGTTAGGTTGCTTTCACACTATAAAATTCATCCGTTTTAAAGATCCGTTTGATGTTCCGTTATGAAAACCCTGAAAATTGGCCCTTAAACGTCAGTTACAAAATCCCATACGTCCGTTAGAAAATCCCATTATAGTCTATGGGATTTTTACATTATCCGTTTTAATCCGTTATAGTCCGTTATGAATAACGGATGTTATTTTGTGAAAGCAGCCTAAGAAAGCCCCTTCATGTTACCACGAAGAAGCTGGTTTCACACATGGAGGTTTCAGAAAAACACAGGTGTTATTTTTGTGCTTTTCTTGTGAATAAAAGCTGCGACCCGATGTTACCTGGAAGTCAACATAGACAATCTACAAACAAATTTATTTGTAGCAAATTTTCCCCACTGTGTGTACACAGGGGGCATGAATATCTCTAGAAGCCCCGCTGTTCCCACCAGGACGCTTCCCATCTCCTCCTCCTCCTTATTTCTTTAGGTCAGGGTGGCTATAGGAGAAGATAGGAGAGGTCTGGTCTTCTAGACATACAGTCATGCTGCCCATGCACCAAAGAACATTTCCTGGACAACGACGCAGCATATAAATATAATATAGGTAGTGTTCATTATACATTAATTAGACCGGTAATCATGACAACATGTCTACGTCTAGAGGAAAGAAGGTTTCACCATCATTACAGACAGGGATTCTTCACTGTAAGAGCAGTGAGAATATGGAACTCTCTGCCCCATGATTTTGTAATGTCTGACTCAATAAACAAGTTTTTTTTTTTTTTTTTTAGGAAAATATAATATTACAGGTTAGGGATACCAGATTTATGGGGATAGAATGTTGATCCAGGGATTTATTCTGATTGCCAAACTGGGGTCAGGAAAGAATTTTTCCTCTGTCATTCTCCTCTGACCTTACAAACTATGTAACCATATAATGCAAAAACTGGTGGTAGACTCCCTTTAACCCCTTAAGGATACAGTTTTTTTTTTCATTTTTGACTTCAGAACATATCACAGACGGGACTGATTCAGCGAGGTCAATTCATTAAAATTGTAATCTTTATCCCAAAACATTTGTGCAAAAACAGACTTCAATGCCTGCGTGTTTCAGGTACGACCGCACCCTTAGTCTTTTCCGTATATGGGGATGTGGAGTTTTTATCGGTACCATTTATGTTTTGATAGGACTTTTTGATCGATTTTTATAAAATTTTTTAGGGTATGCAAAGTGACCAAAAATACGCAATTTTTGACTTTGGTATTTTTTTTTTACGTATATGCTATTCACCTTACAGTTTAATTAACATTATATTTTAATAGTTCGGACATTTACGCACGTGGCAATACCACATATGTTTATTTTTGTTTACTTATTTTTTATGGGAAAAGGAGTGATTCAAACTTTTTTTAGGGAAGGGGTTAATTTACATTTATTAATCACCGCGGTGATACCGATCAGTCCAACTGGGCAGCCTGGATAGTTTCTCATTTACATTTTAGACGCCGTGATCAATTTTGATTGCTGCATCTAAAGGGTTAATACCGGGCATCACCGCAATTGGTGATGTTCCAGCATTAGCCATGGGTCCATCCTGCTATGACATGCGCTCAGTTCCTGAGAGTGTCTAATAGAAGGGGATTGGGCGCAGGGCGTACATGTACGTCCTACATCATTAAGGGGTTAAGGGCAGGGTCACACAGGGCACATCCACAGTGTAATTCACCCTGTGGGTGCGCCAACAGTAGTCACAGAGGGACTGCAGAGCAACTCGCGACGGTGGCCAGGTTGCCAGGTGTGTCCGCTCGTAGTGGCAGATATCCCGCTGTAGAAATCCACCGCTACGAGTGGACACACAGAGCTACCCGGCTGCAGCTGTAAGCATGCTCTGCAGTCCTTCTGTGACTGCCTTCAATGCATTCACAGCGTGAAAATACACTGCGGATGCACTCTGTGGCCCTTCCCTTAAGAGAAGTTCTAAAGGATAAGAAAAATACAAACACACCCTTGTTAAATATGTTAATATTGAGCGATAGTGAGGATTACAGACAGCCTCTTACCGGATTGTTTTGCACTGGTAACATTCAAAGTCAGCAGCCGCCGGTTACGTCCAGATCCTCAATACAGTCATGTGGTGAAACAGAATGCTTACACACTTGCAGTGTACTATAGAAAGCTAAATGTACAGTGCTTTCTCACTATAGAACTGATGTCCAAGTGAGTATTGGACTAATAACTTATGGAAACCAGGGAAAGGGTTTTTAAATTTGTTAAAAAAAATTCTTCGTCAGGCCGCTTGGACATTATTTCTATAGTGAGAAAAGAACTGTACATTGGTCTTTACACAGTGCACTGCAAGTGTCTAAACATTCTCTTTACAATTAAGTGACATTTTCAGGAGGGTTCTCCATTGTTAGTGGGGTAATAGGAACTGTAGTTGTATAATTTATTACAGGATTTTTAAAAGGTTAACTATGTGCAGACTTGTAATAACCCTGCACTTCATCAGGAGTATAATGGCCACGCCTCGACTGCAGACACCAACTAACCAGTTGCCTTTCCCAGGATGATATGAGTTACTGCTGAAAGCTCCACTAGTCATATATCACCCACATGTTCTCTCCTGTCTTCAGCTGAGTCTCCCAACACTGGCACAAAAGCGTGATATCAGCATAAAATACATGGAACATCCACACCCAGATCAGCCAATTGGGCACCACACAGCAAAATGATGTAATGTAATAGTCAGCACCCTCCAGCGAATACTAATAGCACAGCTATTTGATATCCTGCTCCACTAAATAAATGAAGTCCTTGCACACCTCCCTATACGAACCAGGGCCCAGAATCACATTCAAGGGATCCAAAATGAAATCTAACAGGAATTGTAATGGCCTCCTCTTATCGATGGAAGGGCTGAGTGGTCACTTAAAGATGATCTGTGAACAGAATGTGCTGGAGACTAATAGCCCATCACCTCTACGCTGTCTTATCCGATATTTATTACTTATCAAACTTTAAATATTCTTAGGTAGTATAATAGCTAGGTAGCACTGTTACTGAATTCTGTTTCTGTACTGTGCATACAGGGCTTGGCTTCCAGCTGCCTGTCAATCAAGTAGGGTCAGGGATGGGAGGGCAAAAAAGGAGGCCTCTTACACAAAGGTACAATGTGTCTTCTTGTCAATGTGTCTTACTGTAACAGCAGTTTGTAACATGAAATGCAGCTGACACCAGACATGCTGCCCTATTTAAGATTAGATAAAGTATTAGGATCAGTAGGGTCATTAATAACCATGTAATTGACAATATAAAAAGATGCGTCATTGCAAACCTCTTATTTTTGTTCGCTTGGGAAACAGAGCAGACATTCCATGGACAGCAGAGCAGACTGTGCCGTCGCCATTGCTGACAATATATCTCCGAGAGGATCCGCCAAATGAATGAACTTGTTTTTTTTTTGCAAAGTCCGGAATTTGAATTTATGCCATTCAAATTCAGCAGTGTGCTCGGTAAAGCAGAACCACATTGAAAATGTTGAAAATTCTGTAGTTAATGCGCCCTAAGGATATATACACTTGTACATCATCCACATAATCCATTCTGCAAGTAGGAAAACACAAGGAGAGAGACTTATCAAAGCCTGTACAGAGGAAAAGTGGAGCAGTTGTCCATAGCAACCAATCAGATTGTTTCTTTTTTTCAGAGGCCTTTTAAAAAAAAAAAAATTTAATCTGATTGGTTGCTATGGGCAACTGCCCCACTCTCTCTCTACACAGGTTTTGATGTTTCAGTATCTGTAATCAATAAAAAACAGAGGTGATACATTTCCTTTTAGTTGCATGAAGGTTTCTGTTTTTGGTCTGCACAGACTGGGTGCATACTAGCCCCTATAATCCAAAAGGCATTCATATAACAGTTAAACACACAAGTGTTGGTAAATGCCCAAGATGAAGAAAGCCCAAAGAAAAAAAACTAAATCACAAATATACATAATGTGGAATATAGAATTTCATGGGACATACCTGTTGTGAGGCTCTGTAAATCTACAACATCACTCCGGTGAAAAAGTCGGGAGCACACTGGTTTGAGAGAGGAATTTTTCGGAAGTTCACTAGACGCTTTGTGGAGAACAGTCTTCACAAGTTGGTTAACATTACACCAGTCCAAGGAATCAGCCTGAGGTGTGGGCCTTGAAAGGGATAATACAAGGGAGGCACATGTTTCACAGCTGGATATACAGCCATTCAGTGTGACCTGGAATCCTGAACTTTTCTCTGTCACTGATATATTTCTTCTACCATTGGGATCACTCACAGAAGCCATGACATGCCACTCTACAACAGCGCCACGCGGGAGCCTGGGAACTACAACCACTGTAAGGGGAGGGTCGGTATTCTAAAGAGAAAATAAAGACATAACTTGCAGCTAGATGTACAGTATGAATAACAATAGTATAAACATTAGAGTAAAAATGATGCCTAATTATTAACTATATAATCATAAGAAAGGGAATCTATACACACATTGGCCCTCATTTACTTAGAAAATCGGGTTGTAAGTCTATGTTGCTTTCTTACCCGACTGCTTTTTTCCCCTGGTATTTATTATTATGTGGCATCCTGTTTGTCACACGTGGGTTTTGTTGGTTTTGGTTTCCAACTCCTCTGAGTTGTCGGGAAAAAATCCACAACAATTCAACAAATTCGGGTTGGAAACCTTTATAAATACGCGGGAAAGCTCAGGAATGTCGGGTTACGCCCCTTTTTCGGGTTTGGGAGAATCCACGTCGGGTCCGTCGGGAAAAAATGTCGCATCGTGTCGCAGACTGGCGCACGATGTCTGCGACATGTTGCAGACAAAGATGCGCCAAAAAACCCCCACAAAACAAGTCGGGTTTAGAATAGTAAATGAGGGCCATTATATCAATGGTAACTTATAAAGTTTTCCTAACTTTCTGTACCTTATTTTCAGCAGAAGCTTCCCATGCTTTCAAAGCACAGCGTATATAGGAACTGTGTGTCACATAGCAATGTGCAACAAAAACATGACTTCGGGAAGTGCCGGGACTCATAGCATCCAAGACTCTGTCAACATGGCGCAAGGAAAGACTGCTTTCTGTAACAATTCCTCCAGGGATAAGCTGCATGGTGCAAGGTATTAAAGCAATCTGTCCAGCACAAAATACTGCACCGCCAACCTGAAATAGAAGGAAGAAATAACGTTTTCTGAATGATATTCCCATTCAGTTCATTAATGAAAAGTAATTAAATACAGAATATTTAGAAACTGACTGCAAACATGTTTTTTGTGTTTCCTGTTTTTTCAAGTATGATTTTTTTCATTTCAAATGGATAACAAGAGACAAGTTTGCATAGATTGCTCCTTTTTTTGTCTTGGCTGTGTGTTCTGTCTCATGCTGTCATGCTGGAATACCCATCCACCGCCAATTTTTGCCCTGTTCCCTTAGCAGTAAAACACCCCCAAAGCATAATGTTTCTACCTCCAAGTTTGACAGTGAAGATGGTATTCTTGAGGTCATAGGAAGCACTCCTCCTCCTCCAAACACAAAAAGTTAAGTGGATACCAAATAGGGATGTAAGAAAAAATCGATTTGCGCGATTATCGCGATTTTTCACTTGCCGATACGGAATAGATTCAAAATATTTTTGAATCGATTCTTTTAGTGATGTGGAATTTGTTCGACATTTTGTCTGCCGGATCTGACGCGGCGTTGCTCCGACTCGTGCCCGCTCCATACTCTGCGGCCCCCGGCTGATTTCAGTAGCCGGGGGCCGCTAATGCATCACTGCCGCTAATATCCAGCATGCGGTGCTCTGCAGTCTGTATGGAGCCGGCTCCCGACTCGTGCCCGCTCCATACTCTGCAGCCCCCGGCTGTTCTCAGTAACGGGGGGCCACCACTAATAGCCAGCATTCGGCGATCGCTGCGGCTGGCTATTAACCCTTTAGATTGCCGCTGTCAAAGCTGACAGCGGCGTCTAAAAGGATCTGTGAATGCTCCCTGGTGGGCTAGTGAGGTGGATCGCCCCCCTGCAGCGCGATCGCGGGCGGGCGATCCAATGTGGAGGTAGCGGAGGGCTTACCTCTGCTTCCCTGCTGGCCGTGGCTCTGTCACTGATAGAGCCTGGCTGGACCAGGCTCTATCAATGGATCGCAGATCAATGGAGTTCAATAGAACTCTATTCATCTGTCTGAGGAATCTAATGATTCCTAAAAGACTAATAAAGTGTATAAAAAAATAAAAATAAAGTTTTAATAAAAGTGTAAAAGACATTGTTTTTTAGACAGAATCGGGATATATTGCGATGTATCGTCACCTAGACGGTATCGCGATATATCAGGATATATCGAATCGCCACACTGGTATCGCGATTCGAATCGTATCGCCAAATTCTTGGCGATTCACACCCCTTATACCAAACAGCTTGATATTGGTCTTATCTGACCACACCACTTTCACCCAGTTCTCCTCCTAATCCTTTAGATGTTCATTTGCAAAATTCACATAAGCCTGTACATGCGCTCTCTTGAGCAGGGGGACCTTGTGTGTTACCAATTGATTTCTTGGTGACAATATGTTCCCAGCTGGTTTAAAGGAGTACTCCAGCACAAAATAACTTATCGCCTATCCAAAGGATAGGGGATAAGTTATAGATTGCAGGGGGTCCGAGCGCTGGGGCCCCCCGGGATCTCCTGGACGGGGCCGCGGCAGTCTGCAGGGAGTGAAGTTTCGTCCCCAGCAGAAAGCCGCGGCAGACACGCCCCCTCCATGTATCTCTATGGGGTACATGGAGGGGCGTGTCGGCCACTGCGTCATGCAGGGACGGAATGCCCCCTTTCCTGTACATTGCCACGGCCCCGTACCGGAGATCGTGGGTGCCCCAGTGCTCAGACCCCCCGCGATCTATAACTTATCCCCTATCCTTTGGATAGGGGATAAGTTATTTTGCACTATAGATGTCCTTTAAGGTCATTGAATAGATCCTTCCGTGTAGTTCTGGGCTGCTTCCTCACCGTTCTCAAGATTATTAAAACTCCACAAAAAAAAAAATAAGAAAATTTAGCATGGAGTTCTGATTGAGGGAGATTAACAAGTCTGTTTCTTTTGTGTTTCTTTTTGTGTTTTTTCTATATGCAAATAATCGCACCACATGTTGTAAACTTCTCACAACGCTCCTTGGCAATGGTCATTTAGCTCATTTTAGCCTTGTGTAGATCTAGATTCTTGTTTTGGACATCTTTGTACAGCTCTTTGGTCTTGGCCATGGTGGGGAGTTTGAAATTTAATTAATTGCTTTTGTGGGCAAGTAAAACACTGAGATAAGGAGCCCTCTCTTTAAGAGAGTGCTTCTAATCTCAGCTCATTACCTGTATAAAAGACACATGGGAGCCATAAATCTTGCTGATTGCTGGTTTATCAAATAGAATGCAGTAAAATGCAAATCCATTCATAACTTATTTTGTCTGGATTTTCTTTAGTTGTTATTCTGTCTCATTGTTCAATAAAGTCACCTGTTGTCTGAGTACTACTTATTGGTTTATATTTTTGTTCCGCAGGACTGAGTTTGTAATGTTTTACTCTGGTTTGTTTTCTAAACATTTTTAGAAAATGATTACACAAAAACTGCTTTTCAAAGATGTCGATAGCCTTTAAAGTGTCACTGTCATTTGGAAAACTTTTGAGATGTCATATAGACTTCACTACATAGAGTGTGTGAAACCACCCCACTCGCACAAAGTATTGTATGCACGGACGATACAAGACAGACTTACTACTGGGACACTTTCAACTCTAGAAACAAGTGTGAGTCTTTGTATCACATTTTGGTTAGGTGATGGTCTAGGTCAAATGTACCACAAAAGAGCTACTGGCAATGCACATATTCGCACTTATATATTTTTATCATGTATTTAGTGGGTGTAATAAATCATGTTAAAACTTTATAACAATTTGATGAGTTTATTATGATTTGATAAGGCTAACAAACACTTATTTCACGGGTCCAAAGATGCCATTCCTGTATACTATGTTGCAATAATAACATTAAAGATGCATTGACCGGACACTGGATTGTTTCATTCTGTCAAAAAGACACATTAAAAGCTCTTCACTCCTTGCTAACCTGAGATCTTCCTGTCATTTGGAAAAACTTTTGAAATGTCACGGACACTTAAAGGGGTACTCTGCTGCCCCAGGGGGTGTGACGTGAAGTCATGACCATGCCCCTCGTGACATCACGCCACACCCCCTCAATGCAAGTCTATGGGAGGAGGCATGGCAGCCGCCATGCCCCCTTTCATAGACTTACGTTGAGGGGGCGTGGTGTGATGTCATGAGGGGCATGGTCATGACTTCACGACCCCCGACGCCTGCTCCCAACATTCTACATGAACGCCAGGTGCTGCACAGAGATCGTGGGGGTCTAGGGGCGGAGTACCCCTTTAAGGTCTGGCCATATAATTCATTTCAATGAGCCGACCGGGGTGAAACGCTGACTCAGGTCGGCTCATTTTTGCCCCGTATGTGGTTTTCCACCGGACCTAAAACCGTGGTCGACCACGATTTTAGGTCCGGTGGAAAACCACATAGGGGGCAAAAATGAGCCAACCTGAGTCAGCATTCCACCCCGGTCAGCTCATTGAAATGAATTACATACGGGCGGCATACAGCAGGGATACGGGAATGCCCGGTTTTAGCTCCCCCTAGCCGTATGCGGTCCCGTATGGCTGAAAACGTGATGTGAACCCAGCCTTATTTGGCCACTGTCCTGATATAACATGTTAATGTTCTGATGTGTACACAATAGAGCTATATACTAATTACTAGCCATTAAAGTATTCCAAATACCTAGACAAGGTGGAGACAGGAGATATGTGACTCTTGTATTAATGCCTCACCGCATCACCAGCATCTAAAGAATTACCTAAAACCACAGAACAATGATCTGGACACCATTTTAAGCATAAAATTAAACAGCCTTGTGTCCTTTAATACTGATTCCTCAATAAGAAGTGTATATTTTTACCTAGATGGGAGCCTGCCCTTCATTAAACTATGTTGGGGGAAATGGACAGTTCCTGTCTGACTATACACCTCAGAACAGTTTATGGGGAAAAAAATTATTGAAGAAAGATGCAAAAGCGAACAGAAAAAAATATATATATTTATCGCTGCTTGCTTGATGAGACTAGTGTCATCCTGTTCACACCAAATCTCCTGTAGTATTCCTCCACCACTCAACCTTTATGTCTGGGTTGAAGACATTGTAGTCGTGATCTCTTGGCATCTAGGTCTTTTACCATGCATCATTAAATTCAGCAGTAGGGTGTGTATACTTCTTGCTGAATGCCCAGAACTTGGTTGACAGTAACATTCAACTGATCAATCTGATCCAGCAATCAAGACCAGTCCTACCGATACCAATGACATGTTTTACTACCTGTATCAACATCTGTTGGCTGAGACTGATGCAGAAGGCTAGTATACATATAAAGTCTCACTTAAAATTCATCTTTAGTTTCCAATGTATTTACAAATCTTATTTAATATCTATACTACTATCTCAGTGGATAACATACAGTGAGTAATGGACTGTACATAATGTTCCATTGACTTTAGACTGTTATTGCTTTCTAACTTGAGCTAGCATCACGACTCGGTAAGTTGTCTCAGACGTGCTGCAGAAGTTCCTCTATGTTTGATTATTTAGACATATCAGAACACTATAAAAAATTAGCAAAGAAAAGAATGCCTTCAATGTTAATTATTGCTTCCAACAAAGGCACCACCATGCATTATAAAGTATATTTGCATAAATTTGCAATGAATGTTGTCCCTTCCAACACAGCGGGGATTACCAACAGCACAGGCTTCAAAACCATCCTCTGTTAGGACAGAAATCCTCTAATTTCTTCCTCTTTGTGACCCCACATAGATCAGCTGTCTGTAACTAACGCCGCTTCACATCAATACCCAATAACCTGAATCCACCTGATAAATGCAGCGCAGTGCCTGCAGAGCCTGCTCTTATCCAGAGGTCAGAGGGCACCCAATATTCAATAGGGAAACCAGCATTTCGCCGTCATTTAACTGCATCTCTCTGCATACTGAGTGACACAGAGATCGCTCTCCCTGCAGGGCACCCGTCATCTGCTGCTTTGGACAGGAGAGGATGACAATGACAGGGGCTAAAACACACAGTATTGTCATGGGCTAGAGAGTTGTAGAATAACACAGGAGCCAATACCTACATGAGATCTACATTGCCAGAAATTGAGAAGCCTGTACAATGGACATACTGAGTAGTGGAATCAGCAGTAAAGCAACAAGCTACGGAAGCTTCAAAGCAGTTGAATTACTAACTCTGAGGCTTAATACCTGTATCCTAGCAGAAAATGACCTGTATAAATATCTATGATGAGGTTGGGGGCAGCATGTAAGTGGCTCCCCCTGGAGAGCTAACCTCTGGCCTTGGCTCAAACCCAAATCAATAAAATCTGTAACCTGCCGCATCAGATCCCTAACCGGATTAGGGACCTTCTCATCTCACAGTGTGTGATAATCCTGTCAGTAATTAGACTAATAGAAGACGGCCCTGCAGGGAGCAACCCACACCGCAGCACATGCACACTACAGAACACACATGCAGCTACTCCAGCTAGAAGAAGCCACGTCTGGTCGCTCCATACAAGATCTGCCAAAATGAGGAAATGATTGTGTGTCTGGGTCATCATGCACAGACCGTGCATTAGGATATGTGATACAGGCTTACTCCTAGTCAAGATTTGGTATAGGAAAATACCAAACATAGCACTCAAGATATTATAGCTATGCAGGTGCCAAGCAGCCTAAACTTAAAGGCATTCCAGGATTTTTTTTATTTGACTATGCTAGAGGGGCTGTAAAGTTAGTGTAGTTCATAATATAGTGTCTGTACCTGTGTGTGACGGTTTTCTCACAATTCTTCTGTGATTTTCACTCCAATATTTATTTTTATCAGCATACAAAATTACTGTTGTCTCAGATTTTTCCCAGCTTGCAATGTGGCCGAGACCTGACTCACTAGTCAGCTGATGACAGGGAGCCTGTCTGATTCAATGGGTGGAGGGATCAATCTGCAACTAATGCAACAGCTGTAGGCACACTGATTGAAAACCACAGGTCTTTTGAATGAATGCAGCTCATTTATGTTTCAATGGGTTGGGTGGCTGATGTGTGGGAGGGAGGAAAATGGAATTGTGGGATTTGTAGTCAAAAAAAGAAAACTCAAACAGGAAATACTAGTTCACAAAAAGCTAGCCACAGTGTTATGGTAATCTCATGACATAGCCATTTAGCCCCAAAACAAGCGCAGATCCTTCCTAACCATGTCCATTACTGTCTGCCAGGTACGTACTAAAATCACCTTATGCTGGATAACTCCTTTAAGGACAGTCCAAATTTAGATAAAGAAAATATTGCAGCCCTCCTAATCTAATGAAGAACTGTCGGTTTCTCATATTTATGTCTCGCTCCAAAGGCAACATTTCGCTCCATGAGCTTGGAAAAAGTCCCATGGAGGGACTGAAACATCGCCTTTGGAACATAAGATAAGTAAAAACAAAAATGTTACCACATATTTGGAGTGTTGCAATATGTGTGTACTTTATCTCTCTATCTATCGATATATATGTATTTTTTTTCTGCAGCTACAGTTTACTTCAACCATTAACCCCTTAAGGGCATACAGGTACATCCTGACATCCTGGTACTAAAGGACTCTATACACCCTGAGTCCCGTTAATGACCTCACGACCGAGAACGCTTTAAACCCCGTGGGTCCCAACTGCAGTCAGGACCAAGAGTTAATGCCGGGCACCGCCGATCGGCCCAATGCCCGGCAATAACCCTTTAGACGCTGCAATCAAAGTTGATTGCGGTGTCTAAAGTGAAAGGAAAACTAGCCCAGCGGAGCTGATCGGGACTATCATGACAGAATCACGATGTCCCGATCAGCTTACTGGACTACAGGAGGGTCCTCGCCTGCCTCCTGTTCGCCCGATCGGCAATCTACTGCTCCAAGCCTGCTAAGCAGGCTGGAGCAGCAGAGTGCCGATAACACTGATCAATGCTATGCTATGCTATGGCATAGCAATGCTCAGTGTATGCAATTAAAAGATTGCATGGTATAGCCCCCCCCCCTTCCTAATAAAAGTTTGAATCACCCCCCTTTTCCTATTTTTTTAATAAAATTATGTAACTAAAAAAAAAAATCCATATGTGGTACCTCCGTGTGCGCAAATGTCTGAACTATTAAGATATATATATTAGCTAAGCCGCACGGTCAATGGCGTACACATGAAAAAAAAGACAAAGTCCAAAACTGAGAATTTTTGGTCTCTTCATATACCATAAAAATATTAATAAAAAGCAATTGAAAAGTCCTATAAAAAAAAAAAAATGGTACCGATAAAAACTACAGACCATGGCACAAAAAATTAGCCCTCATATAGCCCCATATGCGGAAAAATAAAAAAGTTATAGGGGTCAGAAGATGACAATTTTAAACATACTAATTTTGGTGCATGTAGTTATAATTTTTTTAAAGTAGTAAAATAAATAAAACCTACATAAATTGGGTATCTCTGTAACCGTATGGCCCTACAGAATAAAGATAAGGTGTCGTTTTTACTGAAAAGTGCACGGCGTAGAAACGGAAGCCCGAAAACTTATCAAAAATCGTGTTTTTTTTTTCTTCCTTTCACCCGACAATTTTTTTTTGTTTTGCCGCAGATTATGTTATAAAGTAAGTAATGTCATTACAAAATACAATTGGTGACACAAAAAACAAGCCCTTATATGGGTCTGTAGGTGCAAAATTGAACGTGTTATGATTTTTAGAAGGTGTGGAGAAAAAAACGAAAGTCCTCAAGGTGAAAATGGGCTCAGTCTTTAAGGGGTTAAATATATTTGACACACATATATGTCTTTATATATAGGCACACAAACGTATGTACGTTACATAAAATTCTGTGAACTGTTTGAGGAAAATGGTACCCGTCCCATATATAAAATAATATCTGTGCAAATTTGTAGACATTGGCAGCTGCTCAGGTGGAAGTAACACTCGCTGTGTGTGCGCTGTTGGGTGGTGCTCAGTCTTGCTCTGTTTGCCTGTCTGAATGTTGAATGCCCCCGTACTGGATGTGCTGTGCAGGGCAGGCAGCGCTGTCACCTCCGCTTTGTCCACGGCGCGCTGATTACCCTCTTTTTTTTTCTGCCGAGCTTCGCTTTGCGAATACTATCAAGGTCAAGAGCAGTCGCTCAGAAAAACAAAATTACCCCCCACCTTTTTTTCCTTGCAATCTGGGATGTGACTCCCTCCCCTGCAGTGTTTCACCGGGTGCAATATTCAGACGAAAGGACCAATATTACTTTATACAGACAGCACTCACCAAGATACTGTACCAGATGTCATCTATATGAGTATTCAATTAGAGTCAGATATGAGTCAAAAGTTAAGCAATTTGTATTGTGATCAAAAAACTGTAGTGACGTAATGACCCAAGAAAGTGATCGCACTGTCCCCTGCCGATGAATCGCCATACTTCTCGGAACTGCCAGAAGAATACAAGCATGTGTCAGTATGTAGATATTAATCTTCAGGCCATGATCCATAGACATGTTGCACCAGGCAATTCCAGAAAAAAATTCAATTCCATGTAGATACTTACCTTGTCAACTACAATTGGGTGAAAAGAAACAACATGAGGTACTCACATCAACACATTGGGATAGGGAGAAAATATCTGAATCCTCCAACTTTACTTTGCCTTGCTTCGATGTCGAATTATCTCAAAGTCCCAACTAATACTTGAAGATCTAATCTGCTTTAATTTATTTTATGGGGAGAATTGGGCATCAAACTAAAAACCATTAACAGAGGTGGCAGAAAAAAAAAACATCAAATGAGGAAAGTATAAACCTAAAGTATAAATACATACTACTGTATACACAACAATGGCTGCAAACAAAGAAATCAAGCAAGAAAATAAGTATAAGGCCTCCAAAAACCAGACAGGGTCTCACCTGGCCGATGCTAAACTACATCTGTTCTATCCAAAAGGTGGCACAGACAATTGCATCACATAAGGTAGTCAGTCAAAATAAAGATATTCTTTCCACGTGACATTTTAGGACACTGGTAATATCGACTTTACACTAAACATAGCCTTATGCATAAGGTTATTGGTTAAAATAAGAACAGTTTACTTTATTGCTTCTGGTGTTTTAAATATTACAAGCATCTTCTTGTCTACTTCAAAGAGGTGGGGGTTTAGAAGGGGACATTATTTCTGCCAAGGTGCCTCCTGTGACCTGCCCGCCGGGATCTCCTTCCAGGACACTGGAAATACTGACAAACCCCATCACCCTGCATTAAGCGCCTCACTGTAATACCCCTAATTCCAAGGAGTTGCAAGACCGTCAGCTAAAGGGCACAGTGTCTGACTGACTGATGCTGAAGGGACAGTCTCTACCCAAGGCTGTCACATCCTACAGACTTTCTTCCAATCTATCTAGCCTTTTTGTAACAGACAGGACATGTAGGCAAAGTATTCTGACACTAGGTGGCACTGTGACATTGACCAAGCAATACAGAAAAGACCATTTTCTCATCATTTGTGCTACACAAACAAACATGCATGTTTAAAGCATTTGTCATTCTAGCATCTCGCTCTACAGTTACAAGGAAAGTCACCAAACACGGCTTTAACATTTACTTACTAGCCACCGAGCTCCCTGATCTGTGCGTGCGAACAACATACTAAGCCATAGAAAAAGATTCTCAGGTCATCAGTTTTGATGTAACTATTTGGTTTATGTTTGCCTAGCAAAGAATTTTAATAAATATATTTATGCATGAGTCTGTAGCACAGCTATATTACAAACCCATAGTCACCGCAGCAATAAAAAAAATCTAAATGTGGTTTGGTCAACTGAGTGACAAGATCTCATGTCCGGTGACCTGGATAAAGCGAAAACCTCTCTCGTACACTGGCTAACTTGAAGATTTCAATAATAATAATAATCAAAGAGGATTAAAATAATCTGAAAAGATGCATTCTAATCCACAGTTTCATACAGCTCCATGTGATTAGCCGAAAGTCCCCAAGGGGACAGAGATGTGTCACACTACATTGCACTACCTCTGTTGCCAGACTATCTGCCCTGACCGCTCCGTTTCCCTTCCTCCTCCATGTCAGTTGCTGTCACTAAGTGAAAATTATTAATATCGCTGCATGGACAAGATTAATCAAGGTGCTAAGTGACACTAAGATTCTCATAATGCCATGCATGCCTCTGATACACATTGCTGCTCACCCGCACGGCTTGGCTGTAGGGACCAATGTTAGCAGGGGCCCAGTGAGACATGCTTTGTACATGCATGACTATCTTCTCCGGGGAGCCGTCTTCCCCGCAAGTGGCAGACTGCCGCCAAAAGAGGACATCCATCTTCAAGAGGGTATCCTGAGGTAGACAGCACTGCACGCATACCCTGGAAATACAAGAAAGAAAAAGGCTTAGTTATGAGAAGAGCTGAGAAAAAGATTATTTATGGCAATACAACCATCGGGACAACTGCCATGAGCGGTCCTGTCAAAGCTGGCCATACGTGGCTGATCAATCGTCCATGGGTCCATTCCTATATATGATCCCACCGGCAACATGCCAGACTTAAAGGGGTATTCCAGATTTTTTTTTTCAGCCTTTGAGCCCATGATGCAAAGTTATAATACTCTGCAATATGCTTCTATTAACTTAGCGGGCCAATCTGTGCTGTTTTCATGCATGGAACCCATACCCGGAAGGGCTGTAGTGCAAGTCCTTTTTTTTCCCCCTGTTGTTTTTGTCTTTGACTTTTCCCAGCATTGCATGTGGCCAGAGAATGTCATAAGTCTCAGGGTCTTCAGGGGGCATAGCTATGCTGCAGTAGGTGGATAGCTGTACTTCAATAAATCTCTTCTACCCTGCTATCCACCTACCCGCTACAGCATAGCCTCGCTACCCTGGAAACATAATGGCCCTCATTTACTAAGAAAATCGGGTTGTAAGTCTATCTTGCTTTCTTACCCGACTGCTTTTTTCCCCTGGTATTTATTATTATGTCGCATCCTGTTTGTCGCACGTGGGTTTTGTTGGTTTTGGTTTCCAATTCCTCTGAGCTGTCGGGAAAAAATCCACAACAATTCAACAAATTTGAGTTGGAAACCTTAATAAATACATGGGAAAGCTCAGAAATGTCGGGTAACGCCCCTTTTTCGGGTTTGGGAGAATCCACATCGGGTCCGTCGGGAAAAAATGTTGCATCGTGTCGCAGACTGGCGCACGATGTCTGCGACATGGCGCAGACAAAGCTGCGCCAAAAAAACCCGACAAAAGAGGTCGGGTTTAGAATAGTAAATGAGGGCCAATGTGTCCAGCCACATGGAATGCTGGGAATGGTGAGACACCACAGAAAAAAATAAAAAAAATACTTGCACTACAGGATATCCGGGTGTGGGTTGAGTGCATGAAAAAGGGACAGAGCGAAAACTCAGGGGTGGGTTATTAATATCGTATATAGGAAAATCTGGGAGAAAAACACGTAGCAGAACTATAAAGGACTCCCCCCCCCCCCCCATCCAACCTGCTCACGAGATACTGAAGATATGCTGATGTTCACATTATTAACATAACTGACAAAACAATATTTTTATCCAGTGTATTGCCAAAACCTCTGGAAACCAAATTCTATAAGTGTCCACAAAAGAAAGAATAGCGGAGCAACTCACCCGGTATTAGTGGAGTCAATTCAGACGATCGGCATCGCGGTCAGGCGGGGGTGCAGCGGGAGGCGGAAGATGTTACAGGGGGAAGTCAGGCGTCAGGCCACAGCCGTATCGCACCTTTTGGTGCTTCGTCAGGCCCCTGGGGCCTGACGAAGCAGCAAAAGGTGCGATACGGCTGTGGCCTGACTTCCCCCCGTAACATCTTCCGCCTCCCGCTGCACCCCCGCCTGACCGCGATGCCGATCGTCTGAATTGACTCCACTAATACCGGGTGAGTTGCTCCGCTATTCTTTCTTTTGTGGACATTGATTTTGCTTATACTACTGGCGTAGAGCACCACCCACAGGAGCGCATACACCAGCTACACCAAGTTATGTATTAAGAGGATTTAAGTTGACAGGTACATAGGGCTGTGCCGGATCTGTTTGCTCTTTTGTGATTGCATATTCTATAAGTGTTTCCCAACCAGTATGCCTCCAGCTGTTGCAAAATTACAACTCCCAGCATGCCCGGGCATGCTGGGAGTTGTAGTTTTGCAACAGGTGAAGGCATATCGGTTGGGAAACACTCCTCTGTAAGGAAGCTTCTTGTTCTTGCTTAGGATACTATGAAAGTCAATGTAATGTTGACAGTAGAGGACAGCAGCAAGAGCTAGTTCTGGTACTGCAGCTCAACCACATACTAAGAAACCCATGGACAAGACTAGTATTATTTTTGTAAGAAACAGACCTATTTTACAAATCTGAGAGAGCCCCTTTACCAGATCTGCACTTATCAGTTTTAAGCATCAGCACCATTATATGATATGCTGTTGTGTTGGCATAAGTCCTGCCATGTTAAAACAATGTGCACCTACAGCGGTATTCTGGTTTTAGCAGATAAATAAAGGGATTTTTTTCTAAATCAATTCTTTTTCAAGATGTCTGTTTGCAGTCATTCAGTGGGAACCTTAATTTGCTCTGGTCATCTGATGGACCCAGTTACAGTACAGATATCAGTATTGTATCTTGTGATAAGCCATATACCTGAGTGTTCATCACATGATCAGAACACATTTGCATGTCCTGGAAGAACGCAATGAAGGTTTAGAACACTGGAGGAAAAAAACCATAAAGTAGTTATGATGGTGGCTAAAGTTTATGCGACAGATGAATAGCTTAGAAAAAGTTACCGAGCAGGGGGCTCTGAAGGGAAGAGTCTTCCATATTCAGTGTTGATGGAGGCAAAGTCATCCATGTTTCGGACATATAGGTGAACCAACACAGCGTCACTCATCTGCAGACCGAGCTCTTGGGCTTTTGCTGTAACAAGGATCAATTGTACATTTAGTCAACACATTCTAAGTAACCATCTTATATACAGCAGCATCTACAGACACAATAATACAACTACATATACAGTTATAGTAACATAGTTCATAAGGTTGAAAGAAGACCAGAGTCCATCAAGTTCAACCTATATCCCTAATGAGTCCCTACTGAGTTGATCCAGAGGAAGGCAAAAAACCCTCATACTAGAGGTAAAAATTCCTTCCCAACTCAAATCTCCGTTCCTCTCCTATTTTGATGTTCAGTGAATTTAGAAAGTGTTTAGACCATTTAACTTTTTTTTTTTTTTTTTTTACATATTGTCATGTTGGGGCCTTGTGCTAAAATAAAAAGAATTCACCCATCATTCTGAACTCAATAACCTTATAATGGGAAAACAGAATTATAGACATTTTATAAAGTTTATTTAAAAAAAAAAAAAAAAAAAGAAGAAGCTAAACATGTGCCCTCTATGGATGTCATAGAGGGGGATCTGCAATTTCAGTCCCATTCTATTGGCCAGAGTAGAGAACCACTGTTGCATTACTTGACCCAACCTATATACACTCACTGGCCACTTTATAAGGTACACATGTTCAATAGCTTGTTAAATGGAAAATTACATTGTTTTAACCAGGTTTTTAGATTAACTATATTTTTGAAAAAATTATTGGTAATTTATTTTAATCATTTAAAATTTTACTATCTAAATTTGATCATTAAGCTAAAATTGTGCAGTTTCCATTCTGGCCACTAGGTCAAAAACTAAGCGGAGAGACTTCCTGTTCTGTACAAATCAGTAATGCCTTTCTTCACAGCGCAGACCAGAGTACAGTGAAAGGTGACACCAGTAGAGATAACACTGGCTGCACCACCATTCACTAGAGTACAGCCTTCCCCTTCCCTATAGACAGACCTCTGAAAAGATCTCGAATTCATCTGAATGAAATAGGTCCTGTATATTGCTGTCTATGTTCATGGGTTTTGCAGAAAAACATTTTACTAAATGCTGTTAAAAACAGCTGAGGCAAAGTGTCAGCCCCTATAATAATTGTACAAAGAATGAACAAAGAAGTAGTTGCCTGCATATCACTGCTCTATAGTGCATTCTTTTAATGTATGTCTACTGCTTTACTACTTTACTTAAAGCAGGTACTGTCATAGTGCACAAAAAAACAAAAGCCATATGTTACTAAGTACCTAATCCTGATCATGTACATATCATTTTTATGTGTTTAGGATCTATATATCCTTAACAAATAGCATTTATAAGTTGCTCACTTGTTTGTGTTCTTGCCCTCTGGAGGGGGCGTGTGCGTCTCTCTTCCTCACTGTGGATGACTCATCTGGGAGCAGTCTGGCAGTCTGCAAATCACTGCACTCTGTAACCCTTTCTTCTCTGGGCAGTCTGCAAATGACTGCACAGTAGTTTTAATGCATACATTTTCTATCTGTTCCTGGTACAGCTGGATCCTAATTAACATAGCTGTCAGTATGTGTGTCATTCAGCTTTCACAGACTCCTGAATGTCTAATCAACTTCTTTGTCATTCAGGAGTCAAAGAAAGCTTTGACTGTTCAAGCATGCTGTGAGTTGTAGTTTTGCAACAGCTGGAGCTGCAGTGTTTATAATGCACTGTGTTAGAGCAGTGTTGCCTTTAGCTGTTGCAAAACTACAACTCCCAGCATGCCCACACATCCTTTGTCTGTAATTTTTGCAAGAGCTGGAGGAACACAGTTGGCGAATACACAGCTCTAAAACAGAGTTTTACAAAGATTGTACCCCCAGCTATTACAAAACTACAAATCCCATCATGGGAGTTGTAGTTTAGGAACAGCTGAAGGCTGTAGTGTTGCAGTGGTGATCTCCTAGACTGGATACAAATACATTTTATGGCCGGTATCCAGTATGCTTCAAAATACAGAGTAGTCTGTCTGCATAAAGACAGATGACCCCTAGTGGCAGCTATTTTCATTTTAGATTTATTTTTTAAAAGTCATCTTATCATTAGTACTACAAAATATAGAGTCTAATAAAATAGAAAAAAAGGTGGATGGGGAAAGGGTGATTTTTGGCTTCGGCCAAGCACATTCTGAATTTTCAGTTCCAGCCAAGAAGTTTTTATTTCATTCCCACCTCTACTAGACCGTATAAAGTTGTGCCAAATTTTATTTATTCTGGTGTATTTTTACACTGTCTAATATCAGTTTGCACTAACAATTAGACAGAGTTAGTAAATCTCCTCACAAGTTTATTATAACTTAACCATTAAAGGGGTAATCTGGTCCTAAAACATCTTATTCCCTATCCAAAGGATAGGGGATAAGATGTCTGATCGCGGGGGTCCCGCCGCTGGGGACCCCCGCAATCACTCATGCAGCACCCACCTGTCTGAAGCCTCACAACCACGGGGCCGGAGTATAGTGATGTCACGACTCCAGCCCCTTGTGACATCGCACCCCGCCCCCTCAATGTCACAAGGAGGCGGAGTCGTGGCATCACCATACTCCGGCCCCGTGGTCGTGAGGCTTCAGACACGGAGCGATCATCGCTTCATGCAGCTGAAACAAGTGTGGTCCCGCGGTGGGACCTCCACGATCAGACATCTTATCCCCTATCCTTTGGATAGGGGATAAGATGTCTTAGGGCTGGAGTACCCCTTTAATTTTTACTAAATAAAAAAAATAAAAAAAAAAAGACAAACTAAGATCCAATTGGTGTAGTAGCTTGACTAGAACTGTATTAGCAAAGTGTTTCTGGACCCCTCATATTTGAATGTCATGCGCCCTGACAAGTAGGTATAAGATGTCGGAGACATTCTTACAGGTGTTTAATGAGCTTCCATGTTTGGAAAAACAAAAACAGCACGACTGAAGAGATAATTCTATCTAAGTGTATTCTAAGTACACCAATAAACAATTTAACAATAAGAGCAGCAATCTAAATGTGGAGACATTGAGACTTACCTCATCTCACAAACTCCAACAGCTTGACTCATAAGCTTTACATTTACAAATAAAAACCCTGCAGCCGCCATAGTGCTAACATCCGTCTGTCATGAGGTACTAATACTTCACCTCACCTGGCACTGCAGGTTGCATAATCAAACTATTAATTGTTATTGAAGTGCAGTATGTTCTCATTGTCTTTATTATTCTTACAACAGGCCCACACCCAGATTATTAGATAACAATTACTCTTCTTTCCTGTTTTGTTGTTTTTGTCTTGCAAGGTATCAGAGACATGGAAGGTAAAGACAGAAGCTGTGATGGAATAAAGGGGTCGTCTCGCCAAGAAAAATCAATAAACGGGTCGTCTCACCAAGACAATCCCTTCAGAAAAAGAAGCTGCTTCTCCAACCATACTAATCACGTTATTATCGGGGAAAGCCATAGCTGGCAACACATGTCCCCTGCTCTATGTTTTGGCTTTAAGACAGGAGACCCATTTTTATAATGTCCATATACCGAAAAAGAGCAAATCGCTTTGGTAAGACAGCTGCTTTTAAGCATTACTGTCATTTAGAAAAACTTTTGTCACATGGGGATGATAAAAGTTTTGATTAGTTTGGGTCTCAGTACAGTGGTCCCTCAACATACGATGGTAATCCGTTCCAAACGGACCATTGTTTGTTGAAACCATCGCATGTTGAGGGATCCCTGCAATGTTTTAAGTATAGGACAGTGGTCTACAACCTGCGCACCTCCAGATGTTGCAAAACTACAACACCCAGCATGCCCGGACAGCCAACGGCTGTCCGGGCATGCTGGGTGTTGTAGTTTTGCAACATCTGGAGGTCCACAGGTTGTAGACCACTGTTAGAGGAAGTTGTACTCCCCTGTCCCCGCCGCTCCGGACCGTCACCGCTCGTCACCGCTGCCCGGGATGTCGCCTTCCATCGCTGTCGCCGCGTCCCCGAGGTGTCCCCGACACTCCGGCAAGGCCTCTTCTTCCCCGGCATCCGCGCTCTCCGTCGCCGCCATCACGTCGCTACGCACGCCGCTCCTATTGGATGACGGGGCGGCGTGAGGACACTCTGGAGCCCCGAGGACAGGTAAGAGACATCACCGGAGCTCACGGGGCACCGTAAACGGCAGTCAGCACTGTCGGATAGCAGTTTATGCGATGGCCCCGACATACAAAAGCATCGTATGTTGATGCTGCCTTCAACATGCGATGGCCTCTGAGAGGCCATCGTATATTGAAATGATCGTATGTCGGGGCCATCATAGGTTGAGGGGGTCACTGTACTGAGATACCATCTGATCTCTAGATACAACCAGGAGAAGCGCGGCAGTGGGCTTCACTCCCCAGCTCAGCACTCTGTCCATCTAATTACTCCATAGACTATTTCTTGCCAGACTGACTGAATGGTGAATTAGGGAGCAAAAGGGGTATTCCAAGTTAAAGTAACTTCTCCTCTACCCACAGGAGATATTAGAGTATCAGACTATTCTTTCTCTATGGGAGCTGTCGAAGTTAGCTGAGCGTTGTTTTCAGCCATTCTCGTCAGCTTCATGGACAATGAATGGGCAGCATGCATAACAAACACACTGGAACCCATTCTGGATTTTGCTGGGGGTCCTAGCGGTAGGATAATAGATAAAATATTTTAACTGGGAATACCCCTTTCTGAAGTGCGCTGCCACACACCTAATCTGACTATATCTAGGAATCCACACTTAGACTCTGACCGATCAAATACTTTGACATGTAAAAAGATTTTCTAATTTACAGTAAAACTAAGTATTTCCAAATTATTAAATGGTCAATAGAATTCTGCTTTTCCATACACTTTCAGTGTGCATAAAATGTAACCTCTTAAGGACTAGGCCAATTTATGGGTTTGCACTTTCATTTGGTCCTTCTCTTGTTCCTGCAGCTATTACCTGTATGTCTCTGAACAGAGACAAAATACAGTAAGTGTGGGTGGGACAAGCAGTACATAAGTAACCACCATAGTATGACCTATAGAGGACTCTATTAGGGATCTACAGATACTGGACTTCCAACAGTTTTTTGTTTTTTTTTATAAATAAGAGTTGTAATCATATATTCACAGGTCCAACTTTGGGTAATGAACTGATATTAAAAAAACATAAAACCAAACAAACCCTCTGGGTCCCCACTACTCCTGAGAATGACTTCACAGCTTTAGCCTGCACTACGATGCTCCTAGTCACCAAATGTGCAAAAAAACTGCATCCAGTTCCTGTTCAGAATTGTGAGACTTAGCTTTAGTCCTTAGCAACAACAAAAAATAATGCGTCACCTATGATCATTTACTCTTTATACAATTCCTTTAAAGGGGTATTCCAGGCCAAAACTTTTTTTTATATATATCAACTGGCTCCGGAAAGTTAAACAGATTTGTAAATTACTTCTATTAAAAAATCTTAATCCTTCCAATAGTTATTAGCTTCTGAAGTTGAGTTGTTGTTTTCTGTCTAACTGCTCTCTGATGACTCACGTCCCAGAAGCTATGCATTTCCTATGGGGATATTCTCCCATCACGCACAGCTCCCGGGACGTGACATCATCATTGAGCAGTTAGACAGAAAACTTCAGAAGCTAATAACTATTGGAAGGATTAAGATTTTTTAATAGAAGTAATTTACAAATCTGTTTAACTTTCCGGAGCCAGTTGATATATATAAAAAAAGGTTTTGCCTGGAATACCCCTTTAAGTTTTCATATACAATTTTCCTGTCTGAGTTTTACTATTTTAAGCAAGTTTAGCACTTGTACTGTCCAAATGTGCGCAGAGCCAGTACAAAATTCTCTATACTCATTTCCAATGGACATAACATTGAGTGGTTTAACACATTATTTCCCGCTGTTGTACTCCCTTATTACCGGATTAGCAAAAAAAAAGTGTCATAAGGCCGCTTTTTACACATATGAAATAATAATGTGTCTGTATCCGTCTAAAGTCCCAAGCTGACAGCATCACAGATTACTATTATGCTTTCAGATCTGTTATTAAGACCAGTGATCAGTATTACACATGTATGTGTGCGGCCTAAGAAGCATCTATGAGAAAACTGCTTTAGGGTCTATTCACACATACAGTATTCTGCACAGATTTGATGCGCAGGATTTCAAGCTGTGTTCAGTTTACATTGAAAATCTGCAGCAGAAAATCCTGCGCATCAAATTTGCGCTTCAAATCTGCACAGAATACTGAACGTGTGAATAGACCATTAATCAATAATACTTGCCTTTGAAAGAAGAGAGTGCAGAGAGAGTGGCTTCATGGACATTACTTCCCCTGGCAGTTATCTCACTAATCCAACGATATCCATTCAATGACTGGGGCGACTGCTGGACTATAGTATCTACAAACAAGGATACACATTATTTGGTATTATTTCTGTAAGATACTGAAGTATATAAGAGCGTACTGCATGAATCCTAACCAGCCACAATGCCACTTACAGGACAATAGCAAACATGGCCAGGTAAAAGAAATCCTCAATTAAAGCAAGAGACAATACACATATATGTTCACGCATCTGAACAATAAGATATTGTTAGATTCTGACTGTATTATTGTGTTCATCATCCAAAATATAACAATACAGTGGTCCCTCAAAATATGATGGTAATCCGTTCCAAACGGACCATCGTTTGTTAAAACCATTGCATGTTGAGGGATCCGTGCAATGTAAAGTATAGGACAGTGGTCTACAACCTGCGGACCTCCAGATGTTGCATAACTACAACACCCAGTATGCTGGGAGTTGTAGTTTTGCAACATCTGGAGGTCCGCAGGTTGAAGATCACTGTTAGAGGAAGTTGTACTCACCTGTCCCCGCCGCTCCGGACCGTCACCGCTCGTCACCGCTGCCCGGGATGTCGCCACCCATCGCTGTCACCGCGTCCCTGAGGTGTCCCCGACGCTCCGACAAGGCCTCTGCTTCCCCGCATCCTCGCTCTCCGTCGCCGCTCTCAGTCGCTGATGACGACGATGGAGAGCGCCAACGATGCAGCGGATCCCGAAGAGGACGCGCCGGAGCCCCGAGGACAGGTAAGTGATGGTTAGCGGACCACACGGGGCACCGTTAAAGGCTATCCGGTGGCAGCTGAAGCAGTCTGTGCTGCCGGATAGCCGTTTATGCGATGGCCCCGAGATACAAAAGCATCGTATGTTGATGCTGCCTTCAACATGCGATGTCCTCTGAGAGGCCATCGTATGTTGAAATGATCGTATGTCGGGGCCATCGTAGGTCGGGGGGTCACTGTACATCAAACTGGAACACATTAAACATAAATCAGGTCATATTTGTACATGTTTTTAAGCTTTATGCTACAGTATTATATATTTGTTCCATTAAATTAGTCAGCCATGTGCAGGACCAACACGACAATGGAGGAAAAAATTATAAAGAATCTGCCTTATAATGGACTTGGTTTAAAACCATAAATTTAAGCCTGGTCTCTATATATAACAATGAAACATTATAGTGAACTTACAGATACAAGCCATTAGATCCCAATTATTAGTGATCAGCAAATAGAGAACCGCTGAAAGAACGCAGGTCAAGTCACTTTGGTACAGATGCTTATACAGTGACCCCCTGACCGACGATGGCCCCAACAAACGATCATTTCAAGATACGATGGCCTCTCAGAGGCCATCGCATGTTGAAGGCAGCATCAACATACGATGCTTTTGTATATCGGGGCCATCGCATAAACGGCTATACGGCAGCGCAGACTGCTTCAGCTGCCCCCGGATAGCCATTTACGGTGCCCCGTGTGGTCCGCTGACGATCACTTACCTGTCCTCAGGGCTCCGGCGCGTCCTCTTCAGGATTCCTGCATCGTCGGCACTCTCCATCATTGTCATCACGTCGCTGCGCACACTGTCCCATCATCCAATAGGAGAAGCGTGCGTAACGACGTGATGGCGGCGACGGAGAGAGAGGATTCCGGGGAAGCAGAGGCCTTGTGGGAGCGTCGGGGACACGGCGACAGCGATGGAGGGCGACATCCAGGGCAGCGGTGATGGTCCGGAGTGGCGGGGACAGGTGAGTACAACCTTTAATACCAGTGGTCTTCAACCTGCGGACCTCCAGATGTTGCAAAACTACAACTCCCAGCATGCCCGGACAGCCAACGGCTGTCCGGGCATGCTGGGTGTCGTAGTTTTGCAACATCTGGAGGTCCGCAGGTTGTAGACCACTGTCCTATACTTTACATTGCACGGATCCCTCAACATACGATGGTTTCAACAAACGATAGTCCATTTGGAACGGATTACCATCGTATGTTGAGGGACCACTGTAAATACAAGTTCCACTGTAAATACAAGGGAATTTGCTATGTGAATGAATGTTTACCTGAAGCCCAGGCCTGGGGGATAAAACTCATAGGCTGCTTTTCCAAATCTGTATTTATCTCTGTGTCATCAGGTAGAAGATGTACAATATCACAGGGACAAGGCTCTCCTGAAATGAGTGCTGGAGGTCCAACCTGTAGAAAGAAATAAAATGGTCGGTCACCACAGCAAGTGGCAGAACACCACATTAAAGGAGATTTATCAAGGGATTTAGAGTTTTTTTTTTTTACAAAAGTGCACAAAAAGTTGCACGTGCATGTAAACAACTTTTTGTGCGACTTTTGTGGGTAAGCAAAAAATACCAGTCAGCCCTACCTAAACAATTTTCAGTTTTCACTTTGCAGTGGTGGGGAATTTATCAAGTGCGAAAGTCGCACGTAAGCAAAAAACAAAGTCACAAACCCCCTTCAAAAAGTCGCAAGTGTAAGCCGGGGAACAACTGGCTTAAAAACTTGCTTCTGACAGCATTTTCAAAAAGTCGCACAAAAAGTCACAAGTCCAAGTTTTTCCACAACTGCATGTTCTGAAGTGAGTTATTGTTTTCTGCTTATGTCAGCCAAATTTTTTCAACCCCCTGTGATAGTATGATAAATATGTCACACATAAGCAAAACCAAAGCAAAAAATAAAAAAGACTTCAGAATTCTCTTACAAAGCAACAATGATAAATGTCTTTCATTGTGTTTGCAGAGCACATTCAGCACTTACACAAAATAATCACAGAGACTTACCGTATATAGTCCAGATGTTGCATAGGCAACTAAAGCGTTCTTTCATTGTGTGTGATTGGTATGCCTCAGCAATACTGCAATTAAAGAAGTACAGTGACCCCTCGATCTACGATGGCCCCGACATACGATCATTTCAACATACGATGGCCTCTCAGAGGCCATCGCATGTTGAAGGCAGCATCAACATACGATGCTTTTGTATGTCGGGGCCATCGCATAAACGGCTATCCGGCAGCGCAGACTGCTTCAGCTAACACCGGATAGCAGTTTACGGTGCCCCGTGAGCTCCGGTGATGTCTCTTACCTGTCCTCGGGGCTCCAGAGTGTCCTCACGCTGCCCCGTCATCCAATAGGAGCGGCGTGCGTAGCGACGTGATGGCGGCGACGGAGAGCGCGGATGCCGGGGAAGAAGAGGCCTTGCCGGAGCGTCGGGGACACCTCGGGGACGCGGCGACAGCGATGGAAGGCGACATTCCGGGCAGCGGTGACGAGCGGTGACAGTCCGGAGCGGCGGGGACAGGGGAGTACAACTTCGGGGCCATCGCATAAACGGCTATCCGACAGCACAGACTGCTTCAGCTTCCGCCGGATATCCGTTTACGGTGCCCCGTGTGGTCTGCTGACCATCACTTACATGTCCTCGGGGCTCCGGCCCGTCCTCTTCGGGATTCCCTGCATCGTCGGCGCTCTCCATCGTCGTCATCACGTCGCTGCACATGCCGTCACGTCATCCAATAGGAGCAGCATGCGTAGCGACGTGATGGCGGCGACGGAGAGCGAGGATGCCAGGGAAGCAGAGGCCTTGCCGGAGCATCAGGCTGTCCGGGCATGCTGGGTGTTGTAGTTTTGCAACATCTGGAGGTCCGCAGGTTGTAGACCACTGTCCTATACTTTACATTGCACGGATCCATAATGTATTCCATAATTATTTTTTTTCTTTTCCGCTTATACAGTGCAGCATAGCCATTATTACAGAGTAATGTAGAAGTTATAGTATATGCCTTCTGCTTACCGGTTTTAACTAATATGGCATGCATGGATTGCCAGACATTTCTGATTACAAATCCATCACTGAAATTACTTGATTATACAGCCTACATTTCCCGTGAATCCTCTAGCTGAAGGAGTTGCATTTGATTATTGTGCTTGTTCATCTGATCAGGCTGTTCATGCTGGAGGTCACCCAGGTGAACTAATAAGTTGGTGGGCATCAGTCCACACTTCATGCAGTTTTGATGCATAATTTTATTCAAAGTGCATTTTTTTTTTTTAGAAATATGACCATCAGACGAAAGGGACTTGGCCTATAACAACAAGTCTTTAGGCTGTGTTTGCACATTGAATTTTTACGGCACTTTGGCTGTTTCTACTGTGATTATGCAAAATTGAGGTACAAATCTGTCATTTTTACAGTGATTGCCACAATTGTGATAAAATATCATGGCAAAAGCAAACGAAAAAGGCAACAAGAAATGTTTCAGGATAGGTGTATAACTACAATATATCCTATTCTAGAGATATCAGATGGAGCTGGAAGTAAAGGGATCTGAGAGCTAGTAGGAGGGGATCTTGTAGGTGATGATGTCATTCTGTAGTTCACAGGAAGTCAGAACCAGAACTGACACCCTGCTCTGACACATTAAGCATTGGAGGGTTTGGAGAGTCAGACTGGTGATCACATGACCCAGTTACTGTAATGAAACATAGATGCAGCTGTCCTCGAATAAAACAGATGACACTGTTGACTATTGATAGTGAGTGTGCATGATATGGGGGGGGGGGGGGGGAACCTCAGAGTGCTCCTTTAAAGGTTTCACTGTAAGTTAAAGAAAAAAAAAACAAGCAAAAAAAAACTTTTTGACATGTCTTTGAGACATGGGGGTCTAGGTCCCGGGGAGAAGCACTTACTCAGCTAAGTGCTTCTCTTTTCTTTCTGCAGGAAACAGGATTCATATACTGTCTATAGATCTTCTGCTCAATTAAACGATTCTCCCTGCTTGTTTCAGAAATCAGTGGGGGTCTCAGCACCCAGACCTAGACCATCAAAACTGTTGAGATGTCAGAATTTTTTCATTAAAGCGTAACTGTCATTAATAAGGAAAAAAAAAAAAAAAGGTTAAATCAGTGTAGTAATGTGCCCTAAGGCCTGTATGCATATTAATATGCATGTGTTAATATGTTAAAGGCTGGGGGCGTTTCCCTTAGAGTATGATGAGCTTCTCTCCTCCCCCCTCCCTCCCCCTGTCATGAGATCTGCACAAACATTTTTACATTTGCAACATTTTCTACCTAAATGCATGCTCTATGTAACTCTAGTGCAGCCATGTGCAACTATATGGCGCAAGGACAGAAGAATAACCTGTATTTTGTGCTAAAAAAAAATAAAGATTTTCACAGCTTTGAAACCAAAATACATGCTCTTTATAACCCTAAAGGAGCCAGGTGGAACCTATATGGTGCACATACACAAGAAATAAGTTCATAAAATTACCAGAGAAACCATTTTGTGTATAAATAATAGTTTTGCACCGTGTATTGCTTGACACTGTGCATGGAAATGCTTCTCTTCTTAAAGACTGCAAGCTGTCTGGATCTTGTCTGTGCTCTGAGGCACAGAATGGAGATAACCACACCTACCTCCCGCCTCCCATTAGATATTTTGGTCATTTTTTTTTTTTTGATGGACCAAAAAGGCTGGATTTTCAGGGTTCGTTTGCAAAATTAAAAAGACAGAGACCCTTAGTGGCCATTTTTTCAAATCTTTTTTCAAATCTTTAGCAATTAAATTTTTTAATGACGTATATTAGGAAAATGCTAAGTTTTTAAAGGGGTACTCCGGTGAAAAACTTTTTTTTTTAAATCAACTGGTGCCAGAAAGTTAAACAGATTTGTAAATTACTTCTATTAAAAAATCTTAATCCTTCCTGTACTTATTAGCTGCTGAATACTACAGTGGAAATTCTTTTCCGTTTGAAACACAGAGCTGTCTGCTGACATCACGAGCACAGTGCTCTCTGCTGACATCTCTGTCCATTTTAGGAACTGTCTAGGTTAGAAGAAAATCCCCATAGCAAACATATGCTGGTCAAGACAGTTCATAAAATGGACAGAGATGTCAGCAGAGAGCACTGTGCTCGTGTTGTCAGTAGACCGTTCTGTGTTTCAAAAAGAAAATAATTTCCGCTGTAGTATTCAGCAGCTAATAAGTACAGGAAGGATTAAGATTTTTTAATAGAAGTAATTTACAAATCTGTACAACAAAAGAGAAGAGTGTGCACTCACCGCGGGTATACTGCTGCAGGCCCAAGGTCTGGGATCACCACGGCATAGACGAGGACGAAGAAGGACTTCCTACGTCCGAAACAGCTGGCGTAGCCTCTGAGCGCCCCTTATCGTCCTCATCTATGCCGTGGTGATCCCTAACCTTGGGCCTGCAGCAGCTTACCCGCGGTGAGTGCACGCTCTTCTCTTTTGTTGTACATATTGATACTTTACCTTGTGTGTGCACCCCGCAGGTGCTGCCTTTTGATTGCATTGGGTCCGGATGCTCCCATTCACTACCTCGCGGTATTGTATGTTTGCATTTATCTGCTTAGCTACGTGGTGTGCTCTCCCCTCCTACTATTGCCTATCATTTACAAATCTGTTTAACTTTCTGGCACTAGTTGATTTAAAAAAAAAAAGTTTTTCACTAAAGTACCCCTTTAAAGGGGTACTCCGCCCCTAGACATCTTATCCCCTATCCAAAGGATAGGGGAAAAGATGTTAGATCGCCGTGGTGCCGTTGCTGGGGAGCCCCGGGGATCCCCGCTGCGGCACTGCGCTATCATTACAGCACAGAGCGAGTTCGCTCTGCACGTAATGACGCGCAATACAGGGGCCGGAGCATCATTACGTCACGGCTCCGCCCCTCGTGACGTCACGGCCTGCCCCTTTCAATACAAGTCTATGGGAGGGGGCGCGGCGGTCGTCACGCCCCCTGCCATAGACTTGCATTAAGGGGACGGGCCGTGATGTCACGAGGGGAAGAGCTATGACGTCACGCGGCTCCGTCCCCTGTATCGCCCGTCATTACGCACAGAGGGAACTCGCTTTGTGCAGTAATGATAGCGCAGTGCCGCAGCGGGGATCCCGGGGCTCCTCAGCAGCGGCACCGCGGCGATCTGACATCTTATCCCCTATCCTTTGGATAGGGGATAAGATGTCTAGGGGCGGAGTATCCCTTTAAGGAAGTATTAATTGGAAAAAAAAAGTTGTTTCTAATGACAGAAACGCTTTACGTAACAGTAAAATGTTTCTGCAAATAATTTGTTTTTGTTGGCTTTACCACACAATTATACAGAATTTAGAATGTCTGCAGAACTGGAATACTGAAATAAAAGTGTACCGATTGTATAGGAGAAGAACAACTAATAAGATGCTGCGCTGCCCACACATTACTACTCACTTTATCCTCCAAATGAAGCTTTGACACTCGAAGATAAGCCACAGGAGCAAAGGCGTCATTAGAATGCATCACCACCTCTGAGGAATCACTGTAGCAAAGAGAGACAGCGGGGTCACATACGCAAGTGGACAGCGCGGCTACATTATAGGACATACGGGGATGTAGGGCGACAATCACATGCACAGAACATATACTGACTACAAATTTGCATCGAGTTACACTTTTTAACCTAAACCAAGACTTTCCTAAATAAGTGAATAAGTGATATGAAAGGAACCCGCAACCATATTAAAATATGCAGATTAAATCAGAACAGAATCTAAGTGTAAGTCTAATAAGGGTATGTGAGACTTTTACAACACAAGAGACAATAGATCCGGAGACCAAACTTATTGCTAAATCTTTTCCTTCCATTGTATGAATGAAGCGTCCGGATAATACAACATCAAAACCCAAATCTATCCAAATGAGCAATGGCTAGGCAGCCAAGTAGGACTGTAAGCATAGGCTGACCTCAGAGGGCTGTCGCCTGCAGCTATGATGGGAGCTTGTTAATAGTGCAGCTATAATTACCGGCAGGGAGCGATATGGAGAACTCCAGGATAACAGCCTATAATTAGCTCCAAAACCCATGTGAGGAGCTCAGCAAATTATTAGGAACCAAACCCTTAAGTGTCAGCCTTTTCTCCTAAAAGATGAGTAAATTCTGCTCCTTTTGCTTCATCTTATTACTTCAGGGCAAGTTCTTATACTAAAATAGGCTTGAACGAACCAATAAGAGCTGCTGTGCTGCCCAATACCCAGGCAATTACTGGTGCCTAGGTTACAATGCAACATCTACGCCAGTGTTTCCCAACCGGTGTGCCTCCAGCTGTTGCAAAACGATAACTCCCAGCATGCCCGGACAGCAAGGCTGTCCGGGCATGCTGGGAGTTGTCGTTTTGCAACAGCTAGAGGCGCCCTGGTTGGGAAACCCTAATCTATGCTGACACGCTACAAAAAGAAGGATCATTCTAAATCATTACGTGCAAAAAGTATAAGACTATTTAAAGGGGTACTCCAGTGGAAAACTTTTTTTTATTTTTTATTTACTTACGCCAGAAAGTTAAACAGATTTGTAAATTACTTCTATTAAAAAAATCTTAATCCTTCCAGTACTTATTAGCTGCTGTATACAACAGAGGACATTTTTTTCTTTTTGGAACACGGAGCTCTCTGCTGACATCATGACCACAGTGCTCTCTGCTGACATCTCTTACCATTTTAGGAACTGTCCAGAGCAGCATATGTTTGCTATGAAGATTTTATCCTACTCTGGACAGTTCCTAAAATGGACAGAGGTGTCAGCAGAGAGCACTGTGGTCATGACGTCAGCAGAGAGCTCTGTGTTCAAAAACTAAAATAATTTCCTCTGTAGTATTTAGCAGCTAATAAGTACTGGAAGGATTAAGATTTTTTTAATAGAAGTAATTTACAAATCTGATTAACTTTCTGGCACCGGTTGATTAAAAAAAAATAAAAAAAAGTTTTCCACCGGAGTACTCCTTTAACAATGTAGAAAGGTGGCTGCATCAGACAATAAAGCTTATGAAAGGGAATACTCCTTATGTAAAAAAAAAAAAATCTTAAATATTATACAACGAAAAGTTCTGCTTTCTTTTACATTCTTTTAGAAATGTACTGTAATCAAAATCTTAGTTTGCTGTCAGTGAATGGAACTGATTCTGACCAATGGCAGAGCAGAACAGTGGCAACCCCCCGTTCTGCCCACCCCTGGATGTCGAGGGGATCGTGGGAAGAAGATGGAGGTCGGTACCTGCAGGAGAAGATGCCTGGAGATCCCCGATTGTCGCTGGAGACTGCTGGATCCTGGGTTAGGTAGGGAAACTACAGTGGGGGGGGGGATTGAAAGTGAAAGTAAAGTGATCTTTACTGTGGCAACCACTAGGAAGGCCAAACTGCAACTCCCAGCATGCTGGGAGTTGTAGTTTTGCAACATCTGGAGGGTTACAGTTTGGAGACCACTGTTACAGACCACTGTTACCTAGACTGCCCAGGCATGCTGGGAGTTGTAGTTCTGTAACATCTGTCCCTTCAGATTTAGCAATTTTCCAGAATTTTTTGAAAATTGCTGCTCTACTTTGAAGCCCTCTAATTTTTTCAAAAAGCAAAAATATGTCCATTTTATGATGCCAACATAAAGTGGACATATTGTATTTGTGAATAAAAATAAAATGTATTGTGAATATCCATTTTCCTTCCAAGAATACAGCTTCAAAGTTAGAAAAATGCTAAATTTTCAACATTTTCATGAAATTTTGGGATTTTTCACCAAAAAAGGATGCAAGTAATGCCGAAAATTTACCACCAAAATAAAGTAGAATATGTCACGAAAAAACAATCTCAGAATCAGAATATTCAGTAAAAGCGTTTGAGTTATTAATTCGTAAAGCGACGGTGGTCAGAATTGCGAAAAAGGGTTCAGTCCTTAAAGGGTACCTTTCGTCAAAAAAACTTTTGATATATTATAGATTAATGTATGCAGAATAACTTTCCAATAGCATGTTATTAAAAAATATGCTTCTTTCTATTTAATTTTCCACTTTGAAAAAATGACCACTAGGGGTCTCCCTACCAGTCCTTTTTTATAGATTTCAGACTCATGAACGAGTCCTAAATCTCAGACTGCAGCCGGGACACAGACAAGCAAAGCACTGCTCCCTGACAGTGAGCAGTGCTGAGTTTGTCTGTGTTCCGGCTGCAGTCTGAGATTTAGGACTTCTGCCTGAGTCTGAAATCTATAAATAAGGACTGGTAGGGAGACCCCTAGTGGTAATTTTTCAAAGTGGAAAATTAAATAGAAAGAAGCATATTTTTTATTAACATGCTATTGGAAATTTATTCTGCATACATTAATCTATAATATATCAAAAGTTTTTTTGATGAAAGGTACCGTTTAAGGTGAAAAAGGGCTGCGTCCTTAAAGGGTTAAAGGGGTACTCTGGTGGAAAACTTTTTTTTTTTTTTTTTTAAATCAACTGGTGCCAGAAAGTTAACAGATTTGTAAATTACTTCTATTAAAAAAATCTTAATCTTTCCAGTACTTATTAGCTGCTGAATTCTACAGAGGAAATTCTTTTCTTTTTAGAACACAGTGCTCTCTGCTGACATCATGACCACAGTGCTCTCTTCTGACATCATGACCACAGTGCTCTTTGCTGACACCTCTGTCCATTTTAGGAACTGTCCAGAGCAGCATATGTTTTCTATGGGGATTTTCTCCTACATTGGACAGTTCCTAAAATGGACAGAGATGTCAGCAGAGAGCACTGTGGTCATGATGTCAGCAGAGAGCTCTGTGTTCTAAAAAGAAAAGAATTCCCTCTGTAGTATTCAGCAGCTAATAAGTACTGGAAAGATTAAGATTTTTTTAATAGAAGTGATTTACAAATCTGGTTAACTTTCTGGCACCAGTTGATTGAAAAACATTTTAAAAAAAAGTTTTCCACCGGAGTACCCCTTTAAGTCCTTCCACCATGTTTGTATCCATCTATAGACCTGTTACATTTTATCAATATCATTTTGCAGGTGATGTCTCCTGACCTGACCTCATTATTCCAGATATGGTCTTTATAGACCACTATATGGCTGGATCACAATCTTCCTCTTCCTACTTAAACTTTGGCTATAAAGCCAAACATTCAACTTGCCTACTATCTGGCTACACTGCTGAATCCTTTTGGGGGTGTCAAAAATGATTACCCCTAAGTCCTACATGATCTGAAGTCTCCACTAACAGAGAACGGCCAATACAATAGTATTGTTGCTTTTTCTTTTGTACTGATCACTTTTCTACTAAAGCTGTTATTCTGTACTGATGGGGTTAAACGTTGTAATGTGAATTTTCTCCAGAAGGATGTAGATGCAGTAATCTTGGATATATTCAACTAGCACTCACCTATAACGGTTATATCTGAAGTGAATTTGGAAGCTAATGTTAGTAAGGAAGCAGTTTGGGCTTCCACACAAACCAACAGGACTGTCATACAGACACAGTAGCTCCATGAAGAAAGACAAGACATTTTTATCAAACAACAGTCCCTTCTCTATTGTACAGTATGAGAATCATAACCTTTTTGTGTCTTATTCTCTATAAATACATCTTAGTAGGAAAGTTACATTCCAAAGAATATCAAAATGGACTTTCACTTTCATTAGTAGGTACTTGGCTTCAGAAGAACCCGGCTCATGGCGCTGATCGACCTGACAGGAGGATATGCTTAAAAGAGGATTTATTGACCAGAATGCAACGCGTTTCGCTGCGCATGCGCAGCGAAACGCGTTTCAATCTGGTCAATAAATCCTCTTTTAAGCATATCTTCCTGTCTGGTCGATCAGCGCCGTGAGCCGGGTTCTTCTGAAGCCAAGTACCTACTACCACTTTTACTCCGGAGGGCAGCAGATGACCTTTTTCTACATACCTATTCCATCGTTGTGTATGTGCTTACACAACCACCCAGGGTGAGCAGTTCTAATATATATATATATATATATATATATATATATTTAGCCCCCTGGGTCCAACAATATTATTCTATGGAGCGCTTACTTCCTTGTGTGGTGTCCCGGCACCGTATTGTATACGTTACCTATATAGAGGTCCCCATAGTCAGAGTCCCTAGGACGTCGGGGTCCCTATTTTGTAGTTTTCTCCTTGTCACCTCTCACTTAGTGGATGACTATATAGCAGTTCTATTTAATATTAATATAAGTATAAATATGTATATATTTAGTTATCTACCTGTTCGGAGCATAGCAGGACCTGCGGGTCACGTGAATAGGTTAGAACTCTATGGTTTTGCTACAGGACCTTTGGAGGTTCCCGTGACGTGTTCACCCACAATGCACTGTAACGGTGAGTGACAGTCATTACGGACCAATCCAAACCGGCCAGCCCCTGCCCATATAAGGGAGCTGCGCCATCTTGATCCCTCTCTTGGGTTGCTGACTCTGGAAGAGGTAGGACCTCCGCAACTTACAAGACGATTTACTAGGCCAAAGCCTTGCAGCCTCGGCCTCTAACATAGCGGATAGACTAAGCAATTCCCCGCTACTCACCGCAGGATCACTGGACCTCAATATTCCCCTAAATCCAGCGGATCTCTGCTATACAATCCTTAAGAAGCTAAATTGAGCTTATCTGATCCCAAACAACTGTCAATTGCTGCTCAAGCTATATGTAAAGAGACTCTGTTATCTGGACTGTTACTATTACTACATGCACAGAAATTCCTCAGTAAAAGTTCCTGCAAGTTTTCAGTTAACAGCGGTTGTGGACAATCCTTTATTTCTGCATCACCTATTGCTCTTGGGAAGGGTGGCAATAGGCCTATCAAGAAACACAGCATTTAACCCTCACCCTGGCGTCACGAGTGACAAGGGTTAACAGCGCCCTTAACTATCCTGAACAGCAACACCCTAAATACCCAACACCCCCACAAGACAGTATCCTCTCATCTGCTACCACACTTTTCTCTAGAGCTTTTCACTTTCATTGACACAAACTGGGCGAATGCACTAACTTCTAGGCAGTTTCAAAGCATCTTAGAGTTGAAAATAGCAAAATATTCCAAAAGTCAAGAACGCGTCCTAACTCTTAGGACAGTAAAAGCAGCCCCTCCCCCCATGAGAGAAAGTATCACGATTAATCCCTGTCATGAAAGAATTATGAGCTACGATTACAGAGATTTTAATGTTAAAGAATAAAAAGCAAAAAAGTGTAGCCTCTAAGTGCTTGAGTCGCCGCGCTTTGCTGGAACAGTTTTTAAAAACAATTGTCGCTCTGGGTGATTTCTTTTCTGCAAGAGCGGCTGTCACCGAATGCAGGAAGCTGATGGTCTGTGAACACCGCTGTGCCATTAAGGCTGCACCAAGGAGAATCAAAGTGCTCAACTACTTTGTGGGGTGGGCAGCTCAAATGTGATCTGCCGAAATAAGCTGCCAGACCCAGCAACAAGACTGCCACATTCTGCTCGCTTGTGAAAAGTCTCATGAGCTCTTACACAGTCGAAATGACTGCTACATATTTTTAATCAGTTCTAGTCTCAAAACATTAAACAAGATCTACAATACTAAGCTCTAAAGCAAGTACTATAGCATACTGCCTGATGAAGATACCTGGAAATTCTAGGACAGTCTCCAGGATTAATGAATTGGAAACGCACTATATAGACTAAAGTATTGTGGCACCTAGACATTACACTTACAAATGTTTTTAAGACATTCTAAATCCATAGGCATTAATAGGGAGTGGGTCTCTTTTTGCACAGCTTCCTTTCTTTTGGGAAGACTCTATACAAGAGTTTTGAGATATCTGTGGGAATTACCCGTATTTTTCGCCATATAAGACGCTCCGGCATATAAGACACACCCAATTTTAAAGGGTGAAAATCTAGAAAAAAAAGATTCTGAACCTTAAACCTGCGGACCTCCAGATGTTGCAAAACTACAACTCCCAGCAAGCCCAGGACAGGCCAGGAGTTGTAGTTTTGCAACATCTGGAGGTCCGCAGGTTGAAGACCACTGGAGGAGGTAATACTCACGTGTCCCCGCCACTCCGGATCCGTCACCGCTGCCCTGGATGTCGCCCTCCATCGCTGTCGCCGCGTCCCCGGGGTGTCCCCGTCGCTCCGGAAAGTCTCTGCTGCTGGGTATCCTCGCTCTCCGTCGCCACCATCACATCGCTACGCACGCCGCTCCTATTGGATGACGGGACGGCGTGCGCGACGGCGTGATAACAACGAAGGAGAGTGCTGGCCATGCAGGGGATCCCGGCACGGAGCAGACACCGAGGAGGCAGATAAGGTCCCTCCCAGTGTCCTGTAAGCTGTTCGGGACGCCGCGATTTCACCACGGCGATCCCGAACAGCCCGACTGAGCAGCCGGGTTAGAGTCACTTTCGCTTCAGACGCGGCGGTCAGCTTTGATCGCCACGTCTGAAGGGTTAATACAGGGCATCACCGTGATTGGTGATGTACTGTATTAGCCGCGGGTCCCGGCCGTTGATGGCCGTTGGGACCGCCACGATAGGACAGGTTTTAATGTGTATTTGGGGTATAAGATGCACCAACTATTCCCCCCCAGTTTTTGGGAAGAAAAAGTGCGTCTTGTACGGCGAAAAATACGGTATTGCCCATTTATATAGAAAAGCATTAGTGAGGTCCGAGGGCCTGGCTTGCAGTCTCTGTTCTAATTTATTTCAAAGGTGTTTGATGTGGGTGAGGTTGGGGGCTCGTAATGTAAGCTAGTAATGTTCTCCCATACCAAAACCACCCTACTATGGGGGAGTTTTATCAAAATCTGTGCAGAGGAAAAGTTCACCAGTTGTTCATAGCAACAAATCGGATCGCTTCTTTTATTTTTCAGAGGCATTTTTAAGAATAAAGGAAGAGGTCTGATTGGTTGCTGTGGCCTAAAACAATCCTTACACCTTAGACAGCAGTTATTCCTTATAAAGCCTCCCCACATCTGCACACTTGGTTAAGCCATTTGCGCATGTGTTCTCCAGAGAAATGAGCCGCTGCTAGACTAATGGCTTATCTCCCATGAGAACAATCAGGTATGTTGAAATTTAACATGTCCGATCAATCTTTCATCAACATTGCCAGCTGGGAAAGGTTTGGGACACAACCATACACACAAAAAGTCCGCCTGTCATGTCAGATTCAGCTTGAGTTAATTCTCATTTTGGTCACAATCTGAATAATAAATAGTAGCGTTTTAAATATAATAAGCAGCTTAATGTGATCTGGTTACATCTGACGCTTGGCCAAGGCATTAAAACTACTTGTCGAAATAACAAAATAGTTGGCTTGTCCTGAGACACTTGGATGTGGCAGGTGTTCATCTAAAGTTAATGGCCACCTTTAGTCCCATATCGATGGCTCTCTAGCATCCTGCTTTGGTTACAACTATCCAGTGCTTAGGAGAGTATGATTCAGTGAACTTTGTAAAGAGTAGGGATTCTCAGGCTCTAACAGGAACAAAGAGGCTTCAGGTAGGTAGGTTCAGGTATAAATAGCTTTATTCAGCCAAGATGCAACGCGTTTCACTGCGCAAGCGCAGTGAAACGCGTTGCATCTTGGCCGAATAAAGGTTTTTATACCTGAACCTACCTACCTGAAGCCTCTTTGTTCCTGTCAGCACCTGAGAATCCCTACTCTTTACGAAGTTCACTGAATCATACAAGCTTTTATGGGAAGGCTACAGACGAACACAATAATCTTTGTTCCACACGTGCTGACCATTGTTGTGTATGTCGGTACACAACCGGAGCGGGTAAGAGACCATCTGTATCCCCGTCCTTGTCCGGCATTAGCACGTGTGATCCTCCACAGGGAGCGCCTCTGCTTTGTAGTTTTAGTGCTTAGGCAAGGCATCATAGGACATATTTCCAGAGCTACTAGCTGCAAACAGCATTGGTACAATCAAGATGGCGGACAAAAGCTGTATCTTTTTTCTTCTAAATAGCAAGTTAGAGTTTGCATGGGGTAAAATATAATAATGTTCTTATAATGTTTGCTAGTGATGGGTATATACTGTTAAAAAACTATTAAAGGTGCCATTGCAAAATTCTCTAAGTAACCTTTAGTGGTACAGTATTATAGAAAAATCTGATGAAATTAAACTTACACAATTATTTTCTTCTTGAAGAGTGGACAGTCCAAAGTAAGAGACTCATATTCCCCTCCTTCTCCGCACACATGGACCCCATATTGGGCAGACAGCTGAAACAAACAACGACAATCCTTGATTTCAGATTCTGATCCTGGAGACACTAGGAGTTTTTTTTGTCCAACATGAGGTTCCAAAATAACAGTTTGATTCTGGGTGGAAAAGAAAGGTCTGGTACTAATACTACGGAAGACTAGAGAAGAGATGTTCATAATGCGTCAGACTGCTGCTTCTATGATGAATGCTTAGAATAGGATGTAAAATCTGCCTGCTGATCACTGCTACTGTTAACATGGCAGCAAGAAATTCAGAACTAAGAAATCAGAATTAAGAAAAAGTACCATAATCTGAAGTATTTCTATGATGTATGCAAAAATATTTTGATGGGTCAGCACATCCTGATGGAATATACTATGCTAAACCATTTTATAGGACAGTCATTTTAGGGGTGTGCTATCTTGTATAAGTTAACATGAAGAATGTGTGCAGGCAGACGAGCAGTGCTAAAAACCTAATCAGGCAAAAAACCTAATCAGGCACTGTCAATTAAAGTTTCCACAGATTGGTAGTACAAGTGAATATAAGAAACTTTGTCCTATATAGTGGTGCAAAAAAGTATTTAGTCAGCCACCAATTGTTCAAGTTCTCCCACTTAAAAAGAGTAGAGAGGCCTGTAATTTTCATCACAGGTATACCTCAACTATGAGAGACATAATGAGAAAAAAAGATCTATAAAATCACATGATCTGATTTTTAAAGAATCTATTAGAAAATTATGGTGGAAAATAAGTATTTGGTCAATAACAAAAGTTCATCTCAATACTTTGTTATATACCCTTTGTTGGCAATGACAGAGGTCAAACGTTTTCTGTAAGTCTTCACAAGGTTTTCACACACTGTTGCTGGTATTTTGGCCCATTCCTCCATGAAGATCTCCTCTAGAGCAGTGATGTTTTGGGGCTGTCACTGGGCAACATGGACTTTCAACTCCCTCCAAAGGTTTTCTATGGGGTTGAGATCTGGAGACTGGCTAGGCCACTCCAGGACCATGAAATGCTTCTTATGAAGCCACTCCTTTTCCCAGGCAGTGTGTTTGGGATCATTGTCATGCTGAAAAACCCAGCCACATTTCATTTTCAATGCCCTTGCTGATGGAAGGAGGTTTTCACTTAAAATCTCACGATACATTGCCCCACATTCATACTTTCCGGATCAGTCGTCCTGGTCCCTTTGCTGAAAAACAGCCTAAAGCATGATGTTTCCACCCCCATGCTTCACAGTAGGTATGGTGTTCTTTGGATGCAACTCAGCATTTTTTCTCTTCCAAACACGACAAGTTGAGTTTTTACCAAAAAGTTCTACTTTGATTTCATCTGACCATATGACATTCTCCCAATCCTCTTCTGGATCATCAAAATGCTCTCTAGCAAACTTCAGATGGGCCTGGACATGTACTAGCTTAAGCAGGGGGACACATCTGGCACTGAATGATTTGAGCCCCTGGTGGCGTAGTGTGTTATTGATGGTAGCCTTTGGTACTTTGGTCCCAGCTCCCTGCAGGTCATTCACTAGGCCCCCCATGTGGTTCTGGGATTTTTGCTCACAGTTCTTGTGATCATTTTGACACCACGGGGGAAGATCTTGTGTGGAGCCCCAGCTCGAGGGAGATTATCAGTGGACTTGTATGTCTTCCATTTTCTAATAATTGCTCCCACAGTTGATTTCTTCACACCAAGCTGCTTGCCTATTGCAGATTCAGTCTTCCCAGCCTTGTGCAGGTTTCTGGTGTTCTTTGATGGCTCTTTGGTCTTGGCCAGAGTTTGGAGTGTGACTGTTTGAGGTTGTGGACAGGTGTCTTTTATACTGATAAGTTCAAACAGGTGCCATTAAAGGGGTACTCCACTGGAAAACATAAAAAAAAATGTTTAAATCAACTGGTGCCAGAAAGTTAAACAGATTTGTAAATCACTTCTATTAAAAAATCTTAATCCTTCCAGTACTTATCAGCTGCTTGTTCTTTTCTTTTAGAATTTCCTTTCTGCTTGAGGATTTACTCCTACTCTGGACAGTTCCTAAAATGGACAGAGGTGTCAGCAGAGAGCACTGTGCTCAGGCAGTAAGGAAATTCAAAAAGAAAAGAACTTCCTGTGGATCATACAGCATCTGATAAGTACTGGAAGTACTGGATAAGTAATAGAAGTAATTTACAAATCTGTTAAACTTTTAGGCACCAGTTGAAAAAGAAAAAAGTTTTCCAGTGGAGTACCCCTTTAATACAGATAACGAGTGGAGGACAGAGGAGACTCTTAAAGAAGAAGTTACAGGTTTGTAACTTTAAATCTTGCTTGTTTGTAGGTGACCAAATACTTATTTTTCTACCATAATTTGCAAATAATTTTTTTTTAAAAATCATACAATGATTTTATGGATTTCTTTTTCTCATTACATCTCTCATAGTTGAGGTATACCTAAGATGAAAATTACAGGCCTCTCATCTTTTTAAGTGGGAGAACTTGCACAATTGCTGGCTGACTAAATACTTTTTTGCCCCAATGTATTTTAGACAAAAATGCTTTGCTTTAGTAAAGAATAATGGATATATACAGTTCTGGTGCATCTCCAAGTTTAAAGCAATTTATTTATAAAAAGAGGCATAAAATTACAGGCAGGTAGTGGCACTTTCAACACGTTTCAAGCTTGTACCAAATGCTTTCTCCAGTGTGATGCACATACTTAAAGAGTTCGGTACAAACTCGAAACATGTTGAAAGTGCCACTACCTGTCTGTAATTTAATGCAGCACTTGGTATTTTTTTGCATAAAAATAGTGTGTTTTGTGAGGCTTTTTTAGGACGAAGCCTATTTTGACCTTAAGGACCAGGCCAATTTTCGTTTTTGCACTTTCGTTTTTTCCTCCTCCCCTTCTAAAAATCATAAAACTTTCAATTTTGCACATGCAGACCCATATAAGGGCTTGTTTTTTTGCGCCACCAATTGTACTTTGTAATGACATCAATCATTTAATAAAATCTGCCCGTAGCAACCGGGACCCACCGAGCTTAAAGCGTTCTCCGCTCGTGAGAACGGTTTAAACCCTGTTAATGGAACCAGGGCGTACAGGTACGCCCTTGGTCCTTAAGTCCCAGGATGCCAGGAAGTACCTGTACGCCCATGGTCCTGGTGGGGTTAAAAGTGCCCTCTAAAGGCAATTTTATAAGCCAGGTCTGATCTGGCTTAGTTTTGCATCTTTATGCCTATGTGCGACATTCGCACTTCATATACTCATGACCACTGAACAGTGAAAACTGAAAATTGTTTAGGTAAGGCTGTTCCCACAAAAGTTGCAGAAAAAAAAAAAAAAAGGCTTAGGTGAACAATGCAAAATTTGGAGTGTAAGCAAAAAAAACCCTCTAAATGCAATGATAAACCACTGGGAACGGAGTTCCTGCAATTATTTTTTTACTGAGAGAGATTCATCAAAACCTGTCCAGAGAAAAAGTTGACCAGATTCCCATAGCAACAATCAGATCGCTTCTTTCATTTTTAAAAAGACCTCAGCAAAATGAAAGAAGCAATATGATTGGTTGCTATGGGCAACTCAGCAATTTTTCCTCTGGAAAGGTTTTGATAAATTTCCCCCACGGTTCCCATTAGCAGGAATCCTGCAGGACCTGCCCAGAAGCGGAAACCTTGGGTGAGTTCCCACACTTTTTTTGCTAGGACTTGACCCCTGGTCATATGTCTGTCTTTTTCTAACCATATACAGTGACCCCTCGACTTATGATGGCCTCGACATATGATCATTTCAACATATGATGGCCTCTCAGAGCCCATCGTATGTTGAAGGCAGCATCGACATATGATGCTGCTGTGTGTCGGGGCCATCATACAAACAGCTATCTGACAGCGCTGACAACTTCAGCAACTGACAGATAGTTGTTTAATGTGCCCCGTGTGTCCCGTTCTGCCTCCTGTTACTCACATGCTGTCCTGCTAACTCATACAGGCTTCCACTGTGAGCTCTGTGTAAGCCCCGCCCCCCCAGTGCAGCCATAACCAATAGCCTGCAGCATCTTGCTGCAGACATCCAATGAGCTGCTGGCTGCCCTCCCCTTCCTTTATTAAGGAGCTGTAGTCGGCAGGATCGTAATGGAGGACATTCTGTCCCCCCCTGAAGGTATTTAAAGAACTGTACAGTACTGTATGCAATGTCACACATTACACACAATACACCCCATACATCAATGTTTCCCTATCAGTGTGCCTCCAGCTGTTGCAAAACTTAAAACTCCCAGCATGCCCAGACAGTCAATGGCTGTACATGCATGCTGGGAGTTGTAGTTGTGCAACAGCTGGAGGCACCCTGGTTTGTTAAACACTCCCCATACACTCCACATACAATGGTCATCCCAGAACCAATTAGCAGTTTCCCATAGAGATATGTATTCAACATACAATGGTTCCGAGGCCCCAGAACCAATTACCATTTTTACATAGACATATGTACTCGACATATGATGGTTTCAACATATGATGGTTCTTCTGGAACCAATTAATATCATATGTTGAGGGACCACTGTATTGTTTAGACAGCAGTACATCTCTCTCTGTGATAGTTTGCTACAGTGTATGACTTGCGGTAGTGTTTCTTCTTATAAATATGCTCTCCTCCTTTACCGTATTGATTCCCTTTAACCTCTTAAGGACCCAGGGCGTATGGATACGCCCTCACACCCTGGGCCTTAAGGACCCAGGGCGTATCCATACGCCCTGTCGTTTTCCGGTCTCCGCTGCTCGCCGGGCGGAGATCGGAACGGCATGCCTACTGATATCGTTCAGTAGGCATGCCGTGCAAATGCCTAGGGGGGTCCCGGGACCCCCGCATGTCGGCGATCGGCACAGATAGCGGACGAATTCAAGTCCGCGATCTGCGACGATTCCGGTTATTCGGGTCACTTGTGACCCGATGACCCGGAAAAGGAAGGTGATCAGCGGTGTACGATACACCGCCAATCACCTCCAGTTGCTGGGGAGCGGTGACAATACTGTCACGGCCCCAGCAACGCTGCTATTGGCCGGCGATCGTCGGCCAATAGCAGTGCAGCAGAGGAGGGGTTAACGGTCCCCTCACGCAGATTTGCCCGCTCGCTGAGATCAGTCAATGGGCAGAGCTGAGTGAAGAGTGCCGGAGCTCCCTCAGAAAGAAGAGGAGCCCCTAGATCAGGGTCAGCTTGTTGCAGGGAAAGGTAGGGTAAAAAAGTAAAACAAAAGGGAAAGTAAAAGTAAAAAAAAAAAAAAAGTAACCCCCCCGAACCCCTAATAGGTCCCCAAGGGTCCGCTGTCACCTGATCCGTGTGACCCCGGGCCCTATTAGGGGTTCAGGGCGCTGCGTGTGCCACCACTTTTATTTTATTTTTTGGCCGCAGCTTTTTTTTTTTTTCTGTTAGTTACTCCAAGCACCACACACTACATACTTCCCTAAGTTTTTTTTTCAGTGACAGCCTGGTCAATCACATGGTGGAGCAAACATACTTGTATACCCAGCAGTTCATTGCCCACCACCCCAATTCGTTTTTGGCCAGGTCCAATGAATGGCGCGCCATTGATGCAGCGGAAATGAGGACATTTTGGGGCCTCACGCTGCATATGGGCCTGGACAAAAAAACAAGTGTCTGTCATTACTGGAGCGGGGACGTCCTCTCTCAGACCCCGTTTTACAGTATGGCGATGACACGAAAGCGGTACGAGGCGATTCGTAAATGCCTGCATTATGCAGATAATGAGGCATGTCCACCCCGAGGTGATCCCGCCTATGACCGGCTTTACAAAGTGAGGCCGGTCATCGATCACTTTGGGGCCAAATTTTTTGAGGCCTTCGTACCGCTCAGGGACCTCTCGGTAGAGGAGTCTCTCATCAGTTTTAAGGGGAGACTCATCTTCCGCCAGTATATTCCCTCGAAGCGGGCGCGGTATGGCGTGAAGCTCTATAAACTCTGCGAGAGTACCTCCGGGTACACTTCCAAGTTTAGAGTATATGAGGGACGAGATTCCTGTATTGAACCCCCAGAATGTCCCCCCACTCTGGGTGTTAGTGGGAAAATCGTTTTGGAACTTATGCACCCATTGCTGGATAAGGGTTTCCACGTATACGTGGATAACTTTTATACCAGCATCCCTCTGTTCAAATCCCTTTCCGCCAGATCCACGTCTGCTTGTGGGACCGTGCGTAAGAACCAGAGAGGCCTCCCTCTAAATTTTGTTAAGACGCCTATTCCCAAGGGTGAGTCCCGTGCCCTGACCCATGATAACCTGTTGTTGGTCAGGTGTAAGGATAAGAGGGATGTCCTTATACTCACCAATATTCATGGGAACGGCAGCACCTCTGTCCCTGTGCGAAGTACCGTGGGACCGGTCCTCAAGCTCGATTGTATTCTGGACTACAATCGGTATATGGGGGGAGTTGATCTCTCAGATCAAGTCCTCAAGCCATACAACGCCATGCGGAAAACACGGGCATGGTACAAAAAAGTTGCGGTCTACTTGGTACAGGTTGCCATGTACAACGCTTTTGTACTATCCCAGTACGCTGGCAACACAGGGACATTCCTCCAGTACTAAGAAGAAGTCCTAAGGTTCCTGTTCTTTGCTGACCGGGAAAGAGCAGGGTCTGGAGTTATAGGCAGAGTATATGCAGAGTGTGTCGCAGGAAGGGGAGACGGAAGGACACCATGTATCAGTGCGACACTTGCCCAGATAATCCGGGCCTCTGCATAGGCTGCTTCAGGGAGTATCACACTTCCATGGAGCACAAAATTTTCCCTTTTCATTTTAATTTTCCATAATTTGACCAATGTACCAAGTCCAGAGTACATTCAAAATTGTTAACCCCATAAATCACTAAATTGCCCAAAAAATCTGAAAAAAAACCTGATAAGACCTCTGGGGACTGTTTTTTCAGAAATGGGTCATAGGTCACTGAGTCACTATCATCGGAGACTTTTTATGTTGCCTCAAATGCGCAGCGCTCTCTCTCCACCTGAGCGGGTGCGCATTTGAGGCAACAGGTTAGGGACGGCCACACACATCACATTCCCAGAATGATGATTCAGAGCATAGGGTTTGGGGCGGGCATATTTTTTTTTAGTTTTGGCTATGCTCTGGGTCATCATTCTGGGAACATATCCTGTTTTATTATTTTATGATTTATAGTTTTCTGGCCCACTGTACCCCATATTACGGGCCTCTGTACCCCACCTGTCTACCCCAGTTACGGCCTGTTGTCCCCCATAGTGTTCCCCTATTTTAGGGCTCAGTGCTCCCCCCATTAACGCTCCTTGAGGGGGGTCCCACATCCTGGCTGCTATAATAAGCTCAAGGCCCCTGACTGACCTCCCACTCCAAGACCTGGTGTGCCCCCACGGAGCGAAAATCATCAAAAATTGAGGTATGTCCTTAAAAATTTTGGGGGGTCTTTTCTGCTATTAACCCTTGTAAAAATGTAACATTTTGGGGAAAACCCATATTTTAGTGAAAAAAAAAATAATAATTTCCATATGCAAAAGTCGTGAAACCCCTATGGGGTATTAAGGCTTACTTTACCCCTTGTTACGTTCCTCAAGGGGTCTATTTTCCAAAATAGTATGCCATGTGTTTTTTTTTTTGCTGTCCTGGCACCATAGGGGCTTCCTAAATGCGACATGTCCCCCCCATTTCAGCAAAGTTTGCAAATGTGACTCCTTCTCTTCTGAGCATTGTAGCGCCCCTGCAGTACACTTCAGGTCCACTTATGGGGTACCTCCATACTCAGAAGAGATGGGGTTACAAATTTTGGGGGGTCTTTTCTGCTATTAACCCTTGCAAAAATGTGAAATTTGGGGGGAAACACATTTTAGTGAAAAAAAATAATAATTTTTCTACATATGCAAAAGTCGTGAAACCCCTGTGGGGTATTAAGGCTCACTTAATTCCTTGTTACATTCCTCAAGGGGTCTAGTTTCCAAAATGGTATGCTATGTGTTTTTTTTTTGCTGTCCTGGCACCATAGGGGCTTCCTAAATGCGACATGCCCCCCGAGCAAAATTTGCTCTCAAAAAGCCAAATATTACTCCTTCTCTTCTGAGCATTGTAGTTCGCCCATGGTGCACTTCAGGTCCACTTATGGGGTACCTCCATACTCGGAAGAAATGGGGTTACAAATTTTGGGGGGTCTTTTCTGCTATTAACCCTTGCAAAAATGTGAAATTTGGGGGGAAACACACTTTTAAGTGAAAAAATAAATAAACATTTTTACATATGCAAAAGTCATGAAACCCCTGTGGGGTATTAAGGCTCACTTAATTCCTTGTTACGTTCCCCAAGGGGTCTAGTTTCCAAAATGGTATGCCATGTGTGTGTTTTTTGCTGTCCTGGCACCATAGGGGCTTCCTAAATGCGACATGCCCCCCCGAGCCAAATTTGCTCTCAAAAAGCCAAATATTACTCCTTCTCTTCTGAGCATTGTAGTTCGCCCATAGTGCACTTCATGTCCACTTATGGGGTACATCCATACTCGGAAGAGATGGGGTTACAAATTTTGGGGGGTCTTTTCTGCTATTAACCCTTGCAAAAATGTGAAATTTGAGGGGAAACACACATTTTAGTGGAAAAAAAAATATTTTTTTTACATATGCAAAAGTTGTGAAACACCTGTGGGGTATTAAGGATCACTTAATTACTTGCTACGTTCCTCAAGGGGTCTAGTTTCCAAAATGGTATGGCATGTGGGGGGTTTTAGCTGTTCTGGTACCAGGGCTTCCTAAATGCAACATGCCCCCCAAAAACCATTTCAGAAAAACGTACTCTCCAAAATCCCCTTGTCGCTCCTTCGCTTCTGAGCCCTCTACTGCACTCCGCCAAACACTTTACATAGACATATGAGGTATGTGCTTACTCAAGAGAAATTGGGCTAAAAATATAAGTATAAATTTTCTCCTTTTACCCCTTGTAAAAATTTAAAAATTGGGTCTACAAGAACATGCCAGAGTAAAAAATGAAGATTGTGAATTTTCTCCTTCACTTTGCTGCTATTCCTGTGAAACACCTAAAGGGTTAAAATGCTGACTGAATGTCATTTTGAATACTTTTGGGGGTGCAGTTTTTATAATGGGGTCATTTGTGGGGTATTTCTAATATGAAGACCCTTCAAATCCACTTCAAACCTGAACTGGTCCATGAAAAATAGTGAGTTTGAAAACTTTGTGAAAAATTGGAAAATTTCTGCTGAACTTTGAAGCCCTCTGGTGTCTTCCAAAAATAAAAACTCATCAATTTTATGATGCAAACATAAAGTAGACATATTGTATATGTGAATACATTTTTTTTTTATTTGGAATATCCATTTTCCTTACAAGCAGAGAGCTTCAAAGTTAGAAAAATGCAACATTTTCAAATTTTTCATCTAATTTTGGGATTTTTAACCATGAAAGGATGCAAGTTATCACTATGTTAAAGTAGAATATGTCACGAAAAAACAATCTCGGAATCAGAATGATAACTAAAAGCATTCCAGAGTTATTAATGTTTAAAGTGACAGTGGTCAGATGTTCAAAAAATGGCCGGGTCCTAAGGTGTAAAATGGCCGGGTCCTTAGGAGGTTAAGTAATTAAAAGTCTCTATCATATCATATCCCCTGTCTCATCTTTATTACAAACTATACATGTCAAGGTCCTTTAACGGTCAGTTTTATCCTGCAATCCATGTACTAGTTTATCAGCTGTTCTCTGAATTCTCTCTAGAGTATCTATATCCTTCTGGACATATGGCCTCCAGTACTGCGAACAATACAGCAAGGGAGGTTTCATCAGTGTCCTGTACAGCGGCATTAGCACTTTTCTCTTTCTACTGCTAATACCTCTCCCTATACACCCAAGCATTCTGCTAGCATTTCCTGCTGCTCTAAGGCATTGTCTTCCTACCTCTAAGTCTTCTGGAAAAATTACCCCTAAATCCCTTCCATCAGATACTGAAATATTCTACAGTCTGCCCTTGGGTTTTTTTTGTCCAAGAAGCATTTTCTTGCACTTATCCACAAGTTAACAAATCCACAAGTTAACAGATGAAAAAAAACAAAATGTTGCTGTAAGCAGCAGAATGTGTTTTTCACTGAATTACGTGATCATTAAAAAAAAAAAATAAATAAATAAAATAAAAAAAGATAGAATTCTTTTGCTGTATCCAATAGTGTAGTCTACTGCGCTTTTGCTTACAGTAAAATTAAACATAATAAAAATGCAAAATGCAGTGTGAACCCAGCAGTGTAAGTTCACAAAGTTTAATGAAAACTGTAAAAGCATGTGACTGCTGCAGCCAATCACTGGCCTTAGCAGTCTAACATTGTACCCTGTGAGGATCGTGACTGGTTGTAGCAGCCAAGGTATACAGGCATGTTACCAATACTGGAAAGTAAGCACAGAAGAGCGGGAAGGACATGAATGAAAGCACTGAAATGGAAGGGGATTTATGAGTTAAATAATGGATGGTCCGTTCTGTTATTTCCTTTTTTTAGCACTGAAAAAACATTGGAGAGATAGGAAAGCAAGGAAATGGGATATTGGCCTTTATTTACTAATAGTGGAGTGTAGGTTTCTTTGTGGGTTTTAATTCCCTACAATTTATTTTCCACGGTATTTACTAAGGTTTCCCTACATTTTTCACTTTCCCTACACTTTGCTTTTTTTTTTTTACACATGCTCTGATCTGTAGGGTTTTCCTCAGCTGAAATGCACAACATTTTCTGTGGAAACCTTAATAAATATGTTGGCTTTTGGTGAAAATGTCTGGGCCACGCCCCTTTCGACGACCACACCCCCTTTCATCGCCGGCCATGCCCCTTTTCTGGTTTTCTTAGCAAAATGGAGAGTTAGTGTTACGCCTAGCGCTCCGGGTCCCCGCTCCTCCCCGGAGCGCTCACGGCGCCTTTCTCCCCGCAGCTCCCCGGTCAGTCCCGCTGACCGGGAGCGCTGCTCTGTCATGGCCGTTGGGGATGCGATTCGCACAGCGGGACGCGCCCGCTCGCGAATCGCATCCCAGGTCACTTACCCGTTCCCGTCCCCTGCTGTCATGTGCTGGCGCGCGCGGCTCCGCTCTCTAGGGCGCGCGCGCGCCAGCTCCCTGAGACTTAAAGGGCCAGTGCACCAATGATTGGTGCCTGGCCCAATTAGCTTAATTGGCTTCCACCTGGTCCCTGACTATATCTATCCTCCTCCCATGCACTTCCTTGCCGGATCTTGTTGCCCTTGTGCCTAGTGAAAGCGTTTTGTGTGTTTAAAGCCTGTGTACCAGAACTTCTGCTATCTCCCCTGACTACGAACCTTGCCGCCTGCCCCCGACCTTCTGCTACGTCCGACTTTGCTTCTGCCTACTCCCTTGTACCTCGCCTATCTTCAGCAGCCAGAGAGGTGAGCCGTTGCTAGTGGATACAACCTGGTCACTACCGCCGCAGCAAGACCATCCCGCTTTGCGGCGGGCTCTGGTGAAAACCAGTAGTGTCTTAGAACCGGTCCACTAGCACGGTCCTCGCTATCCCTCTCTGGCACAGAGGATCCACCTCCTGCCAGCCGGCATCGTGACAGTAGATCCGGCCATGGATCCCGCTGAAGTTCCTCTGCCAGTGGTCGCTGACCTCCCTACGCTGGTCGCCCAGCAAGCTCGTCAGATCGCCCAACAAGATCACCAGCTGTCGTACTTGACCACCATGACACAGCAACTCCAGTCACAACTACAGCAAGTACAGTCACAGCTACAGCAGCAACAACCATCTCCTCCGCCAGCTCCTGCACCCCTTCCGCAGCGAGTGGCCACTCCTAGCCTCCGCCTGTCCTTGCCGGACAAATTTAATGGGGACTCTAAGTTTTGCCGTGGCTTTCTTTCGCAATGTTCCCTGCACATGGAGATGATGTCGGACCAGTTTCCTACTGAAAGGTCTAAGGTGGCTTTCGTAGTCAGCCTTCTGTCTGGAAAAGCTCTGTCATGGGCCACACCGCTCTGGGACCGCAATGACCCCGTCACTGCCTCTGTACACTCCTTCTTCTCGGAAATTCGAAGTGTCTTTGAGGAACCTGCCCGAGCCTCTTCTGCTGAGACTGCCCTGCTGAACCTGGTCCAGGGTAATTCCTCCGTTGGCGAGTACGCCATACAATTCCGTACTCTTGCCTCTGAACTATCCTGGAATAATGAGGCTCTCTGCGCGACCTTTAAAAAAGGCCTATCCAGCAACATTAAAGATGTTCTGGCCGCACGAGAGACTCCTGCTAACCTGCATGAACTCATTCATCTAGCCACTCGCATTGACATGCGTTTTTCTGAGAGGCATCAAGAGCTCCGCCAGGAAAAAGACTTAGATCTCTGGACACCTCTCCCACAGTCTCCACTGCAATCTGCGCCTAGGCCTCCCGCCGAGGAGGCCATGCAAGTGGATCGGTCTCGCCTGACCCTGGAAGAGAGGAATCGCCGTAAGGAAGAGAATCTTTGTCTGTACTGTGCCAGTACTGAACATTTTTTGGTGGATTGCCCAATCCGTCCTCCACGTCTGGGAAACGCACGCTCGCACCCAGCTCTCGTGGGTGTGGCGTCTCTTGATGCTAAGTCGGCTTCTCCACGTCTCACGGTGCCTGTTCGGATTTCTACTTCAGCCAGCTCTTCCCTCTCAGCCGTGGCCTGCCTGGACTCTGGAGCTTCTGGGAATTTTATTCGGGAGTCCTTAGTGAATAAATTCCGCATTCCGGTGACCCGTCTTGTCAAGCCACTCCACGTTTCCGCGGTCAACGGAGCCAGGTTGGATTGCACCGTGCGTTTCCGCACGGAGCCCCTCCTAATGTGCATCGGACCTCATCACGAGGAAATTGTATTTTTGGTCCTTCCTAATTGCACTTCTGAAGTTCTCCTTGGACTACCCTGGCTTCAACACCATTCCCCAACCCTGGATTGGTCCACTGGGGAGATCAAGAGTTGGGGCCCCTCTTGTTCCAAGGACTGCCTTCAACCGGTTCCCAGTACTCCCTGCCGTGACCCTGTGGTTCCTCCTGTATCCGGTCCCCCTAAGGTCATTAAGGACTCTGCCTGCCACAGGAAATGCCTCTCCCCCCCTCCCAGTCCCATCAGGCAAGCCCCTGTGTCCCCGCATGGCCCTCGTCCTGGTGTCACACTGCCCCGTGCCAGGTCTCGCCCTCTGCCCTCTCTCCCCATTCCTACTCCTGCTGTTCTGCCTGCCGTTGAGGAATCCCTCCATCCTTTCCCGGTGTCCTCATCCCAGGGGAGGCAGTTACCGGATAAAGAGAAGGGGAGACCTAAGGGGGGGGGGGTACTGTTACGCCTAGCGCTCCGGGTCCCCGCTCCTCCCCGGAGCGCTCACGGCGCCTTTCTCCCCGCAGCTCCCCGGTCAGTCCCGCTGACCGGGAGCGCTGCTCTGTCATGGCCGTTGGGGATGCGATTCGCACAGCGGGACGCGCCCGCTCGCGAATCGCATCCCAGGTCACTTACCCGTTCCCGTCCCCTGCTGTCATGTGCTGGCGCGCGCGGCTCCGCTCTCTAGGGCGCGCGCGCGCCAGCTCCCTGAGACTTAAAGGGCCAGTGCACCAATGATTGGTGCCTGGCCCAATTAGCTTAATTGGCTTCCACCTGGTCCCTGACTATATCTATCCTCCTCCCATGCACTTCCTTGCCGGATCTTGTTGCCCTTGTGCCTAGTGAAAGCGTTTTGTGTGTTTAAAGCCTGTGTACCAGAACTTCTGCTATCTCCCCTGACTACGAACCTTGCCGCCTGCCCCCGACCTTCTGCTACGTCCGACTTTGCTTCTGCCTACTCCCTTGTACCTCGCCTATCTTCAGCAGCCAGAGAGGTGAGCCGTTGCTAGTGGATACGACCTGGTCACTACCGCCGCAGCAAGACCATCCCGCTTTGCGGCGGGCTCTGGTGAAAACCAGTAGTGTCTTAGAACCGGTCCACTAGCACGGTCCTCGCTATCCCTCTCTGGCACAGAGGATCCACCTCCTGCCAGCCGGCATCGTGACAGTTAGTTGGGGTTTTTTCAATTCTGGCGCAATACGCCAGAATCTGGTGCACAACCCAACAAAACATGTCGGGGTTGCAATAGTAAATGAGGGCTATTATGTGCATTCTGCATTCATTGATCAAAAAAATGTATGCAAAACTCTTTAAAACTAATTTACAATTATAAAAGTAACAAAGACAAATTGCTTATAAAACTTTTTAAAAACCTGAATGTTTTAGAAAACATATATTACACATATATTACACGTAATCATATTTAAAGCACACAGCAATTTAGGTTAGTAATATAAAATCAATGAGGTTGTAAGCATGAGACATAACCATTAAAAAAAATTATGTATAAAAAAAAAACATATTTTTCTTTTCTATACAATAGAGAGAAATTTGATTTCACAAAGGTTTCCGTGCATGCACTTAAATATGCCCGAGGTCTTTTTACCATACTGTTGTCATGGGGATAGTAAAAGCACAAGATTCTGTATGATCCTCCCCACTGTATATGGCCATGCTTCCTTTGCCACTGCTTTTATATAGCTGTGATAGTGCTGGCATTACAAGAGATTTTTATTCTCCTGAATGAGATCACAAACTTACCTTGACAACAGAAATCCTTTAGCATATATGTATGTAGACTGCAAAGGTTGTCATTTAATATAAGACATATAAAGTATGTAAAAATCCAGATCTCTCCTAGAGTATCTAAATAGTACTCTGATACAGTGGGGGGGACAAAATGGCCCATACACTGAAATCCTGTCTGAAGTTTCTTTATTCTTAAATGGCTTAATCAGTGAAAATGGATTATACAAACACGTGTATGAAAATCTTTTCTGGCGAGTTGTGATATTGCTCATAGGCACTTGGGTCGCCCAAGCTTTAGTACTGCAGGACACAACTACAGCTCAGTTTTTAACCATGTGTTTTTGTGAAGCTGCAATAAATCAGTTTTTTCCTATGTCAAAGCAATAACAAATTACACTTTAAAAACTGACCTGCATCAGATGAGGCCTCATTTCTTCCAGCGACTTTCCAAGGTGTTTTTTAGGATCTAACCCTAAAAATGTTAAAGCAAAGTTATGATCACTGAACTTTTGAATGCCAAAGATACAAGCATGTAAGAAGCTGACAGCACATGCAGGGCATCTTTCTCTCTCTTTTGGGATCTGTCAATTTGCTCCTGTCAATTTTATCCCCTTCAGGATACAGCCGATTTTGGCCTTAACCCCTTAAAGGAAAACGGTCAGCTTGCTCCCCCCGCACTAACCAGCAGTAGTGCTTGGGACGCTGATCAGTTTGATGCCTACAGTGCCCAGATCTGCCATGCCGTTCGGCCGAAGTCTTTGTTTTTCTGTATATCTCCAGAGGGAGAGGCAGAGGGAGGGGAGGAATGTTGATGAGCTGGGTGGCGCTGCGGACGAGCGGCATTGACGTCGGAGTGGCTGTTACGCCGCCTGTGCCAATTAGCAACTAATTAGCATATACAGAAGAATGACAAAATTGAAAAAAAAAAATGCAATTTTGTAACTTTTGGGGGATTCTGTTTCTACGCAGTACATTTTTTGGTAAAAATGACACCTGATCTTTATTCTGTAGGTCAATATGGTTAAAATAATACCCTACTTCTATAGGTTTGATTTTGTCGTACTTCTGTAAAAAGCATAATTACATGCACGAAAATTTATACATTTAAAAATGTCCTGTTCTGACCCCTATAACTTTTTTTCCCTGTATACGGGGATGTATGAGGGCTCATTTTTTGCCCCGTGATCTGAAGTTTTTATCTGTACCATTTTTGTTTTGATCTCACTTTTTGATCGCTTTTTTGTCCACAAAAAAAGCATGTTTGAATTTGCCCTATTTTGATCACCCATTTTTCCGTATACAGGATTGTATGAGGGCTAATTTTTGTGTTGGGATCTGTATTTTTTTTTTTTTGTGCTATGGTACTTTGCATATATCTGAGTATTTGATCCCATTATATTTTTTTTTTTCTGGAATGTGATGTGACCAAAACAATTTTGGAATTATTCTTTTTTTACGTTTGCACCATTCATCGTACGGGATAATTTACATTTGCATTTTGAGTGCGGCAATACCAAATATGTTTATTAATTCTTTTTTTTACGCTTTTTGGAAGTAAAATGGGAAAAAGGGGTGATTTACATTTTTATTGTTGGAGGGGCTTTATTACTTTTTCTTTACACTTTTTATGTCCCCATAGGGGACAATTTATAGCAATCATTTGATTTCTAATACTGCATAGCACTGATCAGCATTATCAACGATCTTCTTCTCTGGTCTGCTCAATGTCAGATCAGAGAAGATGATGCCAGGGGGCGGACGGAGGCAGGTGAGGGGAACTCCGTCTGCCATCTTGGCTGATCTCATCCCCACGGCCGTGCCGTGGGCGATCAGTTCAGACTTTTAAAATGTGTTGATCACGACATCTGAGGGGTTAATGGCGGGCATCCCGATCGCTGATGTCTGCCATTACCGGCGGGTCCTTGGCTGCTGACAGCAGCCGGGACCTGCCGTGCATGATGCGAGCGTCACTCTGGTGCTTGCGTCATGTATGGGACATAAATGTACATCCTGGTGTGCCAAGCCCCAGTGCATCAGGACGTACATTAACGTCCTATGTCCTTAAGGGTTTTTTATTTTACATGCCAAGAGTTATGATTGGTCAGGGTCTGGGTGTTCAAGCCCACAGCCATCGCCAGAACGAGGAAGGAGAGGCACTCCGTTAAAGCACTCAGCATTTTTATTGTGGTTTTGCCTTGCAAAAGATCCATAACAAACAAACAAAAAGCAACTGATGGATGAACTTATCTCAGCTTAGACAAAGAATGACCGTATGACTGAACACTGTAAGGAACTTGCACTCTAGGTCTGTACGAGTTAAAGGTAATCCGTCACCAGCATCCCCAGAACTTGAGTAATAGTGCGGGTGATGCTGATTACCTTTATTTTTATATGTGGCCCCGTTCTGGAGTTATACCTGAAAATCCAAATATGCAAATGAAGTGCTTTTGTGCACTGGGAAGGGCGTTCCCAGCCCCTCGATGTGTGTGGATCTCTGCTCCTCAGTGACTGCCTGATCAAGACCTGATCTGTACCTGTTACATGCTGGAGGTGTAGAACCTGTAATGATGTCAAAATCATGTGACCAGTACATGTAGGATGAGCAGTGCCGGATAGAATATGGCTGAAGGACCTGTCATCATGATTATGTGACAGGACTGGGCAGATCTAGAGTTAAATGTTCCCTGTACAGAATGGAGCGCAGGTCAATGAATATTTATGTGTTGTACAGGGCCAAGACAGGTAGGAAGAAGAGGGCACCAAGGGGCTGGGGCCATTCTCAGTGCACCAAAGCATTTCATTTGCCTATTTAGATTTTCAGCCATAAGTCAGGAATGGTAACAGCACTGTAATCATGCACTTTTACCCTGTACTGGCAGGTTAGTGCGGGTGATGCTGGTGACATATTCCCTTTAAATATTTTACTTGGCAAAAGGATCAAATATTTTATTATTATGTTTTTCTTGTGAAACAAAGTGTATTTAGGATTATTTGATATGCCTGTACTGAAATGCACTGCAAATCAAATGTAACAAAAAGCTGCTTTTTGAACATATCTATTAATTTGGCAAACAACGTAAATAAATATTATTATTATTATTATGCAGCCGTCCTGTGCAGCAACTAAGTGAGACAGGTAGAGAAGAGCTTGAAATGCTCCCCTGCCTTGTTCTGGCGTTCTGTGGGGGTCTGAACACCCAGACTCCAACAAACTTTTGACATGTGGCACAAACACCTTAAACTTAAAAAGGTATAAAACTAGAAAAATACAGTAGTTATTTGATGTGTGACCTTGGAAAGAGGTGATAGGTCCCACACTGGCAAATGGCAATTCTAATGTGCTGAGGCAGTAAAATTAAATGCCCCACCTCTGACAGTCCTAAGCCCATACTATTCACGTTTTCCAGATGATGTCATGACACAAAGGAAAAGTAAAGTGACTGTCTTTTACTTCAATGGACACTGTCAGATACAAAAACTTATATGTTGTCCATCTTGGCAAAACATTAACACTTTGAATAGCAAAGCCAACTTGATCCCTTAAAAAAAAGTTTGGGGTAGCTAGCTGGCTCCACTGTAGTCTAAGCAGTGAAGAGATGATTACATCTCTGCTAACAATTATCCTGAGCTAAGGAAAGCATAATATGACAATTAGCAATGTTGATCTATGACCTTTGACCTCTGTAATACTGGTCTAAATGTGTGAAATGTCAGTGATACTATAGTTAGTTTCCGAAGCAAAGCAGTTTACCCCTTATGGACCAAAGTGTGTTGGGGCCTAAACAACCAGATACTTTATTGATTTTATGGTTTACCAATTTTTTTTTATTTGTTGGGCAATCAAAATAATTTTTGGCAGTTTATGTTTTGGTGAGTTCATTTAGTATCTTTTTAGAGCGTTTCAAGTGGATCCCCATTCTTTATCACAGATGCATCTGTGATAAAGTGCGGGGACCCAATCGAAACACATCCAGATAACCTGTCCCAAGTACACTGAAGTGTGAACGATGGTTTATCTGTGATTCATCAATAAAAGCTGAAAGTTTTAACTCAAGTGCTGGATCAACCTTTCTTTTCTTGTGTTATTTTTCCTCACTTGTATAAAAGACATGCAGAAGCCTTAGTCATAGGGTAAAAAAAGCACCTGTCATGACAGTCTGTGACAGAGCGGATCTGGGTCAGCTGAAACCCAGTATTTCTGGTTTTCTGGATGGTACCTGATGATCAATAAATGCAATGATCCTGACAAAGTCTATATCCATGACATAGTGCTCACTAAGTGAAATGTAGACAGAAAAAAAGAGGACAGAAGCAACTGTAAAACACTTGTATATACTCCTAAAGGGTCCCTTGTTGTCTCAAGACTGCAGGAGCTTTAAACAAGAGCATTTTCAATGGAGTGGGTTTAAAGCCCAGGATGAAACAGGTTAAGATAAATAGACCTTATTTTTTGCTTATACATTCAGGGGTATTGATATTTATCAGATGATGGCTGTGATGACAGGAATAAGCTGGGCAGTCCCCATTTAAAATGTTTTGCTTCAGATCCCATTAATGTTTTAATTGTAGACATTTGGCAATTGTATTGTAAGATGTTCCTATTGTACAAGTCCCTCTTACCAAGTGCAGCTACCTTGATGAGAATGGCATGCAACCCACTGGATATCATTTCACTCAACAGGTCCTCTTGTTTTCGGCGCCAGAGGAAAGCAAGTGGCTGAAGACCGAGTCGTTGACACCTACAAAGAGACAGGCAACATGCACTTTGTAAATTGTCAACAGCAAATTGGCAATAAGGAAACGGCACTTTAATTAAAGCCAGAACTTCCATTGTTTTCTATGGATAGCATTGTTGGCAAAAGTAATCTGACAGAACATAGACAGCCTTTATTAAAACAACACATAATAAAGAGCACAGACTACTACAAGATTTATTTAAAATCTTATAAGTTTAATAAAAAAAACAAAAAAAAAAAGTTTATTTTCCTTTAAAATGTACTTTAATAAATAGAAGAATCTTACACATTTTCCACTCGTACACGCTGGTAGTCAGACAGGATAGCTCCAACTGAAACAGAATCCACTCCCTCTTTATCCTGAAAAGAAAAGAAAAAGGAGAAAAAAATATCAATTGGTGGATATCTAAACCCAATAAATAATATAATATAAAATGGGTACCTCTCATCAAAGAAACTTTTGATATATTATAGATTAATGTATGCAGAATAACTTTACAATTGCATGTTATTAAAAAATATGCTTCTTTCTATTTAATTTTCCACTCTGAATAAATGACCACTAAGGGGCTCCCTACCAGTTCTGGCAGCAAGCATTTCAGACTCATGCTGGAGTCCTAAACACTACGAGCTGCCAGTCTGCATTGTTCACAAAGGAGAACACTCAGAGCTGCCACCCTGCTTTGTTCACAGCCTGTTTGTTTGTGAACAAAGCAGGCTGGCAGCTCTGAGTGTTTAGGACTCCAGCATGAGTCAGAAATGCTTGCTGACAGGACTGATCGGGAAAAATACAATAGAAAGAAGCATATTTTTCATTAACATGCCATTGGAAAGTTATTCAACATTCATTAATCTAAAACATATCAAAAGTTTATTTGATGAGAGGTACTCTTTAAAAGGATGTCCTAAAACACTGGAAATAAAACAACAAATTCCTTTGGACTATAGGACATGGTCAGCCGTTCCTAACAAGGCTTGTGTGGAACTTATGGACTCCATGCATTCTGGATCAGTAACGTGTTCAGTGTTGCTTACAATGTCATGATGACACTATGAATTATCTGGACATTGGTGGATAGTATTTTGTTTGTCATGAGGGGTCTGATTTAGTGAGTTTTGTAAGGGTTCTGGGACCTAGTTTTAGTTGGAGACTGATTTAGGGAGCTGTGCAGTTCCTATGGGGAAATTCTCCCATCATGCACAGCTCCCGGGACGTGACATCATCATTGAGCAGTTAGACAGAAAACTTCAAAAGCTAATAACTATTGGAAGGATTAAGATTTTTTAATAGAAGTAATTTACAAATCTGTTTTAACTTTCCGGAGCCAGTTGATATATAAAAAAAGGTTTTGCCTGGAATACCCCTTTAATTTGGGGCTTTAGAATATGGGTTAATTTAGGAGTCTGGAACGAGGAAATAATTTATTTACACATCAGCTCTTGGGTCAGAATTAATCTAATGGTCTGATTCGAGTCCTGTATTCAGGGTTCTGTTTTGGGGTCTGGGATTATTTGAGGTCTAATCTAAGATCTGAATGAATTTAGAGATCTAGTGGCTGAACGAGTTTAGGGGTCTGGTCTGAGGTCTAAATAAATCTAGGGGTCTGATCAGGGGATTTTTCTGAGGTCTGAATTAATTTAGGCATTTAATATGGAGTCTAAATTAATTTAGGGTTAATTAAGTATTGTATAACTACAGTGGTCCCTCAAGTTACAATATGCATTGGTTCTGGGACGACCATTGTATGTTGAAACCATTGTATGTTGAGATCATAACTCTATGGAAACCTGGTAATTGGTTCTAAAGGCACCAAAATGTCATCCAAAAATAGGAAAAAGTGAGGATTAAAGAAAAATAAGTTGATAACTAATATAGATAAAGCAAATCCTTACATATAAAAGAAAGAAAGATCTGCTGGGAGCTGTAAATCACTGTATGTCAGTGTTTCCCAAGCAGGGAGCCTCCAGCTGTTGCAAAACTACAACTCTCAGCATGCCTGGACAGCCTTCGGCTGTCTGGGCATGCTGGGAGTTGTAGTTTTGCAACAGCTGGGGGCACCCTGCTTGGGAAACACTGGTCTATGTAGAGGACAGGAGCTTCTTCAGGGTCCTGTACAGAACACACAGTGTCCTAAAAAAGTAACATGGAGCCGCCCTCACCTGGTGTCCAAAGGAGCAGGTAACCCTGGAACAGGTAAAGAGTAGTACAGAATAATATCTCCCTGTACTGTAGGGGGCGCTACCAGACACCAGTCAGTGCATGCACTTCAGTAATACAGGGGTTTTACCAATGGATGCCCATTTTGATTGGTAAGTTCTTCCAGTGATTGACATGTTTCACAGATCTGGACTGTCTGTACATTGTATGTTGAGTCTGGTTTCAACTTCCAATGGTCCAGAAAAGAACATTGTATGTTGAAACTATTGTATGTTGAGGCCATTGTATGTTGAGGGATCACTGTACTTGTTTGTTAGCCTCTCTTCTTTACAAAAATACATTTTAGAACAATACTAAACCGGGTGGAAAAACCTAGGTTAGACTGTAGCAATAACCAGTTAAGTCGCAGTTCCTTATACACAGGAGGCCAAGTATCATTTACTAGATCTGTATTCATTCTTTTCTGAAAAAACATTTTCATTAGGTTTTTCTGAAATTGCTACTAAATTGCTAATTTGTGTTATGAATGCATCTATAATAGTAGGGTTGGTCTTATCTGGACAACCATACTCACATGTGTTTAATACGGAGGCACGTTTGCTTCTGTATTACAGACACAAGTCCTGACCTGACCTTTGGCTTACAGACCCAAACTGAATGCATCATAGGGATCTCTGATGCTGTCAGTTCAGGTCATTAGACCCGCGGTAGGGTCAGGACTCGTGTTTGTATTATGCACATGTGAATGTGGCCTAAAGGTGCTCATTGATCTCAAATACAGCATTAATCAGGGTTGTCTCATTGTGGACACCACCTTTAATCTGGCTCTCAACACTGATGGCTGTAATATAGTATTATAAGGCAGTCAACTAATGAAACTTTAGTCAGCCAGAACCGCTGCTTCTGTAATATTCATATGCTATAAAACGGGCTACCGGGATACCAGGCCATGTATACAGCTGTAACAGAAGTTTGCATAAAAACCCAGATACAATAAAGTGATCCCTCAACTTAGAATGGCTTCAACATACAATGGTCTTTTCTGGACCATTGTAAGTTGAAACCAGACTCAACATACAATGTACAGACAGTCCAGATCTGTGAAACGTGTCAATCACTGGAAGAACTGACCAATCAGAATGGGAATTCATTAGTAAAACCCTTGTATTACTGAAGTGCATGCACTGACTGGTGTCTGGTAGCGCCCCCTACAGTACAGGGAGATATTGTTCTGTACTACTCTTTACCTGTACCAGGGTTAGCTGCTCCTTTGGACACCAGGTGAGGGCGACTCCATGTTACTTTTTTAGGACATTGCGTGTACTGTACAGGACCCCGAAGAAGCTCCTGTCCTCTAAATAGACCAGTGTTTCCCAAGCAGGGTGCCCCCAGCTGTTGCAAAACTACAACTCCCAGCATGCCCGGACAGCCGAAGGCTGTCCGGGCATGCTGAGAGTTGTAGCTTTGCAACAGCTGGAGGCTCTCTGCTTGGGAAACACTGACATAAAGTGATTTACAGCTCCCAGCAGATCTTTCTTACTTTTATATGTAAGGATTTGCTTTATCTATATTAGTTATCTACTTATTTTTCTTTAATTCTCACTTTTTCCTATTTTTGGATGACATTTTGGTGCCTTTAGAACCAATTACCAGGTTTCCATAGAGTTCTGGTCTCAACATACAATGGTCGTCCTGGAACCAATTAATATTGTAACTTGAGGGGCCACTGTATTATCCTGCATATGGTTTCAGCGTTTCTAGAAAGAAAAATCGAATCCGTGAACCAAAAGTTTGCAAGGAACGTAGCAAGATCCTCTATACTGTTTCTGAGAAATGACAGACATTTTGATTCCATGCAGCAGTATCGGGCAGGCCTCCCAAAATCTGCTGAATAGTCACAAAGTGCTTGGGCTACACTACAACAATGTGACAATTTATGAGACAATTAAATGGGAAACATAGTAACGCAATTATTAGATGGAGGCGCCACTCCCCGACTATGTGTCCCTCTAATTCCTCGCCGTCTCCCAACCATGAAATCGTCCAGGGGAGAAATTAGCTGCAACACTTTATAGTTTAATTATCAAATAACACAACCTGTAATTGTAGACATATAAATGTAATATTAATGAGGGGGAAAAAAAAAATAAAAAATTAACAGTAAATTACCTTGCAGCCATTATCAATTTTCTTAAACTGCGAGTCCTTAGGATAAACTCCTTCCCCCCCGCAGAGAAGTAGGTAATTTTTCTCTGCCTGATAAACACAACCATTAAACGTGGCGTGTAACACAAACCTCCCCACTTTTCTTTAAATGAAAACGTTGTGTCGCCTCGGGGGGGGGGGGGGGGGGGGGGGGCTCTGTCTGACTTGATCCCAATGTGTCAGTTAATCAGATAAAAAAATAAATAAATGAAATAATCATCAAGTCAGAACCACAAACAGCCTGAGGGAGGCGGGAGAGGGAGAAGAGAAGGAGGGGGCACAGTTATTAAGATTTGGAAGCTGCAAACAAAACAAGACATCCGGATGATGTTACAGCATGTGTAAAGGTTACTGATCGGCTGGGGACCAAACTGGCGACTCTCCCGGCTGCATACCTTCCACTGGGGCTGCACCTCTTCCTACCCCTAGTAGGGGTTATCTAAACACATTAACCTTTATGCTGCTGGTCAGATCTCATGGTCTTTGTAACACAGGCTTTAACCCTTTGAATCTACTGCAAAAGCTCCAATTCCATTTTACAGGGGAATATGGCAGTCCTGTATGGACTACCCCTGAGATTACAAACTCACATGTCTACTTTACTGCTAAAAAAAAAAATGTATCACTTTGATGGGATAGGCGTAATGTCACCAACAAGAGACAATGCAACGCCACAGCCCTTGTGTCCCTCTCTGAAAAGTACATTTCTAAAGTGACACAGCAGCCTGGCCTCAAGGGTCACATGATGTACATGTACACTGGCCACAATGGTCACATGATGTACATGTACACTGGCCTCAATGGTCACATGATGTACATGTACACTGGCCTCAAGGGTCACATGATGTACATGTACACTGGCCTCAATGGTCACATGATGTACATGTACACTGGCCTCAATGGTCACATGATGTACATGTACACTGGCCTCAAGGGTCACATGATGTACATGTACACTGGCCACAATGGTCACATGATGTACATGTACACTGGCCTCAATGGTCACATGATGTACATGTACACTGGCCTCAATGGTCACATGATGTACATGTACACTGGCCACAATGGTCACATGATGTACATGTACACTGGCCACAATGGTCACATGATGTACATGTACACTGGCCACAATGGTCACATGATGTACATGTACACTGGCCACAATGGTCACATGATGTACTTGTACACTGGCCTCAATGGTCACATGATGTACATGTACACTGGCCACAATGGTCACATGATGTACATGTACACTGGCCTCAATGGTCACATGATGTACATGTACACTGGCCTCAATGGTCACATGACGTACATGTACACTGGCCTCAATGGTCACATGATGTACATGTATACTGGCCTCAATGGTCACATGATGTACATTTACAATGGCCTCAATGGTCACAGGATGTACATGTACACTGGCCTCAATGGTCACATGATGTACATGTACACTGGTCTCAATGGTCACATGATGTACATTTAAGAAGAAACCGTTGAAACCAGTGATTGGCTGCTGCATGTGCATGAGGTCCCCGAAGCACCACGGTAGAGGACGCCAGAGCGGTGGTGGCAGAATTTTTTCTTTCAATTTCTTTCACGTTCCAGCCTCGGCACAATTTTTTGAAAATACCCGAAAACCTCATTTACAGTCCATAGTAAAGGAGTTGTCAGGTTTCAAAAAAATATTGTGATATACCCTATTAGGGAGGGAAACAAACGTTCAGCATCTACATTAGAGATGAGCGAACTTACAGTAAATTCGATTTGTCACGAACTTCTCGGCTCGGCAGTTGATGACTTATCCTGCATAAATTAGTTCAGCTTTCAGGTGTTCCTGTGGGCTGGAAAAGGTGGATACAGTCCTAGGAGACTCTTTCCCAGGACTGTATCCACCTTTTCCAGCCCACGGGAGCACCTGAAAGCTGAACTAATTTATGCAGGATAAGCCATCAACTGCCGAGCCGAGAAGTTCATGACAAATCGAATTTACTGTAAGTTCGCTCATCTCTAATCTACATCTCTCTAGAGTGGAGTGTGAGTACAATGAGTGTGTCTCCCTCTGGAGGTCATGTCCTGTCCTACATTACGCAGACATAACATTGATTTTAATAAGTCATGGGTAATGCCTAATTTCCCCTGTGAAGGTGCGGCAAGGAAAACAGAGATTTATCAAAACCAGTGCAGAGGGAAAGTTGTCTAGTTGCCCATAGCAACCAATCAGATCACTTCTTTCATTTTTCACAGGCCTTCCTAAAAATGAAAGAAGCGAGCTGATGGGTTGCTATGGGCAACTGGGCAAGTTTACCTCTGCATAGGTTTTGATAAATCTCCCCATAAGTACTGCCATGTTTTCCCACATATTGCAACAGCTTTCTTGGGGTCCTAGCAGTTGTACACTTAGGGATCAGAATGTACAGTACCAAAGGACAAAGAAACAGAATCCAGCTCGGCAGATGCATAGAAATTCTGGGTTTATTCCCACGTAGCAACACACAAACAGGTACAGGCGGGTGGAAGTGACGCATTTCAAGCGCAGGTGTGTAATTATACCTTGTGACATGTCATCCCTTCAGGGATCACCCTGACTCATTTACACCATTTTTTCTGGGGCTGGAATGCTCTGGGGCAGTGCTTTCCAACCAGGGTGCCTCCAGCTGTTGCAAAACTACAACTCCCAGCATGCCCGGGCAAAACTACAACTCCCAGCATGTCCGGGCATGCTGGGAGTTGTAGTTTTGCAACAGCTGGAGGCACCCTGCTTGGGAAACACTGCTCTAGGGACATAGTACATAGTTCGTAAGGTTGAAAAAAAAGACCAGAGCCCATCAAGTTCAACCTATATCCCTACTGAGTTGATCCAGAGGAAGGCAAAAACCCTCATACTAGCGGTAAAAATTCCTTCCTTACATCAAATATGGCATCAGAATAAATCTCTGGATCAACGTTCTGTCCCTATAAATCTAGTATACATAACCAGCGATGTTATTACTCTCCAAAAATGCATCCAGACCCCTTTTGAACTCTTTTACAGAGTTCACCATGACCACCTACTCAGGCAGAGAATTCCACAGTCTCACTGCTCTTACAGTAAAGAACCCCCATCTGTGCTGGTGTAGAAACCTTCTTTCCTCTAAACGTAGAGGATGCCCCCTTGTTATAGATACAGTCCTGGGTATAAATAGATCATGGGAGAGATCTCTGATATATTTATACATAGTTATTAGGTCGCCCCTAAGCCTTCTTTATTCTAAACTAAATAACCCCAATTCTGATAATCTTTCTGGGTACTGTAGTCCTCCCATTCCCCGAATTACCCTGGTTGCCCGTCTTTGAACCCTGTGTCAATGTCCCTAGAGCATTCTATCAATTTTTGAGTTTTTACAACACATTTTTTTTTTTTTTACGTTTCCCACTGAAATCAATAGGAGATGGTTTTTTAGGTTAAAGAAGTACTCCGGTGTAAAACTTTTTTTTATTTTATTTTTTTTATTCAACTGGTGCCAGAAAGTTAAACAGATTTGTAAATTACTTCTATAAAAAATTCTTAATCCTTCCAGTACTTCTTAGCAGCTGTATTCTACAGAGGAAATTATTTTCTTTTTGGATTTCTTTTCTGTCACGACCACATTGCTCTCTGCTGACACCTCTGTCCATTTTAGCAACTGTCCAGAGCAGCATGGGTATTTTCTCCTACTCTGGACAGTTCTCGACATGAACAGAGATGACAGCAGAGAGCACTCTGGTCGTTACAGAAAAGAAATCCAAAAAGAAAATAATTTTCTCTGTAGTATACAGCCGCTAATAAGTACTGGAGGGATTAAGATTTTTTAACAGAAGTAATTTACAAATCTCGTATAGAAGAGTAGTTCGGCACTGCTGACTTCTGTACCTGGAGGCGGATGGACACTAAGTCGCTGTAGCGGAGAGAGGATACGGTGGTGCTCGGACTCACGTAGAATATGACATCAGTGCATAAGAAAACAAAGAAAGGTCGGCACTCACCGGATTTCCAATTCAGCAGATTTTATTGCACATTACTCACAGCCGTAGTACAGTTCTAGGGGAGACGACGGATGGTACAAGGGGGGTACCACAGAGAGGCGACACCTGTGTTTCGCACTTAGTAGTGCTTCAACGGGCCAAGTTGAAGCACTACTAAGTGCGAAACACAGGTGTCGCCTCTCTGTGGTACCCCCCTTGTACCATCCGTCGTCTCCCTTAGAACTGTACTACGGCTGTCAGTAATGTGCAATAAAATCTGCTGAATTGGAAATCCGGTGAGTGCCGACCTTTCTTTGTTTTCTTATGCACTAATTTACAAATCTGTTTAACAGTCTGGTACCAGTTGATTTAAAAAAAAAAAAAGTTTTCCACCGGAGTACCCCTTTAAGTCACACAGTAGCAGTTTGTGGTAAAGTTCACACGAACGCAGATTTGATGCGCAGGATTTATAACTGCAGATTAGAAGCTGTGCTCAGTCATTTAGTTTACATTGAAATCTGCAGCAGAAAATTCTGACTCAATGCCGGCATAGATTTCCACCAATGGTGCACAGACAACGAGAACCAGGACGACATTAGTAATACCAGTCTTGATAAATTCCCCCATAGATCTCTAATTGTTTCCTCCTATTCAGGAATTAAATAGCCAGGTGACAGCTAGGCGACTGCCATAGACCCACTCTGCAAAATCTACAGTAAATGGTGGGAAATTTCTAATGAAAATTATTTAGACAGTTTAACTTAAATTTGCCTTCAGGAAAAAAAAATCAACAAAAACAAAATGAGTAAAATTAAAATCTTTTTCAGGAAAAAAAAACAACAACTAATGAAAATATATATATATTAAAGAACTAGTTTTGGACACTATCTCACATACTATCTTAAGAATCCAGTGGTCCAATAGTTAAGCGCCTGACGGATCTGCTTTCTTCTCCTTAAAAGAAGCATGTCCGCTAATAGAGCATTTCCTGTAAGTGTCAAGAGAGAAGCGGGTCCACGGCCTGCTGCTCCGCTCTTGTAATTATAGTCTGTCCCTAGCCAGTGTGGCGGTATTTTACTGTCTGTGTTCCATGCAATCTGCATTCATCACTATTTTAATTAAACCAGACTTTAATTTAGTGATTTCATCCCAAAGAGTAAAAGGGAGGGGGGGGGGTGAGAAAAAAGGGAGGAGGAAGGAAAAGAGTGAGAATGTAATGAGAGAGGAAAACGGACAGAGAAGAAATAAAAGGACACAATTAGATGGGAGTTAGGGCTAAGAATATAGCAGAAATAATTGAAAGGATATAGAAAAAAAAAAACGGAAGATGTAAAAACAGGTGACGTGGGGTGGATCCAGTGACATATTTGGAAGACTTGTCTATTGCTTGTGTAATGTCTCAGAATGTATGAGAGCAACAATCTGATGTCACACGTCTGACAACTGTCACATGACCGGCAGAGGACGGCACAGATATGGTTTACTCTGCACCAAGACTATCACTTCTCTCATCAATAACATTAAAGGAAATCTGTCATCAGAATCACCCGCACTAAACCTGTTACACGGGCTTGTAGTGCGGGCGATCCTGATTAAAACGCTTCTTACCTGGTTAAAAATGGTTCAGCACTTCTCCAGATATCTATATTTTTAGTTTTCTGTTATTCCCTGGCTTGGGACTCAGTGGGAGGTCTTATCATCTGGAACTCGGATATACGTCATTCTAGCTGGGCGGAGCTGCCACCCGGCTCATGAATATTCATGACCTTATCCTCGTAGTCTAACTCCTTTTTCTAGGTCTGGTGGGAAGGGCCGCGCATGCGCCGTGTTCCGTACACCCGGAAGCGGCGTTCTCCCCCCGGCTTCACTCGAGCTGCGGCCCAATACAAGTAAGAAGACGGGCTGCATGAGTGAAAAGCCGGGGGGAGAACGCCGCTTCCGGGTGTACGGAACGCGGCGCTTGCGCGGCCCTCCCCACCAGACCTAGAAAAAGGAGTTAGACTACGAGGATAAGTTCATGAATATTCATGAGCCGGGCGGCCGCTCCGCCCAGCTAGAATGACGTGTGGCCGAGTCCCAGATGATAACACCTCCCACTGAGTCCCAAGCCAGGGAATAACAGAAAACTAAAAATATAGATATCTTAAGAAGCGCTGAACCATTTTTAACCAGGTGAGAAGCGTTTTAATCAGGATCACCCGCACTACAAGCCTATGTAACAGGTTTAGTGCGGGTGATTCTGATGACAGATTTCCTTTAAGGAGAATCGGTGCAGGCAAAACATATAACAGTGCTGGGAAAAGAAGATCTGAGCCTATGATCCTTGATCAACAAGAGGGTCATAATACACTTGGCAACTCTGTGAAGGTGCAATGATATCTACTGCAATCGTAGTAATATGCACTGGATATCTCTTTGTTACAAGGTGTGCGTTCTGCTAAAAATATTTTGCAGCTAACCAACAAGCTTCTTTCTCCACTCAAGGCAATGGTCATCCATCGTTTATCCTCCCAGAGGCAGAAATGTGTCCTATAAATTACAGCAGGGGGCGCTGCTGCATAACGTTTGGTAAAAGGAAAGGAAAGCTACTTATGGCAAAACTGCTGGTAAAGCTTAACTCCTACAATGCTTTGGTAACATGAGATAACAGATTTTTTTTTTTTTTTACGTGAAGGTGGGTAACCACATCCATTCTACTGTCTGATAAAAGGTCGAGCAGCATAAATGAGCATAAATAGGCAGCCTTGTAGTTAGAGCATTAAGGGTATTAAACTCTGGTTTTCCATCAAAGATGGCATGCAGCTTATATACATGCGGAGCGGGCAAGAATCGGAGCGGAGAGACACAAGCTACATGAAAGGGGCACATTTTTGTGTTGGCTTATCAAACTCTGTACAGTGGTCCCTCAAGTTACAATATTAATTGGTTCCAGGACGACCATTGTATGTTGAGACCAGGACCTGGTAATTGGTTCTGAAGCCCAAAATGTCATCCAAAAATAGGAAAAAGTGAGAATTAAAGATAAATAAGTAGATAATTAATATAGATAAAGCAAGTCCTTACATATAATAGTAGGAAAGATCTGCTGGGAGCTGTAAATCACTTTCTATGTCAGTGTTTCCCAAGCAGGGAGCCTCCAGCTGTTGCAAAGCTACAACTCCCAGCATGCCCGGACAGCCGTTGGCTGTCCGGGCATGCTGGGAGTTGTAGTTTTGCAACAGCTGGGGGCACCCTGCTTGGGAAACACTGGTCTATGTAGAGGACAGGAGCTTCTTCAGGATCCTATACAGTACACAGTGTCCTAAAAAAGTAATGGAGTCGCCCTCACCTGGTGTCCAAAGGAGCAGCTAACCCTGGTACAGGTAAAGTATACAGAACCTGTAGTACCTCCCTGTACTGTAGGGGGCGCTACCAGACACCAGTCAGTGCATACACTTCAGTAATACAGGGGTTTTACCAATGAATGCCCATTTTGATTGGTCGGTTCTTCCAGCCATTGACACGTTTCACAGATCTGGACTGTCTGTACATTGTATGTTGAGTCTGGTTTCAACTTACGATGGTCCAGAAAAGACCATTGTATGTTGAAACTATTGTATGTTGAGGCCATTGTAAGTTGAGGGATCGATGTATTAATTTTACATTCAACACAACTATATCAGATTGGCATTCTGCTGGACCTCAAAAGATTTTTTCCCCCAAAAGAATTGTTAGGGCTGAATAAGGACCCCCCCCCCCCCACCGGACAAGGCACCCATACATTTTTAAATCTTTAACATGATTGTTTATTGGGGGGGGGGGGGTTCAAGGCTACTAAAAAGATCAAACTGGCTACTGAAGTCTGCAATAACAGTAATTCATCAACCCCAGCCTGCCTTTGACGCTTACATACAACAATATATAATCACAGATAAGACCCGAGCACAAGAACAGAGAACATGTGCTGCCTGCGCTGAACAAGCAACTAACTGCTTCAGAATTGGACCACATCCTTTATGGAAGGGATTAGCGGTCATTACTGTTCATTAGCGCTCATTTGGCTTTCATTTGGGTTAGTGGTTCTGACCCCGGGGAGAGAAATGGAGCCTCTGATGTTTCGGTCACTTAATGCATACAAACACTGAAAAGGAACAAAAGAAAAGGACTTAAAAGTGTATAACTGGCCTGGACAGTATATAAAATGCTAAACGACTGTCCCAGCAATAAATTCAAATTAATACAATAGAGGAGGCAGCTAAGCGGAGGTCATATGTATCAGATATACAGCAACAACAGCTTAAAAAAATATAATAATTGTCTCACATATATTATTCTATTGTATCACATATGCAAATAATATATGAAAACACTATACTTTTTATATTTAAGATGCCTACACACAGTTTGTTCATAGTAAATTTCCTACTAGACTCAATTCCCAGTGTTTTGTGCCGATTTTTTCCCCTTAAATTCTTTGGTGTGTTTGCACATCCTAACCTGCTGGTATAGCCTAACAAGAAATGTCACTGCGATCATAATGGTAGCATTATTATGGCCTTTTGCAGCATCATTGTACGGGAAAACATTAATTCCTTAAGCATATAAGCCTGTTTGGTGCACTGGGGATGTTACTCAATCCCGAGGTGCACGGATATGCCCATCCGCCCACTGATGAATACTGAGGAGCCCCCTTGCTGTGACGTCTATTGGAGACCGAACTGAAATCTCAGTCTTGCAATGTTACAATGACTGCGTTCGGCTAGGATCACACTAAAAACAACTATTAACCCCAGAAGGGGGTTACAACCCTCTTAGCCAAAAAATCTATTTTATAAAACTTAATTTTTAATTGTGTGTACTAATATACAATGGAAAATTTTATTTCAAACCAGTTTCATACTCTGACTGTCTCCATATATGTTTTGTTCCTGAAGCCAGTATAATTGGGCAGAAAATACAGACAATATGTAAAGTACAATATGTAGAGTACAAACAAAAAAATGACAGCAGCACACTGCTAGCGCTAAGATATATGTGTAATATACACTTTTTACATTGTAATACTGCTATAGAGAAAAAGATGGATTTTACATGTCCAAAAAACTGAAGACTTAGTGCTACCCCAAGAGAGGCATATCTATAGTGTAGGGTCCATCCCAAATGAGGTCACCTTATTGTGGTGGGATGGTACACACTTTTGGCCAAATGGTAAGCTAAAAACCTCTAGTTTTCTCTATAGCAGTATTGCAATAATTGCTGTGATTCTTTTGTTTGTACTTGTAGTTCAGCCGCAGCAGCGTGCACCTGTGTACTTGTTATATGAAAAAGTTGTGTAGGATATGCTGACCAATATTTGCTTTTTAAAGTGAAATGAGTAGTATTCGGATAGTACACAATGGTTGCACAGTTGTATTGTATCTTTACATCTACCATATATACACGAGTATAAGCAGAGTTTTTCAGCACAATTTTTTGTGCTGAAAACGCCCCCCTCGGCTTATACTTGAGTGAACTCTCCCCCTGTCAGTGGTCTTCAACCTGCGGACCTCCAGATGTTGCAAAACTACAACTCCCAGCATGCCAGGACAGCCATCTGCTGTCCGGGCATGCTGGGAGTTGTAATTTTGAAACCTCTGGGAGGTCCGCAGGTTGAAGACCACTGCGGCCTTTGTCATCATCCAGACCCCCCCTTTAGTTTTCTACTCACCTCCCCTCTGTCCCTGTGCGTCGTCGTCAAGGCAACATCACTAGTCCGGGGCCGGGCCCAGAGCGCGGAGAAGAGGGCCCCCCCCCCGGTGAAAATGGACAGACCGGAACGACTAACCCTCCCCACCGGACGGTCCCTGCAGCATAGATGGCCCGGACCAGATCACCCTTCCTTCCCACCGAGGGGAGGTGAGTAGAAAACTAAAGGGGGGGTCTGGATGATGACGAAGGCCGCAGTGGTCTTCAACCTGCGGACCTCCAGAGGTTTCAAAACTACAACTCCCAGCATGCTGGGAGTTGTAGTTTTGCAACATCTGGAGGTCCGCAGGTTGAAGACCACTGATAAAGGGATTGACAGGCAGTGATGATGAAGGGGGGGGGGGGGGGGGGGTGAATGATGTATTTCCCTGATTATGGAAACATACATGTGTTTAATAAGACATGGGTGACGGGTCATTCAGACGGTGTATCCTTTGTTTTTTGTGTATTGCATTTTATTGGGGGGTCTGGCTGTTTGTTTGTTTGTTTGTATCTCCTTTGAAGTCATGCACTCTGGTCTCATCATATAATCAAAGAGATAAGGGGTCAGGAAGAGAGATGCCCCACCTGGTGGGATCAGAGGGGAGGGGGGGAATGGAGTTTCCCTCCAAAGAAGCAGATAAGACTTAAAATGCGGGACTCAACTGTTGTTCAAGGCTGTGCAACAAGCTGACAAGTCCATCCTAAGAACAGCTGGAACTCACTCTCATGGACTGCTATATCATAATGCTGTAAGGACTTCATTTTTGCCTTGCTAAACTCTTTCATATTTTTGTAACTGTATGTCACAATGTATGTATGTTTTATCAGATTAAATGTTTAATTAATCAGCTCTGGTCTTTGATCTCTAAACATAGGAGTTCCCCTTTCTGAAGGCAGCTCTGGTGGAAACACGTTTATCTAAGGGTTAATTTGGTGACTTGCTGGGACTAGTAGTGGATACCCAGAGGTCTGGCGGCTTTAACCCTTGCACCATCACACTCTCTCTAATGTCTTGGCTGGACCGATAGGGTGTGATCGTGACAGGGGCCTCGGCTTATAATCGGGTCGGCTTATACTCGAGTATATACGGTAATTGTAGACCATTGCACATGATGAAAGCAGTTCAGTATAAAGTCTTATTATATTGGTGCACCAGGCACAAACTTATGGAAACTAAAGTGACCACACAGGGAACTCCTTTAGGTAGAGAAATGTGTCATGGACTATTCTCTTACATTGACACTATATGGGTGCACAAGGCACTCCTACTATTACTTCACCCAGAAGACTTATTTTAAATAAGAAAGTCACACACATTGGGGGATATATATCAGTCAGTGTATACACAGGTTTTGATAGTGTAGTTGGAGCGTACAAGCACCAAATTTATTAAATGGTGCAGGGCCTGTGATAAATATGCGGCTAGTACATATTTTTGTGAAGCATAATTTCAGAACGCGACTTTTGTGCGGCTTTTTGAAACTACAGGCATTTGTGTAAGCCAGGTCTGGTGTAGGTTTGTGGTGTAATTGAAGGCTATGTGTAACAAAAACAACAATCTTTATTGGTAAGCAAAAATATTTACATGGATAGATATGAAAGGCATACAAACAGTTAAAAACAATATAAAATGAGGGAAGAAAAGGTGAGAAGAACCCGACAACCCCCCCCCCCCCCAAAAAAAAAAAAAAACTCTCACAACCAGACGGGTAAAAACAAAACCTCCACAAGAATGTCCGTTCCCCCTTTATAGGCAATAATACAGGCCCCCCTACAGAACATACATAATCATACAACCAGGTAACGGACTATGCTTACAAATATGCAAGACTAACATAGCAATATGAATGTCCCAACAATCCTGTGATTGTAGTATTATAATGTAATGGCCATGTGGCTCAAGCCCATCTATCTGTCTAATGTACAAAAAACCTGGAAGAAAGGGAGCGGAGGGCAGACGGTAATGAGCATCGTCCTGAGGGTGACTTCCTCAGGGGTGCTGTCCCTGTCCCTATACAACACATCTATTATAAATCCATACATGTTTATTTTTGATACTTATACATCATTCAACTAATTGTGTGTTCCTGAAAATCCGAAAAGAGATTGGTGCATCTGCAGTTTGTACCCCATTACACAAGCCCGCTATGGCTTTTATATTAGCTTATAGTGACTTTGAGATCTCCTACATATTTCCCAACTGTGAAACCGGCAGAACTCTACCTTGCGTTTGCTTCACTGCCCAAATATATATTACTGGCTTCAGGGACAAAACATAAGTGGGGACCGTCAGAGTATGAAACTGTGATTTTAAATTTGTGAATTACTCACTTGTATATTAGTATGCACTAGGGATCGACCGATTATCGGTATGGCCGATCTTATCGGCCGATAATCACGATTTTGGGCATTATCGGTATCGGCAATTACCTTGCCGATAAGCCGATAATGCCCCGACCCCCACACCGCCCCCCCCCCCCGACCGGCCGCACCGCGACCGCCCCCCCCCCCCCAACGCACCGCATCGCACCCCCCACCGTAGTGCTGGGCGCTATACCGGTATGAACCGGATACCGTTTTTTTTACCGCTATACCGGTCGGGCCCCTCCCCCACCCTCCGAGTCAATAAAAAAAAAGAAACTTACCCGTAATGGGGGTGGTCCGGGCCATCCATCCTTCCTGTAGTGTCCGGGGGCGTTCCGGGTGGAGGGTGAACCGGTCCGGGCTGTCCTTCTCCAGGGGTCATCTTCTCCACTCCGGGCAGGCTCCGGCCTAGTACGCTGCATAGACGCCGCTATGCCGTGACGTCAGGTGTGTCGCTGCGCACGGGCGTCACTGCACAGCGGCGTCTATGCTGCGCTACTAGGCCGGAGCCTGCCCGGAGTGGAGAAGATGACCCGGGAGAAGAAGGACAGCCCGGACCGGTTCACCCTCCACCCGGAATGCCGCAGGACACTACAGGAAGGATGGATGGCCCGGACCACCCTGACAGGTAGGGGAGAGAAGCGGGTGGTAGCGGCGGCGGCCTATGGCACCGCAAAAGCTACTGCAGTGCATTGATTTAAAGCGCCCGCTTTAAATCAATGATCTGCAGCGGTGTCGCAGGGGGATAAATAGCCGATAACTTATACCGGAATATCAGTATAAGTTATCGGCTATCGGCCCTAACCTCTACCGATTATCGGTATCGGCCCTAAAAAAACGATATCGGTCGATCCCTAGTATGCACGATTAAAAGTTACATTTTATAGAACTGATTTTGTGGCCAAGAGGCTACGACCATTTCGGATATGACCCTTCTTCTTAAAGCATCATTATATCCAAAATGGTTGTAGTGGTGAGCGTCCTGTATGGGGACTTGACTGCTTCTTTATGTGGGTATTGGTTTCTGTGATGTACACTGCTCAAAAAAATAAAGGGAACACTAAGATAACACATCTTAGATCTGAATGAACTAATCGTATGAAATACTTTCATCTTTACATAGTTGAATGTGCTGACAACAAAATCACACAAAAATTATCAATGAAAATCAAATTTATCAACCCATGGAGGTCTAGATATGGAGTCACACTCAAAATCACAGTGGAAAACCACACTACAGGCTGATCCAACTTTATGTAATGTCCTTAAAACAAGTCAAAATGAGGCTCAGTAGTGTGTGTGGCCTCTACGTGCCCGTATGACCTCCCTACAATGCCTGCCCATGCTCCTGATGAGATGGAGGATGGTCTCCTGAGGGATGTCCTCCCAGACCTGGACTAAAGCATGTGAAATTGATTGTCAATCAGTATTGCTTCCTGAGTGGACAGTGTGATTTGTATCCCATTTTGTATTTACATGTTACGGGAAGCAATTGCACTTCCATGTACTCCATTGGCATTGTGTCTGTACCCACAGGGCCGCCCGTTTTTCAGTTGCTGCTGTCTTTTTAAACCTGTTTTTTGTATATATGTGATTGTGTCCTGTGTATATTTTTAATGTAAGCTAATAAAATATATTTTTATTGAAATTCAGTGTGTGCTGCAAGTGGCTCTTATGGGTTTAATATCTAAACATATATCCAGTAAGGTAGATTTTCCCCAGTGAATGAGATTTAAAAAATCTCATCCACACGTTGTTGAAAAAACTAACCCAATATCCTTGCAGATATTAACATGCAGTGTGGATTTCAAATTCACAGCGTGTCTAGTTTTTTGTTGTAAACACTGCAGATTTATTACAGATTATCCCCATATATATCAATGGAGATTTTGAAACACATTATTAGGGCTCGTTATTTGCAGGTTTCCCACTGCGTGCTTGAAAGGGGGCGGGTTCTCTGCGGCTGTCCACAGCAGATTTTCCTCTGCAGAATTTCCGCTGCGGACAATCCGCTGCAGACCCTATTGACTTCAACAGGGCTTGTGGCGGATTTTGCGCATCAGAAATTCCGTAAACGAAAATCTCCTGCGGACAGCCGAAGAGAGCCCGCCCCCTTTCAAGCACGCAGCGGGAAACCTACAATTAAATCCAATTTTGTGTGAACAAGCCATTGTGGTAGGGTCACACGTGCCCTATTTCGCTGCGTACTTTCCTACCCATTGAAGTCAAGGTGTAGCAAAATCAGCTGCAGAAAATATGCAGCAGTGTTGCAGACTTTGAAACACGCAATCTGAAGAACAATCTCTAAATGTGGATTTTCAAACCCAGATTTATCGAACTGTCTAAAAGTAAAACTGTTTTAGTTGCCCACAGCAACCAATCAGAAATCTGGTACAATAAAAGATGAGCTGTGATTGATTGCTATGTGGAAAGATGGAAAGGTTTTCATTTGAGTATGTTCACAAAATGCAGACCTATTGCAGTATAGCTTTTTTTTCTATAGTTCCTCAGCATTATATGAAGATCTTGAGAGCTCTGGAATACCTATTTAACTGACAGAATGTACACCAAAACATGCATAATTTGGTGCAGAGTTTCCGCTGTAGATTTAGTTGCCAAAATGGTGTGAACTTTCCACAGCAGAAAACCTGCAACATTTACACTGCATATGGCTGTACCCTAAATCAAACTTTTGTGTGTGAAATAGGATAGTAGGAACTCAACTTTTAAAGGAATATTTCCATCTAGACACAGAACCCCCCTCTGGTACTTACACATATCTCTGGAGTTGAGCCCCTCCCCAATAATGCATGGCTCTCAATTCACATCAGCTACCTCACCAGGCAAAACTCTCCAAAACAAGGGCCCCTTGTTCTGGAGACAGAAGTGGGACCTGCATCCATAAGATATTTATGACATATCCTGCAGAATACCCACCTAACTGTCTGTCTAGAGGGGGCATCTGGTTTAAAATAAAACTGACTTTTAAATACTTAGTGAAAGAATTCTGAATTAATAGAAGAGGCTTCAACTATTGGAGGACCAGACATGTGACTGTTCTACACAGACAGACCACTGATTTCAATTGTGGAAAACTGAGAACTTGTTCCAAGGTTTCCCCAAAGATAAGTGCTGCTTATCGTTGAGAAAACAATAAAAAAAACAGATGGGCTGAAGTCCTTCTGGTCCAATCACAGATTCCCTCAATTGAAGAATTGTGTGATGGTCTGTCAGTCATCATATACGTGAGAATGTCATGTCTACAGCTATCTTTAGATCTAAAATTGATCTTGTTTTCAGCATACTAAGAACTGCACGTGAGGGCTGGATATTATCATTGAGGACTGCTGCGACTACTGTCCTCACCCATCTTAACCATGTCTCATAGGCCTTTAAAATTTAATGTTGCTACTCTAAAGCATACCTGTATCTTTTCAGGATAAGCAGCATTTGTACACGAGAAATAGCGCTATTTTTGGCCATTATATAACTTGTATATGACATTTTTCACTCTGCAGGCTTTACCTCAGATTTTCACTTGTCCCTGAGCTAATGGACTAATAGACTAGCTGCTATAAAGTCTCCCATGAATTGTAAACACACAGAACAGGGGAGCCTACTCATGTACGTCTCTATATACATCTTTGAAAACAGCAGCAGCACTGAGAATGTCAAAGAGCAGTACAAAGCAGTCTAAGCTGTCAATCAATCAATTCATTTACAAGCTCCTATGGTCTCTATGCAGACATGCTGCCTGCCTTTGGCCGACTTCAGCCACACCCCCACTCCTCTACCTCTTCCCCACTCCTTACACTATCTCCTTTGTCAAGACACACCTTTCCTTAAATCCTCAAAATGCAGCGCTATACCCACCCCTGCAATGATGGTTATATGGTAATTTCTTTATTCTCACTTAACTAGGATGTGGGAGCCTGCTGGCGAATGAGCGCTCTGCTCTCGTAGCAGAGCTCAACTGCCGCTGCCTCGATACACACTTCGGGAGTAAAAATTCAAATACAAAAAATAAAATCTAAAAAAGTGAATAAAAATGGATGAAAACTGTTTTTTGTTTATATGTTGTTTTGCTTCTAAAAATCCAAAAGTTTCCACATGTCTTTGCTGTATTGTCACCTTTAGCACACACTGCAGACAAGGTATAGGACACAATACTTGCCTTAACCAATTTCAGCAAACGGTAAAGATCTTCAACCTCATCTCCTTCTTTAGGTGTATACCCTCTTGCTGTGTTTAAACTAGAACCACTGAGGGTAGCACGGTATAGTGGCAAAGCCATGGCTTCTGCGTACAGATCAAGTGCCTGGTAGCCAACTGTCTGGTACATATAGCTGTCCAATTCATCCCCTGCTGATAAAAATAACACAATAAGGATTCAGATTAAGAGATAAAATGTTAATACATAGGTTATACTGTACTTTGATACATTACTTTGTTACATTGTAACATTCACATTAAAGACATATAAAAGGCAAACTACATGATAGACATTGTAAAAGCTTATAACTATAGGGTGTGTGAGCTATTACACGAGGGAGTGGTGGTCAATTATTTATACACTGATTGGTCTCCGGTTATTAGTGGTGTACCCCAGGGTTCACTAATGGGTCCGCTATTCTTTAAATGGGCACTGTCAGATTCAAAAACTTTTTTTATGTTGTACATCTTGGCAAAACATTAACCTTTCTAATATACTTTATTAGGATGGGTTCACACCACGTTTTTTTACAATAAAGTTACCGTATACGTTTTCAATTTGAAACCCGTATGGAACCATATTGAAAACCGTTGTGTCTGTTTTGCATCTTGTACAGTTTTGTCAAGTTTTTTTCCCCGTTCCCAAAACCATAGCTTACCATAGTTTTTGCTCTGGGTGAAAACCCGTATTGAAACCGTATACGTTTTTTTAACATGGGAGTCAATGGGAACCATGAAGTATCGTATGTGCGTTTGGTTACATTCAGTTTGCATCATACGGTTTTTGACTTTGCACAGGCGCAGTGAACTCCAAAGTTTTTTTCTTGGAATTTCAATCAAACAAATGAAACTTTATTCATAATGGAGTGAAAAGTAAAAAACTTTTTTATTTTCTGCAAAAACGGATGCAACCGGACATCATTTTTCAAACCGTATACTTTTTTCAACCGTATACATAATTTGTACACACGTTTTGATACAGTTTAGTCCGCTTTTGTGGAATCAGTTTTTCATCAAAAACCTAACACGGGAACTGTATTGCAAAAACGTGGTGTAAATCCCAGCCTAAGGAAAATGTTATTTCCTTTTCATAGAAATCATGGCTTATAAAATCATGGCTTTGTCTAAGCTGAAGCACAGGCATGAACAAAGTGCAGGATGACTGACTAGTGGGGTACCACAGGGGTCAGTTTTGGGTCCTATACTATTTAAAGGACAACTGCAGAGGCATTACACTTATCCTCTATCCACAGGATAGGGGATAAGTGTTTGATCGCGGGGGGTCCGACCGCTGGGACCCCCCGATCTCCCTAACGGGGCGCCGCCATAAGCGCTCATGGTGAGCGCTAAGGCGCGTAGCGTCGACCTAGAGGTTGATGGTGACGCCCCGTCTCCTCCCCGTCCCCATACAGTTCTATGGGGGATGCGGGGAGGCACGAATGCTGCCTCCCCGCCTCTCCCATAGAGATGTATGGTGGAGGGGTGGCGGCCGCAACGTCATGCTGCGGCTGGCACGCCCCCTGCACGGGACAGCCGTGGCCCCATACAGGAGATCACAGGGGGTCCCAGCGGTCGGACCCCCTGCGATCAAACACTTATCCCCTATCTTGAGGATAGGGGATAAGTGATTGTAATGCTGCAGATGTTCTTTAATATATTTATTAGGGTCAATACAATAGAGGACTGTGCACTGTTAGAAATGGATCTGAATAGGTTGGAGGTTTGGGCGGAGAAGTGGAAGATGAGGTTCCACACTGATAAATGTAAGGTAATGCACATGGGGAAGAAAAATCCGGGCTGGGATTATGTATTAAATGGGAGAACACTTGGGACGACTGACATGGAAAAGGACTTCGGATTCTTAGCTAATAGTAAATTTAGCTGTAGTGACCAGTGTCTGGCAGCTGCTGCCAAGGCAAATAAAATCATGGGGTGCATCAATAGGGGCATAGATGCCCACGACAAGGAAATAATTCTACCGCTGTACAAATCACTAGTCAGACCACACATAGAATACTGTGTACAGTACTGGGCACCAGTGTACAAGAAAGATATAGTGGAGCTGGAGAGGGTTCAAAGACGGGAAACCAGGGTAATACGGGGAATGGGAGGACTACAGTACCCAGAAAGATTATCAGAATTAGGGTTATTTAGTTTAGAAAAAAGAAGACTTAGGGGAGGCCTAATAACTATGTATAAATATATCAGGGGACAGTACAGAGATCTCTCCCATGATCTATTTATACCCAGGACTGTATCTATAACAAGGGGGCATCCTCTACGTTTAGAGGAAAGAAGGTTCCTACACCAGCACAGACGGGGGTTCTTTACTGTAAAGGCAGTGACACAGTGGAATTCTCTGCCTGAGGAGGTGGTCATGGTGAACTCTGTAAAAGAGTATAAAAGGGGTCCGGATGCATTTTTGGAGAGTAATAACATTGCTGGTTATGTATATTAGATTTATAGGGACAGAATGTTGATCCAGGGATTTATTTTGACTGCCATATTTGGAGTCGGGATGGAATTTTTACCTCTAGTATGAGGGTTTTTTGCCTTCCTCTGGATCAACTAAGCAGGGACTCATTATGGATATAGGTTGAACTTGATGGACTCCGGTCTTTTCAACCTTATGAACTATGTTACTAAGTGAGGGTGGGCTAGCACTCCTCTGTGCTCTCTCCTGCCTGATAGTACTCATCTGTGCTCTCTCCTGTCCTATCAGACAGGAGAGAGCACAAAGAAGTGCTAGCCCATCCTCACTTACTGGACTTTGTCCATGCCTGTGCTTCAGCTTGGACAAAGCCATGATTTTATAAGCCAAGATTTCTATAAAAAGGAAATAAAATTATCTTATGAAGTATATTAGAAAGGTTAATGTTTTGCCAAGATGCACAATCAGGGATGTGGAAATCCTATCGCCCGACACATGTAGCCCTGTATCGGGCAAGCAGGGCCGGACTGACTTCCCCCTTTATTTTTATAATGCCGGCGATCAGGGTGCATGTAGAGGGCTCCTGACTCGTGCCCGCTCCATACCAGGTGGCCTCCAGCTGATATCAATAGCTGGGGGCCCCCGCTAACAGCCGACATCTAAAGGGATTTTATAACCATCCCTGGTGGTCTAGTGGGGTGGATCCCCCCCCCCCCTGCAGAGCAATCATGGGGGGGCATGATCCACTGTGGAGGTTGCCGGAGGGCTTACCTCTCCTTCCATGGCTGCTGTGGATCTGTAATTGAACACAGATCAATGGAGTTCAACAGAACTGCACTGATATGTATGGGAATCTGATGATTCCTCCTCATAAAGAGTACTTAAAAAAAAAAAAGTTTACATTTTTTTTTTTTGGTTTCGGAACATAAGTTATGAAAATGAAAGGTGTCATAACAAAAGTACAATCGGTCCCGCAAAAAACAAGCCCAGCCCTCATATGGGTCTATTGATGGAAAAATAAGAGTTATGGCTACTATAAAAAACTAAACTGCAGAAACTAATAAAGACCTTATTTACGTACTATTCTGCTTGAAATATTTTGAAGTGGATTTTCATGAGGGACAAGTAGATTGTGTTTTGTTTTAGTCCCTTGGACAAGTCTCTTTATTTTTTTTTCCTTTTAATTTCCACACCCTTGGCACAACATATAAATAGTTTTTGTACCTGACAGCACCCATTTAACTTATTTATTGACAATATAGAAGTTGTGATTACCAGGTTTGTTTCTATCTTTGCATTAGACACCAAGCTTTGTAGCACCGTCCAGTTTATGGGTGTGCATAAGTTACAAAGCAGACTTGGATAGACTGAGTGTGGGGGCATTCAATTGGCAAATGAGGTTCAATGTGAAGTTATGCAAGGGTACAGAGGCGCGCAGCTAAACTAATAAGGGACACCTTGCCTATGAGTAAGGGTATGTTTACACTGGGCAATTCTTGCTAAAATTAATAAATAAAAGTGATTTAAAGTTGCAGAAATCTCTACTACAAATCCACCATGTGTGAATATACCCCAAGGGCCCGTGCATACTATCAATAATCTGCTTGCAGAAGAATCCCACTTTGATCTCAAGGGGATTCTGCTGCTCAGTACACACTACAGACGTTTCATAGTGGAAGTTACATTTATGGACATTTATCAACGGGTTTAGTCAGGTTTTCTTTACTATAATTGTCGCAAAATTGTCGCAACTGCGACTACACGATTTTTCGTGCGACATTTTTACTGGAAAGCGAGAAAAGCAAGTTTTCCTAAAATTTACTATGTAGTAATAATTTTAAAATGGACTACGGGTAGTCAGGTATTTATTAACTGCGACAGTCGCAACTGCGCAAAAAAAAGTCGCAACAGCGTTAAAAATTGACTAAATTTACTCCAGCTCAAACATGGAGCAGAAAAAGCTACTACCAAAGTAAAAAAGGAAAAATTGCTTACGTGAAAGAAAATTATCAACAGGCTGAAACCAGTTGATAAATACGTTGCACATAAGCAAAAAAAAAGTAAGGAAAAAATTACTAAAAAAAAGAATACATAAGCAAACATTGATGAATGTCCCTCATTGCGGTTACTGATTTTGCCTAAAGAATGAAAAGGTTTATACTTTCACGGGAATCTCACAGAAAGGCACATTAGTCAATAGGACTTTGATTTCTAATGCTTCATTCTGTGGCAAAATAAGAGCCGATTCCGGACTGTGTGAATCTGCTGAGGAAATTTACTGCAGAATTTACTGTGTCTATGGGCCCTTATTGTGTGCACATCTGCCGAGGAATAAGCTCCATAAGTCTCATGAACATGGATGATTACTGCAACACAGCTCCCACGGGTGACTTCCTTCAGTTCCCATGGCTCCAGATAGGTTTCTCCTCGGCATCCTCCTCATATTACAATGGTGGCTAGGGCTGGGCGGTATGACCAAATGCGTGTATCACGGTATTTTTTAAACTTTTGGCGGTTCCATGGTATATAATGGTATTTCCTAGCCCCCCCAATATTAATTATCAGCCCACATCCCCATCGGGGTAAATACACACATATCACCCGCATGCGCTGCCCTCCTCTTCCTGTTTGTTGCCGGCGCTGGCACTCTATACTGTGCGGTATCCCTATGCCCGGGCTGCAAAAGGTAAATAAAATAAACTTTAACGCACCTACGTCGGGCAGCCGTCAGCCTATCACCGGCCGCAGCCATGTTCCGCCTCGGCCGGTGATAGGCTTAGCCCACTGTCATGTAAGGAGCCGGCTTCTTACATGACAGTGCGCTCAGCCTATTAACGGCCGAGGCGGAACATCACTGCAGCAGGTGATAGGCTGACAGCTCTCCGACATTCCCGTCACCAGGAAACAAGTGAGGCCGGTACCGGACCAACGAGAGGTGAGTTAAAGTTTATTTTGTTTATTTTTTGCAGCCCGGGCATAGCGTACAGTATAGAGCAGTGGTCTCCAACCTGCGGACCTCCAGATGTTGCAAAACTACAACTCCCAGCACGTTGGGAGTTGTAGTTTTGCAACATCTGGAGGTCCGCAGGTTGGAGACCACTGGTATAGAGTGTCGGTGCCGGCGGCCGCAACAATCAGGACGAGGAAGGCAGTGCAGGTGGGTGACACGTGAGTAGTACCCTGATGGGGACAGCGCTGGGCTGGGCTAATAATAGGATTAACATAGGATTAGTTCCCTGATGTGGGGACAGCGCAGCGCTGGGCTGATTAATTCATTCCCGAGGGGGAGGGGCCAAACCGGTATTGCGGTATGGGTTCAAATTCATATCCTGCAGCACAAAAATTTCGGTATTCGGTATGAACCAGTATACCGCCCAGCCCTACCGGTGGCTGTATACAACTGACCAGCTCTTACCTGCATTCTCCGGTGGCTTAAGATTGGCCAAGGCAACGATCTGATGACCGGTCATGACACATTGCATCATGTTGTAGCAGCTGTCCTTCCCACCACTGAAATTTAGACAATATAAATAATTAAAAGCTATGACAATGACTCCACTTGTCACCTGCAGTGGTTATAAGTGCTTCCCAACCAGGGTGCCTCCAGCTGTAGCAAAACTACAAAAGGGCTGTCTGGGCATGCTGAGAGTTGTAGTTTCACAACAGATGGAGACACTTTGGTTGGAAAACGCTGGTTTAGACAAATGTTGGGCTTTCTATGGCACTGGGGTTCACAGAAGAGCAGGCTGGCAACATGCATTAAAGGGGTACTCCGGTGCTTAGACATCTTATCCCCTATCCAAAGGATAAGATGCCTGACCACGGGGGTCCCGCCACTGGGGACGTCTTGCATGCAGCACCCCAGTTAATATCAATCCCCGGAGCATGTTCGCTCTGGGTCTGATTACCGGCGACCACGGGACCGGCGGCGGGGTATGACGTCAAGCCTCCGCCCCCGTGTGACCCCACTCTCCGCCCCACAATGCAAGCCTATGGGAGGGGGCGTGACAGTTGATTTTAACTGGGGTGCTGAGCGCAAGATCACAGGGGTCCCAGCGGTGGGACCCCCGCGATCAGGCATCTTATCCCGTATCCTTTGGATAGGGGATAAGATGTCTAAGCGCCAGAGTACCCCTTTAATATTCTAAAGCAGTGATAACAGATCTCAAGCTGTTGTAGAACTACAACTATCAGAATGTGCTAAAAGGCTATTGCTGTCTAGGTAAGCTGGGAGTTAATAGTTTTGAAACAGCTGGAGGGTCACAGGCTGGAGACTTTTGTATTTATTACAAATATCAGCAGCTAATAAAACAAGAGCTGTCATTACTTCTAGATGATACAGACAGGAGAGATGTGCTCATGTGCGGGGGACAGTCCATCAGGTGTACAACGGCGACATAACTGGACCGAACACTGAATATGTTGCAAGACTTAGGGGAGTGTCCCTTTAATGCACGGACGTCATGCTGGTACTTGTTGTCCCTAAGCTGCTGGAAGCTGCAGGATGTCTACAACAGGTGCAATATAGGTTTGTTCTGTTCTGCAGGGAGGAATGAATCACCTAATAAGCGCCACCACCCTCATGCTGGACACCGGCGGATAACGCGCACCTCCCGACTCTATCCGTCTACAGACTCAGCACAGTAAGCACACGTGACTTCGGTACATGCAGCTCACTCGCATCCTCACGGAAAGGACCTTGATGACGTCGCTGTCACATGACTCTGCTATCAGCGGACCATGTGACCATGTGAGTGGAACATACGGACGGTAAGCGGGAGGTTCAAATATAGAAAGATGCGACAATGTTTTTTATACTGAAGAGGCCATGTGTAGTGTATATGTATATTAACTGTATGCGAGGTGAAGTGTATGTTTATGCCTTATAACCAACATATATATTGTACATTATACCGTATAACATGTACAGACATTACACCTAATATATATACTGTACATTATACTGTATAACATGGAAAGACATTACACCTAACATATGTACTGTACATTATACCGTATAGCATGGACAGACATTACACCTAACATATATACTGTACATTATACCGTATAACATGGACAGACATTACACCTAACATATATACTGTACATTATACTGTATAACATGGACAGACATTACACCTAACATATATACTGTACAGTATACCGTATAACATGGACAGACATTACACCTAATATGTATACTGTACATTATACCGTATAACATGGACAGACATTACACCTAACATATATACTGTACATTATACCGTATAACATGTACAGACATTACACCTAATATATATACTGTACATTATACCGTATAACATGGACAGACATTACACCTAACATATATACTGTACATTATACCGTATAACACATACTGTACATTATACCGTATAACATGGACAGACATTACACCTAACATACTGTACATTATACCGTATAACATGGACAGACATTACACCTAACATATATACTGTACATTATACCGTATAACATGGACAGACATTACACCTAACATATATACTGTACATTATACCGTATAACATGGACAGACATTACACCTAACATATATACTGTACATTATACCGTATAACATGGACAGACATTACACCTAACATATATACTGTACATTATACCGTATAACATGGACAGACATTACACCTAACATATATACTGTACATTATACCGTATAACATGGACAGACATTGCACCTAACATATATACTGTACATTATACCGTATAACATGGACAGACATTGCACCTAACATATATACTGTACATTATACCGTATAACATGTACAGACATTACACCTAAAATATATACTGTACATTATACCGTATAACATGGACATACATTACACCTAACATATATACTGTATATTATACCGTATAACATGGACAGACATTACACCTAACATATATACTGTACATTATACCGTATAACATGGACAGACATTACACCTAACATATATATTGTACATTATACTGTATAACATGGACAGACATTACACCTAACATATATACTGTACATTATACCGTATAACATGTACAGACATTACACCTAACATATATACTGTACATTATACCGTATAACATGGACAGACATTACACCTAACATATATACTGTACATTATACCGTATAATATGTACAGACATTACACCTAACACATATACTGTACATTATACCGTATAACATGGACAGACATTACACCTAACATATATACTGTACATTATACTGTATAACATGGACAGACATTACACCTAACATATATACTGTACATTATACCGTATAATATGTACAGACATTACACCTAACACATATACTGTACATTATACCGTATAACATGGACAGACATTACACCTAACATATATACTGTACATTATACCATATAATATGTACAGACATTACACCTAACATATATACTGTACATTATACCGTATAACATGGACAGACATTACACCTAACATATATACTGTACATTATACCGTATAACACATACTGTACATTATACCGTATAACATGGACAGACATTACACCTAACATATATACTGTACATTATACCGTATAACTGGAAAGACATTACACCTAACATTTCCTTATCGTCCCAAGGCAGCACACAGATGGGATATTTCATCCCCCAGTCTCCAACCTAGGACCGTCCACCTAGCAAGATAATTAAGAAATTAGCATAGTTAATTGCTGACCTGATAAGAACCCCCTCCTACAGATCACACCTGTGTTTAATTTTGTCCTCATTCCACCAGGAGATGTTTCACCTGCTCCTTCTACCTGTGGTTTTCCCTTTGTTTTGGATGTTTCTGGACTTACAGATCTTCTGATCAGCCTTGCGGGGTCCTGGCTGCAACGCAATTAAGTGCCGGTGCAGTATCCTGGCCATGACCTGGTCTCAGAGTATATTTTGAGCTTCATGCTTTACCAGTGCGGGGTCCTGGTAATATCTGTGCCAGTGTCCTGATATGAGCCATAAGCCAGCGCGGGGTCCTGGCCGACTCATACTGGTTCCGAGATGTTCCGTGTGCCCATCGCTTATCTCAGCCCTGCGGGGTCTTGGCTGCAACTTTTTGAAGTATTTGCCAGTGCGGGGTCCTGGCTGTTCCCTGCCATCAAATTTTTCCTGCTGGTGCAGTATCCTGGCAGAGGCAGATGGCAGGGATATGACCGGTGCAAGGTCCCGGTTTGAGGTAATGATGGATGATTAAATATTTAGGTAACCAGTGCAGTATCCTGGATAAATCATTCTGAACCTTTGGCTGATGTCATATTCCAGCCCTGTTTTGCCCTTCTATTATGCTGTTGAAGTATCCTGGCTGGGCTCCCTATACCTGACTGCTGGTGGAGTATCCTGGCTTATCGATACCTTGCTTATGCCGGTGGAGTATCCTGGCGTATCGGTACAGCTGTCTCCTTGTGCCGGTCCGGTCTGTCATCACTTCGGATGTCTGGATCTGGTCTGCTCCACAGTATATCCGGTGCTGGGTCCTGGTGAAGACTGGAAATCTCCATGAGGAGCAAATGTTTCCTACACTTGCTGGCATCAGGTATGTTTCACGCTTTAGGGGTTCCCTGGCATTAATAACATTACCCATCACATGGTCCTGCCAGCAGATATGTCCTTAAACCCTTTGCAGACTTCTCTGACAAGAATTATGGCTATAGCCGCTGTATTTCCTTAAATAATGTGCACAATGGGTTGTACATTGTGTCTATCTTGCTGTTGTGCAAATCCATCATGAGAATCATGGCGACCGTCTTTTGCGCTGCATTCTGGTAAATTGTAAGCAGTGACGTCGCTTCAGGAATAAAGATAAGTATCTTATCTATACCGTTGTAAGACATTTAAACTGCATAAGGCCTGTAATGCCTGTGGATACACTATTGCTCTCTGTTGTCAGCCATCCAGTGTATAGCCTGTGGTACTTTTTGTTACAGGCTATTGCTCTCTGTGGTCAGCCATCCAGTCTGTATATAGCCTATGGTGCTTGTTGTTACAGGCTATTGCTCTCTGTGGTCAGCCATCCAGTCTGTATATGGCCTGTAGTGCTTGATGATACAAGCTATTCTCTGTGGTCATCCATCCAGTCTGTATATGGCCTCTAGTGCTTGTTGGTTCAAAATATTGCTCTCTGTGGTCAGCCATCCAGTCTGTATAAAGCCTATAGTGCTTGTTACAAGCTATTGCTCGCTGTTTTCAGCCATTAAACTGCATAAGGCCTGTAGTGCTTGTTGATACAAGCTTTTGCTCTCTGTTGTCAGCCATCCAATCTGTATATAGCCTGTTGTGCTTGCTACAGGCTATTGCTCTCTGTTCGGCCATATAGTCTGCTTAAACCTGCAGTGCTTGCTATTGTTCCCTGTTATCAGCCATCCAGTCTGTATATTAGATGTATGGCTGGGTGTTGCGGGGCTTGGCCCCTGACATGCCGGGATGGCCTTTGTCTGTCTAGGTGTTCTGGGAGTTGTGGACACAAGCTGTTGCGCTCTGTTTTAAGCCGTGTAATCTGGTGGCCGTGGTGACTCTGGGTGTTACGGAGCTGTGGCTCCTTGCATAACGGGATGGCCTTTGTCTGTCTGGGTGTGCTGGGAGTCGTGGTTTTTGGCATCTGAGGACACTGATATAGTCTGTATAGAGCCTGTTATACTTGTGAAAACAAGTTATTGTTCTGTTAACCATATTGTGTGTGTGTGTGTATATATGTATGTATGTATGTATATATATATGTATGTATGTGTTGTAGATACTAGCTGTTGCTCAGCCATATAGTCTGCAGGTATCATTTATCCTGTTATATGTAGTGCTTATATCCATATAGTCCTTATGTAGCATGTAACCTATGCATATAATATGTAGTGCTTGTATCCATATAGTCGGTATGTAGCATGTACCTGTGTATATAGCTACTGCTCTCTGGTAGCAATCTAGTCGGCATGAAGTCTGTTGTGCCTGACATAGTCTTCATAGTCTGTATTACTGTGGTGAATACAACCTGTGGCTCACTATACTCCCTGTGAATACGACCTATTGTTCACTTTAATCATATAGGCTGTATTAACCCTATAGTGCCTATGAATACAACCCTTTCCCTGTGGTCAGTCTTATAGTCTGCATAGAAAGTGTAGATCTTGTAAATTCAAGCTTGCTCCTGTTGTCAGCTATATATTTGGGTGAAGGTTGTAGTACTTAGATATACAGATTGTTACTCTGTTATCAGCCTTGTTTAGAGGGGTATTTTCCTTACTCTTTAGTTCGGCTTTGTTGCCTATCTATGTTGCAGATAACGTCTAACCGCACATTATAGATATATATATATATGCCCTGTATACTGTCTTATGGGTAATTTCTTGTGTATAGGGCCCTGGGTCATGATCTCTTATTTTTATAGCTGGACCTGGCACTAATGTTTTTACCACCATCTGCTCTGGTGGTTCTGTGGTTGTCATCTCTATCATGTACTAATACATATTTTTCTCTTACAGATGTCAGGCCCTTCAGATGGAGCCTCTGTGTAAGAATACATAGGTCTGATCCGTGTAATATGTGCCAGAAATCTTCTTCCTGCTCATCTTTGGCTCTGGTGTTGCAGCTCAGGAGTAGCAGATCTGTTAATAGATGTCATTACATTATAGGCATCTAACTAAAGTAGATTCATTTCCATGGGTCTGATTAACATCAAGCAGATGACTTGTACATTATCAGTTAAAGCTTCAGCTTCTAGTTTGGCACATGACAGTCAACATGATAGTAGATATTCACATCTTTAAATATAGACTTTACTGTTCTAAACGATTTATTCGTCTTTTCTTTGTTCCAGGTCCATTCTTGAAGGAAGAAGTTGTAATGGTTTCCATAAGATCTGTCTCCTTAACTCAAGGATCAGGCTTGTTGTCCATGGGGTGCTCATCTCCACAGAGTCTTAAGCTCTTTGTTGTCTTGTCTCTGGTCCAATGATATTATGAAGTGTCTATTGGGATAGTAGCAGATCTGTCTCCAGATGGCTCATGTGGTGCTGTACTCTAAGCATGGCGGTTTACAAGCAGTAATTACTATTCTTCTTTTCCAGAAGGTTCATAGTTTAATTCTTTACTTTTACCACCAGAATAATTCCAACCATCGACTCCGGGTCTCTTGTTGAGGATTGCGGATTGAGTGTCTTTTCTACTGAGGAGACGTTCACCATCTCACTTCTGCTACATGATTGTGTTTTGGACAAAGAGCCACTTCAGAGATAATCAACAGGAGATCCTCCGGTCCGGTTGTCGGTTTTCCTTCTAGCTTCTGGCATAATGGAAGGTGGTAATATTTAGTGCGCCATCTTCATATCAAAGTGGATCTCTAAAGAGAATACATTCCGCACTGGACGTGTGGCGGACTTTGTAGCAGTTTGACCGTATCAAAGAAATCTAGTCCTGATGATGATCCACAAGAAAACAACAACCAGTCCATACTACAAGTCTATTAGGATTCAGCAAAGTTTATCCTAGAATCTTAAAGCCACATAATAGTTTTAATGTGAGAGAAGAGACTATACCATCAAAGTGTGACTCGAACCTCTTCTTGTTAAATCTAGAAGATCCGGAAATACTCTGGTACCTCAGAGTTCATCAGAGAGGTTGTACCTCCACAGGATGCTGATCTACCAGGACGAGATGTTCTCTGCTAGTGAAATAGTTTCTATCAATCTTCTTCATAAGGAAATCTTACAGAAGGTCTTCACTGTATCCATTGTGATGTCATTCTGTTTGGCTTTCAGAGTCTGGTTTTTCCAACCATTGCGTATTTAGGAGAGAATTCTGTAGGCTTCCTCTGCACCAAGATTTACTGTAGACAAAATTCCTATAATCTGTACAACCGGCTTCGATTGAACTGCGATAAAACTCTAATTCCTTCATTGTTGATCCTTTCCTTAGGAAATACAGCTACACTTGAGTCTGTAAGCATCTATTATGAATGATATTCCGCTCTTGAAGAACCATCATATAATGAATACAATATGTGAAGTCGCCATGTCCATAGGATTCCATAAAGGGATGAGAAATTTGTATTTGATTTAGAGAATTTCTTTCGTTCTGTAAAGAATCTACCAGAAGGATAGAAGAAATAGTCGTTTTCCTTCATATATCCACGGCCGCTGGCCCTGAACTGTACCTGAAGGCTCGTATTGCAGAACAGTAGAGGAATAATCTGTATTGGATAGTAAGAGGCTCTCGCCTTGTCCTAAACAAAGTGTTGTCTAGCTGAGATCTGCAAATGTTTTGTCCTTCCAGGCCACAAGAGCTTGAAGTTCATAAATCTGAGGTGGAGTTGGTTTTTTCCATCTCGTGATTTGGAGCAAAAAGAGAATTTTTCCTTGAAGTTTCTTCAGTCTCTTCTACCAGTTCAACTTCCTCCTGATAAGCATAGAGGGTCTAAATTTGGAGTCTGTAATGCAGCCTCCTGGTCCATACTGCTATCCTGTGTCAAAGTATAGGCTAGTAATTTAGCCTTTGAGATTGTAGTCCTTTTAGGAATTACCCTCCCTTTTGGTTTCTATATAAGATCCCATCTGTGTGCTGCCTTGGGACGATAAGGAAAAACAAAATTGTTCTTACCTGTAATTTTGATTTCCTTGAGTCCCAAGGCAGCACATCAATACCCTCCCAATACTATTTTTTTCTGTAATTCGTCTCTATTTTATTAACACAGGTGTGATCTGTAGGAGGGGGTTCTTATCAGGTCAGCAATTAACTATGCTAATTTCTTAATTATCTTGCTAGGTGGGCGGTCCTAGGTTGGAGACTGGGGGATGAAATATCCCATCTGTGTGCTGCCTTGGGACTCAAGGAAATCAAAATTACAGGTAAGAACAATTTTGTTTATATACTGTACAGTATACCGTATAACATGGACAGACATTACACCTAACATATATACTGTACATTATACCGTATAACATGTACAGACATTACACCTAACATATATACTGTACATTATACCGTATAACATGGACAGACATTACACCTAACATATATACTGTACATTATACCGTATAACACATACTGTACATTATACCGTATAACATGGACAGACATTACACCTAACATACTGTACATTATACCGTATAACATGGACAGACATTACACCTAACATATATACTGTACATTATACCGTATAACATGGACAGACATTACACCTAACATATATACTGTACATTATACCGTATAACACATACTGTACATTATACCGTATAACATGGACAGACATTACACCTAACATACTGTACATTATACCGTATAACATGGACAGACATTACACCTAACATATATACTGTACATTATACCGTATAACATGGACAGACATTACACCTAACATATATACTGTACATTATACCGTATAACACATACTGTACATTATACCGTATAACTGGAAAGACATTACACCTAACATATATACTGTACAGTATACCGTATAACATGGACAGACATTACACCTAACATATATACTGTACAGTATACCGTATAACATGGACAGACATTACACCTAACATATATACTGTACATTATACCGTATAATATGGACAGACATTACACCTAACATATATACTGTACATTATACCGTATAACATGGACAGACATTACACCTAACATATATACTGTACATTATACCGTATAACACATACTGTACATTATACCGTATAACATGGACAGACATTACACCTAACATACTGTACATTATACCGTATAACATGGACAGACATTACACCTAACATATATACTGTACATGTACAGACATTACACTTAACATATATATTGTACGTTATACCGTATAACATCTACAGAAATTACTCCTAACATATACTGTACATTATACCGTATAACATGGACTGACATTACACCTAACATACTGTACATTATACCGTATAACATGGACAGACATTACACCTAACATATATACTGTACATGTACAGACATTACACTTAACATATATATTGTACGTTATACCGTATAACATCTACAGAAATTACTCCTAACATATACTGTACATTATACCGTATAACATGGACTGACATTACACCTAACATATATATTGTACATTATACCGTATAACATGTACAGACAGTACACTTAAAATATATACTGTACATTATACCATATAACATGGACAGACATTGCATCTCACATACAGACATTACACCTAACATATATACTGTACATTATACCGTATAACATGGACAGACATTACACCTAACATATATACATTGAACCCCCGACATGCGATGGCCCCGACATATGATAAAATCGACATACAATGCTTTTATATGTCGGGGCCATCGCATTAACTGCTATCCGACAGCGCAAAATGCTTAAGCTGCTGTCGGATAGCAGTTTAAGCATCCCGGGCAGGTTCGCTTACCTATTCCCGCTGCTCCAGGTCCACTTCGCGATCCTCCGGCGTCTTCTGCATCTTCTCCGTGTTCCGGACCTCGCTTTCCGGCGTCGTTATTACGTCACTACGCACGCCGTTCCGGCGCACCAGCGTAATAACGTCACCAGAAATCGAGGCCCGGACCCTGCAGAAGATGCGGAAGAAGCCGGAGGATCGCGAAGAAGACACCGGAGCAGCGGGACAGCATCAAGAGCCCCTGGGACAGCATCGGTAGCGGTGAGGACCTGGTCCGGAGCGGCGGGGACAGGTGATTACAGCTTCCTATACTTTACATTGCACGGATCTCTCAACATACGATGGATTCGACAAACGATGGGTCGTTTGGAACAAATTACCATCGTATATTGAGGGACCACTGTACTGTACATTATACCGTATAACATAGACAAACATTACACCTAACATACACTCTTACTGGGCACTGTATTAGGTACACCTGTTAAATTGCTCAGTAACATAAATAGTTAATCAGCCAATCACATGAGAACAACTCAATGCATTTAGGCATTTAGACGTGTTCAAGACATCTTCTAAATTGGGTTTAAATCCAGAATCTAAATGGAGTAAAAAAAAAAAAAAAGGGATTTAAGGACCCAGCCCAAATATACCTTAAGGACCCGGCCATTTTTTGAACATCTGACCACTGTCACTTCAAGCATTAATAACTCTGGGATGCTTTTACCTTTCATTCTGTTTTTTCATCATTTTTTTGTGACATATTCTACTTTATGTTAGTGGTAAAATTTTGTCCATACTTGCATCATTTCTTGGTGAAAAATTCCAAAATTTGATGAAAAAATTGAAAATTTTGCTTTTTTTTTTTTTAACTTTGAAGCTCTCTGCTTATAAGGAAAATGGATATTCCAAATAAATTATACATTGATTCACATATACAATATGTCTACTTTATGTTTGCATCATAAAGTTGACATGTTTTTACTTTTGGAAGACATCAGTGGGCTTCAAAGTTCAGCAGCAATTTTCCAATTTTTCACAAAATTTTCAAAATCGGAATTTTTCAGGGACCAGTTCAGTTTTGAAGTGGATTTGAAGGCCCTTCATATTAGAAATACCCCAACAAATGACCCCATTATAAAAACTGCACCCCTCAAAGTATTCAAAATGACATTCAGTAAGTGTGTTATCCCTTTAGGTGTTTCACAGGAATAGCAGCAAAGTGAAGGAGAAAATTACAAATCTTCATTTTTTACACTCGCATGTTCTTGTAGACCCAGTTTTTGAATTTTTACAAGTGGTAATAGGAGAAAAAGCCCCCAAAATTTGTAACCCAATTTCTCTCGAGTAAGGAAATACCTCATATGTGTATGTCAAGTGTTCGGCGGGCGCAGTAGAGGGCACAGAAGGGAAGAAGCAACAATGGGATTTTGGAGAATGAATTTTTCTGAAATGGTTTTAGGGGGTCATGTCACATTTAGAAAGCCCCTATGGTGCCAGAACAGCAGAAAACACCACATGGCATACCATTATGGAAACTACACCCCTAAAGGAACGTAACAAGGGGTCCGATGAGCCTTAACACCCCACAGGTGTTTGATGACTTTTCGTTAAAGTTGGATGTGTAAATGAGAATTATTTTTTTTTTTTACTAAAATGCAGTTTTTCCCCTAAATTTTACATTTTTACAAGGGGTAATAGGAGAAAATGACCCCCAAACTTTGTAACCCCATTTCTTCTGAGTATGGAAATACCCCATGTTAGGACATAAAATGCTCTGCTGGCGAACTACAATGCTCAAAAGAGGAGGAGCACCATTGAGCTTTTGGAAAGAGAATTAGTTTGGAATGGTAGTCAGGGGCCATGTGTGTTTACAAAGCCCCCCGTGGTGCCAGAACTGTGGACCCCCCCACATGTGACCCCATTTTGGAAACTACACCCCTCACAGAATTTAATAAGGGGTGCAGTGAGTATTTACACCCCACAGATCTTTGGAACAGTGGGCTGTGCAAATGAAAAATTTAATTTTTACGTACCACTGTTCCAAAAATCTTTCAGACACCTGTGGGGCATAAATTCTCAATGTACCCCTTATTACATTACGTGAGGGGTGTAGTTTCCAAAACGGGGTCACATGTGTCGGGGGTCCATTGTTCTGGCACTATGGGGGGCTTTGTAAACACATGTGGCCTTCAATTCCGGACAAATTTTCTCTACAAAATTCCAATGGCGCTCCTTCTCTTCTGAGCATTGTAGTTCGCCCGCAGGGCGCTTTAAATTCACATATGGGGTATGTTCTTACTCAGAAGAGATGGGGTTACAAATTTGGGTGGGCTTTTTTCCTATTTTCCCTTGTGAAAATGAAAAATTTAGGGTAACACCAGCATTTTCGTGAAAAAATATAATTTTTTTTCATTTTCCCATCCAACTTTACGGAAAATTCGTCAAACACCTGTGAGGTGTTCAGGCTCACTATACCCCTTGTCACGTTCGGTGAGGGGTGTAGTTTCCAAAATGGGGTCACATCTGGGTATTCATTTATTTTTTTTGCGTTTCTCAGAACCGCTGTAAAATAAGCCACCCCTGTGCAAATCACCAATTTAGGCCTCAAATGTACATGGTGCACTCTCACTCCTGAGCCTTGTTGCGCGCCCGCAGAGCACGCCCACATCTGGGGTATTTCCGTACTCAGGAGAAATTGTGTTACAAATTTTGGGGGTCTTTTTTTCCTTTTACCGCTTGTGGAAATAAAAAGTATGGGGCAACACCAGCATGTTAGTGTAGAATTTTTTATTTTTTTACACTAACAGGCTGGTGTAGCCCCCAACTTTTCCTTTTCACAAGCGGTAAAAGGAAAAAAAGACCCCTAAATTTGTAGTGCAATTTCTCCCGAATACGGCGATACCCCATATATGGCCCTAAACTGTTTCCTTGAAATACGACAGGGCTCCGAAGTGAGAGAACGCCATGCTCATTTGAGGACTAAATTAGGGATTGCATAGGGGTGGACATAGGGGTATTCTACACCAGTGATTCCCAAACAGGGTGCCTCCAGCTGTTGCTAAACTCCTAGCATGCCTGGACAGTCAGTGGCTGTCCAGAAATGCTGGGAGTTGTTGTTTTTGCAACAGCTGGAGGCTCCGTTTTGGAAACCCTGCCGTACAAGACGTTTTTAATTTTTTAATGGGGAGGGGGGGGCAGTGTAAGGGGTGTATATGTAGTGTTTTACCCTTTTATTATGTGTTAGTGTAGTGTAATGTTTTTAGGGTACATTCACACTGGCGTGTTATAGTGAATTTCCTGCTAGGAGTTTGTGCTACGGCGAAAAATTTGCCGCAGCCCAAACTTGAAGCAGGAAATTTACTGTAAGCCTGCCTGTGTGAATGTACCCTGTACATTCACATGGGGGGGAAAACCTCCAGCTTTTTCAAAACTACAACTCCCAGCATGTACTGACAGACCGTGCATGCTGGGAGTTGTAGTTTTGCAACAGCTGGAGGCACACTGGTTGGAAAACCTTCAGTTAGGTTCTGTTACCTAACTCAATATTTTCCAACCAGTGTGCCTCCAGCTGTTGCAAAACTACAACTCCCAGCATGTACTAATCACCGAAGAGCATGCTGGGAGATGTAGTTATGCAACAGCTGGAGGTATCCAACCACAACTCCCAGCATGCCGAGACAGCTGTTTGCTTTTTGGGCATGCTGGGAATTGCAGTTTTGCAACATCTGGAGAGCTACAGTTTTTAGACAACTGTACAGTGATCTCCAAACTGTGGACCTCAAGATGTTGCAAAACTACAACTCCCAGCATGCCCAGACAACAAACAGCTATGTGAGCATGCTAGGAGTTGTAGTTTTGCAACATCTGGAGGGATATAGTTTAGAGACCACTGTATAGTGGTCTCAAACTGCAGCCCTCCAGCTGTTGCAAAACTACATATTCCATCATGCCCAAACAGCTGTCTGGGCATGCTGGGAGTTGTAGTTTTGCAACATCTGGAGGGCTACAGTTAGAGACCACAGTCTCAGACTGTAGCCCTCCAGATCAACTTACCGGCTTCCGTAGGATCCCGGGAGCTGTCCTCTTCAGACGCACGTCACGCCGCCTGCCGATCAACAACGCCGCAGCCTCCGGACGGGTAAGTGGACGTCGGCGCCCGGTCCCCTTCGGTTCCCCATTCTGCCCCGCCTATTGTGGGTGGGCAGGACGGAGAAAACGAAAGTTAACCCCCCCGCCCCCGGTCTGCTATTGGTCGTCGCCTCTGACCAATAGCAGGGATAGGAGGGGTGGCAACCCTGCCACCTCACTCCTATGCCTACACGGGGATTGTGGGTGTCTTAGACAACCGCGATCCCCCTTCTATTCCGGGTCACAATAGACCCGTATGACCCGGAATCGGCGCAAATCGCAAGTGTGAATTCACTTGCGATTTGCGCCGATCGCCGACGGCATTTGCGCGGTGTGCCTGCTGATTGATCTCAGCAGTCACCCCGACACGGCCCCCGCCCGGCGTGCAGCAGGGACCGAAATTCCCACGGGCGTATGGATACTTCCTGGGTCCTTAAGTACCAGGACGTCAAGGCGTATCCATACGCCCTAGGTCCTTAAGTGGTTAAAGGAGTACTCCTGTGAAAAACTTTTTTTTTTTAAATCAACTTGTGCCAGAAAGTTAAACAGATTTGTAAATTACTTCTATTAAAAAATATTAATCCTTCCTGTACTTATTAGCTGCTGAATACTACAGCGGAAATTATTTTCTTTTTGAAACACAGAACTGTCTGCTGACATCACGAGCACAGTGCTCTCTACTGACACCTCTGTTTATTTTAGGAACTGCCCAGAACAGCATATGTTTGCTATGGGGATTTCCTTTTATGCTGGCAGTTCCTAAAATGGACAGAGATGTCAGCAAGAGAGCACTGTGCTCGTGATGTCAGCAGACAGCTTTATGTTTCAAACGGAAAAGAATTTCCACTGTAGTATTCAGCAGCTAATAAGTACAGGAAGGATTAACATTTTCTAATAGAAGTAATTTACAAATCTGTTTAACTTTCTGGCACCAGTTGATTTAAAAAAAAAAAAGTTTTTCACCGGAGTACCCCTTTAACCCCTTAACCTCTTAACCCCTTAAGGACTCAGCCCATTTTGGCCTTAAGGACTCAGACAATTTAATTTTTACGTTTTCATTTTTTCCTCCTCGCCTTCTAAAAATCATAACTCTTTTACATTTTCATCCACAGACTAGTATGAGGGCTTGTTTTTTGCGCGACCAGTTGTCCTTTGTAATGACATCACTCATATCATAAAATGTATGGCGCAACCAAAAAACACTATTTTTGTGGGGAAATTAAAACGAAAAACGCAATTTTGCTAATTTTGGAAGGTTTTGTTTTCACGCCGTACAATTTATGGTAAAAATGACGTGTGTTCTTTATTCTGAGGGTAAATACAATTAAAATGATACCCATTATTATATACTTTTATATTATTGTTGCGCTTAAAAAAAATCACAAACTTTTTAACCAAATTAGTACGTTTATAATCCCTTTATTTTGATGACCTATAACTTTTTTATTTTTCCGTATAAGCGGCGGTATGGGGGCTCATTTTTTGCGCCATGATCTGTACTTTTTTTTGATACCACATTTGTATATAAAAAACTTTTAATACATTTTTTATAATTTTTTTTTTAATAAAATGAATTAAAAAAGTAGGAATTTTGGACTTTTTTAATTTTTTTTCGTTCACGCCGTTCACCGTACGGGATCATTAACATTTTATTTTAATAGTTCGGACATTTACGCACGCGGCGATACCAAATATGTCTATAAAAAATGTTTTTTACGCTTTTTGGGGGTAAAATAGGAAAAAACGGACGTTTTACTTTTTTATTGGGGGAGGGGATTTTTCACTTTTTTTTTACTTTTACTTTTACATTTTTTTACATTTTTTTTTTACACTTGAATAGTCCCCATAGGGGACTATTCATAGCAATACCATGATTGCTAATACTGATCTGTTCTATGTATAGGACATAGAACAGATCAGTATTATCGGTCATCTCCTGCTCTGGTCTGCTCGATCACAGACCAGAGCAGGAGACGCCGGGAGCCGCACGGAGGAAGGTGAGGGGACCTCCGTGCGGCGTTATGAATGATCGGATCCCCGCAGCAGCGCTGCGGGCGATCCGATCGTTCATTTTAATCGCGAACTGCCGCAGATGCCGGGATCTGTATTGATCCCAGCACCTGAGGGGTTAATGGCGGACGCCCGCGAGATCGCGGGCGTCGGCCATTGCCGGCGGGTCCCTGGCTGCGATCAGCAGCCGGGATCAGCCGCGCATGACACGGGCATCGCTCCGATGCCCGCGGTTATGCTTAGGACGTAAATGTACGTCCTGGTGCGTTAAGTACCACCTCACCAGGACGTACATTTACGTCCTGCGTCCTTAAGGGGTTAAGGACCAAGGACGTATGAGTACGTCCTTGGTCCCGCTCCCGTGATATAACGCGGGGTCCCACGGTGACCCCACATAATATCACGGCGGGCCCGGCGTCATAGTGAAGCCGGGACTTGCCGCTAATAGCGCGCGGCTCTGATCGCGGTGCCGTGCGCTATTAACCCTTTAGCCGCGCACTCAAAGCTGAGCCACGTGGCTAAAAGTGAAAGTAAAAAGTGCCGGTTAGCTCAGTGGGCTGTTTGGGATAGCCGGGGTAAAATCGCGGCATCCCGAACAGCTTAAAGGACAGCCGGAGGGTCCCTACCTGCCTCCTCGCTGTCCGATCGCCGAATGACTGCTCAGTGCCTGAGATTCAGGCATGAGCAGTAAAACGGCAGAATCATTGATCACTGGTTTCCTATGAGAAACCAGTGATCAATGTGAAAGATCAGTGTGTGCAGTGTTATAGGTCCCTATGGGAGCTATAACACTGCAAAAAAAAGGGGAAAAAAGTGAATAAATATCATTTAACCCCTTCCCTATTAAAAGTTTGAATCACCCCCCTTTTCCCATAAAAAAAAGTGTAAATAAAAAAAAAAATAAACATATGTGGTATCGCCGCGTGCGGAATTGTCCGAATTATAAAAATATATAGTTAATTAAACCGCACGGTCAATGGCGTACGCGCAAAAAAATCCAAAATCAATAAGTCCTATCAATGCAAAAATGGTACCGTTAAAAACTTCAGATCACAGCGCAAAAAATGAGCCCTCATACCGCCCCATACACGGAAAAATAAAAAAGTTATAGGGGTCAGAAGATGACAATTTTAAACGTATTAATTTTCCTGCATGAAGTTAGGATTTTTTTTCCAGAAGTACGACAAAATCAAACCTATATAAGTAGAGTATCATTTTAATCATATGAACCTACAAAATAAAGACAAGGTGTCATTTTTACCGAAAAATGTATTACGGATGCCCCCAAAAGTTACAAAACTACTTTTTTTGTTTTTCAATTTTGCCTCACAATGATTTTTTTTTTCCGTTTCACCGTAGATTTTTGGGCAAAATGACTGACATCATTACAAAGTAGAATTGGTGGCGCAAAAAATAAGCAATCATATGGATTTTTAGGTGCAAAATTGAAAGAGTTATGATTTTTTAAAGGCAAGGAGCAAAAAACGAAACTGCAAAAAAACAGAAAAAAACCCGATCCTTAAGGGGTTAAGGACCCAGCCATTTTACACCTTAGGACCCGGCCATTTTTTGAACATCTGATCACTGTCACTTTAAACATAATTAACTCTGGAATGCTTTTAGTTATCATTCTGATTCCGAGAGAGTTTTTTCGTGACATATGTTACTTTAACATAGTGGTAAAATTTTGTGGTAACTTGCATCCTTTCTTGGGGAAAAATCCCAAAATTTGATGAAAAATTTGAAAATTTTGCATTTTTCTAACTTTGAAGCTCTCTGCTTGTAAGGAAAATGGATATTACCCCCCAAAAATTTTTTTATTCACGTATACAATATGTCTACTTTATGTTTGCATCATAAAATTGACGTGTTTTTACTTTGGGAAGACATCAGAGGGCTTCAAAGTTCAGCAGCAATTTTCCACAAAATTTCCAAACTCACTATTTTTCATGGACCAGTTCAGGTTTGAAGTGGATTTGAAGGGTCTTCATCTTAGAAATACCCCACAAATGACCCCATTATAAAAACTGCACCCCCAAAGTATTCAAAATGACATTCAGTCAGCGTTTTAACCCTTTAGGTGTTTCACAGGAATAGCAGCAAAGTGAAGGAGAAAATTCACAATCTTAATTTTTTACACTCGCATGTAAACCCAATTTTTTTATTTTTACAAGGGTTAAAAGGAGAAAATGTATACTTATATTTGTAGCCCAATTTCTCTCGAGTAAGCACATACCTCATATGTCTATGTAAAGTGTTCGGCGGGCGCAGTAGAGGGCTCAGAAGCGAAGGAGCGACAAGGGGATTTTGGAGAGTTTTTCTGAAATGATTTTTGGGGGGCATGTTGCATTTAGGAAGCCCCTGTGGTGCCAGAACAGCAAAAAACACATGGCATACCATTTTGGAAACTAGACCCTTTGAGGAACATAACGAGGAATAAAGTGAGCCTTAATACCCCACAGGTGTTTCACGACTTTTGCATATGTAAAAAAATTTTAAAAAATTTCACTAAAATGTGTTTCCCCCCCCAAATTTCACATTTTTGCAAGGGTTAATAGCAGAAAATTCCCCCCAAAATTTGTAACCCCATCTCTTCTGAGTATGGAGGTACCCCATAAGTGGACCTGAAGTGCACTACGGGCGAATTACAATGCTCAGAAGAGAAGGAGTCATATTTGGCTTTTTGAGAGCAAATTTTGCTCAGGGGCATGTCGCATTTAGGAAGCCCCTATGGTGCCAGGACAGCAAAAAAAAAACCCCACATGGCATACCATTTTGGAAACTAGACCCCTTGAGGAACGTAACAAGAAGGAATAAAGTGAGCCTTAATACCCCACAGGGGTTTCACGACTATTGCATACGCAAAAATGTTTTAAAAAAATGTCACAAAAATGTGTTTCCCCCCAAATTTCACATTTTTGCAAGGGTTAATAGCAGAAAATACCCCCCAAAATTTGTAACCCCATCTCTTCTGAGTATGGAGGTACCCCATGAGTTGACCTGAAGTGCACTACGGGCGAACTACAATGCTCAGAAGAGGAGTCATATTTGGCTTTTTGAGAGCAAATTTTGCTCGGGGGGCATGTCACATTTAGGAAGCCTCTATGTGCCAGGACAGCAAAATAACCCCCACAGCGCATACCATTTTTGAAACTAGACCCCTTGAGGAATGTATCAAGGGGTACAGTGAGCATTTACCCCCCCCCCCCACTCTGTCAGACACCAGTGGTGTGTAAATTCTCACTGCACCCCTCATTACATTCCGTAAGGGGTGTAGTTTCAGAAATGGGGTCACGTGGGTTTTCTTTTTTTGCGGTTGTCAAAACCGCTGTAACAATCAGCCACCCCTGTGCAAATCACCTCAAATGTACATGGTGCACTCTCCCTTCTGGGCCTTGTTGTGCGCCCACATATACACCAGCATGTTAGAGTAAAAAAAAAAAAAAATTTTTACACTAACATGCTGGTGTTGCCCTATACTTTTCATTTTGACAAGAGGTAAAAGGGATAAAAGCCCCCCAAAATTTGTAATGCAATTTCTCCCGACTACGGAGATACACCATCTCTGTAGTCGGGAGAAATTGCATTACAAATTTATTTTTGTTTTTTACGCTAACATGCTGGTGTAGACCCCAACTTCACCTTTTCATAAGGGGTGAAAGGAGAAAAAGCCCCCCAAAATTTGTTAGGCAATTTCTCCCGAGTACGGCGATACCCCATATGTGGCCCTAAACTGTTCCCTTGAAATACGACAGGGCTCCGAATTGAGAGAGCGCTATGTGCATTTGAGGATTGAATTAGGGGTGGACATAGGGGTATTCTACGCCAGTGATTCCCAAACAGGGTGCCTTCAGCTGTTGCAAAACTCCCAGCATGCTTGGACAGTCAACGGCTGTCCGGCAATACTGGGAGTTGTTGTTTTGCAACAGCTGGAGGCTCCATTTTGGAAACAGTGGCGTACCAGACGTTTTTCATTTTTATTGGGGAGGGGGGCTGTGTAGGGGTATGTGTATATGTAGTGTTTTTTACTTTTTATTTTGTGGTAGTGTAGTGTTTTTAGGGTACAGTCACATGGGCGGGGGATTACAGCGAGTTTCCCGCTGCCGCGCAAAATTTGCTGCATTGCAAACTTGCAGCCTGATACTCACTGTAAGCCCCCTGCCCATGTGAATGTACCCTGTACATTTACTGGGGGGGGGGGGGGGGGGTTTGGGGGGAACCTCCAGCTGTTGCAAAACTACAACTCCCAGCATGCACAGTCTATCAGTGCATGCTGGTAGTTATAGTTTTGCAACAGCTGGAGGCACACGGGTTGGGAAACACTGATTTAGGTAACAGACAATGTTTCCCAACCAGTGTGCCTCCAGTTGTTGCAAAACCACTACTCCCAAACATTCTCAGACATGCTGGAAGTAGTAGTTCGGCAACATCTTTAGAGCCAGATGTTGCCGAACTACAACTCCCAGCATGCTTGGAGTTGTAGTTTTGCAACATCTGGAGGACTACAGTTTGCAGACCACTAATATAGTGATTCCCAATCTGTGCCCTTCCAGATGTTGCAAAACTACAACTCCCAGTATGCCAAAACTGTCCAGGCATGCTAGGAGTTGTAGTTCTGCAACATCTGAAGGGCCAGATGTTACAGAACCACAACTCCCAGCATGCCTGGACAGTACGGGCATGCTAGTTTTGCAACATCTGGAAGGGCACAGTGGTCCCAAAACTGCGGACCTCCAGATGTTGCAAAACTGCAACTCTCAGCATGCCCGGACGCAAAGGGCTGTCTGGGCATGCTGGGAGTTGTAGTGTAAGGGGACCAGATGGAGCAGTGCAGATCGCTTTACGGCGGTCTGGACTGCTGCAAAGGTCCGGCAACGCCGGCAAAGATCCACTCGCCTGTCGCCACTGACGCCGTCTCCGCCGCCAGGATCCGGGTCTTCAGGGACGAGGTAAGTACCGGGGCCGGGCACCAGCACTCCCCCCGTCCCTCGCTGCGTCCTCCGGTCTTCCTCATGTTCTCTCCGGACTTCCAGGGGCCGGGCAGGGCGGGAGGAAGTAACCGCACCCCCCCCTGAGATTGGTCGGTTAACTAACCGAGGAATCGCAGGGGATAGGAGGAGGTGGCAGGCTGTCTGTGACAACCGGGATCATGCAAAATTACTGGGCGGTTGGGTCCCAGAGACCCGATCAGCCCAGTATCGCCGCAGATCGCAGGGTTGATTTCCCTCGCGATTTGCGGCGATCGCCGACATGGGGGGCCTACATGGCCCCCCTCTGCGTTTGCCCTGGATGCCTGCTGAAGCATTTCAGCAGGCATCCGCTTCCGATCTCCGCCCGGCGCGCGACAGTAACCGGAAAACGCCATGACGTACTCCTACGCCATGAGTCCTTAAAGCCCAGAGTGCGGAGACGTATGCATACGTCATGGGTCCTTAAGGGGTTAAGTGACTTTGAACGTGACATGGTTGTTGGTGCCAGACAGGCTTGGCTCTGTATTTCAGAAACTGCTGATTGTCACATCCAGCACTCTGACCAGACACTCTGGCCGTGAGCGCTTCCCTGCCCTCTCTTCCCCAGCCGGTGTACTGAAGAAAACTGTTCCCTGAAGAGAAATGTTCCCAAGCAGCTGATGAGAAATGCTGAGTCAGCAAAGCCACTGTGATTGGCTGAGGCACACACCCGCCCAGTACTGTTGGTTGTTGGTGGTGGTGTGTAGTCTTGCTCTGCTCACTATGTTACAGACAGGGAACAATTCTCTACAGCCTCCCTCCCTGCAGCCCAGAGCAGGGGAACAAAATCCACATGACTTAGCATTTCTTAGTGCAGTGGTCTCTAAATTGTTGACCTCCAGCTGTTGCAAAACTACAAATCCCAGCATGTCCAGACAGCGTTTTCTGTCTGGGCATGCTGGGAGTTATAGTTTTGCAACATCTGGAGAGCCACAGTTTGCAGATCACTGAGCATAGCACCCTTAACTGTGGCCATCCACATCTTGCAAAACTACAACTCCCAGCATGCCCAGACAGAAAACGCTGTCTGGACATATACGGTATAATGTACAGCTGTTTGTTGTTTGGGCATGCTGGTATTTGTAATTTTTGCAATATTGGGAGGGCTACCATTTGGAGATCACTGTGTGGTGGTTTCTAAACCGTGGCCCTCTAAATCTTGCAAAACTACAACTTGCCATGTTGGGAGTTGTAGTTGCGTACCTCCAGCTGTTGTATAACCACATCTCCCAGCATGCCCTTCGGCAATCAGTACATGCTGGGGGTTGTAGTTTTGCAACAGCTGGAGGCACATAGGTTCTGTTACCTAACTCAGTATTTTCTAACCCAACTGAAGGTTTTCCAACTAGTGTGCCTCCAGCTGTTGCAAAAGTACAACTCCCAGCATGTACTGATCAGCAAAGGGCATGCTGGGAGATGTAGTTTTGCAACTGCTGGAGGTTTGCAAAACCCCTGCAACTACGAATGTACCCGAAAAACACTACACTACACTATACTAATACATAATAAAGGGTAAAACACTACATATACGCTCCCTTACACTGTCCCCCCCCCAATAAAAATGAAAAATGTATCGTACGGCAGTGTTTCCAAAACTCAGCCTCCAGCTGTTGCAAAACAACAACTCCCAGCATTTCCGGACAACCACTGACTGTCCAGGCATGCTGGGAGTTTAGCAACAGCTGGAGGCAGTTTGTTTGTAAATTACTGGCGTAGAATACCCCTATGTCTGCCCCTATGCAATCCCTAATTTAGTCCTTAAATGCGCATGGCGCTCTCTCACTTCGGAGCCCTGTCGTATTTCAAGGAAACGGTTTTGGGCCACATATGGAGCATTTCCGTACTCTGGAGCAATTGTGTTACAAATTTTGGGGGGCTTTTTCTCCTTTTACCCCTATGAAAAGGAAAAGTTGGGGTCTCCACCAGCCTGTTATTGTAAAAAAACAAAAAAATTTTACACTAACATGCTGGGGTTGCCCCATACTTTTTATTTACACAAGAGGTAAATGGGGAAAAAAAGACCCCCAAAGTTTCTCACAAATTTCTCACAAACACAATTTCTCCTGAGTACGGAAATACCCCATATGTGGGCGTACCTCTGCCTGAAGTTTCGTCTCTCCATCGTGGTTCGTCAGTCGCAGCAGGTAGCCCGTCAGGCGCAATAACTGAGTCAATTGTCAGCCATGATGCAACAGCTACTAGCCATGCAGCAGCCGCAACCTGCTCCAGTCTCTTCACCTGTTCCTGCAGCTCCTTCCAGATCCAAGCTTTGTTTACCCTTACCCACGAAGTATGATGGTGATCCAAAGATGTGTAGAGGCTTTGTGACTCAGTGTTCCATGCATCTGGAGCTCATGGCGGATCAGTTCCCGACAGAACGAGCTAAGGTGGAGTTTGTGGTCAGTCTTTTGTCCGGAAAAGCCCTGGCCTGGGCTACACCTCTCTGGGATCTTAATGATCCAGTTTCCTCTAACCTGGCAGCCTTCCTTGCAGAATTCCGTAGTGTTTTTGAAGAACCCCCATGAGCCTCCTCTGCCGAGACGGCTCTTTTGAACCTCTGCCAAGGGAATTCCTCCGTTGGCGACTACACGGTTCAATTTCGCACTCTTGCCTCTGAACTGGCATGGAACGATGAGGCCTTGTGTGCTACATTTAAAAAAGGACTGTCCAGCAAAATTAAGGATGCTCTCGCTGCACAAGATCCTCCATCTACCCTGTGTGAACTAATCCATTTAGCCACACTTATTGATGTGCGTTTTGCCGAGAGGCAGAAGGAACTTCGTTTTGAAAGAGAACCTGCTCGAACACGGTGATTTCCTCGCTTGGCACCTGTGTTCCAATGTACACCTCTACAGTCTTCTTTGCCTCTTGCCGAAGAGGCTATGCCAGTTGACCGTTCTCGCTTAACGCAGCTGGAAAGATCCCGATGATGCAATGAGAATTTGTGCCAGTCCGGAGCACTTTCTCAAAGACTGTTCTATACGTCCACAGCGTCCGGGAAAAACTTGCACCTGGGGGAGGCATGCCTAGTGTGAATACTACCTCTCCATGTTTGACCATTTATGTTCAAATCTAAACTTCTGCCAAGTATACATTCATCGCTTCTGCATTTTTGGACTCTGGTTCCGCTGCCTCCTTTGTCCATAAATATAATCTTCCTGTGACTCTGCTTGCTAAGCCCTATTGTTACGCCGAGCGCTCCGGGTCCCTGCTGACCGGGAGCGCTGCACTGACATTGCCGGCGGGGATGCGGTTCGCATAGCGGGACGCGCCCGCTCGCGAATCGCATCCCAAGTCACTTACCGGTCCCGGCCCCCGGCTGTCATGTCCTGGCGCGCGCGGCTCCGCTCCTTAGGGCGCGCGCGCGCCAGCTCTCTAAGATTTAAAGGGCCAGTGCACCAATGATTGGTGCCTGGCCCAATTAGCTTAATTAGCTTCCACCTGCTCCCTGGCTATATTACCTCACTTCCCCTGCACTTCCTTGCCGGATCTTGTTGCCTTGTGCCAGTGAAAGCGTTTAGTGTTGTCCAAAGCCTGTGTTTCCAGATCTTCTGCTATCCACATTGACTACGAACCTTGCCGCCTGCCCCGACCTTCTGCTACGTCTGACCTTGCCTCTGCCTAGTCCTTCTGTCCCACGCCTTCTCAGCAGTCAGCGAGGTTGAGCCGTTGCCGGTGGATACGACCTGGTTGCTACCGCCGCAGCAAGACCATCCCGTTTTGCGGCGGGCTCTGGTGAATACCAGTAGCATCTTAGAACCGGTCCACCGACTGGGTTCTTAGAACCGGTCCACCGACTAGGTTACTGCACCTAATGTGGGGGAACATACTGCCAGCCTAGTGTGGGGGACTATACTGCACCTAATGTGGGGGAACTATACTGCCAATGTAATTTGGGGGAACTATACTGCCAATGTAATTTGGGGGACTATACTGCACCTAATGTGGGGGAACATACTGCCAACGTAATGTGGGGGACTATATTGCACCTAATGTGGGGGAACTATAATGCACCTAATGTGGGGCACTATACTGCCAGCCTAATGTGGGGGAACTATACTGCCAGCCTAATGTGGGGGAACTATACTGCCAGCCTAATGTGGGGGACTATATTGCACCTAATGTGGGCCAACATACTGCCAACGTAATGTGGGGGACTATATTGCACGTAATGTGGGGGAACTATACTGCCAGCCTAATGTGGGGGACTATATTGCACCTAATGTGGGGGAACTATACTGCCAGCCTAATGTGGGGGACTATATTGCACCTAATGTGGGGGAACTATACTGCCAGCCTAATGTGGGGGACTATATTGCACCTAATGTGGGGTAACTATACTGCCAGTCTAATGTGGGGGACTATATTGCACCTAATGTGGGGGGACTATATTGCACCCAATGTGGGAGAACTATACTGCCAACCTAATGTGGGGGACTATATTGCACCTAATGTGGGGGAACATACTGCAAGCCTAATGTGGGGGACTATATTGCACCTAATGTGGGGGAACTACAACCTAATGTGGGTGACCTATACTGCACCTAATGTGGGGGGGAACTACAACCTAATGTAGGGGAACTACTACCTAATGTGGGGGACTATACTGCCAACCTAATGTGGGGGAATTGTACTGCACCTAATGTGGGGGACCTATACTGCCAACCTAATGTTGGGGGATTGTACTGCACCTAATGTGGGGGAACTGTACTGCCAACCCTAATGTGGGGGAACTGTACTGCCAACCCTAATGTGGGGGAACTACAACCTAATGGTGGGGATCTATACTGCCAACCTAATGTGAGGGGAACTGTGCTGTGTACTTAAAGTGGTAGTCCACTAATAAGATATATAAGTGTGCATAGGAATTTATTCATGTTTTGTTATCTATAGTCCGGCCCTCCAACGGTCTGAGGGACCGTGAACTGGCCCCCCGTTTAAAAAGTTTGAGGACCCCTGCCCTAGACCCCTTGAGAAAGCGTTATCTTCCTAGCTTTACCGTGTACCTGACCTTTTGCTCCACATTCCTGACCTTGCTCCTGTGCCGCCTGTCTATTGACCTTCTGCTTCATTCCTGACTACGCACCTGTGCCGCAAGCCCTGACCTCCTGCTATCCTGACCACAACTTGCCGAATCCCTCCTGTGCCTCGCATCACCTCAGCCGCCTATGTGGCCGAGTCATGCCAGGGGTAACGACCTGAGTGCCGCCTGCATCCCGCTCTGCGGTGGGCTCTGGTGAAAACCAGAAGCACCTTAGACTTCGCTCCCTGGCACGGCCCACATCATCAGCTAGACAGGTCCAGCAGATCTACTACCACTGTGTGTGTCCTGCCTTCTGCCTTGAGTCTTTTCACTGATCCCCAGGGATTTTCACCACAACCATCTCTAAGGTTTACAGAGTATGGTCTGGTAAAGAGAAAATATGCAGTGAGTGGCCGTTTTGTAAATGAAAATGCCTTGTTTAAATCAGAGGAAAATGGGCAGACTGGCTTGAGATGACAAAATGGCATCAGTAACTCATATAACCTCTAGTTACAACCAAGACTTGCAGAATACCATCCCTGAAGCAGATGGGCTACAGCAGCAGAAGACCACAATGGCTGCAGCTTCTGTCAGTTAAGGATAGAACACTGAAGCTACAATTCGCACAAGCTCACCAAAATGGGATACTGGAAGAACATTGTCTTGTCTGATGACTCTCAATTTCAGCTTCAACATTCAGATGGCAGGGTCAGAATTTGACAGAAACAACGTGAATGCATTGATCCATCCTGCCTTGTATCAATGGTTTAGGTTGTGGTGATGTAATGGTGTGGGGGACATTTTCTTGGCACACTTTGGGCCCCTTTGTACCAATTGAGAATTGTTTAAGGGTATGTTCACACTGAAGAATTGGAGAAGAATTTCCACAAATAATTCTGCTTGCTTTTTCCTCTCCAATTCAGTGAATGGCACTATAGATCCAGAAGACTTTCAGTTTCTTTAGGACCCCAAAATGATTGGACCTTTTTCTCCGGGACGGTGTCTATCAGGGTTACTTTGAAAGATTTCGTAATCTCCTAGTGGGCTTGGCTGCAGTGCCTAGACGGGCTATGTAGGAGAAAGCTGCTTTTAATGTTGAATCGATGTTTATTGATTCTGCATCTGAGTTTTTTGGTGGTCCTACCTATATACTGTAGACTACAGCAGTACTGTAAGATAAATTACATGGTTAGATTCACATGTAAGATGGTATTTAATCTCGAAATTTTCTCCTATGATTTGGGATAGGAATGTTTAATCACTTGACAACATAGGCAGTGATTCCTTGTGCAGTGATAGCTCCCGGGTTTTCTGCAGTCCTTCGGTTTCAGTTGTCTCCTAAGCTGACTAGTGGCCAGTAGGTTTTTCAAAGATAGTAACATATTAACATAGTTCATAAGGTTGAAAAAAAGATCAGAGTCCAACATTTTCAACCTATAACCCTAATGAGTCCCTACCAAGTTAAGTTGATCTAGAGGAAGGCAAAAAAAACCTCATGCTAGAGGTAAAAATTCCTTCCCGACTCCAAAGATGGTGCTCTTCTAAAGGTAACCATAGGGTGTTTTGGGTTTATTCCTTTTAGAAAGTTGTCCTTTTCCAGATGTACCAGTGCTTTTTTAGTATATTCTTGATAGCTTGCGATGATGAGCTATAGATGGTAATAAAGTTGACATTGTAATTCTCATTTAGTAATTTTGGGGTCCCCATACGTGGCATAAGGCATTCTTCCCGGGTTAGGTTTTTTGTTCTTTCAAATGCATTAGTAAGTAACTGTCTTGGGTATTTCTTTTCCTTAAAAAAATTCTTGCTTGTTCTCGGAAGTCTTCATTACTGGTGCCATTTTTTCTAACCCTTTTAAATTGGGAATACGGCACATTCTTCAGCCACTTTTTGTAATGACCGCTTGTTAAGTCGATATAACTATTTGTATCGACTTTTTTTGAAAAAGGTCGATGTAATGAAGTTTTCTTGTTCATGAGTAATGACTAGATCGAGGAATTCAATATATTCATTACTGGCCTGGAGGGTGAATGCTATACCCCAATTATTTTTATTGAGGTGCTCCAGCAGGATGTTGGTAGTGGCCGGTGGTCCTTGCCAGATGAATATCAAGTCGTCGATATACCGACGGTAACATATGATATGTTCCAAAAGAGTGTGATTTTGCCAGATGTGTTCGGCTTCAAAGGCTCCCATAAATAAATTAGCATAGGCAGGGGCCACTTTGGCCCCCATAGGCACCACATAGGCTCTGCCACCTTATATTGATATACAGAGTAGGCCATTTATATGGATACACCTTAATAAAAATGGGAATGGTTGGTGATATTAACTTCCTGTTTGTGGCACATTAGTATATGTGATGAGGGAAACTTTTTAAGATGGGTGGTGACCATGGTGGCCATTTTGAAGTCGGCCATTTTGAATCCAACTTTTGTTTTTCAATAGGAAGAGGGTCATGTGACACATCAAACTTATTGGGAATTTAACGAGAAAAACAATTATGTGCTTGGTTTTAACGTCATTTTATTCTTTCATGAGTTATTTACAAGTTTCTGACCACTTATAAAATGTGTTCTATGTGCTGCCCATTGTGTTGGATTGTCAATGCAACCCTCTTCTCCCACTCTTCACACACAGATAGCAACACCACATGAGAAATGCTAGCACAGGCTTCCAGTATCCATAGTTTCAGGTGTGGCAGAATGGGCAAAACAAAAATTGGAACAGGACCCTCAGTTTACGCAGAAGATTTTGTTCAGTGATGAGGCAAACTTTTATGTGAATGGTGAAGTTAACAAACAAAACCACCGCTATTGGTCTGACATTAACCCACATTGGATAGATCCCTCCAAGACTGTTGGAACACAAAATTGATGGTAAGGTGTGGTATATGGGGTTCAAAGATAGTGGGGCCATTCTTCATCAATGAAAAGTTCAAGGCCACTGGATATGCGAAATTGCTACATGATGATGTGTTTCCCTCTTTATGCACTGAAGCTGGCACATTCCATGAGTTTTTCCAGCAAGATGGTGCTCCACCACATTATGTGTTGTCAGGTCCGAGCATTCCTAGAAGAACAGTTTCCTGGAAAGTGGATTGGTTGCCGTGGGCCAGTTGAATGGCCCCCAAGGTCTCCCAATCTGACCCCCTTAGAATTTTAACTTTGGGGTCATCTGAAGGCATTTGTCTATGCTGTGAAGATACGAGATGTGCAGCACCTGAAACTACGGATACTGGAAGCCTGTGCTAGCATTTCTCCTGCGGTGTGGCTATCAGTGTGTGAAGAGTGGGGGAAGAGGGTTGCATTGACAATCCAACACAATGGGCAGCACATTGAACACATTTTATAAGTGGTCAGAAACTTGTAAATAACTCATGAAAGAATAAAGTTACGTTAAAACCAAGCACAACATTGTTTTTCTTGTGAAATTCCCAATAAGTTTGATGTGTCACATGACCCTCTTCCTATTGAAAAAAACAAAAGTTGGATTCAAAATGGCCAACTTCAAAATGCCTGCCATGGTCACCACCCATCTTGAAAAGTTTCCCCCCTCACATATGCTAATGTGCCACAAACAGGAAGTTAATATCACCAACCATTCCCATTTTATTAAGGTGTATCCATATAAATGGCCCACGCTGGGCTATTCACAATTTTTGAAAACAACTTGGCATCTGAGTTGAGTAATGAAAAGGGCTATATGACTCTAATAGTGGGGGGAGGGGGGGTCTTTTACCTTTTTAAGTATAAGCACTATGTTTGCCCCTGACATTGATTTGGGCAGAACTCCCAAACTCAGAGTCCTGGATGACTTCCAAAAACATAGGGGCCAAAATATTCACAAATCTTTGTAAAGATCAAACGGTAGCCCATCTGGGCTTGGTGCGGAACAAGCTAACAGTTTAGATGGTTTACCTCCTTCGATAAAATTCCTTTGCCTTTCAATAAAGATAATATTTTGGGCCTTCTTTTGAATAAAGTCTGCCAACTCCTTTTGAGAATTTTTAACCATGTCAAAGCTTACCAAAGGGGAACCCACCGCATACTCTTCTCTTGGGTACGGAAGAACTTTTTTTTGCTGCAGAATCTCTTTGAGCAAGATTTCTCTGAGAAAAGCTTTAAGGGTATCCCATATAATTTGTAAACACGCCTCACATATACTAATGTGCCACAAACAGGAAGTTAATATCACCAACCATTCCCATTTTATTAAGGTGTATCCATAGAAATGGCCCACCCAGTAGTTTTCTACCTTATATTGCTCTGTAGACATCATCTGAAGCCATACAGGGGAGAACTTCCTCCCTCACTCTGCTACAAACAGCCCAGAGCAGTCCAGTGTATGAGATGAGCTCTGATTGGATAAGGCTGCACACATCCCCCTCAGCATTTCCTGCTTTTGGACTTCTGCCAGACCAGCAGGAGTCCAAGGTCTGTGCAAAAGATGGGGGGGGGGGGGGGGGGGGGAATGTGCTCTGGACAAGTAGGGAAACACCTCGTGGCAGCTTTTTTAATCACAAATAAAATATAGAAAACTTTTTTTTTTGCAATAGCAAAAATTAGTTTAATGAGAGTGCCCATTTAAGATTTGCTGCCACCATTAAGACTATTACATGATTGATTTAAATTAGCCTCCAAAACAAGACTATCAATATCTTTACCCCATAGATGAAATCTATGGAATTAACAGTAGTAACATGAGCTAGACAGACTCTCCCTGTGCTAAATTTGGTTTTGAGTGCGAGAGACAGAACTAATTTAAAAGATTTAATCTGAGTTTGTACCTTTCTGTCCGTGTGTAGGTGACCTGGCCTGTCTGACTTCCTTTGGTGCCATGTGGGTTCTGACCCAGTTGGGTTCTGCTGTTCGTCCAAACGGTTAGGGTCAGTGGTTTTGGGTGAATTTAGATCTGCAGTGCTTCCTACCTGGCGTTCCCTTCTTAAAATAGCTCTGTTCAAATCTGATAGCAGCACAGTAGGTTTAGGGTGCGTTCACATGTACAGTATCCTGCACAGATTTGATACGCAGGATTTGTAACTGCAAATTAGAAGCTGTGCTTAGTCATTTAGTTTACATTGAAATCTGAAGCAGAAAATCCTGTGCGAATCCTGAACAAACCCTTACACTCTTGTACAGGAATCTGACCATGACATTCTGCCAATAACTTGTAATTTATTTTACATTTTAAAAATGGGTGTCATCTAGTAATCCACATTTTCCTGACTGCTACACAAAACAGGAGACTTGTTTTTATAGTCATCATTATAGGAATTAGCAACATCCTAATGTAAACGCCTTGAAACCCTAAGGTGTGCATATATGTCATAGAATGCCTTTAGTTAATATCAACAAATTTTAGTGACCTATCATATAAAAAAAACAACAAAGGTGCACATCTGGCAAGATGCGTTTCGGGAGCTAATATTCCCTTTTTCAATTGCAGTGAAACTTTATCTGCATTGCAGAGGTAAGCTTTCAGTACAATTAAAAAAGGGAGTACTAACTCCCAAAATGCATCTTGCCAGATGTGTACCTTTTTATTGTTTTTTTTTTATATATATTGTGTCAATAAAATGTGTTGATCCTCTTAATCTTCAAGTCTGATCTGTGACGGTAGCGCTTCTACAGTGCTTTTTTCCTACTATACTGGATCCGGACCTCAGGATTCCAGTCACACCACTGCTGGCTAGCAATTCAGGATCATAGTTAGTACGGTCGAAAAAAGACATATGTCCATCAAGTTCACTGTACCCCTAAGATATAGGGGTGATACGCACAAAGCAAGTCCTACTCCAGATTGAAGAGGGTCTCTAAGGGACACCTTCTCCCACATAATTACGTGAGGTGCCATCCTCCCCTTTTTTCTTCCTTTCTTCTTTGCCATTAGTGAAGGCCTTAAAGGATTACTCTGGTGCAAAACTAATTTTTCTAATTACTGTCATGGCCGTAAGTGTTGGCACCCCTGAAAATTTTCTAGAAAATGAAGTATTTCTCACAGAAAAGGATTGCAGAAACACATATTTTGCTATACACATGTTTTTTCCCTTTGTGTTTGTTGGAACTAAACCAAAAAGGGAGAAAAAAAGCTAAGTTGACATAATGTCACACCAAACTCCAAAAATGGTCTGGACAAAATTATTGGCACCCTTTCAAAATTGTCGAAAAATAAGATTGTTTCAAGCATGTGATACAAAAAAGAAAAAAGAAGACTCCAGGTGGAAGGTATTGTTTCACTGGGAGCACGAGAGCTTACGGCTTAGCCATATCCTCTGGTGGTAACTAGGATTGAAGGAGGGAATATAGGGGGAAAGGTATCTCGGCTCCACTAGAGTAAAAAAATAGGTTTTTAATAGAGTTACATTAAAATTGAAAAAGGACAAAAACAAAACAAAATCACACGTGCATGGTGAGTTATAAAACGCACGTCACCGACGCATTTCGGGCTAACATAAGCCCTTAATCTTGGTGCATGTTACTGCCAGCGCTACCTCTTCTTTATATGTGCTAAGAATCAAGTATTACGTCACATGACCACACGCTCACGTGACTTACACACCTGGTCAATAATGGGCTATTGCATTGATATATATGAAAAAGAAGAAAAACCAATGAACATATTCAATATATGAAGGCAAGATCATTCCTATAGTTCACCCCGACAGGGAACCTAGTTTCAAGCATAAGTATCCTATATGCCTCACGCTTTAGTAGCAAACGGGACCAATCCCCGCCCCTTCGGGGAGGATGGACCCTCTCAACGCCGCATACCTCAATGCAATCGACATTGTCTTGGTGGAATTCGGCTATATGCTTGGACAAGCCAGACAAAGAACGTGAGTTGAAAGACGCTCTTAAGTCACATCAATAATAACGATCTTAATTTGAAGTTTACATTGGAGTGGGGGGGCGGGGGGTGCCGAAATTAATTTTCTTGACATCACATTGCAAGGTGATAGTAAAGAGGAAAACATAAGTACTAAACTTTTTAGGAAACCCACTTCAGGGAACAGTATCCTCAATCCCCGACATGTCACACGTAACCTCCCAGTCGGAGAGTACATTAGGGCAAAAAGGGCTTCGTCCAATAATGAAATGTATGCTGAAACATGTAAAGACATTGACAAAATTCAGCTGGAAAGGGGCTGATCAGTTCCTGTGTTGGCGAGAGCTAAAAGAATTGCTCAACACAAAAATAGAAAAGTGTTAAGTGATGATGTAAAAACAGCTACACAGATGAGTAATAAGGTCACGTTTTCCACCCAATATAGCAATCAGTTTACTGAGATCAAATATATTTTATTAAAACATCTACCTGTTATGTATGATGATGACAGCCTGAATGAGATACTTCATAAGGGTGTGAATGTAGTTGCTAGGAGGGGGAGAACCCTAGGCAACCGGTTGTCTCCTAGCGACTGTGGAAATGCCGGACAACAGTACATGGTTAAATATTAAAGGTTTTCATAAATGTGCCAGAAGTAGATGCAACCTATGCAAATATGTGATTAAATCTAGCCATTTTTCATCAATGTCTAATGGGAAGAAATATCCCATAAAATCCTTTCTGAACTGTGATACTACTCGTGTCGTGTATGTAGCCACATGCAAAGAATGCAAGATGCAGTACATTGGCTGCACTACAAGGAAATTGGAAAAACGCATGTATGAGCATTTTCGCAATTCACAAGGTGCGTCTTTAAACTCACGTTCTTTGTCTGGCTTGTCCAAGCATATAGCCGAATTCCACCAAGGCAATGCTGATTGCATTGAGGTGTGCGGCGTTGAGAGGGTCCATCCTCCCCGAAGGGGCGGGGATTGGTCCCGTTTGCTACTAAAGCGTGAGGCATATTGGATACTTATGCTTGAAACTAGGTTCCCTGTCGGGATGAACTATAGGAATGATCTTGCCTTTATATATTGAATATGTTCATTGGTTTTTCTTCTTTTTCGTATATATCAATGCAATATCCCATTATTGACCAGGTGTGTAAGTCACGTGACTGTGTGGTCATGTGACGTAATACTTGATTTTTTGCGTATATAAAGAGGTAGCACTGGCAGTAACATGCACCAAGATTAAGGGCTTATGTTAGCCCAAAACGCGTCGGTGACATGCGGTTTTTATCTCACCATGCACATGTGATTTTGTTTTGTTTTTGTCCTTTTTCAATTTTAATGGAACTCTATTAAAAACCTACTTTTTACTCTAGTGGTGCTGAGATCCCCCTATAGTCCCTCCTTCAATCAAGCATGTGATATTCCTATAAACTCACCTGGGGCAAGTAACAGGTGTGGGCAATATAAAAATCACACCTGAAAGCAGATAAAAAGGGGAAAAGTTCACTTAGTCTTTGCATTGTGTGTCTGTGTGTGCCACACTAAGCATGGACAACAGAAAGAGGAGAAGAGAACTGTCTGAGGACTTGAGAACCAAAATTGTGGAAAGATACCAACAGTCTCAAGGTTACAAGTCCATCTCCAGATATCTAGATTTGCCTTAGTCCACAGTGCGTAACATTATCAAGAAGTTTGCAACCCATGGCACTGTAGCTAACCTCCCTGGGCGTGGACGGAAGAACTGATGAAAGGTGTCAACGCAGGATAGTCCGGATGGTGGATAAGGAGCCCCAAACAAGTTCCAAAGATGTTCAAGCTGTCCTGCCGGCTCATGGAGCATCAGTGTCAGCGCGAACTATCCATTTACATTTAGATGAAATAAAATGCTATGGCAGGAGACACAGGAGGACCCCACTGCTGACACAGAGACATAAAAAAGCAAGACTACATTTTGCCAAAATGAACTTGAGTAAGCCAAAATCCTTCTGGAAAAACATCTTGTGGACAGATAAGACCAAGATAGAGCTTTTTGATAAAGCTCATGATTCTACTGTTTACCGAAAAAAGAATGAGGCCTACAAAAAAAAAACACAGTACCGACAATGAAATATGGTGGAGGTTCAATTATGTTTTGGGGTCGTTTTTGCTGCCTCTGGCACTGGGTGCCTTGAATCTGTGCAGGTGTAGAAGAAAAGGGTCCCAGAACTCACCAAATGATGCAATAAGTCAAGTTTATTTGTTGTAGTTCATCTTAACAGAACTGTTAAGATGAACTGCAACAAATAAACTTGACTTATTGCATCATTTGGTGAGTGCTGGGACCCTTCTCCACCTGGTTACCTTATCCACGCGCACCACCTTTGACGAAGTGACGACAACCATCTACACTGTGCAGGGCATCATGAAATCTGAGGATTACCAACGGATTTTGGGTCGCACTGTACAGCCGAGTGTCAGAATGCTGGGTTTGCATCCAAGATCTTGGGTCTTCCAGCAGGACAAACATACGTCAAAAAGCACCCAGAAATGGATGGCAACAAAGCGCTGGAGAGTTCTGAAGTGATCAGCAATGAGTCCAGATTTAAATCCCATTGAACACCTGTGGAGAGATCTTAAAATTGTTGTTAGGAAAAGGCACCCTACCAATAAGAGAGACCTAGCTCAGTTTGCAAAGGAAGAGTGGTCCAACATTCCGGCTGAGAGGTGTAGGAAGCTTATTGATGGTTATAGGAAGCGACTGATTTCAGTTATTTTTTCCAAAGGGTGTGCAACCAAATATTAAGTTAATGGTGCCAATAATTTTGTCCAGCCAATTTTTGGTGTTTGGTGTGACATTGTCCAATTAGCTTTTTTTCCTCCCTTTTTGGTTTAGTTCCAATACACACAAAGGGAATAAACATGTGAATAGCAAAACATGTGTTACTGCAATCCTTTTCTGTGACAAATACTTCATCTTCTAGAAAAATTTGAGGGGTGCCAACATTTACGGCCATGACTGTAACTGGTACCAGAAAGTTAAACAGATTTGTAAATTACTTTTATTTCAAAATCTTAATCCTTCCAGTACTTATCAGCTGCTGTATTCTCCAGAGGAAGTTGTGTAGTTCTTTTCTGTCTGACCACAGTGCTCTCTGCTGACACCCCTGTCCATGTCAGGAACTGTCCAGAACAGGAGAGGTTTGCTATGGGAACATGCTTCTTCTCTGGACAGTTCCTGACAGGGACATATGTGTCAGCAGAGAGCACTGTGGTCAGACTGAAAAGAACTATACAACTTCCTCTGTAGCATACAGCAGCTGATAAGTACTAGAAGGATTACGATTTTTTACCTGTTAAGGACGAACGGTGTACAAGTACGCCCTTGTGTCCTGGTACTTAAGAACGAAGGGCGTACTTGTACATCCTAAATCCTTAAAGGGGTACTCCGCCCCTACACATCTATCCTTTGGATAGGGGATAAGATGTCTGATCATTAGGGTCCCGCCTCTGAGGACCCCCTCGATCTCTCCTGCAGCATCCCATTCCTCAACTGCTGGCTTATGATGGGCAATACAGGGGACAGAATATCGTGACGTCAAGGCTCCGCCCCTCGTGACATCAAGCCCCCGCCCCCTCAATGCAAGTCAATAGGAGAGCCTTCACACCCCCTCCTATAGACTTGCATTGAGTGGGTGGGACGTGACGTCACGAGGGGGCGGAGCCCTGACGTCATGATACTCCATCCTCTGCATCGTCCGTCATCAGCCACAGAGCGATCCTCGCTCAGTGCAGCTGAGAAATGGGGCTGCTGCAGGAGAGAGAAACATCTTCTCCATATCATTTTGGATAGGGGATAAGATGTATAGGGGCGGAGTACCCCTTTAAATGGTTTTGAAGCGAGCCAGGAGCTGCACTCACTTTAGAGCAGTGAGTGTCGGCTACTATCAGTATCCTCACACTCACTGCTTTTGCCGGGTAGTGGCTAACCCATGGCTTTCTGGCATTTAACCCTTTAGATGCCAAGATCAATGCTGATCACGACATCTTAAATGAAAGTGGAAGATGCTGGCAGCTCAATGGAGCTCACGCAACCGCTTCAACATGATCACAGGGGTTCTGTGAGCCAAAATGGTGTATGAGTGTCCCCTTACCTGTTTCCCGCCGCCCGATCGCCGATTCAAAGATGTAGCCTGGCTAATCCTTTAGATACAGTAGCAACTGTAGCATCTAAATGGTAACACTGGCAATAATACTTTACAAAGGCCCCTCCCTCCAAAAACAAAAATATATACATTTTTGTTGTTGAATAGTTTGCCATAAAGAAAAAAAAAACATATTTTGCACCACCACAAATGTAAGGATATTTAGAATAAAGTAGACTTTAACCACATGTTAAACATTTGGAAAAAAAATTATAAAAATTTATCAAATGATATGTACCGCAAAATAGGAACAGGTATAATAAAACATTAAAGGGATACTCCGTCGGAAAATGTTATTAGATTATTGTGAAAGTAATGTACTATTAGGGTACATTCACCAGGCGGACCCATAGCGTATTTTACGCTGCAGATCCGCCGCTGAAGAACCGCTGCATGGTGGTTTTACATGTGCCTGCTTGGAGTGGCAATACACCACTACGAGCAGACACACTGAAGCGATATGCGAGTCGACGCGCATGCGTGCTACGACTCGCACATAGCAGTGTGTCTGCTCGTAGCAGCGTATTGCTGCTCCGAGCAGGCACATGTAAAGCCACCATGCAGGGGTCCTTCAGCGGCAGATCTACAGCGTAAAATACGCTGTGGGTCCGCTTGTGTGAATGTACCCTTAACTCCTTAAGGACCAGGCCATTTTACACCTTAGGACCAGAGCGTTTTTTGAACATCTGACCACTGTCACTTTAAACATTAATAACTCTGGAATGCTTTTAGTTATCATTCTGATTCCGAGATATTTTTTTGTGACATATTCTACTTTAACATAGTGGTAGAATGAAAATTTTGCATTTTTCTAACTTTGAAGCTCTCTGCTTGTAAGGAAAATGGATATTCAAAATAAAAAAAAATTTGTATCACATATACAATATGTCTACTTTATGTTTACATCATAAAATTGATGAGTTTTTACTTTTGGAGGACACCAGAGGGCTTCAAAGTTCAGCAGCAATTTTCAAAATTTTCACAAAATTTTCAAACTCACTATTTTTCAGTGACCAGTTCAGTTTTGAAGTGGATTTGAAGGGTCTTCATATTGGAAATACCCCATAAATGACCCCATTATAAAAACTACACATTTAGGAAGCCCCTAGTGTGCCTGGACAGCAAAAAAACCCCACATGGCATTATATTTTGGAAACTAGACCCCTTGGGGAATGTAACAAGGGGTAAAGTGAACCTTAATACCCCACAGGGGTTTCACGACTTTTGCATATGTAAAAAAAAAAAAATTATTTTACCGAAAATGCTTGGTTTCCCAAAAATTTTTCATTTTTACAAAGGGTTAAAGCAGCAAATACCCCCCAAAATTTGAAGCCCAATTTCTCCCAATTAAGAAAACACCCCATAGGGGGATGAAAAGTGCTCTGCTGGCGCACTACAGGTCTCAGAAGAGGAGTAGTCACATTTGGCTTTTTGGAAGCAAATTTTGCCCTGGGGGCATGCCGCATTTAGGAAGCCCCTATGGTGCCAGAACAGCAAAAAAAACACATGGCATTATATTTTGGAAACTAGACCCCTTGGGGAATGTAACAAGGGGTAAAGTAAGCCTTAATACCCCTCAGGGGTTTCACAACTTTTGCATATGTAAAAAAAAAAAAAAAAAATTCACTTAAATGTGTGTTTCCCCCCAAATGTTACATTTTTACAAGGGTTAATAGCAGAAAAGACACCCCACAATTTGTAAATACATTTCTTTGGAGTAAGGACATACCTTATTATTTGATGATTTAGGCTTGGCGGGTACACAGCAGGTCTTGCTTGAGTGGGAGCGCAGTCAGGGACCTTGAGCTTGATATGGAGCCAGGATGTGGGACCCCTCCTCAAGGAGCGTTAATGGGGGGAGCACTGAGCCCTAAAATAGGGGAACACTATGGGGGACAACGGGCCGTAACTGGGGTAGACAGGTGGGGTACAGAGGCCCGTAATATGGGGTACAGTGGGCCAGAAAATTATAAAACAGAATATGTTTCCAGAATGATGACCCAGAGTATAGCAAAAATGAAAAAAAATATGCCCGCCCCAAACCCTATGCTCTGAATCATCATTCTGGGAATGTGATGTGTGTGGCCGTCCCTAACCTGTTGCCTCAAATGCGCACCCGCTCAGGTGGAGAGAGAGTGCTGCACATTTGAGGCAACATAAAAAAGTCTCCGATGATAGTGACTCAGTGACCTATGACCCATTTTTGACAAAACACCCCCAGAGGTCTTATCAGTTTTTTTTTTAAAGTTTTTTTGGGGCAATTTAGTGATTTATGGGGGTTATATTTTGGAATGTACTCTGGACTTGGTACATTGGTCAAATTATGGAAAATTCAAATAAAAAGGGAAAATTTAGGGCTCCATGGAAGTGTGATACTCCCTGAAGCAGCCTATGCAGAGGCCCGGATTATCTGGGCAAGTGTCACACTGAATGGTGGTGTCCCTCCGTCTCCCCTTCCTGTAACACACTCTGCATTTTTTCTGGGATCGTCCCTTCTTTCCACTGGGGGGGACCTCACCTGGAAAGTGTTGGCCTGGGACGATCCTGGCGCCTATAACTCCAGACCCTTGGGAAGTCCGGCCTGATCTTTCCCGGTCAGCAAAGATCAGGAACCTTAGAACTTCTTCTTGGTACTGGAGGAATGTCCCTGTGTTGCCAGCGTACTGGGATAGTACAAAAGCGTTGTACATGGCAACCTGTACCAAGAAGACCGCAACTTTTTTGTACCATGCCGTGTTTTCCGCATGGCATTGTATGGCTTGAGGACTTGATCTGAGAGATCAACTCCCCCCATATACCGATTGTAGTCCAGAATACAATCGGGCTTGAGGACCGGTGCCACGGTACCTCGCACAGGGACAGGTGTGCTGCCGTTCCCATGAATAGTGGTGAGCATAAGGACATCCCTCTTATCCTTATACTTCACCAACAACAGGTTATCATGGGTGAGGGCACGGGACTCGCCCTTGGGGATAGGTGTCTTAGCAGTATGTAGGGGAAGTATGTAATGTGTGGTGCTTGGTGTAAAAAGTGTAATAACAGTAATAGAAAAAAAAAAAAAAAAAGCTGCGGCCCCCCCAAAAAAGGGGTGGCAACCGCAGCTCACTGAACCCCTAATAGGACCCGGGGTAAGGGATCAGACCCTAATAGGACCCTGGGGGACCTATTAGGGGGTCAGGGGGGAATTTTTTTTATTAAAAGAAAAAAAAAAAAAGCTGCGGCCAAAAGAAAAATGGATGCTGCACACAGCTCCCTGAACCCCATAATAGGACCCGGGGTCAGGGATCAGACCCTAATAGGACCCTTGGGGACCTATTAGGGGGTTGGGGGGGACTTTATTTTTTTTACTTTGTTTAAACTTTTTTTTTTACTTTATTAAATCCTACCTGTCCCTGCAATCTGCTGTCCCTATTCTAAGGCTCCTGAGGGGGCTCCGGAGCTCTGAGGGGGGATCCACAGTCTTCTCCTCACTGCTGCACTGACTGAACACAGAGAGCGGGTGCAGCAGCGGGAAGGGACCGTTAACCCCTCCCCTGCCGCACTGCTATTGGCTGTACGATCGCCGGCCAATAGCAGCGTTGCTGGAGTGGTGACAGTATTGTCACCGCTCCCCAGCAACGGCAGGTGATTGGCGGTGAATTGTACACCGCCGATCACCATTTATTACCGGGTCATCGAGTCACAAGTGACCCGAATGACCCGAATCGCTGAAGATCGCTTGCGTGATTTTGCGATCGCCGACATGCGGGGGTCCCGGGACTCCCCTAGGCATTTGCACGGCATGCCTGCTGAACGATTACAGCAGACTTGCTGTTCCGATCTCTGCCCAGTGCGCGGCAGAGACTGGAGATACACCAGGAAGTTCTGGAACGTCCTTGGTCCTTAAAGCCCAGGGTGCGGGGACGTTCCAGAACGTCCTTGGTCCTTAAGGGGTTAAAGGGGTATTCCAGGAATTTTCTTTTATTTGACTATGCTACAAGGGCTGTAATGGTAGTGTAATTCATAATATAGTGTATTTACCGGTGTGTGACAGTGGTCTCACAATTCTTCTGTGATTTTCGCCCCAATATTTATTTTTAGCAGCATGCAAAATGACTCTGGTCTCGGTTTTTCCAGATTGCAGTGCGTCGACACCTGACATCACTAGTCGGGTGATGACAGGGAGTTTGTCCTGCTTCAATGGGTGGAGCGACCGCTGAGTGGGAGAAAGATAATTTTGCAACAGCTGTAGGCACCCTGGTTAGAAAATACTGGTCTTTTGAATGGAATGCAACTCATTTATGTTTCAATGGGTAGGGTGACTAATGTGTGGGAGGGAGGAAAGTGACATCAAACTTACAAGCATGGAACTATGGGATGTGTAGTTTAAGAACGAAATCCAACAGTAATACCAAGTTCCCCATATGGGTATGGTAATCTGACAACATAGCCATTTAGCCCCAAGACAAACATGGATCCTTCCTAAGCATGTCCAATACTGTCTGTCAGGTAAGTACTAAAATCACCTTGTGGTGGATAACCCCTTTAAGTTACCATGTTAAATAGGCCCTTTCAGAATCAAAAACTTTTTATATGTTGTACGTCTTGGCAAAACATTAATCCTTCTCATTAAAACCTTTATCTCCTCTTTAAAAAAAATCATGGCATATAAAAAACACCATTAGGGGTTCCCATACCATCCAGAACATAATTGTTTCTATCTGTAGCATCATCTTTGTCCTAGCTGAAGCACAGGCTGGGACAAAGTCCAGGAATTGAGGGTGGGACTAGCACTCCTCTGAGCTCACTCCTGTCCTGTCCATCAGACTCCCATCTGAAAACGGAGAGAAGGGGGTTACAGAGCAGTCTGCAGTGATTAGATGAAGAAACCCAGCACAGCTTAGCAGATTCAGGGAGAAATTGAATGCACGGTGAGTGGGGGTGGGCTAAGTGCTTGCCATGGACATTCCCCTTTCTGAGCAGTAGATGTCAGAATGAGTGAGCAACATAACAGAGGGATTTGTGAGCTAAATAGAGAGGTGAGACACATTAACAAGACATGTAAAGCATTTTTTTCTGTGATATGACATGTGCGCTTTAAATCCTACCTGCCTAGCATGCTGTTTTTAACACAGGTTCTTTTGTTACAGGTTCTTTTTGCCATCTTTTTAACTCTTTAACTTGTGGGCAAAACAGAATTCACTCTCTGCTGCATGCAGGGAAGTGTGAACTACAGTATGACTTTGTTTTAATAACGTCGCCTACTGGCAGCATGATCCTCTGCCTCAGTTCAACCCAACCTTTATTTACAACCAGCCACCTTTTAGTCACTTGACATCCCAGACTTGGTGTTTCGTTCTAAGCAGTCACTGTTGATGGGATGCAGAGGAAGACTGAAGGAGGACAGATGTGCTGCACTATTAAACAGAGGTTTACCAGAAGAAAAGGTTTCCTTTCTCTGAGATCAGTGTAATGCTGCAGTATAGAGTAGTATGTACTGTTTATTTACAAGTCTGCTTCTGCAGTTTCCCTGATTTGTTCTTCGTGTGCCTGGGTCATAGCCTGTTGAATCTAAGCTACTTGTTCAGTAAGAAGACAAATAGTTTTTTTTTACATCAGCTGTCTACGCAATTGTACATTAGTCAGTTGGGCCAGATTGAAGAGTAGGCTTAAACCTGGGGCTGCACAAATATATACTAGTTAGAAGTGAGACAGCAATGATCCCACAGGAGGCATTAGGTCAGATTTCAATGACAACATATAACCACTTTAGTCCCTAAACTGCTGCAATATTTCCTCCTAATCCTGCAATATATTTATAGTATTCCTGTCTACACTGTTCAAAAGGCAGCTTAAAGGGGTTATCCAGGAAAAAACTTTTAACTGGCTCCAGAAAGTTAAACAGATTTGTAAATGACTTCTATTAAAAAATATTAATCCTTTTGGTACTTATGAGCTTCTGAAGTTAAGGTTGTTCTTTTCTGTTTAAGTGCTCTCTGATGACACGTGTCTCGGGAACCGCCCAGTTTAGAAGCAAATCCCCATAGCAAACCTCTTCTAAACTGGGCGGTTCATGAGACATGTGTCATCAGAGAGCACTTAGACTGAAAAGAACAACCTTCACTTCAGAAGCTCATAAGTACTGAAAGGATTAAGATTTTTTAATAGAAGTAATTTACAAATCTGTTTAACTTTCTGGAGCCAGTAGATATATTAAAAAAAGGTTTTTCCTAGATAACCCCTTTAACCTTCTTAGGCTAAATGCACTTGTAGCATAAATGCTGCAGTTGCTCCCTACAGACTTGTGCATGGATGAGGTTTAAACAAATCCCATTTTTTCCACATAGATTTTGACCTATGATGTGGATTTTTATACCAAAGCATTTAAATGATTGTTGTGGATTTTAAAAGGAAACGGACAGCCGGATCACCCACACTATCCTGAATATACAGGTATTTAGTACTGGGGACCCTCTTTAAATGCTCTTTACCTGGTTCCAATACATTCAGGGAGTCTTGCGATATCTTCTTTGTGGCTAGTATGCAAATTTTTTGTTCTGTGCAATGGAGGCGGCTTCTGCGCTTATTTAGCAAGCTTTTTCCCGTCCTCTGGGTCCTGCTCTTTCTATTCAGATAATAAATCTCTTAAATTAGATAAACAATAGCCAAGACTGATTACAATGGCTTTTTGTCAGTTGATAAATTTGCTTTTGTAAAAACGTTACGTGCATAGAACAGGGAGCCAATCATGGCAGGCAGGCTGTGATTCCCCTCCTCTCTGTTATGCACAGCACAAGGCATACAGAGAGGTGGAAGATCAGGGCGGGGACAAGAGCCTGTGTCTTCTTTAGTCCATACGTGGCGCGCACAGAGCTCATGCCTGCCTGATTGACAGGCCCAATATCCCACCCCACCCGCACTTACAGACTTTGGACTTGTGCCAGTTTGGTGAGGGACAGAACTGGGGGATCTGGGGGAGGGAGAGAACAAAGACCCCTAGTGGTCTAAATTTCAATGCAAAAAAACCCCAAAAAACATAGTTTTTTTTTTACAGTGAATAAATGACAAAAGAGTAATTAATTTACATGAAAAACAACATATCAAAAGTTTTACTTGATGACAGGTACTCTTTAAGTTTGCAGTGTTCTCATAGGCACTGCCTGTGAAAGATAGTTGTTATTCTATTCAGTACTTCTGTTGTCCTCTTGGCTATTGTTTCACCTTGCTGACTGTTCAATTTCTGTTTGTTTGGCTCCCTCTGAGTTTAGCTTTCTGTGTTTATTAACCCATTATGTACTGACTGTTTCTCCCTGACCTTTACTGTATCATGTGTAGTTTGTTGTCTTGACCTGAGACGTCCCTGCACTTATCCCAGAGTAGGGACTGCCTTTTAGTTGTGGTATCATTGTTTAGGGTGATTACACAATAGGCAGCAACAGGGGTTCTGGTTGACAGCTAAAGTGCACTATTTCCCTGCCCATACGTGACAGCCATAGCCATTTCCTGACAGTAAACTTTTCTAAGAAGTGTCTAAAACACATAATAAATGTGGTCCAAGTAATGTAAACCAGTTGTTTTGGCATAAATTGCAGCATTAACCCCTTAACGACAATGGACGTAAATGTACGTCAATGTGCCGTGGTAACGAGTTTGTATCTTCTCCCTCTTTTTGTGTGGGATTCCTTTAGATACGTTGGTTTCCTTCCAAACTGTAATAAGTGAATTCAGATTGTGACCTCAATGGAGATAGGGATTGATTGGAGTAAGGTTATATCACTGCGGAATATGTTGATGCTATATGAATGAAGAATTAATATTAAATGCCATAATTGTCTGAGGTGGGAATATTCCTTTAAAGCGCTATAACGCAGCATCTCTTAGTGACAAAATAAGGTCAAATTATTTATGGACGGTAAAACTGTTTTTTTTTCCCATAAAGGAATTGACGAGGAATGAAATGCCGAGTGACTACACTATGGGTGTTGTATTGGCTACCATTATGTCTCCTTTCAAAATCTAGCATTTTAAGGCAAATCAAAAACAATTGGAATAAAAAAAAAAAAACTAAGAACTGTTATGCACCTGTATGTGGGGCTGTCATGAACTGGATTGGATCCTTCACCTGTGTGGCTGATGACTCGAACTGAATTGGGGATCTTGTTGCCTTAGTGCCCTGAGAAAGCGTTTTGTGTATCCCAAGCCTGTGTATCCAGACCCTTGCCGTTGCCCCTGACTACGATCCATTGCTGCCTGCCCTGACCTTCTGCTACGTCCGACCTTGCTCTTGCCTTGTCCCTGTGTACCGCGCCTGTCTCAGCTGTCAGTGGGGTTGAATCGCTATCGGGTGGAACGACCTGGGGGTTACCTGCCGCTGCAAGTCCATCCCGCTTTGCGGCGGGCTCTGGTGAAAACCAGTAACCCCTTACATTCCGTTCCCCTGGTATGGCCCACGCCATCACCTCACTGACACAGAGGATCCACTTCCAGTGTCCTTGCTGCATACCAGTCTGGATCCTGACGACAAGCTGGACAGTCATATTTAAGCATGGAGAGGTGATATTCACATTCTCCTGCAGGGTCAGGTGAGTCCGATCCACCTGCATAGCCTCCACTGTGGAAGGCAACGTAGAGGGTTGCGGTGGCTGCTGGAAGACAGGTGCCAGACGAGGGAAGCGCCAAGGTCGCGCAGACTCCCTTTCTTGGCGAAGTTCCTCTCGTCGCTGAGAGAAGCGGATATCAATCCAGGATGCCAACTGTATAAGCTCATTCAGACTTGATGGCAATTCCTGGGCAGCGAGGACATCCTTGATGTGACTAGATAGTCCTCTCTTGAATGTTGCGCAGAGAGCTTCATTATTCTAGGACAACTCCGATGCCAGGGTTTGGAACCGGATGGCATACTTGCCAACTGTGGAGTTGCCCTGAGAAAGATTCAGCAGGGCTGTCTCTGCGGAGGAGGCACGAGCAAGTTCCTTGAAGACAGTGCGAAATTCCGTCAGGAATGCCTGGAGATGAGTGGTGACGACATCACTGCGATCCCACAGCGGGGTTTCCCAGGCCAAAGCCCTTCCAGACAGGAGACTAATGACGAAAGCCACCTTTGCACGTTCCGTGGAGAACCGGTCCGCCATGAGTTCAATATGAATGGAGCACTGTGTCACAAAACCACTACAGGACTTGGGATCCCCCTCAAAATTTTCTGGTAGCGACAAATTGAGCTTGGTCCCGGAGGAGACTGCAGCAGCGGGAGGCTATACTGGAGCTGGAGGAGGAGGCTGAGGCTGTGGCAGTTGCTGCTGAGCAGAAAGCAACTGCTGCATCATGGCAGTTAGCTCGTTAAGCTGCTGTGCCTGCTGGGCCAACTGCTGAGACTGGAGCGCCACGATAGGTGCAAGATCCGAGTTATCTGGCAGCGGAATTCCAGTTGGATCGATGGCCGAATCTTGCTGTTACGCACCTGTATGCGGGGCTGTCACGAACTGGATGTGGATCCTTCACCTGTGTGGCTGATGACTCGAACTGTATCGGGGAGCGGAGTCTAAGGTGCCGCTGGTCTTCACCAGAGCCCGCAACAAAGCAGGATGGATTTACAGAGGCAGGCGACACCCAGGTAGCTATCCCCGACACGGCACGACCACACAGGTAACTGGGCAAGGCGAGGTACAGGAGGATGAGGCAGAGGCGTAGTCAACGTAGCGGAAGGTCAAGGCAGGCCGCAAAGGTTCGGAGTCAGTAAATGTAGCTGGAAGGTCTGGAACATGGGTATGGCAAAAACAGGCTTTGGGAACGCTTTCTCTTAGGTAATGAGCATTGAAGATCCGGCAGGTGTGTGGGAGGTGCAACAATTTATAATGTGCTGTTCAGGTGCATTACTAATTGTGGGCACACTGGCCCTTTAAATCTCAAAGCACCGTCGCGCGCCCTAAGAGACGGGGACGCGCGCACTGAGGCTGAGAGGAAGTAGCAGGAGCGGAGCAAGGTAATGGACAGGCCGGGACTCGCATGCAGGCGCGTCCCGCAATGCGAATCCCGTCCCCGCCGGGAGACAGGGATACAGGGACTCTGCGCTCCCGGCCGGTGCTTGCGGCCGGAGCGCAGAGTGTAACAAGAACAACCTTGCTCTCTGATACCATCCATCGTAATTTAAGTAAATTATTGTTTTATACTTTTTCTCATCTTTCCATAAGTAGACATGAAAATCTTTTTGTAACTTTAAAAAAGTGTTAAATAAACACTCTTATTTTCTCCATGAACCAACAGGGAAAAGCTTTTTTTTGCATCTCTTCAAATTATCATCATCTTAATAAAGTGCAAGAACTGACTTCACAGTTTACAGTGCACTTCTCTCTAGAAGACAGCACCGCTACATCCAACCTCTCCTTAATTAAAGCTGTGATCACGTTCCTACCTGTAGGGCACTTTACTCCCTCCCAATGCGGCCCTACATTTGGTAACTAATACTAGCAATTAGCCTCATCTGCTATGTAAATGAGTATAATTGCAATTAAAGAGTAAAAGACTTTAGTGGGCCCGAAGGAAAAACATGCAATTATTAGGAAGGCAGCGGCAGATAGAGGTAGGGTGTGAACAAGGGTCTCTCTCTTCCCACTGGCAATGTATAAACCCGAAAGCCAATCAGCAGATGGCTAGCAAAGAGCCAGGTCTTAGGCATACGCAGACAATCTAGTGCGGCTACAGATTTCCCATTTATCCTTGTTTGTATTATGTATTCATTTATTCACAACTGCATATCAATAGAACCTAAGATAATACCTGCTTGGCGTTTTTATTGCACACAATGGAATTTCCAGGATGTATGGAGCGGCACTGCTGTACACAATGCTGGGAAAAAGTAGATGACTGAATCAGCACAGTTAGATATACAAATGAACATGTTAAGTGCTTGCTTGAGCGATATTTGATGTCATCGGACATCCCCTTTAGGTGGATTCAGCAGCAACTAAAGCAGGCCACCTTATACAAACAATGCACCAGTACTTCTGATCTTTCCTGCAAGCATTTGTCACATTTGATTGTTTCAGAATGTAAAAAAAAATAAAAATGATTCCCTCTTCACTTATGGGAAGTGTGGTAGAGGGTGTGTTGCAGGGCAGATGGAATTACCCTAGGTGCAGATGGCATTAACCCCTTGTATTCGTGATGCCAGGGGGTGGTTTATCCTCAATAACAGTCGAAGGTATACCGCTTGATCCTGGGCTAGGCATGGGGGCAATAATGACCTCGACGCCAAGTTACGGACAACAATAGCTTTACTGAGTTTAGACAGGTGGAAAAGTCTATACAGTTCAGCCAGGCCCACAGAGATGATCAGTGACTTCAGAGACCTTTAAAGGCTTGCTGAGACTTGCACTAGATTGGGACAATCTAGTGCAGGTCAGTCTGACTTGAGAATGGATGACAGTGACTGAATTGACTTGACTTGAAACTGACTAAGCTGTGACTGTAGCTTGCTTGTAGCTTGTGGCTGTAACTTGAGACCTCCTATGACTCCAGACACACTCAAGGATTCGACTATACTGCCACTCAGCAGGGAGCATAAGAGAGTGAAGAGACTCCTCCCAGGGCTTTTATAGGGGAGACTCTGATGGGGTCCCATAGGTCACATGGTCACTGATACCTCCTGGGTTACAACCACATGACAACTCACATGACAACTGATGATCACATGTCAACCTTTCTTAACCCCTTTAAGGACGCAGGACGTAAATGTACGTCCTGGTGAGGTGGTACTTAACGCACCAGAACGTACATTTACGTCCTAAGCATAACCGCGGGCATCGGAGCGATGCCCGTGTCATGCGCGGCTGATCCCGGCTGCTGATCGCAGCCAGGGACCCGCCGGCAATGGCCGACGCCCGCGATCTCGCGGGCGTCCGCCATTAACCCCTCAGGTGCCTGGATCAATACAGATCCCGGCATCTGCGGGAGTTCGCGATTTAAATGAACGATCGGATCGCCCGCAGCGCTGCTGCGGGGATCCGATCATTCATAACGCCGGACGGAGGTCCCCTCACCTTCCTCCGTGCGGCTCCCGGCGTCTCCTGCTCTGGTCTGTGATCGAGCAGACCAGAGCAGGAGATGACCGATAATACTGATCTGTTCTATGTCCTATACATAGAACAGATCAGTATTAGCAATCATGGTATTGCTATGAATAGTCCCCTATGGGGACTATTCAAGTGTAAAAAAAATGTAAAAAAATGTAAAAGTAAAAGTAAAAAAAAAAGTGAAAAATCCCCTCCCCCAATAAAAAAGTAAAACGTCCGTTTTTTCCTATTTTACCCCCAAAAAGCGTAAAAAACATTTTTTATAGACAAATTTGGTATCGCCGCGTGCGTAAATGTCCGAACTATTAAAATAAAATGTTAATGATCCCGTACGGTGAACGGCGTGAACGAAAAAAAATTTAAAAAGTCCAAAATTCCTACTTTTTTAATACATTTTATTTAAAAAAAAATTATAAAAAGTGTATTAAAAGTTTTTTATATGCAAATGTGGTAAAAAAAAAAAAGTACAGATCATGGCGCAAAAAATGAGCCCCCATACCGCCACTTATACGGAAAAATAAAAAAGTTAGAGGTCATCAAAATAAAGGGATTATAAACGTACTAATTTGGTTAAAAAGTTTGTGATTTTTTTTAAGCGCAACAATAATATAAAAGTATATAATAATGGGTATCATTTTAATCGTATTGACCATAAGAATAAAGAACACACGTCATTTTTACCATAAATTGTACGGCGTGAAAACAAAACCTTCCAAAATTAGCAAAATTGCGTTTTTCGTTTTAATTTCCCCACAAAAATAGTGTTTTTTGGTTGCGCCATACATTTTATGATATAATGAGTGATGTCATTACAAAGGACAACTGGTCGCGCAAAAAACAAGCCCTCATACTAGTCTGTGGATGAAAATATAAAAGAGTTATGATTTTTAGAAGGCGAGGAGGAAAAAATGAAAACGTAAAAATTAAATTGTCTGAGTCCTTAAGGCCAAAATGGGCTGAGTCCTTAAGGGGTTGGTACTCCGGTGAAAACCTTTTTTCTTTTAAATCAACTGGTGGCAGAAAGTTAAACATATTTGTAAAATACTTCTATTAAAAAATCTTAATCCTTCCTGTACTTATTAGCTGCTGAATACTACAGAGGAAATTCTTTTCTTTTTGGAATGCTCTCTGATGACATCACGAGCACAGTTCTCTCTGCTGACGTTATTTTAATAATAATAACGCTTTATTTATTGTTGTCCTTAGTGGGATTTTAACCCAAGTCCCCAGCACTCCAGTTACCCTTGTAACTGCATTTTTAAGACAATTAAGCATACTTAAAGCGTACCCATCATATCCAACAAAACATTTTTTTTTATATATCTCTCAGTACCAAATCCTGACCATGTACATCTAATTTTTATGTGTCTAGCACCTTTAATTTTTTTTTTTTATTACATTTTTAATTTAGCTCACTAGTCTGAATTCCTCTCAAAGGGAGGGGATGTGGCCTCACTGTGCAGGTCTCCGCCCCGTCCCTCAGTATGCTGTCTGCTCACATCTCCCCTAGCATTAGCAAAACTACTACTCCCAGCTTGTCCCCACTGACAGTAGCAGGACACAAACTGACAGCGGGAGGATTATTCCTCCAGTTGTGAGCCCTGCACTCACAGATATCAATCAAGGAAGTGTGTCCATGACGCATGGACACAGCAGGTCTAATATGTGTCCAAGCAGGTGGTGGGGGGGGGCAGTTGTTTCACTGGCTTTTTCAGTATGAAATACTGAACATTTTCTAATGAAAGCAATTGCAAAACCTATTGGTTTTGTATGCTTTACAACATATCAAAAGTTTTTGTATCTGACAGTGCCCATTTAAACACATTTGTCATGGATTGGGCTGCCAGGGGCTCTCTACCCTTTGCCTTAGCTGCTGGGGCCCATCGGCAAAAAGGCTACGGGAAACCCTCTGGCCAGGAGATTGCCCTGTTCACGTGGACAGGAGAAATGATTAGACATATGTAAATGAGACATCCTGGCTACAGTCATAACTAGTTTTTACATGTGGCTTGTCTATATACAAGCTCTATGTACGTCACTAAATTAGTTATGTGTGAACTGACTAGATCGGACTATATGTTGTACAACTTTATACATGGTAATTGTGACTTATTCTCTGTACCTAGCTGGCATTTGTCCCTGCGTCGACCTTTGGGATCTGCACAACACCACCTCTGGAGAATCGGGAACTCTAGAGGTTTCTGGAGCTCTTGGGACTTCTGGCATTCCAGCTGGCTCTTCCTCAGCAAACTCAGGAGCTGGTATTAGGTCAGGACTGGCTGGACCACGAGTTGCTGGCAGCTGTGCTGGAGAGGCTGGAAACAGGGTTGGCACTCTGGAGACTGGTGTATAGGCCAGAGCCAATGGTAACAAGACTGGGTCTGGCGTTGAGACTATTGTGGGTTGAACCAGCCCCCACGCTGCAGCTCAAGAAGGATGTGCTTTGTGGTGTACGAGTGGCTGAAGTGCATGCAGCGTTTATTTCCCATTAGTAGGATGTCTTGCAGATGGGGGAACACTTCAGGAACCACTTGACAACCAGATTGAACACGTGTGCCATGCAGGGCGCATCTGTGGCAAAAGAAAAAAGATACAGCGCTCCATGGTGTATTAAAAGATAAACCTGTAAGGTGTACGTAATAGTATAAATTCACCGCTCACCTGCGATAGTTGTGTATCCACATGCACAACAATGGTGAGCACATAAAGATGTAGTGTCAGCAGCCGACCAGTCTGGCATGGAAGTAAGAAAAGGTGCTTCAAAGGAGGACACCGGTCTAAGCGTGGCGCTGAACACAAAGGATCAAATGAATAGATGGATAAAAGCAATTTTAGTTTATTCTCCCATCATGCAACGCGCTTCACTGCAGCAGCAGCTTCATCAGGCATCAAATGATCAGCCTGATGAAGCTGCTGCTGCAGTGAAATGCGTTGCATGATGGGAGAATAAACTACTATTGCTTTTATCCATCTATTCGTTTGATCCTCTGTGTCAGCGCCACGCTTAGACCGGTGTCCTCCTTTGAAGCACCTTTTCTTACTTCAATGCAGGGCGCATGGCTCAGGCTTCCTTGCCGCAGCGCAGACAAGATGTTCTTCCTGTTGTCGGTCACCATGGTTCCCATTTCTAGTTTTCGTGGAGTAAGCCATGATTCGATTTCTTGATGAATGACTTTTAGCAGTTCCTCCCCTGTGTGACTCCGTTTGCCAAAGCAAACCATGGGAAGAAAGCGTGACACCGCGGTGCCCTGCATACATAGTATGGTAGAGGGACACTGAGACTTGTCCATGCAGTGGAGGCTGAAGACACGGTGGAGGATGAGGAGGCGGAGTCGCACACTGTCACAGGAGCAACGGCCTGAGGGCGTGGAGGCGGAAGCTGTGTGAGCTGTCCAAGTTGCTGTTGTGGCTGTGCAGGAACCAAATTCACTCAGTGGGTCATAAAGGACATGTATTGTCCCTGAACGTAGTTACTTGTCCACACGTCGGCGCTGCAGTGCACTTTGGTACACACCGACAGACTCAAGGACTGGCCCACCTTCTCTTCCACAAAATTGTGCAGGGCTGGTTACTGCCTTCTTCGCAAAGAAATGACGACTTGGGACTCTCCACCTCGGCTCGGCACAAGCCATCAGTTCTCTGAAAGGTGCAGAGTCCACCACTTTAAAAGGGAGGGACTGTAGCACCAGCAACTTGGAAAGGAGCACATTCAGCTTCTGCGCCGTTGGATGAGTGGGTGCATACGGTTGTCTCTTGGACATGGCTTCGCCAATATATTGCTGGTGGAATCACTGACTCGAAGTAGGAGGAGCAGGAGCATCTGGAGCAACAGAAGATGGGTGTGACACACAGCTCACTTCGGCTGAGGTGGTGGAGCCATGACTGGCTGAAACAGGGAGCAGCATGCCACTGGGTGATGCAGCAGGCTGGACCACCACATCGGAGCCACGGTTCTCTTCGCCGGTTTATGGTGACGCTGCATATGTTGACACAGGACCGTGGTGCCAACATTGGGACCCTGGCCATGCTCTACCTTCTGCCGACACATCTTGCATGTGGCCTCTTTACCTCCTCAGGATGCTTGATGAAAAACTGCCACACCGCCAATTTTCCAACCAACAGTTCGCACTGATTGACTGCTACTGCTGCCAACTCCAGGAACCCCTGTTTCACAACCTCCCGGGAAGGTAGGCCGCCTCGAAGCAGGCACGTTTGGCTCCAGACTTTGCACTTCTGCAACCATGCTGACTGCCAACCATGCTACCACCTTGCTGGCTCAGCTGCTGCCTCTGGGACAACCTGCAACCCTCTTCTCCTGATGATGATGAAGCCCTTTCTGCAACTGGCTCCCAAGTGTGATCGGCTTCATCATCATCGAGTTGTGTCTGCACATCACTGATGTCCTCCTCAGGTTCCTCAACAGTGTCTGCTTCAGAAACCTGAACGTTAGCAACACCACCTCCCACGCCACTCTTCTCATCACTACTTGCTCGCCTAGCGGAAGAAGTGGCAGATGTCTCCTCCACTTCTTGGCTGGGTAGTAGCTGCTGACTCTCCTCTAGATCGTCCTCACTAAATAGTGGAGCTTAACCCACAGCATAAGATACTTCTATGGGGAAGCAAACAGCATAGGACAGAGGCAATGGGAGGACAGGGACTGCTCCCGGGCCATGCCAACTGAGGGTTGTGTCTGAGGAACCCACCGACAGTTCACTGGGGGAGTCAGATGTCACTTGTGATGAAGTGGATGACCGTGTTAGCCAATCGACGACGGCAGATGGGTTGCTGGTCGAGACACGAACGCTAGCTGATACCGGGAGCTCAGGCCTCTCGCTGCGACTCCTGCTGACACTCACCCCTAGTTTGCTCCAACCTCTGCCTGATGAATTTAGGCCTCTGCCACTCCTCTGTGCACGTCCTGGCACTTATCTGCCTGACATACTTAGTGCGTATATGAGCGGAGTACAATACACTCCACTAAGCTTAAAACAGTATTTGTGTACAACACCAGCTGGTGTGTACTTTTCCTGGCATTTCACAGTATCTAGGCCCTTAAGACTTTAACAGGAACAAAAAAGTACACCACTTAGATGTATGTATGTGGTATGCACTTATGAGGGGAGGACAATGCGCTTCAGTACACTTAAAACAGTATTTGTGTGCAACACCAGCCGGTGTGTACTTTTGCCTGGCCTTTCACAGTATCTAGGCCCATAAGACTTTAACAGGAACAAAACAGTACACCACTTAGATGTACATATGTGGTATGCACTTATGAGGGGAGGACAATGTGCTCCAGTACGTTTAAAACATTATTTGTGAACAACACCAGCCAGTGTGTATTTTTGCCTGGCCTTTCACAGTATCTAGGCCCTTAATACTTTAACAGGAACATGTTAGGAGTCGCGTCATGGTCAGACATGCTGGCCGTGGACGCACTCCTCCTCCACTGCCCGGCACTGCCTGTACTGCTGCGATGCGCATCACGCGATGCGATCGCATTCAGCCCTCCACTCCTCACCTTCCTCTTCATCCCCTTGTGCTTCCTGCTTACCGTCGCATGCGCGTTCCCGCCTCCTAGGGCACGCGCGCGCTGGCTCTGTGAGATTTAAAGGGACAGTACATAATGAATTGGTTTTGCTGTCCCATGACCCTATAAGTACAAGCACTTGCGTTTTACTGAGAGGCAAGAGGAGCTCTGTCAAGAATGTGAACCTGCCCGACCACCTCTGCCTACTTCTTTGCTTTCTTCAGAAGAGCCCATGCAAGTGGATCGAGCTTACCTGTCTCCACAAGAGGTCATGCCATCCGGAGGAGAATCTGTGTCTGTACTGTGCCAGCCCGGAGAATTTTCACAATAACTGCCCTCTTTGGCCTCAGCAACCAGGAAACGCACGCACCTAGGGTACATGGGAGAGGCATCCCTAAGTGTGAATACTCCCTCTCCTCGCTTATACATGCCTGTCTGGCTCTTCTCCTCATCTGGTTCCTTGTTCCCTGTTTCTGCTTTTGTGGACTCTGGTTCAGCAGGGAACTTCTATCATCTCCCAGTCACAATGCTCGCAAGGCCTCTGTACATCTCTACTATGAACAGAGAGTGCCTGAATTCTGCGGTGAAGTTTATCACTGAACCTCTGAAGATGCAAGTGGACGCTATGCACAAGGAGTCGATCAAGTTCTATGTGCTTACTGTTCTCGGTTCGTCTCGGTCTGCCGTGGCTGCAACACCACGCCCCGGTTCTTTATTGGAGCTATGGAGAAGTCTCCCATTGGGGTCAGGATTGCCGGAACCGTTGTCTGGGGATAATTCCGGGTCTGCCTACCCTGTATCAAGACTTTGCTGACCTGTTTTGCAAGAAGCAAGCAGAGTCTTCCTCCTCATCGACCCTACAATTGTCCAATTGATCATCTTCTAGGTTCTTCGCCCCTCGGGGAAGAATCTATCCTTTGTCGGCTCCTGAGACAAAGGCCATGTCTGAAAACATCAGTGAAAATCAACAGAAGGGCTTCATTCGGAAGTCTACCTCTCCAGCCGAAACCGTTTTTTTCTTTGTTGAGAAAAAGGAGAGGTTCTCTCCGTCCCTGCATTGATTACCAGGGACTTAATAAGAATCGGTACCCCCTTCCACTGGTCTATAAACTATTTGATCGCCTATGGGGAGACAAGAATTACACCAAGTTGGACTTGTGAGGGGCGTATAACCTTATTCGAATCCGGTAAGGAGACGAGTGGAAGATAGCTTTTAATACCCGTGATGGGCATTATGAGTACCTAGTGATGCCGTTTGGTCTCTGTAACACCCCGGCCGTTTTTCAAGAATTTGTCAATGACATTTTCTAAGATCTCCTCTACACTTGTGTTGTGGTGTATCTGGATGACATCTTGAACTTCTCACCCAACTTGGAAGCTCATCACACTCATGTGCGTCTGATCCTGAGACACCTTCGGAGCAACCGCCTCTATGCCAAGCTCGATAAATGTCTCTTCGAGAAGTTGTCTGCCGTTCCTCAGCTACATTGTCTCTAACCTAGGCCTTCGAATGGATCCTGAGAAGCTGTCTTCAGTCTTAACTTGGCCGCGACCTACTGGTCTGCGGGCTATTCAATGCTTCCTAGGCTTTGCCAACTATTATCGGAAGTTTATTCTGCATTTCTCCACCCTGGTAGCTCCAATTGGGGCTCTTACTAAGAAAGGTGTCAATCCCAAGTACTGGCCGCCTACAGTGGAAGAAGCTTTTCTCGTTTGAAGACGGCTTTTGCCTCCGCACCTGTTCTGACGAGACCAGACCTGGATAAGGCGTTCTGACTCGAAGTAGATGCCTCTTCCGTAGGAGCTGGAGCAGTCTTGACTCAGAAATCCAAAACAGTGACTTGACACTTCTTCTCTAAAACATTGGGGGACATTTATCAAAGCTCTCTATGTCCCGCATCAATGTAGACCAAACTACAGAGCGTTATGCTGGTCTATTGTACGCACAGCTCTTGTTATCAAGGCGCACAGCTCTTGATAAATTCTGTGCACAGACTTCGGGATCTATGCTTTAGACTGTATTTAAACCTGCTGCAGCATAGTCTGACATTTCGGCGTACTTTCTCCAAATGCGACTTGTCGCTGAAAAGTCGCTTTTGATAAATTCAGCACCAATGCATTTTTCTGTCTAAAATAGACTAAAAATCCTCTAAAGCAAAAGTCGCAGAAAAGTCGCACATATTTAGACTGCGACTTTCTGTGCGACAAATTTACATAGGAAAAACCATTTGATAAATATCCCCCATTTTCTCCTTCTGAGAGGAATTACACCATCGGTGATCGGGAACTCTTGGCCATTAAGCTTGCTCTGGAAAAATGGCATCACTTGTTAGAGGGAGCATCTCATCCTATCAATATCTACACGGACCATAAAAATCTTCTTCACCTACAGTCCGCTCAACGTCTGAACCCCCGGCAGGCCAGGTGGTCACTTTTCTTCTCCCGATTTAATTTTCTCATGAATTTTCGACCTGCACACATAAACGTCAGAGCCGATGCCCTCTCTCAAGCTTCCGATGTGGTGGGACAGGAACCTTTACCTCATCATATTGTGGCTCCAGATCGTTTGGTTTCAGCAACACCAGTTAATCTTCAGCAAGTTCCCCCTGGGAAGACTTTTGTACCAACTCACCTTTGGAATAAGGTGCTTTACTGGGGACATTCTTCCTTATTGGCCGGTCACCCAGGAATTCGGAAGTCTACTTTGCTCCTTACCCGTCATTACTGGTGGCCGAACCTGGAGCGCGATGTTGCTAACTTTGTCCGTTTCTGTGCAATTTGTGCTTGAGACAAGACGCCTTGTAGCAAACCCGCGGGTCTCTTACAGCCTTTACCCATTCCTGATCTCCGTGGACCCACATTGCTATGGATTTCATCACTGATTGGCTGTCCTCTTCCAGTTGCAAGGTAATTTGGGTGGTCGTTGATCGTTTCTCTAAGATGGCTCATTTTGTACCTCTATCTAGACTTCCTTCTGCTCCTCAGTTGGCAGATCAATTTTTCCGACATATTTTCCACCTGCATGGACTTCCGCTTCACATCGTTTCTGACAGTGGGGTTCAGTTTGTTTCCAAGTTTTGGCGGGCCCTCTACTCTCGCCTCAAAGTCAAATTGGACTTTTCATCAGCGTACCATCCGCAAAGCAACGGCCAGGTGGAGCGGGTGAACCAAGTACTTGGAGAGTATCTTTGACATTTTGTGTCTGTTTGGCAAGACAAGTGGTTCGATCTATTACCCTGGGCTGAGTTCTTTTACAATCATCGTGACTCCGAGTCTACTAGTAGTGTTGCTCGCGAATATTCGCAATGCAAATTTTATTGGCGAATATCGCATATTGGCGAATTCGCGAATATTCGCGAATATAGCACTATATATTTGTAATTACGAATATTCTTTTTTTTTTTTTTTTCACAGTACACATCACAGTGATCATCCCTCTCTGCTTCCAGCTTGTGTGGTGTAAAGAAGGCTCTAATACTACTGTGTGAGACTGGGGCAAATATTTTCGCATATGCGAAAATTTGCATATGCTACTTTTCGCATATGCAAATTTTCTCATGTAAATTTTCGCATGCGCGAATATTCACATATGCGAAAATAAAACGAGAATATTACGAACATGTGAATATTCGAGAATATATGACGAATATTCGTCCATATATTCGTGAATATTCGCGAATTCGAATATGGCCTATGCCGCTCAACACTATCTACTAGTACTTCTTCATTGTTTATGGCATCATCTTCATCCTCCTCTACCTCTATCCGAGTACCAGCAGTTGATGTTTTGGTTCGAGACTTTCAATCTATTTGGCAGGAAACTTGGTGTTCTTTAGCTGTCGCCACCTCCCGCATGAAGTCCCAGGCTGACAAGAAGAGGAGATCTCCACCAGTTTTTTCCCCCGGAGACAAGGTTTGGCTCTCTATGAAGTATGTTAATTTGAAGCAACCTAGTTACAAACCTAGTTACACGCTGGCTGTGAGCGCTTTCCTCCTCTCTCCTCCTCAGCCGGCGGGGCTGGGATTCACAATGCGGGACTCGCCCGCATGCGAATCCCAGCCTGTCACTCACCTCCGCTCTCTGTTGTCCCTCCAGTCCTTTCGCAGCCCCGACTCGTATGCCCCGCCTCCTAGGGCACGCGTGCGCCTGAGCTCCAAGATTCAACCAATTGCCAATGCCCAGGGGGGTCCTGAGACCCGCGATGTGCAGCAATTTCGGGTCATATGGGTCTCCGGTGATCCGGAAAATAAGATGGGAGTGTCCAAGACACCCACGATCCCCCTGAAGGGATAGGAGTGAGATGGCGGGGGTGCCACCCCTCCTATCCCTGCTATTGGTCATTCAGAAGTGATGACCAATAGCAGATCGGGGGCGGGGAGGGTTAACGTTCAAATTTTGACAGGAAAAAACTGTCTAAATCCTTTGATAAAAATCCCCCCCTTATGTTTACTTAGATTTATTATCTTTGAATAGCACAATGGATATTGCTCTTACATTTCTCTCTTTTTCTGACATTTTAGCGTAGTAATGTTGGACTGTGTTGCTCACTTACTAATCCTTTTCACCTAGCATTGTTGTTTACTCTTGGTTTGTTTCTTTATATTTTGGAATGCAAGTATCATTAGAAACCGCATTGCTTTTTGAGCATATATATACATTTTCAAGATTGTACCTTTGCATTCGGAGTTTATATGTTTTATATGAAAAAACGTATTAATAAAAAAATATATAAAAAAAAATTACTACATACACACCCCCTTACACTGTCCACCCAATAAAAATGAAAAACGTATCGTACGGCAGTGTTTCCAAAACGGAGCCTCCTGCTTTTGCAAAACAACAACTCCCAGCATTTCCGGACAACCACTGACTGTCCAGGCATGCTGAGAGTTTAGCAACAGCTGGAGGCACCCTGTTTGGGAATCACTGGCATTACTTGCATTTTAGTGAAAAATATATATTTTTTCATTTACACATCCAAATTTAACAAAAAGTCGTCAAACACCTGTGGGGTGTTAAGGCTCACTGGACCCCTTGTTACGTTCCCTGAAGGGTAAAGTTTCCAAAATAGTATGCCATGTGTTTTTTTTTTTGCTGTTCTGGCACCATAGGGGGCTTCCTAAATGTGACATGCCCCCCAAAAACCATTTCAGAAAAACTCACTCTCCAAAATCACATTGTCGCTCCTTCCCTTCTGAGCCCTCTAGTGCACCCACAGAGCACTTGACATACACATATGAGATATTTCCTTACTTCAGAGAAATTGGGTTACAAATTTTAGGGTGATTTCTCTCCTTTTACCCCTTGTAAAAATTCAAAAACTGGGTCTACAAGAACATGCGAGTGTAAAAAATGAAGATTTTGAATTTTCTTGTCTTTGCTGCTATGCCTGTGAAACACCTAAAAGGTTAGCACACTTACTGAATGTCATTTTGAATACTTTGAGGGTGCAGTTTTCATAATGGTGTCATTTATGAGGTATTTCCAATATAAAGGTCCCTCAAATCCACTTGAAAACTGAACTGGTCCCTGAAAAATTCTGATGTTGAAAATTTTGTGAAAGAGGGAAAATTGCTGCCGAACTTTGAAGCCCTCTGATGTCTTCCAAAAGTAAAAACATATCAACTTTATGATGCAATCATAAAGTAGACATATTGTATATGTGAATCAATATATAATTTATTTGGGATGTCCGTCTTCCTTATAAGCAGAGAGTTTCATAGTAAAAAAAAATGCTACATTTTCAAATTTTTCATAAAATTTTGGAATTTTCCCCCCGAGAAATGATGTATCGACGAAATTTTACCACTAACATAAAGTAGAATATGTCACGAAAAAACTATCTCGGAATCAGAATGAAAAGTAAAAGCATCCCAGAGTTATTAATGCTTAAAGTGATAGTGGTCAGATGTGCAAAAAATGGCCGGGTCCTTAAGAGGTTAAAGGGCCAGTGTGCTCGTAATTATCATCTACACCTGCACCTATCCTATAAGTATTAGCACCTCCCACTAACCCCTGCTGGATCTTTGTTTGCCTAAGCGTCCAAGAGAAAGAGTTTGTAGTCCTGTCTTGCTGTGTTCCTTGGCCCCATTGTTCCATGACCTGACTTTGCCCCTGTGCCGCCTGCCTATTGACCTCCTGCTACGTTCCTGAATTCGCACCTGTGCCACCTGCCCTGACCTTCTGCTATCCAGACCACGAGTTGCCGTTTCCCTCCTGTGCTTCGAATTCCCTTAGCCGCCTGTGTGGTCGAGTCATGCCAGGGGTAGCAACCTGGGTGCCGCAGCAAATCCATCCCGCTTTGTGGCGGTGAAAACCCGCAGCACCTTTGGCTCCGCTCCCTGGCACGGCCCACATCATCTACCACACACGTCCAGCAGATCCACTACTACCCTGAGTCTACAGCCTACTGCTGTGAGTCTTACAACTTGTATTAACGCTTTTTACTACAAGAAGCGTTATTGTTGTTTTTATTTATATAAGAAATACAAGGTATGTATATGTAAACACAAATAAGTAAAATTAAAAAAAAAGAAATAACTCAGTTTGTTGGTTAAAAGAGGAGGTACTTTGCTTCTCGGCATGTGTGATCTCCATTAGTGTCCTAAAGCAGCTAAAAATAACACATACAAAATAGCTTGTCTTACGGTTAAGAATCTAAAGAACAACCTATTAATTATTATTTTTTTAATTGATGCATATTGTCCGTTACCTTACATCCTCTACTACATGACTCTTTTTCATAGTTCCAAAAAAAAAGTGATATGCTACCCGGTACCTAATCTTGATCGTATACATATATGTTTTATGTCTCTAGGATCTTTATTTCCAGAGATATAAGCATTTATCTGTTGCTCAGTTACTTTTTCATTGTGCTGGCTGGAGGGGGCGTGTCTGTCTCCCTCCCGGAGTCTCGGGAGCGAGCATGAGCTGTCAGCCAACTCTACTCTGTAAACTTTTCTTCTCTGGTTTCATGCTGTACATGTTACACAGAGGAAGATGCTTGGAGCTTGCCTGTAGTATTCCTAAAACATTATGGCGAGTTCATAACAGGATAAAATGTATAAATATAAGGATAGATCTTTATAAAGAGTTCATGAGTTCCCCCGCAATAGGGACAGACCCACGGGTTCCCCCGCAATAGGGACAGGCCCCAGAGTTCCCCGCAATAGGGACAGGCCCCGGAATTCCCCCGCAGCTGCTACAGGCCCCAGAGTTTCCCCACAGCCGCTACAGGCCCCGGAGTTACCTCACAGCCGCTACAGGCCCCGGAGTTCCCCCACAGCTGCTACAGGCACCGGAGTTCCCCCACAGCCGCTACAGGCCCCGGAGTTCCCCCACAGCCGCTACAGGCCCCGGAGTTCCCCCACAGCCGCTACAGGCCCCGTAGTTCCCCCACAGCCGCAACAGGCCCGGAGTTCCCCCACAGCCGCTACAGGCCCCGGAGTTCCCCCACAGCCGCTACAGGCCCCGGAGTTCCCCCACAGCCACTACAGGCACCGGAGTTCCCCCACAGCTGCTACAGGCCCCGGAGTTCCCCCACAGCCGCTACAGGCCCCAGAGTTCCCCCACAGCCTCTATAGGCCCCGGAGTTCCCACACAGCCGCTACAGGCCCCGGAGTTCCCCCACAGCTGCTACAGGCACTGAAGTTCCCCCAAAGCCGCTACAGGCAACGGAGTTCCCCCACAGCCGCTACAGGCATCGGAGTTCCCCCACTGCTGCTACAGGCACCGGAGTTCCCCCACAGTAGTACAATTTACCCACATTAGGTAGCAGTTCCCCCACATTAGGTTGCAGTTCCCCCACATTAGCATAGTTTTCCCCACATTAGATTACAGACACCGGAGTTCCCCCACAGCCGCTACAGGCCCCGGAGTTTCCCCACAGGTGCTACAGGCCCTGGAGTTCCCACACAGCCACTACAGGCACTAGAGTTCCCCCACAGTAGCAAAGTTTACCCACATTAGGTAGCAGTTCCCCCACATTAGGTTGCAGTTCCCCCACATTAGCATAGTTTCCCCCACATTAGGTTGCAGTTCCCCTACATTAGGTTGCAGTTCTCCCACATTAGGTTCCAGTTCCCCCACATTAGGTTGGCAGTATGTTCCCCCTTATTAGGTTGTAGTTCCCCCACATTAGGTTGGCAATATGTTCCCCCACATTAAGTTGCAGTTCCCCCACATTAGGTTGCAGTTCCCTGACATCGGGTTGCAGTTCCCCCACATCAGGTTGAAGTTCCCCAACATCAGGTTGCAGTTTCCCCACATCAGATTGCAATTCCCCAACATCAGGTTGCAGTTCCCCCACATTAGGTTGCAGTTCCCCCACATTAGCATAGTTCCCCCCAACCCCCTAACACACACACAGACAAACACATACATACAGACACACACACATACATACAGACACACACAGTCACACACATACATAGATACATACATACACACACATACACAAACTCACCTGTCCTGCACGGCGCTTCATCTCTCTGGTGACCTGAGAGTGGCGTCACTTACGTCCTCTTGCACTGGCCGTCCGCCGGCACTGCCAAAGACTGGGTCGGAGGAGTTAATGGACCGGGGGGGGGGAGGGGAAAAGGATCCGGCGCACTGGGGGTTGGGGGGGTAAGCAGAAGGGTGACCGTGTGACATGGTCGGGTGCAGCAGAAAACTGGGGCGTGCGTGTTATGGGATCGGGTGCAGCTGAGAACCAGGGGGGTAATGGGACACAGGATCGGGCGCAGCTGAGAACTAGGGGGGGTGGTTGTTATGGGACACAGGGTCGGATCGGGCGCAGCTGAGAACGGGGGTGGGGTGTTATGGGACACAGGATTGGACGCAGCTGAGGGGGGTACCTGCCTGTATCCTGCACTGCCTGTGTGTGTGCGCACGCTCCCTGCGTTCGTTCACAGGCAGTGCGTGCCCGCGCATAAGCTGTATGCATGCAGCTGAAATCTCCTATACTGGATACCGGCGCGCTTTACTGCCGGTATCTGGTATGCTGCAAAATCAACACTAGTCTGTCTGGCTAAAGACAGACAACCCCTAGTGGTAGCTATTTTTAGATTTAATTTCTGGGGGAAATTTACATTTTTTTAAATAAATTTATATTGCAAAAAGCCATCATATGATTAGTTCTGTAACATATAAAATGTTTTCAACAATGACAGTGCCTCTTTAAGGATACAGCACATTTTGGCCTTGAGGACACAGGGCAGTTTTTATTTTTGCACTTTCATTTTTTCCTTCTCGCCTTTTTAAGAGGCATAACTAGAGGCATAGTTGATGTATAGTTGTGTCGTATGGCTTTGTTTCTACAATGAAAGTAGAGCTTTTTGGACACAATTATTCCATAAAGAGCACTTCCGGCCAGACTTTGATAAAAAGTAAATGGGTATTCCTGGGTCTGGGTATACCTGGGTCCCACTGGATTCTGCAAATTCTGAGCTGATGGCACTGTTATATATAAATTTTTATAGAAATCATGGTTTAAAAAAAACTGGCCACTAGGAGTCCCCATACCTGCTTGGACACCAATGAGTCCAGAGGCAGCGTCATTCATGAAGACCCGGGGACACTGGACATAGTTCTGAGGAAATTGAGCCTACTGAGCGCTCACGTGACCAGCGCCAATGAATATACAAACTCAGCAGGGATAGAAGAGAGTCTTCGAAGGGACACAGCTCTGGACTACAGGTACATATTTAACTCATTGACCCCTTTATCGGTCTCCTGTTCACCCACACTGTAACCCAATGTATTTTGTTTAGTGTGAGTGAACAGGATGACCGTTTTCCTTTAACACTTATCTACTGTATATTTACTTTGTATTTGGTTAATTGATACAAAATCAACACTTCTATATTTTAAAGCATTTTACTTTGCAGCCTTTTTTCACCTTTATTTCTTTTAAAAATAACAAACACATGGTAGAAAGAAGATTAATAAATGTCATCTTCAAAGGGTTAATGGCCTGTCCTCTTTCCTATTCTGTCAGTGAAGGTCAATAGAGAACCATGATCTTTTAGGAAAAAAATAAACACTCGATCAGGTTACAGGCAGATCTCATAATTAGGTCATAAGCCCTTGATGAAAAGGTACCATTATGGTACAACTTCCCTACTTCCTTTCCCAGTCTCTGTTGGGAAATGTACAGAACGGTAATTTGTTTTACAATTTTTCCAATAACTTAGCATGTCCTGCTCCCTGGAGTCTATAGGAGACTGTAAAATGAAATGAAAGGCAAGAGTTAATGGTAACATGATTAAACAAGGTCATCCATGTAATCTGTTCCTTCCAAGGTCCTATATTGTTACTAAATGCCAAATATTGCAAGTGGTGTTGGGACATGCAGCTCTTAACTCGCCTCCCTAGAGTTGGTTTATGACGCACACAGAATGGACATCTGGGATATTGAGACTCATGGAGTGAGACTTATCTATATATATAAAACTCAATGGGGGATATTTATCAAAGGATTTAGACAGTTTTTTCCTGTCTAAATTTGTCGCACAGAAAGTCGCAGTCTTAATACGTGTGCCTTTTCTGCAACTTGTGCTTTAGAGGATTTTTAGAACATGATGCATTCTTTTCTATTTTAGCCCCTTAAGGACGCAGCCTTTTTTCACCTTAAGGACTAAGACCTTTTTCGCAATTCTGACCACCGTCGCTTTACGAATTAATAACTCAAAAACGCTTTTACCGAATATTCTGATTCTGAGATTGTTTTTTCGTAACATATTCTACTTTATTTTGGTGCTAAATTTTCGGCGTTACTTGCATCCTTTTTTGGTGAAAAATCCCCAAATTTCATGAAATTTTGGAAAATTTTGCATTTTTCTAACATTGAAGCTCTCTGCTTGTAAGGAAATGGATATTCCAAATAAATTTTATTTTTATTCACAAATCCAATATGTCCACTTTATGTTGGCATCATAAAATGGACATATTTTTGCTTTTTGAAAAAATTAGAGGGCTTCAAAGTAGAGCAGCAATTTTTAAAAATTTCATGAAAATTGCAAAATCTGAAGGGACAGATGTTACAGAACTACAACTCCCAGCATTCCTGAGCAGTCTAGGCATGCTGAGAGTTGTAGTTTGGCAACATCTGGAGGGCTACCGTTTGGGCACCACTGTAACAGTGGTCTCCAAACTGTGACCCTCCAGATGTTGCAAAACTACAACTCCCAGCATGCCCAGACAGCCAAAAGCTGGGAGTTGCAGTTTGGCCTTCCTAGTGGTTGCCACAGTAAAGATCACTTTACTTTTCACTTTCATTTACCCCCCCCCCCCCCAACCCCCAATGTGGTTTCACTACCTGAGCCAGGATCCAGCAGTCTCCAGCGACGATCCGGGGTCCCCAGGCATCTTCTCCTCCAGGTACCAGCCTCCATTTTCTTCCCACGATCCCCTCGACATCCAGGGGTGGGCAGAACGGGGGTTGCCATGGCAACCCACTGTCCTGCCCTGCCATTGGTCAGAATCAGTTCTGACCAATGGCAGGGGATAGGAGGAGATCGCAGCACTGCGACCTCACTCTTAGCCCTCAGGATGATCGGGGCTGTCCCTGACAGCTCCGATCATCCCTATTTTCCGGGTGATCGGGTCACCAGAGACCCGATCAGCCCGGAATAGCAGAAAATCGCATGTGTGAATTGACATGCGATTTTCTGCGATCGCCGACATTTGGGGGTCTCAGGACCCCCCTCAGCGATGTGCCGGGATGCCTGCTGAATGATTTCAGCAGGCATTCCGGTCCAGTCCCCAACCGGACAAAAATCAATATAGAACAGTGATGCGGTATAATAAAACAAGAGGATTCAGTGGTGACCAAACTTAGGCTTAAAGTTACTATATACAGTGTAATATTTTGGCCAATGTAATGTGATTATTAATGGGATATTAACCACTTAGGGACCACGGGCGTACAGGTACGCCCTGAAGCCCTGGTACTTAAGGACCAAGGGCATACCTATACACCCGTGGGAATTTCGGTTCCCGCCACACGTGGGGCGGGGTCCGGACCGGAATGCTTGCTGAAATCATTCAGCAGGCATCCCGTGAAAATGCCCAGGGGGGTTCACCCCGGCGATTTGTGGCGAATCCGGGTCATACGGGTCTCCGGTGACCCAGAAAATAATGGGGATCGGGGTTGTCCAAGACACCCACGATCCCCCTGAAGGGATAAGAGTGAGGTGGCAGGGGTGCCACCCCTCCTATCCCTGCTATTGGTCGGTCAGAAGTGACGGACCAATAGCAGATGGGGGCAGGGGGGGTTTAAAATTCGGTTCCCTCGCTCTGCCCACCCATTGTAGTCCGGGCAGAGCAGAGGAACCGGCGGTGCGGCTCCCTGGTGTAGCGATCCTATGGAATCCAATGAGTTATTGCCTAGCAACATCTGGAGGGCTACAGTTTTCTAAACTGTGGCCCTTCAGATCTTGCAAAACAACAACTCCCAGCATGCCCAAACAGCAAATAGCTGTCTTGGCATGATGGGAGTTGTAGTTGTGTACCTCCAGCTGTTGCATAACTACATGGCTGGAGGCGCACTGGTTGGAAAATACTGAGTTAGGCAACAGAACCTAACTGAAGGTTTTCCAATCAGTGCGCCTCCAGCTGTTGAAAAAGTACAACTCCCAGAATGCACAGGCCGTCAGTGCATGCTGGGAGTTGTAGTTTTGAGACAGCTAGAGGTTTGCCCCCCCCCCCCCCCATGTGAATGTAAAGGGTAGATTCACACGGGCAGGTTTACAGTGAGTTTCCGGTTTCAAGTTTCAGCTGCAGCAAATTTTCCACCGCAGCGCAAACTTCTAGTGGGAAACCGAACGTAAGCCCCCGCCAGTGCGAATATACCATAAAAACACTACACTAATTAGTTCAAATTTTCCACCACAGTTTTTTTTCACTACACTACTCTAGCAAATAATAAAGGGTAAAACACTACATATACACCCCCTTACTTGTCCCCCCCCCCCCCCCCCAATAAAAATGAAGAATGTATAATATGGCAGTGTTTCCCAGCAACTCCTAGCATTTCAGGCATGCTCGGAGTTTAGCAACAGCTGGAGGCACCCTGTTTGGGAATCACTGGCGTAGAATACCCCTATGTCCACCCCTATGCAATCACTTATTTAGTCCTCAAATGCGCATGGTGCTCTCTCACTTCAGAACCCTGTCGTATTTCAAGGAAACAGTTTAGGGCCACATATGCGGTATACCCCATATGTGGGCGTAAAATGCTCTGCGGACGAAAAACAAGGCCCAGGAGTGAGAGCCCACTATGTACATTTGAGGCCTAAATTGGGGATTTGCACAGGGGTGGCTGATTTTACAGTGGTTCTGACATAGTCACAAAAAAATAAATACCCATATGTGACCCCATTTTGGAAACTACACCCCTCACGGAACATAACAAGGGGCATAGTGAGCCTTAATAACCCACAGATGTTTGACGAATTTTCGTTAAAGTTGGATGGGAAAATCTTAAAAAAAAATTTTTTTAACTTAAATGCTGATGTTACCCTAAATTTTTCATTTTCACAAGGGAAAATAGGAAAAAAAATCAAATCATGCTTTGGGGTTGTATTGCAGCCAGTGGCACAGGGAACATCTCAGGAGTAGAAGGAAAAATTGATTCAATAAAATTTCAGCAAATTTTGAATGCTAACTTGATGCCATCTGTGAAAAAGCTGAAGTTAAAGAGAAGATGGATTCTACAAATGGATAATGTTCCTAAACACACCTCAAAATCCATGGGGGATTACATCAAGTGGCATAAACTGAAAGTTTTGCCATGGCCTTCACAATCTCCTGACCTCAACATAATTGAAAATCTATGGATAGACCTTAACCTCTTAAGGACGCAGGGCGTATGGATACGCCCTGCATCCCGAGTCCTTAAGGACGCAGGGCGTATCCATACGCCCGTGGGAATTCCGGCCCCCACCGCTAACCGGTTGGGGACCGGAGCCGGATGCCTGCTGAAATCGTTCAGCAGGCATCCCGGCATATCGCCCAGGGGGGTCATTATGCCCCCCCATGTCGGCGATCGCCGCAGATCGCTGGACAATTCAGTCCAGCGATCTGCGGCGATTCCGGGTCAATCGGGTCTCCAGTGACCCGGTGACCCGGAATTACTGGCTGTTCGGGGCCGTCTCTGACGGCCCCGAACAGCCAGAGCCTGCAGGGGTGAGGTGGCACTGGTGCCACCTCACGATCGCCCTGATTCGTCGGCCGGATTACCGGCCGACCAATCAGGGCGCCTGCTGCGGGTGTCACTCCCGCACCCGCTCCGCCCCTCTTCCGGAGGGCGGGTGCGGGAAGACGACCCCGAGTGCTGGGGACCCCGATCCCCGGCGTCCATGTTGGGATCGGGGCCCCAGGAGCGACGGCGGCGGCGAGGGACAGCCTGCGATGAAGCAGCAGCAGGAGGTGAGTTACAGCCTCCTGCTGTTGCTTAGCAACAGCTCCCAGCATGCAAAAAGGGCATGCTGGGAGCTGTAGTTATGCAACAGCAGGAGGCAGACCACCACAACTCCCAGCATTCCCTTATGGGCATGCTGGGACTTATGGTTTTGCAACAGCTGGAGGCACATTTTTTCTATGGAAAAGTGTACCTTCAGCTGTTGTATAACTACAACTCCCAGCTTGCACAAACAGCTAAAGTGCATGCTGGGAGTTGTAGTGGTGCATCTGCTGGTTGCAAACTACAACTCCCAGCATGCCCGTTGGCTGTCGGTGACTGCTGAGAGTTGTAGTTTTGCAACAGCTGAAGGCACACTGGTTGTGAAACTTAGTTTTTTTTTTTTACCTAACTCAGTGTTTCACGACCGGTGTGCCTCCAGCAGTTGCAAACTACAACTCCCAGCAGTCACCTTACACCATGCACCGTACATGCTGGGAGTTGTAGTTTTGCAACAGCTGAAGGCACACTGGTTTTGAAACACTGAGTAAGGTCACAAACTCCGTGATACATAACCAGTGTGCCTACAGCTGTTGCAAAACTAAAACTCTCAGCATGGACAGTCTGTCAGCGCATGCTGGGAGTTGTAGTTTTGCAACAGCTGGATGTCCCCCCCAATGTGAACGTACAGGGTACACTCACATGGGCGGAGGATTACAGTAAGTATCGGGCTGCAAGTTTGAGCTACAGCAAATTTTCTGCAACAGCTCAAACTGCCAGCGAGAAACTACTGTGAACCCCCGCCCGTGCGACTGTACCCTAAAAACACTACACTACACTACCACAAAAAATAAAATAAAAAGTAAAAAACACTACATATACACATACCCCTATACAGCCCCCCTGCCCTCCCCAATAAAAATGAAAAACGTCTGGTACGCCATGGTTTCCAAAACAGAGCCTCCAGCTGTTGCAAAACAACAACTCCCAGTATTGTCGGACAGCCGTTGACTGTCCAGGCATGCTGGGAGTTTTGCAACAGCTGGAGGCACCCTGTTTGGGAATCACTGGCGTAGAATACCCCTATGTCCACCCCTATGCAATCCCTAATTTAGGCCTCAAATGCGCATGGCGCTCTCACTTTGGAGCCCTGTCGTATTTCAAGGCAACAGTTAAGGGTCACATATGGGGTATCGCCGTACTCGGGAGAAATTGGGCTTCAAATTTTGGGGGGTATTTTCTGCTTTTACCCTTTTTAAAAATGTAAAATTTTTGGGAAAAGAAGCATTTTAGGTAAAATTTTTTTTATTTTTTTTACATATGCAATAGTCGTGAAACGCCTGTGGGGTATTAAGGTTCACTTAACCCCTTGTTACATTCCCCGTGGGCTCTAGTTTCCAAAATGGTATGCCATGTGGGTTTTTTTTGCGGTCCTGGCACCATAGGGGCTTCCTAAATGCGGCATGCCCCCAGAGCAAAATTTGCTTTCAAAAAGCCAAATGTGACTCCTTCTCTTCTGAGACCTGTAGTGCGCCAGCAGAGCACTTTTCACCCCCATATGGGGTGTTTTCTCAATCGGGAGAAATTGGGCTTCAAATTTTGGGGGGTATTTTCTGCTTTAACCCTTTGTATAAATGTAAATTTTTTGGGAAACCAAGCATTTTAGGTAAATTTTTATATTTTTTTTTACATATGCAAAAGTCGTGAAACACCTGTAGGGTATTAAGGTTCACTTTACCCCTTGTTACGTTCCCCGAGGGGTCTAGTTTCCAAAATGGTATGCCATGTGTTTTTTTTTGCTGTCCTGGCACCATAGGGGCTTCCTAAATGCGGCATGCCCCCAGAGCAAAATTTCCTTCAAAAAAGCCAAATGTGACTCCTTCTCTTCTGAGACCTGTAGTGCACCAGCAGAGCAATTTTCACCCCCATATGGGGTGTTTTCTGAATCGGGAGAAATTGGGCTTCAAATTTTGGGGGGTATTTTCTGCTATTACCCTTTTTAAAAATGTAAAACTTTAGGGAAACCAAGCATTTTAGGTAAACAATTTTTTATTTTTTTTTACATATGCAAAAGTCGTGAATCACCTGTGGGGTATTAAGGTTCACATTACCCCTTGTTACGTTCCCCGAGGGGTCTAGTTTCCAAAATGGTATGCCATGTGTTTTTTTTTGCAGTTCTGGCACCATAGGGGCTTCCTAAAGGTGACATGCCCCCCAAAAACCATTTGACGCTCCTTCCCTTCTGAGCCCTCTACTGCGCCCACTGAACAATTAACATAGACATATGAGGTATGTGCTTACTCGAGAGAAATTGGGTTTCAAATTCAAAAATTGGGTCTACAAGAACATGCGAGTGTAAAAAATGAAGATTGTGTATTTTCTCCTTCACTTTGCTGCTATTCCTGTGAAACCCGTAAAGGGTTAAAACGCTGACTGAATGTAATTTTGAATACTTTCAGGAGTGCAGTTTTTATAATGGGGTCATTTATGGGGTATTTCTAATATGAAGACCCTTCAAATCCACTTCAAACCTGAACTGGTCCCTGAAAAAAAGGACAAAATTTTGTGAAAAATTGGAAAATTGCTGCGGAATTTGAAGCCCTCTGGTGTCTTCCAAAAGTAAAAACTCATAAATTTTATGATGCAAATATAAAGTAGACATATTGGAAATGTTAATAAAAAAAAAAAATTATTTTGAATATCCATTTTCCTTACAAGCAGAGAGCTTCAAAGTTAGAAAAATGCAAAATTTTCAAATTTTTCATCAAATTTTGGGATTTTTCACCAAGAAAGGATGCAAGTTACCAAAAAATTTTACCACTACGTTAAAGTAGAATATGTCACGAAAAAACAATCTCGGAATCAGAATGATAACTAAAAGCATCCCAGAGTTATTAATGTTTAAAGTGACAGTGGTCAGATTTGCAAAAAATGGCCGAGTCCTTAAGGTGAAAAAGGGCTCAGTCCTTAAGGGGTTAAAAGAGCAGTGCGTGACAGACAGCCCAGAAATCTCAAAGAACTGGAAGACTTTTGTAAGGAAGAATGGGCAAAGATATCTCAAACAAGAATTGAAAGACTCTTGGCTGGCTACAAAAAGTGTTTACAAACTGTGATACTTGCCAAAGGGGGCAGTACAAGATATTAACTCTGCAGGGTGCCCAAACTTTTGCAGACACCATTTTTTTGTTTTCTGTTATTTTGAAAGTGTAAATGATGGAAATAAAATTTTAACTTTGTTTGACATATTATAAGAATGTCTAATCTGTAATTTGATGCCTTTTGGACATTTTTCCATCTTTCCTTGGCTTCTTTATGCACATTAATACAAATTTTTACCTGGGGTGCCCAAACTTTTGATCCCCATTGTATGTGGATGTAAAGTGCTCTGCGGGTGCACTACAATGCTCAGAAGAGAAGGAGTGCCATTGGGCTTTTGGAGAGAAAATTTGTCCGCAATTGAAGGCCACGTGTGTTTACAAATGGACCCCCCCCCCCACATGTGATTTTTTTGGAACAGTGTAATTTTTCATTTGCAGAGCCCACTGTTCCAAAGATCTGTCAAACACCAGTGGGTGTAAATGCTCACTGCACCCCTTATTAAATTCTGTTAGGGGTGTAGTTTACAAAATGGGGTCACATGTGGGGGGGGGTCCACTGTTCTGGCATCACAAGAGGGCTTTGTAAACGCACCTGGCCGTGACTTCCATTCCAAATAAATTCTCTCTCCAAAAGCTCAATGTCGCTCCTCCTCTTCTGAGCATTCTAGTGCGCCAGCAGAGCACTTGACGTCCACACATGGGGTATTTCCATACTCAGAAGAAATTGGGTTACAAATTTTGGGGGGCATTTTCTCGGATTATCCCTTATAAAAATGTTTAAAAAAAATTTCATTTACACATCTGACTTTAACATAAAGTTGTCAAACACCTGTGGGGTGCTAATGCTCACTGTACCCCTTGTTACATTCCTTGAGGGGTGTAGTTTCCAAAATAGTATGCCATGTGGTATTTTTTTTGCTGTTCTGGCACCATAGGGGCTGTCAGGATTCAGCAGGCTGGAGGTGGATCCTCTGTGTCAGAGAGGGATTGGCGTGGACCGTGTCGGTGGATCGGTTCTAAGTAACAGTACCCCCCCCCCCCCTTGGGTCTCCCCCTCTTTTTAGAACCTGAAAATTTGTAGATAAGGTCCTTGTCAAGGATGTTATCCTCGGGTTCCCATGGCCTCTCCTCCGGGCCGCAATTCTCCCAATCTACAAGAAAACATTTTTTACCTCTGACCGTCTTGGATGCAAGAATTTCTTTAACCGAAAAGATGTCTGAGGACCCGGAGATAGGAGTAGGAGCAACAACCTTAGGAGAGAAGCGGTTAAGGATAAGTGGTTTAAGGAGAGAGACATGAAAAGCATTGGGAATACGGAGAGAAGGAGGAAGAAGGAGTTTGTAGGAGACAGGGTTTATTTGACATTTGATATTAAAAGGTCCAAGATAACGTGGTCCCAGTTTGTAACTGGGGACACGGAAGTGGATATACTTGGTGGAGAGCCACACTTTGTCTCCAGGAGAAAAGACAGGAGGAGTTCTTCTTTTTTTGTCGGCATGTTTCTTCATCCGGGATGAGGCCTGTATGAGAGATTTTTGAGTCTCTTTCCAGATGGTGGAGAAGTCCCGAGTCACCTCATCTACAGCGGGCAAACCAGAAGGCGTTGGAGTGGGGAGGGAGGGAAGAGGGTGACGGCCGTACACCACAAAGAATGGGGATTTAGCGGAGGACTCAGAGACTTTGAAATTGTTCGAGAATTCGGCCCATGGTAGGAGATCGGCCCAATCATCCCGGCGGGAGGAAACAAAATGTCGCAAATAGGTACCAAGAACCTGATTAACTCTTTCCACTTGCCCATTGGATTGGGGATGATAGGAAAATGAGAAGTTTAATTTGATTTTAAGCTGATTACAGAGGGCCCTCCAGAATTTCGACACAAATTGAACACCTCTATCCGAGACGATATGCGTAGGAAGCCCGTGAAGGAATAAAATGTGCCATCTTGGAGAAACGATCAACGACCACCCAAATAACTGTGTTGCCATGGGATGAAGGCAAGTCTGTAATAAAGTCCATAGCAATCTGAGACCATGGTAGCTCAGGAACAGGCAGAGGATGAAGGAGACCGGCAGGCTTCTGGCGAGGAGTCTTGTCCCGGGTACAAGCCCGAAAAAAATCAGCAACATCTGCTTCCAGGGTAGGCCACCAATAAAAACGATAGATGAGCTGTACGGATTTTTTGACGCCAGCATGGCCAGCGAGGTGTGAGGAGTGTCCCCACCTTAGAATCCTGAGGCGCTGGCGTGGAGGGACGAAGGTCTTTCCAGGGGGAGTTTGTCTGATGGAAGCTGGGGAAGCAGAGATCAGACAGTCAGGAGGAATAATGTGCTGCAGGGAGGCTTCCATTTCAGAGGCATCCGAGGAACGAGAGAGGGCGTCAGCCCTAATGTTCTTGTCAGCGGGGCGAAAATGAATCTCAAAGTTAAAACGGGCAAAGAACAACGACCACCTAGCCTGGCGAGGGTTCAGCCGTTGGGCAGACTGAAGATAAGAGAGATTCTTGTGATCAGTGTATATAATAACTGGGTATTTGGACCCCTCCAGCAGGTGCCTCCATTCCTCGAGGGCCAGTTTTATGGCCAGTAGTTCCCGATCACCAATGGAGTAGTTTTTCTCCGCCGGAGAGAAGGTCCTAGAAAAGAAACCATAAGTAACACCATGTCTTGAAGAATTTTTCTGTAGGAGTACAGCTCCAGCTCCCACCGAGGAGGCGTCTACCTCCAGTGAGAAGGGTTTAGATGGATCAGGTCTGGAGAGTACGGGAGCAGAAGAAAAGGCAGTTTTGATACGCTTGAGGAGGCCAGGACTTAGGGTTTGCGTTTTTCTTGGTTAGGGCCACAATTGGGGCCACAATGGTGGAAAAATGTGGAATAAATTGTCTGTAGTAATTGGCAAACCCAGAGAAACGTTGGATAGCTCGGAATCCGGAGGGGCGTGGCCAATCCAACACGGCTGATAGTTTGTCCGGGTCCATTTGGAGTCCCTGGCCAGAGACTAAATATCCTAGGAAGGGAAGAGATTGGCATTCAAAGAGACATTTCTCCATCTTGGCATATAACTGATTGTCCCAGAGTCTCTGAAGAACCATGCGGACATGCCGGCGGTGTTCTTCTAATTTAGAAGAAAAAATCAAAATATTGTCCAGGTAGACCACAACATAGGTATATAATAAATCACAAAAAATTTCATTTACAAAGTCCTGGAAGATGGCAGGGGAGTTGCAAAGCCCAAAGGGCATAACCAGATATTCAAAGTGTCCATCTCTGGTGTTAAACGCGGTCTTCCACTCGTCCCCCTTCCCTGATGCGGATGAGATTATATGCACCTCTTAAATTCAATTTGGTAAAGATGTTGGCGCCACGTAGGCGGTCAAAGAGTTCCGAGATAAGAGGCAGGGGAGAGCGGTTTTTTACAGTGATTTTATTAAGACCGCGGTAATCAATACATGGTCGTAAGGAACCATCTTTTTTGGAGACAAAGAAGAACCCTGCTCCGGCAGGGGAGGAAGACTTGCGGATAAATCCCCTTTTTAAATTTTCTTGGATGTACTCCGTCATGGCTTGTGTTTCCGGAGCAGACAGAGGCTAGATTCTGCCCCGGGGTGGAGTAGTACCAGGGAGGAGATCAATAGGACAGTCATAAGGCCTGTGAGGAGGCAAAGTCTCTGCTTGTTTTTTGCAAAAAACATCAGCATAGTCCAGATAGGCCTTGGGGAGACCTGGTATCGGAGGAGCCATAGGGTTTTGACTGGCAGGACTGGGAGCAGACATAAGGCATTTTTTGTGGCAAGAAGCACCCCAGTTCTTGATTTCCCCGGTGGTCCAGTCAAGGGTAGGGGAATGACGTTGCAGCCAAGGTAGTCCAAGAAGAATTTCAGAGGTGCAGTTAGAAAGTACCAGAAATTCAATCTTTTCGTGATGGGGTCCAATGCACATTAAGAGGGGTTCTGTGCGGTAACGCATGTCAATGCGGGTGGCCAGATGAATAAGTTCATGCAGGTTAGCAGGGATTTCTCGTGCGGCCAGCACATCTTTGATGTTACTGGATAGGCCTTTTTTGAAGGTCGCGCAGAGGGCCTCATTATTCCAGGACAAGAGTACTCTCGCGTTATTCCAGGCGAGAGTACGGAATTGGATGGCGTACTCGCCTACTGAAGAATTACCCTGGACCAGGTTCAGCAGGGCATTCTCGGCAGAAGAGGCTCGGGCTGGTTCCTCGAAGACACTTCGAATCTCCGTGAAGAAAGAGTGTACAGAGGCAGTGACAGGATCATTGTGGTCCCAGAGCGGTGTGGCCCATGACAGGGCTTTCCCAGACAGAAGACTGACCACGAAAGCCACCTTTGACCTTTCAGTTGGAAATTGGTCCGACATCATCTCCAAATGCAGGGAACATTGTGAGAGAAAACCACGGCAAAGTTTAGAGTCCCCATCAAACTTGTCTGGCAATGATAAACGGAGGCTGGATGCGGCCACTCGCTGCGGAGGAGGTGCAGGAGCTGGCGGAGGAGATGGTTGCTGAAGCTGTGGTAGCATCACAGTCAGTTGAGACAGCTGGTGGCCTTGTTGCACTATCTGTTGCGACTGCCGGGCGACCACCGTGGTAAGGTCAGCGACAACTGGCAGCGGGACCTCAGCGGGATCCATGGCCGGATCTACTGTCAGGATTCAGCAGGCTGGAGGCGGATCCTCTGTGTCAGAGAGGGATTGGCGTGGACCGTGTCGGTGGACCAGTTCTAAGTTGCTACTAGTTTTCACCAGAGCCCGCCACAAAGCGGGATGGTCTTGCAGCGGCGGAAGCAACCAGGTCGTATCCACCGGCAACAGCTCAACCCGCAGAGCATTTTACATCCTTACATGGGGTATTTCCATATGGGGTTACACATTTTGGGGAGAATTTTCTCCCATTACCCCTTGTAAAAATGGTAAATTTGGGTAAAGAAGCTGCACTTTAGTGGAAAAAAATATTCATTTACACATCCGACTTTTCCGAAATGTCGTCAAACACCGGTGGGGTGTTAAGGCTCACTGGACCCCATGTTACATGCCCTGAGGGGTGTAGTTTACAAAATAGTATGCTATGTGTTTTTTTTTTTTGCTGTTCTGGCACAATAGGGGCTTCCTAAATGCGACATACCCCCAAAAACCATTTCAGCAAGATTCACTCTCCAAAATCCCATTGCCGCTCCTTCCTTTCTGAGTCCTTTACTGCACTCGCCGAACACTTCACAGACACATATGAGGTATTCCCTTACTCGAGAGAAATTGGGTTATAAATTTTAGGGGGGCTTTTTCTCCTATTACCCCTTGTAAAAATTCAAAAACTGGGTCTACAAGAACATACGAGTGTAAAAAATGAAGATTTTTACTTTTCTCCTTCACTTTGCTGCTATTCCTGTGAAACACTTAAAGAGTTAACAAACTTTCTGAATGTCATTTTGAAAATTTTGAGGGGGGCAGTTTCTATAATGGGGTCATTTATGGGGTTTTTCTAATATGAAGGCCCTTCAAATCCACTTCAAAACTGAACTGGTCCCTGAAAAATTCCGGTTTTGAACATTTCGTGAAAAATTAGAAAATTGCTGCTGAACTTTGAAGCCCTCTGATGTCTTCCAAAAGTAAAAACATGTCAACTTTATGATGCAGTCATAAAGTAGACCTATTGTATATGTAAATCAATATAAAAAAATTGGAATTTCTATTTTCCTTACAAGCAGAGAGCTTCAATGCAAAATTTTCAGGAAATTTTGGAATTTTTCACCAAGAAATGAAGCAAGTATCAAAAAATTTTTACCACTATGTTAAAATAGAATATGTCACGGAAAAACAATCTTGGAATCAAATTCATAAGTAAAAGCATCCCAGGATTATTAATGCTTAAAGTGACAGTGGTCAGATGTGCAAAAAATGCTCTGGTGGTTAAAGGAGTAGTCCAGTGGTGATTCAGTGGTGAGCAACTTATCCCCTATCCTAAGGATAGGGGATAAGTTGCAGATCGCGGGGGGTCCGACCGCTGGGGCCCCCTGCGATCTCCTGTACGGAGCCCCGACAGCCCGCGGGAAGGGGGCGTGTCGACCTCCGCACGAGGCGGCGGCCGTCACGCCCCCTCAATACAACTCTATGGCAGAGCCGAAGCGCTGCCTTCGGCAATCTCCGGCTCTGCCATAGAGATGTATTGAGGGGGCGTGTCGGCCGCCGCCTCGTGCGGGGGTCGACACCCGCTATCTCGGCGGAGAGCCGGGGCCCCGTACAGAGAGATCGCAGGGGGCCCCAGCGGTCGGACCCCTGCGATCTCAAACTTATCCCCTATCCTTAGGATAGGGGATAAGTTTTTCACCACTGGACTACCCCTTTAAGGTGAAAATGGGATTGGTCCTTAAGGTTAAACTTCCAGGACATCCAACATAAATGTGGAGTGCATGTGTTTTAGTGTAGGTGTGTGGAATGGCAAGTGGAAATGAAATGTAAAATGCTGCAAATATATGTTTACTCTGCACCAAAAATATTCACTTGCATAGCCTTTCCATATGTGGTGCCAATAATTGAATGTTACAACTGGGTAGTTTACAGTATACCCCTATCCACTAGTCCCTAGGGGACCTCCCTTATACAAGTGTTCTGTTGCAGTCTCATCTAACCCTCAAGTGCCTTTGGCTTGAGGGTGTCACACAGTTAGTTCCACTGTTTCTGGGTCATGCGACCTTACACCACAGACCTGGCTCTTGCACTTTCGTGGCACTCCAGAAATAACGGCCTGTCAGTTGCACTCTCTTTGCTGACCTACATCTATCAATCTTTCAGTGTGACACACTCTCTAAGGACTAGTTCACACTAAGGAATTTGGGGTGAATCTAGGGGGAATTCCATGCAGATTTGGTCTTGCAGCACACTACCATTACTTTTAAGGTTTTTACCCAATGGAAATTCTGTGACAAAACTTTAGACATTTATGGTAGAGAAGAAAGGGTATGGAATTCAGAGTAGAACATTCCATAGTGTGACCATGCCCTTACCAAGAAAGATCTTTAACACTGCGAAACACCACTCTCACACATAGCGTTGCCTTTTCCCTGCAGCTTCCAATAGCTTTTAAAACTAATGACAGATTCCCTTTAAAGGGGTACTCCGGCCCTAAGACATCTTATCCCCTATCCAAAGGAAAGGGATAAGATGTCTGATTACGGGGATCCCACCACTGGGAACCCCCACAATCTCTCATGCAGCACGCCCTATGATCAGCCTCACAGAGCGAAGATTGTTCCGTGTCTGATGACTCACAATCACGGGACCAGAGTATGGTGACCTCACGGCTCCACCCCCTTGTGACATCACGTCCCATCCCCTCAATGCAAGCCTATGGTGACAAGGGGTGGAGCCGTGACGTCACCATACTCCGGCCCCGTGATTGTGAGTCATCAGACACAAAGCGATCTTCGCTCCGTGAGGCTGATGATAGGGGGTGCTGCATGAGAGATTGGGGGAGGTCCCCAGCAGCGGGATAAGATTTCTTACGGCCGGAGTACCCCTTTAAGCTGCCCATAGACATAGGATACAGTTAGCCAAATAGATGATGGCAGATATTTTGGCAGACCACTGTTGAAGAATTATGAGAGAACAATTATGCCTAATGACTAGACTGTGCCAAAAATGTGATCTTTAAGATTGGATTTCTTTCTGCAAACTACATTGGTATATAATTTTATACCATTTCTGCCTATACTGTTGTAGTGTTTATTCCACAAACAGAAAAGGTGAACATTTCATGTATCACTTTTTACTCTTTCTTGCCACCCAAACTTACTTTACTATAGGGTCTCCAATTTTTTCTTTCTTTCTTTCATAGATCATCAGGCAGGGAGCCATTTTGGCCTTAAGGACATAGCCAATTTTCATTTTTGCATTTTCATTTTTATCTCCTCCCTTTTTAAAATCCATAACTCTTATTTTTCCACCTACAGACCCATGTGAGGGCTTGTTTTTTAATGTGACCAATTTTACTCTGTAATAAGATTTTTACCATAAAATGTGCCGCAAAACCCAACATTTTTTATTTGTGGTTGTGAGCAGAAATTTATAAGAAAACTGCAATTTTGCTCCCTTTCCCCAATGGTCATGCCCCTTCTTGTGTTTTCTCAGTAAAATGGAGAGTTAGTTGGGGTTGTTTCAATTCTGGTGCACATTCTAGCGCAAACAGGTGTTTGGAACCCTCCAATAGATGTCTCCACTCCTCGAGTGCTAATTTGATGGCCAGAAGTTCACGATCTCCAATAGAGTAATTATTTTCTGCCGGAGAGAAAGTTTTTGAGAAAAAACCACAAGTAATGTAATGTCCGGTAGCGTTTTTTTGAAGAAGTATGGCTCCGGCTCCAACTGAGGAAGCGTCAACTTCCAGGAAGAATGGCTTCAACGGATCAGGTCTGGACAGAACTGGTGCAGAGGCGAAGGCAGTTTTGAGACGATTGAAGGCCTCATCCGCTTGTGGAGGCCACGACTTAGGATTAGCATTCTTCCTGGTCAGAGCCACAATAGGGGCCACTATGGTGGAGAAGTGGGGAATAAACTGTCGGTAATGGTTGGCAAATCCCAGGAAGCGTTGGATAGCGCGGAGTCCAGAAAGGTGTGGCCAATCCAAAACCGCTGACAGTTTATCTGGGTCCATTTGAAGCCCTTGGCCAGAGACTAGGTAACCTAGGAAAGGAAGACTGTTGCATTCAAAGAGACATTTTTCAAATTTAGCGTACAGGTGGTTTTCACAAAGTCTTTGGAGCACTAGACGGACATGACGTCGGTGTTTTTCTAAGTTAGAGGAAAAAATCAAGATGTCATCCAAGTAAACCACAACACAGGTATACAATAAGTCCCGAAAGATCTCATTAACGAAGTCCTAGAATACTGCAGGGGCATTGCAGAGCCCAAAGGGCATAACTAAATATTCAAAATGTCCATCTCTGGTATTGAAAGCGGTCTTCCACTCATCACCTTTCCAGATGCGAATAAGATTATACGCGCCCCTTAAGTCCAATTTAGTGAAGATATTTGCTCCGCGAAGACGGTCAAAGAGTTCAGAGATCAAAGGCAGGGGATAGCGGTTTTTGATGGTAATTTTATTTAAACCGCGGTAGTCAATACATGGTCGCAAGGATCCATCCTTTTTAGAAACAAAGAAGAACCCCGCTCCAGCAGGGGTTGAGGACTTCTCTTTAAAACCTCTCTTTAAGTTCTTCTAGATATTCTCAGACATGGCTTGAGTCTCTGGGGCTGACAGAGGGTAAATCCTGCCACGGGGCGGAGTGGTACCAGGAAGGAGGTCAATGGGACAATCATAAGGCCTATGAGGTGATAAGATCTCTGCTTGCTTTTTGCAGAAAACATCTGAAAAGTCCTGGTAAGCCTTGGGAAGGCCCGGTAAAGGTGGAGTCTCAGGGGTTTGACAAGTGGGAGCAGATGTGAGGCATCGTTTGTGACAAGAAGGACCCCAACTTTTGATCTCCCCGGTGGTCCAGTCGAGGGTAGGAGCATGACGTTGGAGCCACGGCAGGCCGAGAAGAACTTCAGAGGTGCAGTTAGGCAGAATGAAAAATTAAATTTTTTCATGGTGCAGTCCAATGCTCATGGGCAGGGGTTCTGTGCGGTAGTGCACAGTGCAGTCCAATTTTTCTCCGTTAACAGAAGAGATAAAGAGCGGTTTGACGAGACGGGTTACTGGGATGCCGAACTTATTAACGAAAGAGGCCAAAATAAAGTTTCCTGCAGAACCAGAGTCCAAGAAGGCCACTGCTGAGAAGGAGGAGTTGGCGGAAGGAGAAATCCACACAGGTACAGTCAGACGTGGAGAGGCAGAATTCACACCAAGAGTCGTTTCACCCTTGTGAAGTAGGTGAGTGCGTTTCTCCTGACGCGGAGGGCGGATAGGACAGTCTTTTAGGAAGTGTTCAGTACTAGCACAGTACAGGCACAAATTCTCATTACGGCGGTGAGTCCTCTCTTGTAGGGTCAGGCGGGACCGATCCACTTGCATAGCCTCCTCGGCGGAAGGCACAGGAACAGATTGCAAAGGACGTTGGAAGAGAGGAGCCAGGGAGAGAAATTGCCTGGTGCGAACAAGATCCTTTTCCTGTTGAAGTTCCTGGCGTCTTTCCGAGAAACGCATGTCGATACGGGTGGCCAAATGGATAAGTTCAGACAGATTTGCAGGAATTTCTCGTGCGGCCAGGACATCTTTGATGTTACTGGATAAGCCTTTCTTGAAAATCGTGCAGAGAGTCTCATTGTTCCAGGATAGCTCAGAGGCGAGGGCACGGAACTGGATGACGTATTTGCCCACAGAAGAACTCCCTTGGACGAGGTTCAGCAAAGCAGTCTCGGCTGAGGAGGCCCGGGCTGGCTCCTCAAGAACACTACGTACTACTGAGAAGAAGGACTGGATAGTAGCAGTGGCGGGATCATTGCGGTCCCAGAGTGGTGTGGCCCATGACAAGGCCTTTCCAAACAGGAGACTGACCACGAAAGCCCCCTTAGACCGTTCAGTAGGGAATTGGTCCGACATCATCTCCAGGTGTAGGGAACACTGGGACAGGAAACCACCGCACTGTTTAGAGTCCCCATCAAACTTGTCCGGTAGAGACAGGCGGAAGCTGGGAGCAGCCACTCGCTGCGGAGGAGATGCTGGAGCTGGCAGAGGAGATGATTGCTGTAGTTGCGGCAGAAGCTGTTGCAACAGGACGGTCAGTTGAGTCAGCTGCTGTCCTTGTTGCGCGATCTGCTGTGATTGCTGGGCGACCACAGTGGTTAGGTCAGCGACACTAGGCAGCGGGACCTCACCGGGATCCATGGCCGGATCTACTGTCAGGATCTGGACTGGTATGCAGCGAGGACACTGGAGGTGGATCCTCTGTGTCAGTGGGGTGATGGCGTGGGCCGTACCAGGGGAATGGAATCTAAGGGGTTACTGGTTTTCACCAGAGCCTGCCGCAAAGCGGGATGGACTTGCAGCGGCAGGTAACCCCCAGGTCGTTCCACCCGATAGCGACTCGACCCCAACTGACAGCTGAGACAGGCGCGGTACACAGGGAAAAGGCAAGAGCAAGGTCGGACGTAGCAGAAGGTCAGGGCAGGCAGCAAGAGGCGTAGTCAGGGGCAACAGCAGAAGGTCTGGGTACACAGGCTTGGGAACACACTAAACGCTTTCTCAGGGCACTAAGGCAACAAGATCTGGCAAGGACAGGAAGGGGAAGCGGGTTTATATTCACATGCAGTAGGTGGAAGCTGATTAGGATGATTGGGCCAGGCACCAATTAGCGTTGCGCTGGCCCTTTAAATCTGAGAGCCCCGGCGTGCGCGCGCGCCCTAGAGAGCGGGGCCGCGCGCACCGGGACCCAGCAGGAGATCGGGACAGGTGAGTGGGACGGGGTGCGATCCGCGAGCGGACACGTCCCGCTAGGCGGATCGCATCCCCGCTGGGCACAACAGAGCAGCGTCTCCAGAGGAGGTGCCGCGAGCGCCTCCAGAAGGTGCCGCGAGCGCTCCAGAGGAGGAGGAGGAGCCGGGGCGTTCGGCGTAACAATGCTCTTGCTAATACAGAAAATAAACACGTAATTCTTAGAATAACCTGGATAGGTTATTTTGAAAGTGCTCTAGGGGTAAGTAGCGAGTAGTCGATAGACCCTAGTAGCCACCCTTACTGTGACCTAGCTTCTGGCTAGCCAGTATACCTTTCGTGTACTAACTAACAGGTAACTTAATGTTTGGCATATAGAATGTGTGAGATAATACAAATGTCTAGTCAGCTTGATGCAAAAGGTAAATAGAGCTGTACTAATATCTAGTTAGCCTTAGGTACAGAAGTATGTGCTAATGTTCAGTTTTAGCCTCATCAAAATGTATAGAGAGCTAATAAAAATGTCTTAGGCAGCTATCTAATTGTCTAGAAAGACCTAATGCCTAGTAAGCCTCAAAATGTATCATAAGTTTTATAGAGTTGTATAGGAAGCTAGAAACTAAAGGATAGATAGCTTTCGACAAAAGAGGTCGGGTTTAGAATAGTAAATGAGGGCCAATGTCTTCAAAAGGGAAAAACATGTCAACTTTATGATGCAAACACAAACTAGATATATTGGGGGAAATTTGTCAAAACCTGTCTAGAGGAAAAGTCGCCCAGTTGCCCATAGCAACCAATCAGATTGCTTCTTTCATTTTGCCGAGGCCTTGTAAAAAATGAAAGAAACAATCTGATTGGTTGCTATGGGCAACTGGGCAACTTTTCTTCTGGACTGGTTTTGATAAATCTCCCCTATTGAATATGTGAATCAACATATCATTTATTTGTAATGTCCACTTTCCTTACAAGCAGAGAGCTTTAACCCCTTAAGGACGCAGGGTTTTTCAGTTTTTGCACTTTTGTTTTTTCCTCCTTACCTTTTAAAAATCATAACCCTTTCAATTTTCCATCTAAAAATCCATATTATGGCTTCTTTTTTGCGTCACCAATTCTACTTTGCAGTGACATTAGTCATTTTACCCAAAAATTCACGGCAAAAAGAAAAAAAATAATAATTGTGCGACAAAATCGAAGAAAAAACACCATTTTGTACATTTTGGGGGCTTCCGTTTCTACGCAGTGCATATTTCAGTAAAAATGACACCTTATTATTCTGTAGGTCCATTCGATTAAAATGGTACCCTACTTATATAGGTTTCATTTTGTTGTACTTCTGGAAAAAATCATAACTACATACAGGAAAATGTATACGTTTAAAAATGTCCTCTTCTGACCCCTATAACTTTTTTATTTTTCCATGTACATGGCGCTATGAGGACTCATTTTTTGCGCCGTTATCTGAAGTTTTTATTGGTACCATTTTTGTTTTGATCGGACATTTTGTTCACTTTTTATTCATTTTTTTAATGGTATAATAAGTGACCAAAAATCCGCTTTATTGGACTTTGGAATTTTTTACATGTACGCCAATGACCATGCGGTTTAATTAACTAAATATTTTTATAGTTCGGACATTTACACACGCGTCGATACCACATATGTTTATGTTTATTTTTATTTACACTGCTTTATTTTTTTTATGGGAAAAGGGGGTGATTCAAACTTTTATTAGGGAAGGGGTTAAATTACCTTTATTGACACTTTTTTTAAACTCCCATAGGGACCTATAACACTGCACACACTGATCTCTCATGCTGATCACTGGTGTGTATTAACACGCCTGTGATCAGTGTTATCGGCGCTTGACTGCTCCTGCCTGGATCTCAGGCATGGAGCAATCATTCGTCGATCGGACACCGAGGAGGCAGGTAAGGTCCCTCCCGGTGTCCTGTAAGTTGTTCGGGATGCCGCGATTTCACCGCGGCTGTCCCGAACAGCTCGACTGAGCAGCCGGGATACTTTCACTTTCACTTCAGATGCGGCGGTCAGCTTTGATCGCCGCGTCTGAACGGTTAATACAGGGCATCACCGCGATAGCCGCCGAGACCAACCCCATATGACTGCGTGACCCCGCGGCATATCGCGCGAGCCGGCGGAGGACGTAAATATACGTCCTTCGTCGTTAAGGGGCTGAAGTTTGAAAAATGCTACATTTTCACATTTTTCATGAAATTTTTGATTTTTTTACCAAGAAATGATGCAAGTATCGACAAAAACTTACCACGTACATAAAGTAGAATATGTCACGAAAAAAAATTTTCAGAATCAAATTCATAAGTTAAAGCATCCCTGAGTTATTAATGCTTAAAGTGACCGTGGTCAGAATTGAAAAAAACGGCTGCGTTCTTAAGGTCAAAATGGGCTCCGTCCTTAGGGGGTTAAACAATGTAGGTTTTTAACAATTTACTGACACTTTTATTTTTTTTTGTTCATGCTTGTTACCAGTGATCCCAGACCTTATCTTGGGAAGGGAGGGGGGTATTTTATTGACCTCTGAAAGTCTCCTGCTGTATACTATACCTGAGGAAGTGAACACTTATAAAGGGGTACTCCGGTGCTTACTCATCTTATCCCCTATCCAAAGGATAGGGGATAAAATGCCTGATCGTGGGAGTCCCACAGCTGGGGAAGCCCGGGATCATGCACGGGGCACCCCGTTTGTAATCAGTCCCCGGACGTGTTCGCTCCAGGTCTGATTACGGTCGACCGCACGGCCGGCAGCGTGTGACGTCCCGCCCCGCCCCCGTGTGATGTCACGCTCCGCCCCTCAATGCAAGCTTACGGGAGGGGGCGTGATAACTATCACGCCCCCTCCCATAGGCTTGCATTGAGGGGCGGAGCGTGACGTCACACAGGGGCGGAGGTGTGACATCACACGCCGCCGGCCCTGTGGTCGCCGGTAATCAGACCCGGAGCGAACACGCTCCGGGGACTGATTACAAATGGGGTGCCCCGTGCATGATCCCCAGCTGCGGGACTCCCGCGATCAGGCATCTTATCCCCTATCCTTTGGATAGGGGATGAGATGTGTATGCACCGGAGTACCCCTTTAAAACGTGTTGTCCAAATAAAGTTTGTGTTAAATCCATTTCCATCTGAAATCTTTGCTACTCCTTGTCCTGGCAAAGTAAACAATACTCACCTGGCTAAAAGTTAGTACTCCCTATGAAGAAATCTATTAATTCAAAATCCATGTTATTTTATTTGACAATGGCTTTTCTAAACTCGACAAAGTTTTACTAGTCTTAAAGCAATGCACAATGTTTATTTTTTGGTCGTAATTTGAGTAGTGGGTTGAAGTTTTCACTGATGAAAGCATTGATGACATTTGACAGGAGCAATGGCTAGAGGAGAGGGAGTGTTCCTGCAATGGTCTCTAAGCTGTTAGATGTAGGCAACCTGGACTTGATGGAGACTCTGTTCCTCCCTCGACTCCTTCCCTTCTTTGTGTAAATAAACAGATATGTGTCTATGGCTCTTTCTACATGTCCCATGGCCTTTTAATCATGGACTAGTACAAGCAATAGATCTTATCTGTGGCAGGTCAATGGTTTGCACTGTCAGCTCCTATATTAAAGTTATGCTTCAATGAATCTCTGGCTGTTGCAGCAAATTTGGGGGTTATCCTTTGACACTGTTGAGCTGGCAAAGCATAGAGGAGCCTCATAATACTTCAATCACCCACAACATGGCAGTGTCATGTAGATGATGACATTGATTAAATGGACCACCCATTACTTCAGAATTCCGGAGACACTGATGATGATTTGTTTAGGCTATTTTGAAATATTAAATATTGACAGCATGAAAGGACAATATTTAGAATACAATATAACAACACAGTATTGTTTGTGCAACAAGTATATCCAAAAAAATGTATCAAGCACCAACCTGCTTTGTTATCTGAAGCACAATGTCAAGAGATGTCATATAAAACTTAGTACTGTTCTAAGAAATTTTAGGGGACATAGATTACACTGCAGGTTTGTTTTGTATGCAGATATCACACCCTTGTAAACAATGTCTAAATACAACTTTCCCTTTTAAATGATACTTGCTTGCTTAATTTTATCACAATGGGAAGCTGACCATTCATGTTAAAACTGCAGCATTCCTTGCTGGCAATCGAAAGAATAACTAACCAGGTGGTACATTGGTGAGCCAAGTCCTCTAGAGCAGCTCATAAAGGGTATTCCAACTCATTTATGTCCCTCAAATAAGAGTTAACCTCTTTAAAGGGGTTATGCAACACGAGAAAAACTGCTGATTTCTCCAAAAACAGCACAACAGCTTTCCTCAGGTCATGAGTGATATTGCAATTCATTTCCATTAATGTAATACGAAACACAACTTGAGCACAGGTGTGGTGCTGTTTTTGGAAGAAATTAGCTCTTTTTTCTATCCCTGGATAACTTCTTGGAGGTCCCAGAATTTCAGTGAATATCATAGGCAGCTAATTGGTTTTAGTGGACAATGTGCTTTGCCTAATTTCTGAGAGGAAATCGAACATTTGCTGAAAAGTTTTCTACAAGTTACAGCTGATTGCTTGATGCTCTAGTAGTGGGACACCCTATGTTCAGGTTATTATTGGGGGAATCCTTCAAGGGATTATCCCAAAAAAAATGCCCGTACAGCCAAAGGCTTAGATATAAAATTGCACAAAGATTAGACTAGACAGCCTTAAAATGCAGCGGCTTGTCAAACAGCCTGAGCCCCCTGTGGATAGGGAATAACTTTGCAATTTGGGAATAGGCCTTTAATGCATAAAACGTTTCTTATAAATAATATTCTTTAATGTTCCCATTCTTTATAGATAAGCATTTCAAGATCTGCTTCTCATCCTTCAAGACAAAACTATGCACTAATCTAAAGGTATATTTTATAATTTTTTTAAATTTATATAGTGCTAACATATTCTGCATTTCTGTATAAACATTGTCATCACACGCATTGGTCCCTTTCCCCTATAATGCTCACAATAAAAACTCCAGATTAAAGGGGTATTCCAGGAAAAAACTTTTTCTTTATTACAACTGGCTCCGGAAAGTTAAGCAAATTTGTAAATTACTTCTATTAAAAAATCTTAATTCTTTCAATAATTATCAGCTGCTGAAGTTGAGTTATTGTTTTTGGTCTGGCAACAGTGCTCTCTGCTTGTCTCGGGAACTGCACAGAGTAGAAGAGGTTTGCTATGGGGATTTGCTTCTAAACTGGGTGGTTCCCGAGACAGGTGTCATCAGAGAGCACTTAGACAGGAAAGAACAACTCAACTTCAGAAGCTCATAAGTACTGAAAGGATGAAGATTTTTAAATAGAAGTAATTTATAAATCTGAATTCGGGTAGAAAAACAGACATGATGCACATCTACAATCTTGTATAATGATCTGATTGCTTCTCAGCATAATATCAAAAACTAACAGGTTGTTAGTATACATTTTTGATCAAAAAGTACAAGCCCACTCGCCACGTCAAGGCCACCTATCCAGAGTGGGTCCCTAACGTCCCTAGCATAAAATGGCGCAGCACCGGGCGGCGACCACCACCGCCGCGACGCCAATGCCCACAGGGGGGAACGACCCACCGGCAGAGCGGCCCCAATGCCACTCAAACCAGGCCATGGGCCGCACCCCCCGCAGACACGGCACCACGGCAGCAACGGACACCGCACAGCACCACACCAGTGTGAACAGGGATGTAATAGCTCACTGTTACGCCGAGCGCTCCGGGTCCCCGCTCCTCCCCGGAGCGCTCGCTTCACTCCCTCCGCTGCAGCGCTCCGGTCACGTCCTCTGACCCGGGGCGCTGCGATCCTGCTGCCAGCCGGGATGCGATTCGCGATGCGGGTAGCGCCCGCTCGCGATGCGCACCCCGGCTCCCCTACCTGACTCGCTCCCCGTCTGTTCTGTCCCGGCGCGCGCGGCCCCGCTCCCTAGGGCGCGCGCGCGCCGGGTCTCTGCGATTTAAAGGGCCACTGCGCCGCTGATTGGCGCAGTGGTTCCAATTAGGGTTTTCACCTGTGCACTTCCCTATATTACCTCACTTCCCTTGCACTCCCTTGCCGGATCTTGTTGCCTTAGTGCCAGTGAAAGCGTTCCTTGTGTGTTCCTTGCCTGTGTTTCCAGACCTTCTGCCGTTGCCCCTGACTACGATCCTTGCTGCCTGCCCCGACCTTCTGCTACGTCCGACCTTGCTTCTGCCTACTCCCTTGTACCGCGCCTATCTTCAGCAGCCAGAGAGGTGAGCCGTTGCTAGTGGATACGACCTGGTCACTACCGCCGCAGCAAGACCATCCCGCTTTGCGGCGGGCTCTGGTGAAAACCAGTAGTGGCTTAGAACCGGTCCACTAGCACGGTCCACACCAATCCCTCTCTGGCACAGAGGGTCCACTACCTGCCAGCCGGCATCGTGACAGTAGATCCGGCCATGGATCCCGCTGAAGTTCCTCTGCCAGTTGTCGCTGACCTCACCACGGTGGTCGCCCAGCAGTCACAACAGATAGCGCAACAAGGCCAACAGCTGTCTCAACTGACCGTTATGCTACAACAGTTGCTACCACAGCTTCAGCAGTCATCTCCTCCGCCAGCTCCTGCACCTCCTCCGCAGCGAGTGGCCGCTCCTGGGATACGCTTATCCTTGCCGGATAAATTTGATGGGGACTCTAAGTTTTGCCGTGGCTTTCTTTCCCAATGTTCCCTGCATCTGGAGATGATGTCGGACCTGTTTCCCACTGAAAGGTCTAAGGTGGCTTTCGTAGTCAGTCTTCTGTCCGGAAAAGCCCTGTCATGGGCCACACCGCTCTGGGACCGCAATGACCCCGTCACTGCCTCTGTACACTCCTTCTTCTCGGAAATCCGAAGTGTCTTTGAGGAACCTGCCCGAGCCTCTTCTGCTGAGACTGCCCTGTTGAACCTGGTCCAGGGTAATTCTTCCGTTGGCGAGTATGCCGTACAATTCCGTACACTTGCTTCAGAATTGTCCTGGAATAATGAGGCCCTCTGCGCGACCTTCAAAAAAGGCCTATCCAGCAACATTAAAGATGTTCTGGCCGCACGAGAAATTCCTGCTAATCTACATGAACTTATTCACCTAGCCACTCGCATTGACATGCGTTTTTCTGAAAGGCGTCAGGAACTCCGCCAAGATATGGACTCTGTTCGCACGAGGCGTTTCGTCTCCTCGGCTCCTCTCTCCTCTGGTCCCCTGCAATCTGTTCCTGTGCCTCCCGCCGTGGAGGCTATGCAGGTCGACCGGTCTCGCCTGACACCTCAAGAGAGGACACGACGCCGTATGGAGAACCTCTGCCTGTACTGTGCTAGTACCGAACACTTCCTGAGGGATTGTCCTATCCGTCCTCCCCGCCTGGAAAGACGTACGCTGACTCCGCACAAAGGTGAGACAGTCCTTGATGTCTACTCTGCTTCTCCACGTCTTACTGTGCCTGTGCGGATGTCTGCCTCTGCCTTCTCCTTCTCTACAGTGGCCTTCTTGGACTCTGGATCTGCAGGAAATTTTATTTTGGCCTCTCTCATCAACAGGTTCAACATCCCAGTGACCAGTCTCGCCAGACCCCTCTACATCAATTGTGTAAATAATGAAAGATTGGACTGTACCATACGTTTCCGCACGGAGCCCCTTCTTATGAGCATCGGATCTCATCATGAGAGGATTGAACTTTTGGTCCTCCCCAATTGCACCTCGGAGATTCTCCTTGGACTTCCCTGGCTTCAACTTCATTCCCCAACCCTGGATTGGTCCACTGGGGAGATCAAGAGTTGGGGGTTCTCTTGTTCCAAGAACTGTCTAAAACCGGTTCCCAGTAACCCTTGCCGTAACTCTGTGGTTCCTCCAGTAACCGGTCTCCCTAAGGCCTATATGGACTTCACGGATGTTTTCTGCAAAAAACAAGCTGAGACTCTACCTCCTCACAGGCCTTATGATTGCCCTATCGACCTCCTCCCGGGTACTACTCCACCCCGGGGCAGAATTTATCCTCTCTCTGCCCCAGAGACTCTTGCCATGTCCGAATACGTCCAGGAGAATCTAAAAAAGGGCTTTATCCGTAAATCCTCCTCTCCTGCCGGAGCCGGATTTTTCTTTGTGTCCAAAAAAGATGGCTCCCTACGTCCTTGCATTGACTACCGCGGTCTTAATAAAATCACGGTTAAGAACCGCTACCCCTTACCCCTCATCTCTGAACTCTTTGATCGCCTCCAAGGTGCCCACATCTTCACTAAATTGGACTTAAGAGGCGCCTATAACCTCATCCGCATCAGAGAGGGGGACGAGTGGAAAACGGCATTTAACACCAGAGATGGACACTTTGAGTATCTGGTCATGCCCTTTGGACTGTGCAATGCCCCTGCCGTCTTCCAAGACTTTGTCAATGAAATTTTTCGTGATCTGTTATACTCCTGTGTTGTGGTATATCTGGACGATATCCTAATTTTTTCTGCCAATCTAGAAGAACACCGCCAGCATGTCCGTATGGTTCTTCAGAGACTTCGTGACAACCAACTCTATGCCAAAATTGAGAAATGTCTGTTTGAATGCCAATCTCTTCCTTTTCTAGGATATTTGGTCTCTGGCCAGGGACTACAGATGGATCCAGACAAACTCTCTGCCGTCTTAAATTGGCCACGCCCCTCCGGACTCCGTGCTATCCAACGCTTTTTGGGGTTCGCCAATTATTACAGGCAATTTATTCCACATTTTTCTACCATTGTGGCTCCTATCGTGGCTTTAACCAAGAAAAATGCTGATCCCAAGTCCTGGCCTCCTCAAGCAGAAGACTCCTTTAAACGACTCAAGTCTGCCTTTTCTTCGGCTCCCGTGCTCTCCAGACCTGACCCTTCCAAACCCTTCCTATTGGAGGTTGATGCCTCCTCAGTAGGAGCTGGAGCTGTTCTTCTACAAAAAAATCCTTCCGGGCATGCTGTCACTTGTGGTTTTTTCTCTAGGACCTTCTCTCCAGCGGAGAGGAACTACTCCATCGGGGATCGAGAGCTTCTAGCCATTAAATTAGCACTTGAGGAATGGAGGCATCTGCTGGAGGGATCAAGATTTCCTGTTATTATCTACACCGACCACAAGAACCTCTCCTACCTCCAGTCGGCCCAACGGCTGAATCCTCGCCAGGCCCGGTGGTCTCTGTTCTTTGCCCGATTTAATTTTGAGATTCACTTTCGTCCTGCCGATAAGAACATTAGGGCCGATGCTCTCTCTCGTTCCTCGGATGCCTCAGAAGTTGATCTCCCTCCGCAACACATCATTCCACCTGACTGCCTGATCTCCACTTCTCCTGCCTCCATCAGGCAGACTCCTCCAGGAAAGACCTTTGTTTCTCCACGCCAACGCCTCGGAATCCTCAAATGGGGTCACTCCTCCCATCTCGCAGGTCATGCGGGCATCAAGAAATCTGTGCAACTCATCTCCCGCTTCTATTGGTGGCCGACTCTGGAGACGGATGTTGGGGACTTTGTGCGAGCCTGCACTATCTGTGCCCGGGATAAGACTCCTCGCCAGAAGCCCGCTGGTTTTCTTCATCCTCTGCCTGTCCCCGAACAGCCTTGGTCTCTGATTGGTATGGATTTTATTACTGATTTACCCCCTTCCCGTGGCAACACCGTTATTTGGGTGGTCATTGATCGATTCTCCAAAATGGCACATTTCATCCCTCTTCCTGGTCTTCCTTCTGCGCCTCAGTTGGCTAAACAATTTTTTGTACACATTTTTCGTCTTCACGGGTTGCCTACGCAGATTGTCTCGGATAGAGGGGTCCAATTCGTGTCTAAATTCTGGAGGGCTCTCTGTAAACAACTCAAGATTAAATTAAATTTTTCCTCTGCATATCATCCCCAGTCCAATGGACAAGTAGAAAGAATTAACCAGATCCTGGGTGATTATTTGCGACATTTTGTTTCCTCCCGCCAGGATGACTGGGCAGATCTCCTTCCATGGGCCGAATTTTCGTATAACTTCAGGGTCTCTGAATCTTCCTCCAAATCCCCATTTTTCGTGGTGTACGGCCGTCACCCTCTTCCCCCCCTCCCTACCCCCTTGCCCTCTGGTCTGCCCGCTGTGGATGAAATTTCTCGTGACCTTTCCATTATATGGAGAGAGACCCAAAATTCTCTCTTACAGGCTTCTTCACGCATGAAGAGGTTCGCGGATAAGAAAAGAAGAGCTCCCCCCGTTTTTTCCCCTGGAGACAAGGTATGGCTCTCCGCTAAATATGTCCGCTTCCGTGTCCCTAGCTACAAGTTGGGACCACGCTATCTTGGTCCTTTCAAAATTTTGTGTCAAATTAATCCTGTCTCTTATAAACTTCTTCTTCCTCCTTCTCTTCGTATCCCTAATGCCTTTCACGTCTCTCTTCTCAAACCACTCATCCTCAACCGTTTTTCTCCCAAATCTGTTCCTCCCACTCCTGTTTCCGGCTCCTCGGACGTCTTCTCGGTCAAGGAAATTTTGGCTGCCAAAAAGGTCAGAGGGAAAAATTTTTTTTTAGTAGACTGGGAGGGTTGTGGTCCTGAAGAGAGATCCTGGGAACCTGAGGACAACATCCTTGACAAAAGTCTGCTCCTCAGGTTCTCAGGCTCCAAGAAGAGGGGGAGACCCAAGGGGGGGGGTACTGTTACGCCGAGCGCTCCGGGTCCCCGCTCCTCCCCGGAGCGCTCGCTTCACTCCCTCCGCTGCAGCGCTCCGGTCACGTCCTCTGACCCGGGGCGCTGCGATCCTGCTGCCAGCCGGGATGCGATTCGCGATGCGGGTAGCGCCCGCTCGCGATGCGCACCCCGGCTCCCCTACCTGACTCGCTCCCCGTCTGTTCTGTCCCGGCGCGCGCGGCCCCGCTCCCTAGGGCGCGCGCGCGCCGGGTCTCTGCGATTTAAAGGGCCACTGCGCCGCTGATTGGCGCAGTGGTTCCAATTAGGGTTTTCACCTGTGCACTTCCCTATATTACCTCACTTCCCTTGCACTCCCTTGCCGGATCTTGTTGCCTTAGTGCCAGTGAAAGCGTTCCTTGTGTGTTCCTTGCCTGTGTTTCCAGACCTTCTGCCGTTGCCCCTGACTACGATCCTTGCTGCCTGCCCCGACCTTCTGCTACGTCCGACCTTGCTTCTGCCTACTCCCTTGTACCGCGCCTATCTTCAGCAGCCAGAGAGGTGAGCCGTTGCTAGTGGATACGACCTGGTCACTACCGCCGCAGCAAGACCATCCCGCTTTGCGGCGGGCTCTGGTGAAAACCAGTAGTGGCTTAGAACCGGTCCACTAGCACGGTCCACGCCAATCCCTCTCTGGCACAGAGGGTCCACTACCTGCCAGCCGGCATCGTGACACTCACTTACCATACTCTCCCAGTCAGACTGGGAGGCAGCTAGGAAAGAAATGGCCCATGTGCAGCTAACTACTGCTTATATAGGGTTGGGCTGAGGGGGTGGGGAAGAGTGCAGCACATGTTAAAACAAAGAAAAAGGAGGGGATAGAAATCACGGTGTAAATTCGGGTAGAAAAACAGACATGGTGCACATCTACAATCTTGTATAATGATCTGATTGCTTCTCAGCATAATATCAAAAACTAACAGGTTGTTAGTATACATTTTTGATCAAAAAGTACAAGCCCACTCGCCACGTCAAGGCCACCTATCCAGAGTGGGTTCCTAACATCCCTAGCATAAAATGGCGCAGCACCGGGCGGCGACCACCACCGCCGCGACGCCAATGCCCACAGGGGGGGAACGACCCACCGGCAGAGCGGCCCCAATGCCACTCAAACCAGGCCATGGGCCGCACCCCCCCGCAGACACGGCACCACGGCAGCAACGGACACCGCACAGCACCACACCAGTGTGAACAGGGATGTAATAGCTCAATTACCATACTCTCCCAGTCAGACTGGGAGGCAGCTAGGAAAGAAATGGCCCATGTGCAGCTAATTACTGCTTATATAGGGTTGGGCTGAGGGGGTGGGGAAGAGTGCAGCACATGTTAAAACAAAGAAAATGGAGGGGATAGAAATCACGGTGTGAATTCGGGTAGAAAAACAGACATGGTGCACATCTACAATCTTGTATAATGATCTGATTGCTTCTCAGCATAATATCAAAAACTAACAGGTTGTTAGTATACATTTTTGATCAAAAAGTACAAGCCCACTCGCCACGTCAAGGCCACCTATCCAGAGTGGGTCCCTAACGTCCCTAGCATAAAATGGCGCTGCACTATGTGCTGCACTCTTCCCCACCCCCCTCAGCCCAAACCTATATAGGTGGTAATTAGCCACACTAGGGCCATTTCACTCCTAGCTGCCTCCCAGTCTGACTGGGAGAGCAAGGTAAGTGAGCCATTACACCTTGTTCACACTGGTGTGGTGCGGGGCGGCGTCTGTTGCTGCCGTGGCGCTGTATCTGCGGGCGGGTGCGGCCTATAGACTGGTTTGAGAGGCATTGGGGCCGCTCTGCCAGTGGGTCGCTCCCTCCCCCTTGGGCACCTGTGTCGCGGCGGTGGTCGCCGCCTGGTGCTACGCCATTTTATGCTAGGGACGTTAGGGACCCACTCTGAATAGGTGGCCTTGACGTGGCGAGTGGGCTTGTACTTTTTGATCAAAAATGTATACTAACAACCTGTTAGTTTTTGATATTGTGCTGAGAAGCAATCAGATCATTATACAAGATTGTAGATGTGCGCTATGTCTGTATTCTACTCAAATTCATATTAATTTATAAATCTGTTTAACTTTCCAGTGCCAGTTGATATATAAAGCATTAACCTTTAGGCTATGTTTTCATGGGGGAATGTCCTCACGAAAAAAAATGAAACATATCGACATTCCCCTGAATGTGGAGCGCCTGCAGAACATGCCGGCGCTAGGACCGCTCGGAATTGCGGCATCTCATAGACGGCAATGCATCTTTGGCAGAGTCCACAAAAAGAATAGACATGTCCATTCATTTTGAGGACACTGGAATTAGAATTTCTGCTATGTGAACCGTGCAGCAGAATCACATTAAAATTAATGGAATTCTGTTGGTGCAGAACCTCAGTGTGGAATTCCAATGCAGAATTCCGTACAGAAATTCTGCCGTGTGAACATAGCCTTAGAGTGTAGGGAGAAACTGGAGATTATCCTCACAAACACAGGGAGAACATACAAACTCTGTTGCCCTTGGTGCGATTTGGTCCCACGCTGTCCACATAATTTGCATACAGTGAATATACTACAGCCTAATATATACAATAAACATTTTTAGAGTTGATAGACAAAGGTCTCATTAAATGACTCTTTTGTTCAAATTACCATTATTATTTTTTTGCAAATTTACCAAAAGAAATATTACAACGTAATATTCAATGGTTGTTTTCGAGAGGTATGCTGACCCCTTTTTCGGATTAGCTGGGAGCAGTAGATGGTGTTCAGATTCTGGCTAGGTATAAATTGTCCTTAGCTTCTATCTCCTCATGCAATTTTCTAACTCACTTTGCTCTATTCTCTTTTATTTGTTGAGTTTGTTTGCATACATTATCCTGCTTCATCCTGTCATCCAGAGATTGCTGCTTCGTCACAGATGGTAAATAATTCGAATACCTCATCTTCTTATTGTGCTGCTGTCCAGTACAGGGAAAATCACCCAGGACTTAAGCAGATGTGTCAGCGCTGGCAGAGTCATGCATCATCATCAAAACCCTGCTTCAAATGAAATTGGATTCCCAGTGACAGTTCATGCAGCGATTCAGTGTAATTCCATTAGGATAGATAAACTTCAGCCTAGCCTGGGACAGCTCGTATTCACAAATGCCGCATAAGCTTGCCAATATACCCACAGTAATTCTTGCATCACCAGAATGCTATAGTCCCTTCTGTCTGCACTGAAAGTGTCGAGGAATCAGATAAGGGCATGGAGTCTGGAAGGTTTGGGTTTTTAGAAATATCTGCTGTTTATCCTTGTCTTCAGTCAAATGGCTTACAGCAAGAAAAGATTAGGATTTTTTTCTAAAGCCATTTGAAATTTTAACTGTATATTACTACAAAGTCCAGCTCAGCCACCTTCACACCATGTGCTATTCTGGTTCTGGGGAATCTGCACCTATAAACTAAACATCCAGCAATCTTCAAGTATAAAACTTTCTTTTTTACTTGGTCATATTAAAATCCATCTTTACACCGACACCATAGGAAACCAACAATGTTTCAACTCCAGGTATGCAGTCTTAGTCATGGCTACAAATCTTTTGATATTTAGGCTGTTATTTAAAGGGGTACTCCACTGGCATGCGTTCGGAACTAAATGTTCCAAACGCTATTTTCAAGCTGCGGCATCGGCCATGCCCTTCATGACGTCATTACCATGTCCCCTCAATGCAAGTCTATGGGAGGGGGTGTGACGAGGTCCATGCCCCTCGTGATGTCATGGCCACGCCCCCTCAATGCAAGTAAATGGGAAGGGGTGGGGCTAACCCCTGCAGCGCTAAAACAGAATCCGGAACATTTAGTTCCGAATGCTGGCCAGTGGAGTACCTCTTTAAAGGGAACTTGTTGCTGCCCAAACCGCCTGAGCAATTCATAGCTTAAAACCCAGGTAAGTAGTCATGGATGGCAGTCCTGGTGGCTGCTTTCTGCCCTGCAGGCTCTGAGTGATGTGTATATCCCTGTCTGCGTATAGAGCACTCTCAACACTTGCAGGTCAGAGAGTAGCCGCCAGAACCCACCCCCATGATTAGTTATCCAGGTCCTGGTGCATTTTATCTGATTTACTTGATTATGATTTCTACGTTACAGAGTAAATCATAAAGGATCGGGATCACACTGCCCGCACTCGTTTTATGCTGTTCGCGGTTTGGGCCATATAAAATAGGTTAAAACAAGAAACAAAGGTGCTCCATGTGGAGTATCACATGTACTGGAGTGGATGGAAAATCAAGGGGGGTACAGGTGGTCGCTTACTAGCTCAGGTTGTGTACGGACATACACAACAATGGAGAGCACTTAGGGGGAGATTTATCAAAACTTGTGCAGAGGAAAAGTTGCCCAGTTACCCATAGCAACCAATCAGATCACTTCTTTCATTATTAACAAGGCCTCTGTAAAACGAAAGAAGCGAGCTGATTGGTTGCTATGGGCAACTGGGCAACTTTTCCTCTGCAAAAGTTTTGATAAATCTCCCCCTTAGTGATTATCCAAAGTTCCCGTCTGTAGCCTTCCTGGTAGAACTTTAAAAGCAAAGCAAAACTTCCGAGGTAGCAGGAATCTGCATGGCGCTGACCGGGACAGACACAATGCAGGTGCGGTGACTTGAGATAAAATTCTTTATTAACCAAGATGCAACGCGCAAGCGCAGCTTCCTCAGGCATAACAAGTACAAGCAATGATAGGGTTATATACCACAGGATTAACTCTTACATATCAACAGCAGAACACTTGTAAATAATATATATATATATATATATATATATATATAAATAAAATACGAATATTCATGATTGCTTCTTAGATTAAAAATAAATATAAAGTTATATATACTATTTATAACAATATATGTTACAAAAGGCAAAAGAAATATAAAAACTACAAATGAAAATGGTCAAGCGCTGCAGGTGAATGGGACAAAACGAATAAACGCTGGTTCCTGTACACCAGGGCTCAAGTCCTGCAGGAACTCATGGGAATGGAGTTCCTGCACTTTTTCCACAGCAGGAACACAGTTCCCATTAGCAAGAGTCCTGCAGGACCAGCCCTTAAAGGGGTACTCCTCCCTAGACATCTTATCCCCTATCCAAAGTTTAGGGGATAAGATGTCTGATCGCGGGGGTCCTGCTGCTGGGGACCCCCGCTATCTCGGTTGCAGTACCCCAGACATCCAGTGCAAGGAGCGAGCTTTGTTCCATGCCGGATGACTGGGGATGTGGGGCAGAGGCTCATGACGTCACAGTAATGCCCCCTCAATACGATTCTATGGGAGGGGGCTGTCATGCCTCCTCCCATAGACTTGCATTGAGGGGCTGTCATTTCTCGAGCCTCCGGCGCTTCACCAAACGCTCTAAACGAACGCCTGGTGCAGCAGGGAGAACGTGGTGGTCCCCAGCAGCGGATATGGTATAAGATGTCTAGTACCCCTTGAAAATCTTGAAGGACTTGACCCCTGTGTAAAATGCTATATTTCTAATAAACCTTGATAAGCATTGAAGAAGCTGGTGCCGGTATCTATTCCATTCATTTAAAATAGGTGACAGGTTTCCTTTAATGGGTAGTGTTTAACTTTAACAGGGGTTAGTCAAATTCATAGCTGTGAGAGCTGACCCAACTTAAAGGGCTACTTTTCATATCCACTGGCTCCAGAAAGTTAAGCAGATTTTAAATTACTTCTATTAAAAAATCTTAATCCTTACAGTACTTATCAGCTGCTTTCTTCAGTATTTTTTTCTATAAAGAAATGAATGAGAACCAGGTGCCTTAGCATGATGTAGGTAAATTTGTTATTTGTGATATTTGCAAATCACTGACCATTTAGGACACTGGGTACCGCTTTAGGTTAGTTACTGCATCATATATCTTTATGAAGGGTTATAACTCTTCTTTACTGTAATGTCCATTTATCTGTATTTTGGGTTTTCTGCTTTAGGTCCTGTTCAGACATTAAGTTTGTGTCTGAACAGTTTCTGTGTTTATTCTCCCTGGGATGGAAAGAGTTAACCTTCTTGAGTCCAGCACTGGGAGGATATATAAGTCCTCTTCAGGTGCTGATCTGGGCTGATGATTAGACCTGTATTCTGGCCATGTTGGCTTGATGTTCACTATGTCTGTCTTTGCACATATCCTGAGTTTTTACCATGGTTGTCTGTCCTGTTTGATATATAGTTTGTAGCCTGCTTTGTTTTAGTACATTTGTCAGGTTTTAGTATTTGTGTATGTTTGTTCTGCATTTGCTTTGTGTTGCCTTAGTCTTTATTCCATTAGCAGGAGAATAGAAGACGCGGCACTTAAGACGTTGCTTTTCTTTTTCAGCTTTATTGGCCTCTAGCCGGGCAAACACACGAGGATACACTTCACCAATAACGCTATAGTTTCACTTCACATTGACGGTTTTTCAAGGTATGTTGGGAAAAGAGGGCGTGTCCCCCACTTAACCCCTTAGTGTATGTTTGGAATACAAACAACAAGAAGACAGATAAAAAAAAACACATGGAAATACAAAAATCTCAACTGTATACATCATTTACATAAAGATCTGTAGAGATATATCATTATAAAAAAGAGGACAAATCATTTCTATTGTTCAGCCCCAATATGCCAGTGGCCCCTGTCCGGATAATCCACTTGGCTTCCGCTTGTAGTAATCTTGTGTGTCTATCCATATTTCTTTCCATGTTCTGAATGCGTTGTAAACTGAAAAAATGAACTCCAGTTACTAAACCATTATGATGATCATATGCATGAATTGTGGAGATCCCTTTCCTGAACAAAGAGAATGAAAGTGTTCCCTTATCCAAATGAAAAGCAGGCGTATGGTTTTACCAATATAAAAGTTCAAACATGGACAGATTCTTGCATACACAGTGTAATCTGACCTGCATGTTATGAAATAATTTATTACATGTTTAACAGCGCCTAGTTGTACAACAAGGGACGTATATTGGCAAAAGGAACCATGTTTGCAGCGGTGATTTCCTTTTGGTAGATCCCGCTGCAACCAGTTCACATTGGGTACTGCTGTGCGACTCCTTACTACTTCGTCCCGGAGATTTCGAGTCCTGAACGAAATCAACGGTCGCTGTTCCATAAGGTCCTTTAAGTCACCATCAGTCTGTAATAGATGCCAATTCTTGTTTGTGGCCTGTTTTACCAGGTCTTCAAGTGGACTGAATTCAAAGGAGAAAATTGCCGTTTGAGTTTTTCTTTTCCCCTGCGCTTTCTAGTATAGAAAACTAAATCCCTTCGGTCCTGCTTTCTTGCCCTATCAAATGCTTGTTGGATCAATGACTCCCGGTAACCCCGATCTCTCAATTTATTCATAAGAGTGCATGATTGTTCTACAAATGCCGCATAGTCTGAATTATTTCTCCGTAGCCGGAGGAATTGTCCATACGGTAAGGCTCTTGTTACACGTGTGGGATGATAACTAGAGAATTTAAGTAATGCGTTAGTAGCTGTGGGTTTTCGATATCCTTTAACCGTTAGATTTTCCCCTTCCAGGATCAATTCTACTTCCAAAAATTGAACTCTCTTTCCTCCAAAATTTGCAGTAAATTGCATATTGATATCATTAATATTGATGTACTCAACAAAGGCAGAGAACTGTTTTTCAGGAAGGTGATAGAAATGGTAGGTGCCATGGGCTTACCCATCGCCATTAGAGTCTTCTGGGCATACCATTGGTTGCCGCACCGGAACGCATTGTGTTCTAATATGAACTTCCTGCCCATTCCAATAGCTTCTGCACTGAGCCTTGTGCTATTCTGTTTATCTAGGAGTGAGTGAGTCTTGTGTCTGTACCTGTGTTTGCTTGTATTTAGGATTTTTGTTTCCTCCTAGGCCAGTATCCTGATCACTCAGTGGAGAGTGCCTGCTGACTAGGAGCCTATTTGGCTTTGGTATTGATGTTCCTCCATGATTAGAGTGGGGTGTGTAGGGTGCTTCTTGTTCTCAGTCCAGTGGGAACAGTGCTCTTGATTTCCTGAACCGTTTAATGTTCTGCCATTCATTTCATCCCCTGGATCTCCTGGTTTTGTCTGCTTAAACTTATCCCCATATCTAGTCTTGTTCATACTATCATGTCTGCCGTTATTCTTGATCCTGGTTCTTGAACTGTATGTTAACATGCTATATTCTGCCTTGTTTATATTTATATATCTGTTTGTTGGTTTCGTTATATTCCTGACTTGTTTCCTGACTTGTTTCCTGACTTTGTACAATTCTGTTTATTTTGTTGACTTTAACGCCAATGCACTTTAGCGCAAGGAAGGAACCGGCTCCAGGTTGTTGATCAGTCATTTCGGGCAGATGGGCAAGTAGGCAGGGAGAGTGTTTTTTTAGGAACAGCTTTAGGGCTCACTTCTCCCTGCCGGGGGGTTCGATACATTTACTTATATGGAAATCAGAATCCCCTTTTTTTTTCTATTGGAATTTTGCAGGCTGACTGGGATTTTTACAAACATGAAGCATGGAAAAGACTAATGGATCAAATCAGTAAAATAAACTTAATAATAATTGACTATTGATCATTAATGGCCCAGGCCATAGGCATGTTTAGTCCTCTTAGCATCATTTTTACTCTGCTGTCACAGCTAAAGTCCACTTAGGCTTGGAATTATATTATGAAGTAGTAGACTAAATGTAACAATGTAAAAAAAAACATAACTTTTTTCTCTCATAAAGGAACGCTGTTCCACTTTGCTGAGCTGAGATTTAAGAACCTACAGTAGTGAAATTTTGATAAGAACCTACAGTAGTGAAATTTGTTTTAAAATACAATGAGACCTTCTAAAAAGACAATCCCCTTAAGAGCAGATTTTGTGTGATGAATTTCCACCATACATTATGCTAATTGGCTATTTTCTTTATGAAGATTACCCTCATAGAAGACCATTTGACAATGCAATTTTGGTCTTTTTAAATAACCAAATTTGTTTTCCTTGTCTTTATTACTGGATGTGGTAACCACTAAGCTTGTAGTTCTGTAGTACTTGTAGGAAAAATTCCAAATGCCAACTTTCCTGAATAAAAAGTCAAATCTAATTATACCCACAGATTTTCAACTCTATCACAAAAACCTCCCCCCCCCGTTGTAGTAACTTGTAAATGTTTAATGCTGCCCCAGTCTACTTTAAGTACTGTTGTAAGTTGTGACAAGGTGCAAAGTCCTTCAGAGATAAACACAGAAGTAAACAGTGTTTGACAAGTGTGAATTCAAATAGAGAAAACAGACTTGGTCGCACAATCACAACATGCACAATGATCTAATGCTTCTCAGCAACATTTATTAAACCAACAGTTCGTTAGTGTACTTTATGATCATGAAGTGCAAGCCCACTAGCCACGTCACAGCCACCTGTAAGTATCAGATCCCTAACGTCCCTAGCGTAAAATGACGTGGCACTGAGCGCCGACCACCACTGCCGCAACACCAGTGCCCACTGGGGGAACGACTCACTGGCAGCCCCAATGCCACTTAACCCCTTAAGGACCGGGGTTTTTTCCGTTTTTGCATTTTTGTTTTTTGCTCCTTGCCTTTAAAAAATCATAACTCTTTCAATTTTGCACCTAAAAATCCATATGATGGCTTATTTTTTGCGCCACCAATTCTACTTTGTAATGACATCAGTCATTTTGCCCAAAAATCTACGGTGAAATGGAAAATCATTGTGCGACAAAATTGAAAAAAAAAATGCTGTTTTATAAATTTTGGGGGCTTCCGTTTCTACGTAGTACATTTTTCGGTAAAAATGACACCTTATCTTTATTCTGTAGGTCCATATGATTAAAATGATACCCTACTTATATAGGTTTGATTTTGTCGGACTTCTGGAAAAAATCATAACTACATGCAGGAAAATTAATACGTTTAAAATTGTCATCTTCTGACCCCTATAACTTTTTTATTTTTCTGTGTATGGGGCGGTATGAGGGCTCATTTTTTGTGCCGTGATCTGAAGTTTTTAACGGTACCATTTTTGCATTGATAGGACTTATTGATCGCTTTTTATTCATTTTTAAATGATTTAAAAAGTGACCAAAAATGCACTATTTTGGACTTTGGAATTTTTTTGCGCGCACGCCATTGACTGAGCGGTTTAATTAATTATATATTTTTATAATTCGGACATTTCCACACGCGGTGATACCATATATGTTTGTTTTTATTTTTATTTACACTGTGTTTTTTTTTTATTAGAAAAGGGGGGTGATTCAAACTTTTAATAGGGGAGGAATTAAATGATCTTTATTCACTTTTTTTTCCACTTTTTTTTTGCAGTGTTATAGGTCCCATAGGGACCTATAACACTGCACACACTGATCTTCATCATTGATCACTGGTTTCTCATAGGAAACCAGTGATCGACGATTCTGCCGCATGACTGCTCATGCCTGGATCTCAGGCACTGAGCAGTCATTCGGCGATCGGACACCGAGGAGGCAGGTAGGGGCCCTCCCGCTGTCCTGTAAGCTGTTCGAGATGCCGCGTTTAGCCGCGGCTATCCCGAACAGCCCGACTGAGCAAGCTGACAACTTTCACTTTCGCTTTTAGCCGCTGTGCGCTATTAGAGGCGGGTCCCGGCTTCACTATGACGCCGGGCCCGCCGTGATATGACGCGGGGTTACTGTGTAACCCCGCGTCATATCAGGAGAGCCGGACCAAGGACGTACCGGTACGTCCTTGGTCCTTATGGGGTTAAACCAGTCCCACGGCTGCGCCTCCCCACAGACATGGCTCCACGGCAGCAATGGACTTCGCACAGCACTACACCAGTGTGAACAAGGTGTAAAAGCTGTGATGGTCACCGCTCAGTGCTATGCCATTTTATGCTAGCGATATTAGGGACCCGCTACTTACAGGTGGCCGTGACGGGCTAGCAGGCTTGCACTTCATGATCATAAAGTACACTAACGACCTGTTAGTTTAATAAATGTTGCTGAGAAGGGTTAGATCTCTGTGCATGTTGTGGATGTGCAACCATGTCTGTTTTTTTCTCTAATTGAATTCACATTGTGTTTTCTATCCCCCTCTTTTTTTGTTTTCACTTGGGCAGCACTCTGCCACTTTCCCTCAGCCCAGGCCTGTATAAATTAGCAGGAAGCTGCATTAGGGGCCTATTCTTTTCTGGCAGCCTCCCAGTTTCTGGCTGGGAGCACATGGTAAGTGAGCTTTTTACATCTGTTCACATTGGTGCAGTGCTGTACGGCATCTGCTGTGCGGCATCCATTGCTGCCCCGGCGCTATGTCTGTGGGGAGGCGTGGCCCAGGGACTGGTTTAAGTGGCATTGGGGCCAAAAGCAGGAGATCTGGTACACGGCGAGGCAATACAGAGGAACGCTTTCTCTAGGGCACAAGCTAACAAAGATCCGGCAGAGAACTGAGGAGGGTGAAGGAATTTATAAACAAACCACAGGTGGATTACACTAATGAGCGTACTGGCCCTTTAAATCTTAAAGCTCCTTTGCGTGCACGCCCTAAGGGACGGGGACACGCACGCCGGAGCAGAGAGGCGGAGGCAGAGGCAGGAGAAACACCCGGAGAGTGATGGACTGGGGCTCGCATGCGGGCGCATCCTGGCTACATCGGCAGCAGAAGGTAAGGGGACCATGCACTCACGGCCACCGTGTGTTGCTGGAGTGCATAGCGTAACACCTTCCACCTTCAATACCCCTTCATCAATATCCCTTCCCCTCCTTGGTTGAACTTGATGGATATATGACTTTGTTTTTAACCAAATACAATTAGAATATAGCCTAACAACAGCTTGTTCATGAAATGGTATGCCTAACAAGTAAAATTTTATGATTCATAAAGTTTATAGTACTTATTGACTTTCCATTCTATCTTCAGGGTCATGAAACAATCGATGGACTCTAGAATAGTCAAAGTGAAGAGATTTTACTTCTACCTTTTTTCTGCTGTGAAGTTATTCCCACAAGTATGTCCAATAGGAACCAAAGGGGAATATTTTACCTTTGTCTAAAATATATGCAGTAGCGGTATTATTTCTACTTTTTTCTGCACTGGAGGCCTTACTGCATGTAGTATATGTGTATTCTAGGAGTACACAGCTGGGCCATTGCAATCTCCACAACTTTGTTCTTTACCGTCATCTTATTTGAGCATTGACATCAATGTTTGTTCTTGTATTTTTGCTGGTTATTCCCGCAATATTTGATTCTTGCCTTCAGCAATATTTTAGTTTGTGGCCTCATTTGCAAAAGTAATTTACAACTGTACTGCCCAGGCCTCATGTTTTGGGATCACAATATATCAGACACTGTGAAATGGAACGGCTTTCTAGCTCCGGGTATAATATTTATATATATGTGTATATATTTTTTCTCCACTGCACTTGGCTATAAAACATCCTGGCACAATATATACTGGAGCAAATATGGAAATGTTGTCACTCTCAATTTCCCTCTGGCTTGTCCCATTGTATCTACATCAATAGGCTTATTGCAGCTATGTAAATCTAACTAGTATGTAATGGAGTTGTTAATCCTATCATGGCTCTGCCAGGGGACTCAGATGGAGGAAATGTTGTATGATAGAAAAAAAAGAACAAGGAAAAAAAATCTACTATCTTATTGTTCAATACATTCTCAAGAGATTACATAGCAGCAACAAGGGATCTGTTAGTACCAATATAGATACCAATATTGATTTGTAAGATACCATTAGAGTGATAAGGCATTAGATATAAAAAAATTTGACCAGGATTCACTATAAAATTCCCAAGATGTCATAATGTATGTATTCTCAGATTTAAGGCATTTATATTAAAATTATCGTTCAAATTTTTTAAATTCAATATATAGAATGCATCCAGAAAGTTTTCAGAAGCTTACATTTTTTTTATATTTTATGTTGCTGCCTTGTGCCCCCATTATTCTGCACTCAGTAACACATAATGACAATGTGAAAACATGATTTTAGAAAATTTAGCAGATTTTTAATAAAAAAAATATTTTTTTTTGGCATGGGCATAACTATTTAAACCCTTTATTATGACACTTGAAATGTAGCTCTGATGGCTTCCTATTTCTCTTGATCATCTTTGAGATGTTTCTGTACCTTGGTTGGAGTCACCTGTGGTAAATGCAGTTGATTCGACAAGATTTGGAAAGAAACATCCCTGTCTATATATAAGGTGTCCAGGGCCGGCTCTGCATATAGGCAAAATAGGCATCTGCCTAGAGCACCCTCTTGATGGGGGCACCATGCTACTTGTTGCAATAAAGTTAACCAGTATCCGGAGCACTGCCCATCCAAAGCACCTGCTTATCAAGCAAAGCCCTGCCATGCTACCCCCACCAGTACTATAATAATCAGCATTTTTCAGCCTGCTGGAGGAGCGCAGCGCCACCTCTGAGGCAGACAGAGGCGATTACTAAGGTCAGGTCCGTCCAACATTCAGACATCGTGCGCGCTGTGGAGGAGCAAATGGGCAGGGTCAAGGGGTGGCAAAATTAGCTTTCACCTAGGGTGGCAAAAATCCTAGCACCAGGCCTGAAAGTATCACAGCTAACAAGGCGTATCAGAGCAAAAACTAAGCCATGAGGTCGAAAGAACTACCTGTAGAGCTCAGTGACAGAATTGCATGGAGGCCCATATCTAGAGGAGGGTACGGAAAAAAATTCTTCTGCACTGAAAATTCCTATGAGTGCAGTGGCTTCCATAATTCTTAAATGGTAAAGGTTTGAAACAAGGTGCTGGCCAACCCACCAAACTAGGTAATCAAGGGAAATCGGCCTTGCTAAGAGAGGGGACCAAGAATTCAATGGTATATCTGGCTGAGCTACAGATGGAATAAACTTTCAGAAGGTCAACCATCACTGCAGCACTCCATTAGTCTGGGTTTTATGGCAGAAATAAGCATATGAAAGTCCGACTGGAGTTTGCAAATAAAGTATCTAATGACTCCCAGACTGTGAGAAACAAGGTTTTCTGATCTGATGAAACCAAAATTGAACATTTACTAAGCATCATGGCTGGAAAAAAAAACTACAGTGAAGCATGATGGTGGCAGCATCATGCTGTGAAGTTGATTTTCAGAAGCTGGGATAGAGAGACTGGTCAGGACTGAGAGAAATTGTTATGTCCATTTTTCTGTGTTTTGGTATTTTCTTCTTTGAGGCCTGGTCAGACATGCAGTTTATGCCTGAACAGTTTCTGTGTTAACTTCTCTCTGGTAATGTTATAGTTAATGCTTCCAGCCCTTCAGCACTGGGAGGGTATATAAAGCCTCATCAGGTGCCGTTCTGGGCTCTGTTACTGTGACATGTTTCTTTATTCACCTTTGTCTGTCTCAGCACTTTTCTTTAGTTTGACCATGGTTATCTGTCCTGTCTATGTTATTTATATCTGGATTTTATCCTGCTTTGTTTAGTGCCTTGTTGGGTTTTAGTATTCTTGCATTGCATTGCATATATTTAGTGTTCTCATGTTCAGATTGTATTCTGTTTTGCCTGAGTTTTGTGAATCATAGTCCATATTTACATTTTGCCTTTGTATCAGTCCTGTTTGACCTTGTTGGATCTTGGATCTCCTAGGTTAGAATCCTGTTCCAATCTATGTGCTAATCCGCCTATTTAGGAGTATGTTGGAGTCTGTGCCAGTATTTCATGTATTTTTATCTTTGTTTCCTCCTTGGCTGGTATCCTTTCCACACTGTTGAGTGTGCTGCTAGCAAGGAGTCCATTTGGAATTATTTCTGCTGTCCACTCCTTTTATGGAGTGGGTGTCTTTTTGTCTAGTGTGAATTGTGCTCTTGTTATCCTGTTTTAGTTTGCTATAGCCTGCCTCATTTTATCGATTTGTTGCTTTGTAGCATTCCTGTTATGTTCCTGACTTTCCCCCTGACATGTACTGTTTTGTTTGTTTTGTTTGACTTGATGCCCATGCACTTTAGCACAGTATAAGGACTGTCTTCGTCGTTCTGGATCCATCGTTGCTTAGGGCAGATGGGCAATGAGAAGGGACAGCGCTTTTAGGTACAGTTAGGGTTCACTAACTCCCTGTCCCCCCTTTATGACAGATATCTGGATGAGCAAAGTGCAGAGATATTCTTTATGAAAACCTAATACAAAGTGCTCTAGACCTCAGAGGGTTCACCTTCTAACAAGACAATGACCCTAAGCACACAGCCAAGAAAAGACTTGACTGGCTTAGTGAGCTAGAGTGGCCCAGCCTGAGCCCTGACCTGAACCCATTTGGATATCTCTGGAGAAAGACGTCAGTCTTCCACTGATGGTCCTCATCCAACCTGATAGAGCTTGAGAGGATCTGCAGAGAAGAATGGCATAAACTCCCTAATTCTAGGTGTATAAATGCTGTAGCACTTAGCAGAATAACTGAATTTCCAAATTTTGCATTGGGGGACAGGAGGTTAAGGTTATACCTGTGAAGTATTTGTTTGTATTTGGACAATAAAATAAAATGGTTGCATAGGTGTACATAGCTTTCAAAGAAAAGCCCCCATATTTCATTTTCCTGTTATGAAATTTTTAAGAAATAAAAACTACAGCAGAAGCCCTTTGGTAACTCCAGGTACAGGCATGGGCAGATACCTGACATGGAGATAAAACAAACGATACCTGTCTCTTAGCCGATGGCTGTTTGCAAAGTTCTAAAATTTGCATTTCTGCCCAAAGTGTAGTGTATTTTAATAAGATGTAATCACAATGCTTCTGTATTAAAAAGTATGTTGTTTACTGAATCTGGAAAACAACTGCAATAAGTCAGGTGCAAAGGGATTGTCTGGGGAGGCAGCACATGTGCCCAGCTGATTCAAACGAGGGACAAAAACCCTGTTGTGATCATTGGGGGTCCCAGCAGTGGAATATATCTTGGGAAAATCCCTTCAAAAGGAAAAGGTTATCCTCCAGCAGCTTGACTGTGCTTTAAAAGAGAGTTTAGAGCAATGGAATTTGGCAGCCAAAATCTCTAGTTGTTGTACAGTGAATTCTAAGATTTCACAAATAAATAGGTTTAAACACAACAAGTGAATAGTTTGCTTGAATTATAGACCTAAATATAAAGCAACAAGATGTGAATAAAGGAAAAAAAACTAAATAAGAGCTAGAAGATACAAATAAGTAAACATGAATATATAAAACAACAAAAATACACTTAGCTATAAAGTATGCAATCTGGGAGAGCCCTTTTTTGGCTGTTGTTCAACACCCAGAATACAAAGAAGATCTGAACACTTGGACAGTTCCCTCACAATGTTCTAAAAAACAAATGTGTTCTTTTAATACAGTCCCTTATTGTATGCCTTCTTGAATGTTCAGAATGCACTATATTTTTCCTGATGACCTAGAGATCATGTTGGGTCCCAGCAATCGGACCCCCATGATCAGACGCCTTTCCCCTATCATGTGGATAGGAGATATATTTGTACAGTGGAATGGAAAAAGAAATCTCACCATTGTTTTTGTTTTGCTTTTATGGCATTCACTTTGTGAAATAATTGCACCATGAACTGCTTCCCTAACTGCTCCCAGATGACCAGCTGTCTCCCTTACCTACTGCTTCCCTCTTCTCCCCTTGTAGATTGTAAGCCCTTGTCAGCAGGACACTCTTTCCCAACATATCAGTCTGTCATTTACTGTTTAACATTCATTGTATTTACGTCTGTGTGATGTATTGTAAACCTTTTCATATGTAACTAAGGGCGCTATAAAAAAGTAATAATAATAATGATTTTTGGGTTTTGTTTTTATGGCATTCACTTTGTAAAATAATTGACATGATAGCTTCATTCTGCTCCTCAGGCACAGGGCGTGTGAATATTAGGCTGAGCCAGTATGAATCAGGCTTACTAGGGTGTAAATGCTAGACTAAGTGCGTATGAATATTAGGCTAAGGCGGCACTATCAGGCTCATTGGAATGTGAATATAATGGGGGGGGGGGGGTAACACCCCTATGTTAAATAAAGTTCACACCCACCTGACTATTCAGGGAAACGTGCAGATGGTCAAAAAAAGATCCCTATATCTCTGAAATGGAAGGGTATAGCAACAAAATAGAAACAGTGTTAGAAGCAGGGCACTTGGCTATGCATTGACATATACTAACCACAGGTCCTCTATGAAAGCTCCATAAGTGTGTGTCCTACATATCGGAGCCTTCTATATTGAGAGAATGGGAATATGGACCCCCCCATTCACCAATTCATAGCTGCCACAATCACTATGGAGTTCAAAGGAGAGGAGACTGCACTTGATACAATTGGGAATACTCCTTTAATATATATATTTTTTTTTAATTTTACACTTTCACCCAAAATATTTTTTTCATGAGCTTCCTTATGGATCCTGATGTATCCTCTTTTTCCTCTCATCATCCCCCCTTGCCTTCCATGGCTCAAACATCCTCATCATTGTGAATCAGCACCACTGATTTCTGCCCTAGCAGCAGAGCCAGGAGCACCTATAAATAAAATATAGTTCCATAAAGAAGCTATAAAATTCACTCTCTCATGTGTGAGAAATATGGATATTTATATTACTGTAGTCAAAAAATGCACTTTCTAGAATTGAGAAACAGTCTTTTGGCGTGTGAGCATTCCCCTTCTGAAGCTTCTTTCCTCCTTGTTGGCGCTTTCTGACAGGTTTCTGTTCTGGGATAAAAAAGCAGCAGACTATTGCACTGATGCATCAGATGAGTTGCTCTTCACAGCTGTTGATAGAAAACCAATCATTGTGAAAAGAGTTGTATTCAGACGCCGACTATCGTTTTGTCCTACGACGGACACTGATTGGTTTAAGTCAAACGTAGATGTGGAATTTTTTTTAGGTGACTTTTGATTCTTAAAATATCAATGCTGTGAGCACTAGTGTATGTGAACTTAATCTTAAAGGTACAGTACTTTTTAATAAGAGCATAGTGGTTCAAATAATATAGAGACTTCTATTGAGGTTGTGTCCAAAATATTGAATTGTCAAAAGGAAATATCACTGTTAAGTAGAGGAGGTAGCATAATATATCAAGGAATGAGAATTTTTTTTGGGTGAGTTAGAAAATAACAAAGATATCACGATCAAACCCACAGATAAAGGGGTGCCATTGTTATAATAGACATCCCCTTTGTCTTGCAGAGATACAGTGACAACTCAGTGATTCAGAGATTGGATCAAGACCCATTGTCCAAAATACAGCAATTAATTAAATAACTAATTGTTGTAGCTAGCGACAAACAGATTATTGATGAGCACTTATGCACTTTTCTGAATCAGTCACTATATGCACTTTTCTGGTTCAGTCACACTCAAGGATTCCAGTCCTGTTTTGTCTTTCCAAGAGTCTACAGAACCGCCCCCAGAAGACCTGGGGGGGGGGGGGGTTGTATTCTCGCCCTGTATACCCTTGCTGTATACCTGGATAGGTTACTGAGAATTAGGCTGTGAATATGGTGTCATACATAAGTGATACCATGGATTTCAAATAAAAAGGGTGCTGGAATGCCCTAAGGGTTCATTATTAGAATCCTTTTATATTGATAATCTGTAAAACTCCATTGATCATGACAAAGGTATTAAGACCATTGAGAAATGCTTGTTAAAATATGAGTTAACTGTGGGTACCTGTTCACTTGTTTTAGACTTATTAGAGGTAATCCTTAGAGAGAACTACTTTTTGTTTGGGGATGACTTCTATGTCTAGAACAGAGGAACAGCCATGGGGTCCAATGTGGCACCCATGTACACAAATATTTATATAACTGACTTTGAAAATACATACTTCTGAAAATCCCCTTGTTTTCAATTTGTGAAAAGGTGTTACAGATGTTTCACAACATATTTGTAATATAGACAGAAAACTTGAAACAGCTGCATATCTTTTTTGAGGAACTAAATGGGGTTTAGCCTGCATTGAAATTCACAATGGTCACATCTGAGAGCTCAATACATTTTCATTTGCCCTAGACCAGGCATAAGCAACCTTTGGCACTGCAGATGTTTTGGACTATATCTCCCATTATGCTCTTACAGCCAAAATGCTGACAAAGCATCATGAGAGATGTAGTCCAAAACATCTGCAGTGCCAAAGGTTGCCTATGCCTACCCTAGACCAATGTTAGAATCACTTGTGAGCCAAATGTTAAGGGTAAAGGATATAATCTCTTTCCCTGAGGAAATGCAGAACAGAATAAAAGAGGTGTACCCTAAATTTCAATGACAAGGGTACCTAGAGATACTTTTAGAAGCACAGGACAGCATGTAACACTTTACAATCCCCCAAGGACAAATAATCCTCTGATATAATTCAATTTGTTTCCACATTCTCATATGAGAATAGCGGTTCTATAGCTCACATCATCAGACAGAATTGCATTTGTTCCATGTTGTTTACACTAATGGCAGTGCTACAGCCAGCATCATCAGATGGAAATAGGATTTGGTGTGGAGAGTGTAATGTCCATTTATCTGTATTTTGCATTTTTCTGCTTTGGGTACTGTTCAAACATTATGTTTATGTCTGAGCAGTTTCTGTGTTTATTCTTCCTGGTTTGGGAAGTGTTAACCTTCCAGCCCTTCAGCACTGGAAAGATTTATAAGGCCTCTTCAGGTGCTGCTCTGGGCTGGTACTACACCTGTTACTCAGAACATGTTTTCATCATGTTCTCTATGTCTGTCTGAGCACATGTATCCTGATTTTTAACAATGGTTATGTGTCCTGGTTCATATGAAGATTTTAGCTTGTCTTGTTTTAGTACCTTTGTCCAGTTTTAGTATTCTTGTATTGTTCATTCTGCTTTGTGTAGCCTAGTCCGTGTTCACACTGCATTTGTCAGTCTAGTTTTGACCTTGTTTGATCCTGGATCTCCTAGGATAGAATCCTGTTCTGAGCCTTGTTCTAATCCATCTATCTAGGAGTGAGTTAACCTTGTGTGGTGTCCTGGTACCTTCTATTGTGGTCCCCATAGCCAGAGTCCCTAGGACGTCGGGGTCCCAATTGTCTAGTTCACCCCTAGTCACCTCTTATCCAGATAATAACTATCCAGTAACCATTTATGTCTATAGGATTGTCTATAGGATTGGGATTTATGTCTATAGGATTGTATAAATGTAAATAAATAGTTAATTACCTTGCCATAGCGTAGCAGTACCTGTGAGTCATGTGATCAAGATAACTCTATGGTATTTCTGCTTGAGGACCTTTGGAGGTCCCTGTGACGTAGTCAAACCTATCACACTGTGTACCAGTGAGTGACAGGTGTTTGGACCAATCAGATTAGCCCCGCCCCCTGCCCATATAAGGGAGCGGCGGCCATCTTCTCGCTCTCTTGTTCCTGTTAAAGCAAGCAAGAAGCATCTGCGCTGCTGAGATCTGTGAGTCTAGGCCTGAGCCTTGCGGGGACGGCCGATAACTTCTAATTACTGAGTGTATCAATCCCCACGCACTCTGCAGGATCACCAGACCTTATCTATCCCCTAAATCTGGACGGATCTGCAATAACTACCCTAAATTCAAAGACTTCTAATATCACTCAAGGTCCGCAACAATTGTCAGTCATTGAGATCTATAGAGACTGTTTGCCTGAGACTGTCATTTTTCTTTGGATGTACTGCAAGCACTTAAGTAAAGTTTGTTCAAGTACCTTGTGGACCTTCAGTCATTTTATTACATGCACCTATCGTTTCTGGGAAGGGCGGCGATAGGCCTGAGAATTAGCTCAGCATACCAGCCCTCAGACTGGCATCACAAACTCTAGGGTTAACATTAACCCCTTACCTACCACTGTTGTCCCAACTACCCTACACCCCCCAGGGCTACCACACTTGTGTCTGTACCCGTGTTTGCTTGTATTTAGGATTTTTGTTTCCTCCTAGGCTAGTATCCTGTTCACACTGTGGGGTGTGCCCGCTAGCTAGGAGCTTTAGTAGCTAGGAGCTATTTGTCTTTAGTATTGTTGTCCCTCCATGATTAGAGTGGGGTGTCTAGTATATTCCTTGTTTGGAGTCTAGTGTGAACATAAATCTGATTTCCTGACCCGTTTAGTGTTCTGACATTGTTAACCTGTTCATCCCCTGCATCTCCTGGTTTTGTCTGCTGTATACTTTTCCTCATATCTAGTCTTGTTCATATTATCATATCTGCCGTTAATCTTGATTCCGGTTCTTTAACTGTTTCTGTTTATTAGTATGCTATATCTTGCCTGGCATATCTGTCTGTAGCTTTGTAGTCTTCCCATTATGTTCCTGACTTGTTTCCTGACATTTACAGTTTGTTTTGTTTGACTTTTTCACCCATGCACTTTAGCACAGTATAGGGTCCATCCTCGTGGTTGTCGATTTGCCGTATAGGGTGGATGGGCAACAGGAAGGGACAGTGGTTGTATGGACAGTTAGGGCTCACTAGCTCCCTGCCCCCTGTCATGACAGAGAGTGATTGATTTAGTACCACCCCCTCCCCCTCCACCATCATGGCATTTAGAAGGAGAAGGAACTTAGAGGGGTACTCCGCTGAAAATTTTTTTTTTTAAATCAACTGGTGCCATAAAGTTAACAGATTTGTAAATTACTTCTATAAAAAACTCTGAATCCTTCCAGTACTTTTCAGCTGCTATATACTACATATACTACAGAGAAAGTTCTTTTCTTTTTTAATTTCTTTTCTGTCTGACCACAATGCTCTCTGCTGACACCTCTGTCCATGTCTGGTACTGTCCAGAGAAGGATATGTTTGCTATGGGGATTTGTTCGTACTCTGGACAATTCCTGACATGGACAGAAGTGTCAGCAGAGAGCACTGATGTCAGACAGAAAAGAAATTCAAAAAGAAAAGAGCTTCCTCTGGAGCGTACAGCAGCTGATAAGTACTGGAAGGGTTAAAAAATTTTAATAGAAGCAATTTACAAATCTGTTTAAGTTTCGGGCACCAGTTGATTTAAAAAAAAAATTCTGCCAGAGTATCCTTTTAAAGGACCAGTTTCTCAAATCTGATGTGTCCAATTTTTCCTTTCTGGACTGCAGCCAGTGTAACAGCCTCATCCGTGGTGACACTTTTCAGCATTCCCATATTAGACGCTCCTTTCAGATTAAGCACAGCTACACTTGTCTGGCTACATCATATATTTGTTACAATTTCCATGTAAACTATATTACATGAGTGCCATATATGCATGTATAGCCACAACTCTTCTATTAGATCAGGTAAAACTGATTTACCAGTACCTAAACATGTTCTTGCATTTCTCCCTTCCGTTTCCTCCCCCCCCTTTTTTTTTTTTTTTTTTTTTTTGCTTTTTGGTCTCTTGTTTATTATTTACTTTTTTAAAATTAATTTTAGTTTATTATTGTTTTATTTTTATTTTCATTATTTTTTGATAATTTTTTATTATAATTTTTTATTTACTTAAATTTGTTATTTTATTTATTTTTTAGTCGGAGGGGAGTGGGGTACTATTTGCCCCTATTTTTGCTTACATCTTACATCCTGCTTTTTATAATGTTTCAGCATTATTCATGTTTTATAAATATTTGCTTATCTTTTTTAATGGTTTGCAGATAGTGTCACAAAGTTATATGGAAGCTCTCACTTTCAAGGATGGAAAAAGTAATTATGTTGCATAGATCTTCATCAATTACTGATTATAATATGCTAGCAATAGTTAGGCACTATATTTTTGTTGTTTTTTATTTCCCTATACACAGAATGTTTTTGCCATTGTCATATTTATGTAGCTCTGGTATGCGCACAGAAGATGTGCCATCCCTATTGCATGTCTTGGTGGTATCTTCTGCTCGTGCGCCATATTTGTCTTGAGTAGTGTGTAGGTATGGGCAGATACAGGGTTGGTCTGTGCCCAAGGCGAGTGATCTGTGGTTGTGTAGAGACATTTGACATCTGCAAGTGTTGCTGGATATGTTCGGCAAGTAAACAGTGTCACACAGATAAGTAACTTTTATATAGATCATAAGTGAGTGGCGATCGGATGCCGACACAGGGAGGGCAGTAGTCTGTATGTTTTACGGAAATGTATTGCACATTATGATATCACATTATATGAGAACATGTATGTTTTTTTACAGACATGCATTTCTATGTTGATTGTTATATTCTGACATGATGATTTTTTAGAAGTTGGTCATGTAACGACACCTACCCAGTTAAACACTTACAGAGGAACGATGCTCTGATTTCATTATATGTATGTACCTGGAATAAGACCAATCGTGGTTTAAAAGAACCTATATATTGTCTGAATTGTAACACTTATACTTTTAAAGGCTATACAGCCAAAATGTTGCCCTTTTTATGGAAGAATAAAGAAACTGCTGTTTTTTTTTTAAAGCACCAGGATTCCTACTGTGATCATCGCTTTACTTGGTTTGTGGATATCTGGTTTGGCCTCCAGGACAAATGGTGTATATGCTGCTTTCCACTGCTTTGTTGGTAGGTTTGTACCTCATGCATTAGCGTTCTAGGTTTCTCCAGAAGTAGTAATTTCTTCGGAAGTAGTGAACGGTTTTATTTTCGGTGTTGTCTACCGTGGCCAACAGTTTGTAGATGCTACGTCATATATCTAGGCTTGCCAAGCTCTGCCGTTGATGCTCTAGCCAGCCCCCTTGGTGAGGCATGAAAGTGTTGTGTCCGCCCCCTTCATTTCCTTTTCTAGTGAGTATGTGCTGCTAGAGATGAATTTGTCAGACACTGGCCCCTTAATCCATAAAAAGAAAGTAAAGGGGGCAGACACAACATTTGAATGCCTCATCCAAGGGGCTGGCTAGAGCCCTGGATGTCACATATGGACAGGGATTCAGTGCTCCTGAATCAAAATAACAAAAGGAGGGAAAAGCTCAACAGCAAAAATAGTAGGAGGGTAACTGGTTACACCTGTACCCGCAGGTGTGAAGAAAAAATAAATAGTAGTCCTCAAATACTCCAACCAAAAAATGGATGTGTCACGATTCGGCTGGCTGGATGTGGATCCTCTGTGTCAGCGAGGGATTGGCGTGGACCGTGTCGGTGGACCGGTTCTAAGATGCTACTGGTATTCACCAGAGCCCGCCGCAAAGCGGGATGGTCTTGCTGCGGCAGTAGCAACCAGGTCGTATCCACCGGCAACGGCTCAACCTCGCTGACTGCTGAGAAGGCGTGGGACAAAAGGACTAGGCAGAGGCAAGGTCAGACGTAGCAGAAGGTCGGGGCAGGCGGCAAGGTTCGTAGTCAATGTGGATAGCAGAAGATCTGGAACACAGGCTTTGGACAACACTAAACGCTTTCACTGGCACAAGGCAACAAGATCCGGCAAGGGAGTGCAGGGGAAGTGAGGTGAGCCAGGGAGCAGGTGGAAGCTAATTAGGCTGATTGGGCCAGGCACCAATCACTGGTGCACTGGCCCTTTAAATCTTAGAGAGCTGGCGCGCGCGCGCCCTGAGGAGCGGAGCCGCGCGCGCCATGACGTGACAGCCGGGGACCGGGACAGGTAAGTGACTTGGGATGCGATTCGCGAGCGGGCGCGTCCCGCTATGCGAATTGCATTCCCGCCGGCAATGTCAGTGCAGCGCTCCCGGTCAGCGGGTCTGACCGGGGCGCTGCAGAGAGGGAGACGCCGCGAGCGCTCCGGGGAGGAGCAGGGACCCGGAGCGCTCGGCGTAACAGGATGTACAAAGCATATTAGGGGAAAATAGTATTTAAAATTTAATAACACTTATAAAAGAATCACCTATAAGCATTCGAATATCAAGTGGTACAATGAATAAAAATATGTTATGTACATTAAGGATAAAATTACCCAAGCATGAATAAACATGAATAAATCCTATGGGTATAAAAGATGGATACTGCAATGCAAAGATAAGCTGGAGAGTAATAAGTTAAATTGGATAGCCAGTCCTAAATAACATTATAGTCTGGGGCAGTCTATCACAGAGAAAGAATGATCTCATACATGCCAGCGTTAAATCGCTCACCACTGTGCCAGTTAGTGTCGATGGCACATAATAGTGCTCACAGCTGGGAAGTCCCGATCTTCAGTTGCGCTGTAGTTTAGGTGGCTGCCTGCACTGAATGTCGTCGGCCCCAATCGAGCCTCAGTGCGGACCACAGCTGATCTCTCCGATATTCCGCTCGGCACAGAGCATGTACAGCAATCGAGCGATTGGAATCCGACATCACGCGTGTGCGGCACAGTCCACAGCTGAATTAATCAAAGCACTGGTTGCTGGATCAATCGAAGCGCTGGTTGAAAGCGGTGAGGTACAATCAAAGTAAGTAACAGAATGCAATGTTTGCAACAAGGATGGCAGTCCTGCGCAAATAGCAGTCCAAAACGCAGATGGGAGTCTGTATGGCAATCTTTAGCGGCTCTGTATGATTAAATGCTCCATATAAGCAGGCTTAAAAACATAGAAATAAAGCCAAAAATGTTTCGAGGTGTGGACACATGCATTCTAACCCCTTCTTCATTGGCTCCCTAGATCTACCCAGAACAACTGTCCCTGCCCTAGGCGATGACTCCACAACTTGAAGACAATCCCTACTTGTGCAGGGTCGTCACAAGTCAAAATAACATCCTACAAAAACACAGTATGTACAGAGAGAAAACCCAGAGGAAAATCCAAAAACAGTGCCGGGGTCACAAAAAAAAGGTCACCAGGATAGATGCAGGATATACACGCTAGCTACTGGGAATAAGTGCTTTCACAGGCAACTTGTATTAGCATACTGCCGGATTTAATAGACAGCTGACCAGGTGTGGTCACACAAGGTAACTTATTGGTCAAAGAGACAGAACCACAGATAGGCCACAGGAACACAACCAGGAAAATATGAAGAGACACGGCTCTTACACCGGAATACCTAGACAAAAACACTAATACGTGTGAATTACATACCTGCATATTTATTTAAGTGGGCAAATTAAGTTTTTGACTGGATAACACCTTTAAGACATGCCTACATTGGGGTAGGCATACATTGGGTTACTGTTACGCCGAGCGCTCCGGGTCCCCGCTCCTCCCCGGAGCGCTCGCAACACCCTCGCTACGGCAGCGCCCCGGTCAGATCCTCTGACCGGGTGCGCTGCGATACCGCCTCCAGCCGGGATGCGATTCGCGATGCGGGTGGCGCCCGCTCGCGATGCGCACCCCGGCTTCCGTACCTGACTCGCTCTCCCTCGGTCCTGTCTCGGCGCGCGCGGCCCCGCTCCCTAGGGCGCGCGCCGGGTCTCTGCGATTTAAAGGGCCACTGCGCCACTGATTGGCGCAGTGGTTCCTATTAGTGTTTTCACCTGTGCACTCCCTATGTATACCTCACTTCCCCTGCACTCCCTCGCCGGATCTTGTTGCCCTTGTGCCTAGTGAAAGCGTTCCCTTGTGTGTTCCTAGCCTGTGTTCCAGACCTCCTGCCGTTGCCCCTGACTACGATCCTTGCTGCCTGCCCCGACCTTCTGCTACGTCCGACCTTGCTTCTGTCTACTCCCTTGTACCGCGCCTATCTTCAGCAGTCAGAGAGGTAGAGCCGTTGCTAGTGGATACGACCTGGTTACTACCGCCGCAGCAAGACCATCCCGCTTTGCGGCGGGCTCTGGTGAACACCAGTAGTAGCTTAGAACCGGTCCACTAGCACGGTCCACGCCAATCCCTCTCTGGCACAGAGGATCCACCTCCTGCCAGCCGGCATCGTGACAGTTACATCTGTGAAAACAGCACCTTTAAGGGTTTGCTCTCAGTTATAAAATATTGTAAGGCTCTGCTCACATTGCCATTATAAATGTGTTTACAGGATCTATGATGGATAGGACTGGTCTGTAATGATCCATTTGATATCTTTGTTATGATCCTTTCTTTGGGTGTCTGATTTTGTATTAGATTAGTGCAGCATACTACACTACTTTTGCATTCATAGCCTGTTCTCAGAATGGTCCATTAATATCTCATTGGCAGGGTACTGAAACCCGTTACTCCCACCAATCAGTTGTTTGGCAAAGCTGTGACTCCGACATATACACAATAAACGGGGCTGGAAACAGATGGCTCTGTTCATTGTGTAGTGATGGTGCTTGTTCCTGCAGTGTAGCGCCTATTCATTTGGAGGTGAGTTGCAGTAACATGGTGCTCCCACTACACAATAAATGTGGCCGACTACTTTTATCCTGTTCTTTGGGCATATGCTGGAGTTTACCAGTTTATCTATCTTCTTGTTTGAAGTTTATATTTTGCAGTCTTATTATAAAGTAGCAAAATGTAAAAATGTGTATAATCTAGGCCTGTAATTGTAGCTTACATACAAAAGAAAACCTTGTATATCGCTTGGGTTTCCAACTACTAGTCCATGGAAGATTATAAGCTTTAAATGTATCCACGCATATTGTAATTCCCATTAATTTATTTGGGGACTATTTATACTGTTAGCCTCCTTATATGTTCCCATGTATTTCTGACAATACTACTATCCTACAAATCGGTTACATAAGCCATCACATTTACAAGACAACTAGTGCCCACTGCTAATGTTGGCTTTGGTTGACTACCTGGGGTGGTATTACATGGGCAGACTGCTGCCCGATGTGAGTGACAATCAGGTGAATCAGTGCTCATTTAATGTGCCTATTAGGTGGCTTTGTCAAGGTGCTGGCAGGGCGGCATAAACAATGGTTTGTGTGGCACTTTGTAATAAGGAATTCATCTGCCGCACATTTCCTGTTAAACAAGGCCAGGTGCGGCCAACCAACAAGTATTTTTTTTAAACAGGTAATAACCATGTAACTGGCTGACAAATTAGAGTTTGCTCATTCGTCCAGCTGATCACTGGGCCTATTACACGGGAAGATTATCAACCTGTTTAGCCAATAATTTCCCTGTGTATTAGGGCCCTTTAAGAGATATTCAGCTTCACTATCTTTTCTTTCTGATTTGAGGTATTTCCTAGTTTCCTTTATTTCCATTGTATTTAAACTAGTGGGCACTGCCAGATTAAAAAACGTTTTATATGTTGTATCTTGGCAAAACATTAACCTTTTTAACTTTTTTTAAAGAAATCGTGGCTTATAAAATCATGGCTTTGTCTAAGCTGAAGCACAGGCATGGGCAAAGTGCAGTAAGTGTGGGTGGGAGAGCACTTCTCTCTGCTCTCTCCTGTCTGATAGTACAGGAGAGAGCACAGAGGAGTACTATCAGATAGGAGAGAGCACAGAGGAGCACTATCAGACAGGAGAGAGCACAGAGGGGAGCTATCAGACAAGAGAGAGCACAGAGGAGTCCTATCAGACAGGAGACAGCACAGAGGAGTACTATCAGACAGGAGAGAGCACAGAGGAGTGCTATCAGACAGGAGAGAGCACAGAGGAGTCCTATCAGACAAGAGAGAGCACAGAGGAGTACTATCAGACAGGAGAGAGCAAAGAGGAGTGCTATCAGACAAGAGAGAGCACAGAGGAGTGCTATCAGACAGAAGAGAGCACAGAGGAGTGCTATCATACAGGAGAGAGCATAGAGGAGTATTATCAAACAGGAGAGAGCACAGAGGAGTGCTAGCCCACCCTCACTTACTGTACTTTGCCCATGCCTGTCCATGCCTGTTCTATGAAAAGGTAATAAAATGTTCTGATTAATTATATTAGGTTAAAGGGGTACTCCTCCCCTAGACATCTTATCCCCTTTCCAAAGGATAGGGGATGAGATGTCTGATCACGGGGGTCCTGCCACTGGGACTCCCCACAATCTACTCGTGATGTCATTGCCCCGCCCCCTAGTGACATCATGCCCCACCCCATCAAAGCAAGTCTAGATAACAGGGGATGCTGCAGGAGAGATTGCGGGGGGTTCCCAGCGGCGGGACCCCTGCAATCAGACATCTTATGCTCTATCCTTTGGACAGGAGATAAGATGTCTAGAGTACCCCCTTAATGTTTTGCCAAGATGTACAACATGTGTATTTGTGGGAGGGACAGCTTCCCCCATAAATATTTTAGGCTCACGCCTACCACTGACTTCGGTCTTGATTTCTGCTGGCAGCGTGGAGCTCTACTGCGGCACATCGTGGCCTACTGCTTTGCAACACCATCAGCGGGCATTTGTTTATACAGCCATATGCATGGTCTCCGGGTCCCACAGCACCGGTGCACAGCTGATCCCTCCCTTCCCAACACCGGAATCACGCTCGTTCACCAGTGCAGAGCGTGCCCCCGGATGCGCACGGCACGGCCAAGCAACAGGACCCTCCACGCTGTGCTAAGATCCGGAGGCACTGCATCTCCGCTGCTCCACAAAAGTAAGGTGGGGGCTATTGGAGGTTTTGGACAGTGAGTATGGGTTAAGGGGTCCACTCTGTTATGAGTTACACGAGCTGCGCACGCAGCTCCAGCACCCTTTTGGCTCAGACTCCATGTTAGTAACAAAGTTTATGGGGGTATATTCTGATCATGCATGTATCTCAACCACACAACATGTTGATACCTTTAAATACTATTGTAACAAGCATATCTGTTTCAGGTGCACTGAGAAGTATCATCCTTAGGTTTCTGTTATCATCAGTGCTGTCTGCACATCAATACCGTCATACGATACCTATCACGGGCAGGTTAGCTTTGACATGTCCCTATTTTTCACTGCTGTGTTGGGGTAGTACTCATGTATGTATTTTCTTTTAGGTTTTGTGTATTTTCTGTTCGTAGGAGGTTGTGGTCTGCAGCTTTAGCATTTTTCTGCCGATCTAGTTGTTTGCTTAGGCTCTGTATATCTGTCTATATCTTAGGTACGTGGGGATCGGTTGCCTTATTGTTTTCTCTGACACAAGTAATGACCCCCTTTTTTCTCATATTCCAGGTCATATAGTCTACAGCATATAAAAAAGGAAAAAGGGTGTTACCTGAGGTCTCCTGAGGTGTAATAGTCTCAGGTAATAAAAAAAAAAAAGGGATGTGTGTATGTGCAAGTATATATATATATATATATCATCAGTGCTTGTGTGCATGCAAGCTTGTGTGCATGGATATATGTATATATATGCGTATGAACAGTACTCTGATGCTGGTAATAAGGGATGTTTTTCCTTGTTATTTTAGTGGCTTGCTTTGTGTCCTTTCGGAGGGTGCTCTTCTGTTCAGTGTGTGTTAAGGCCTATGAGATTGGTCTGCAAGGTTTCTTAGCAGCTTTCTTTCAGCTCGGTAATTACTGTCAGATATAACACATTACTTACACATGCAACTGTTCATAGCTTGCGAGCATTCTAGTTCTCATTTTGATTATGTTTATTTGCAGAAATCCGTGCCATATTTTCTACTTCCCAGTAGTATTTGGTGGTGCCTATACCGTATGGGGGTGTGTAGAAGCTTAGTTATGATATGGTAGTAATGTTCCTCTGTATGCCACTACAAGTTGTCTCTTATTTGTCTAGGTCCGGGCCGCTTATTTTGGGGTTCATCTTTTAGTTCCTGTGCTACTAATTTTGTTGGGGGGTAGGTTCTATTTTTCATTTGTCTACACCTGGTGTGTCGCTCCACTCCTGGATAAAGCCCCGCTTGGGTGAAACACGTCGAAGGTGTGGTGGGTGACTGGGGAACTTACATGGGGGCTCCTACATTTTACTTTATCTATCAGCAGGTCCACTTCATGGCCCATAATGGCCGTCTCTGACCCTTCTTCTTAAACTTACCTTTTACCTTATCTGGATCAGCAGTTCAGCATTTCATATTGCTAAACATTTTCAATATATTACTGCATCTTTGCACACTTGTGCTGCTACACACTTTTGCTGCTAGAGATTCCTGCACCTTATATGAATATACACGTATGCGTTTATCTACTTACCTATATACCTTTGTTGCATGAATTTTCTACATATATTATATTTTTTTCTTTGAGTTAGCACTTTATTGCTGAATTTGCACTGGACCTATGCTGCTGCTTTTTTCTCCCCCCTCCCCAGTCCCTTACCTATTTGTCTGTGTCCATGCCACTGTGTTTTTAAACCTTTTTCATTTTTCCTGTATTTGTCTTAAATTTGCTATAATAAATAAAACATATTGATTTTACATTTTGGTCCCTTTGTGTAGTGGTTCCTTCTTTGGATAGGATATATATACACCTGGTGTGTCGGTAGCATGCTCCTTCAGGTGACTAGGTAGTTTAAATGTGGTGATTCAGGTTTCCTATCTGGTGGTGGTTGTCTTTACTCAGCAGTCGGAGGTGGGATAGTTACCTGGAACAGCATAGTTAGATACAATACACATCACCAATATAGGCACGCAGGTTACGCTACACCTCTCACGCATACTGACAAGATGGTTAAGCCACACGTTGTCACGACTGTAGATGCCACGTTTATGCAATATCTGTCTCAACTACAACTACATGATTACAGGCAGGATTAATTACGTTATACCTGTCACGACTACAGGCAGGATTAATTACGTTATACCTGTCATGACTACAGGCACGATTAATTATGTTATACCTGTCACAACTACAGGCAGGATTAATTACGTTATACCTGTCATGACTACAGGCACGATTAATTACGTTATGCCTGTCACGACTACAGGCACGACTTATTACGTTATACCCATCACGTTTTCAGGCACAATTAATAATGTTATACCTGTCAAGACTACAGGGATGATTAATTACGTTATACTTGTCATGGCTACAGGCACGATGGTCATGCAATAGGTTTTCAGGACTCCAGGCATCACATTTATGCTATACTTATCACTACCACAGGCACAGTGAAGTTATGTTATCCCTCTCATAGTCATAGGAACAACGGTTACATTATACGTTGCCACAATTATAGACATGCACATTAAGTAATACCTGTCACAACCACAGCGCATCAAGTGCATGCAGTTCCGCATGCGTGAGTACGCAAGTGCCACGCTAACAGCGTAGCATACGTTAGGTCTATGCTTATAGCGTAGTTTCGCGCAAGCGCAGACAGTTTGTCAATTAGACAAAAAAAACTTTATTGGTGAAAAAAAAAAAAATACCTACGCATGCGCCGGAAGAGGCCGCAGATTCGTCGCTGAGCCTCGGAAGAAACAGGAAGAAAAGATTTGCCTCGGACGTCAGAAGATAGGAAGGACAGAAGCAAGAACACCCCCCCCCCCCCCGACATCCCACTTACCGAACACAACATGACGGAGGCCGAGGTGCACAGCAAGCCAGTGGAAGAAAAAGGGGCCAGCTTCCGGATCTTCACAAAAGGTAAGAAAATACATAATCACAACACACATAAAAAAACACATACTTATACACACATAACACACAAACATAATAACAAAAAACAGTATAAACAAGGGAGAACCCCTTTAAGTGGTAGGGCCTGTACTACTTTGCCAGCAAACTAAAAAGTAAACCAAGCAAACCAAAAGTAGCCCCTGGATCTTCGACTAGTGCTAGATCACTGCGGGCAATGTAATCACGTGACACATTATCTAGATTATTTTCTTCTCATTGAACATGCCTCGGTGGTTCCTCGAGATTTAGATACTCTTCAGACTCTGTTCCACAATCTTCAGGTACCTGTAGCACCCAATAAAGTTGAGGGGCCTAGTACCCAAATTACCTTTTTAGGTTTACATTTGGGCACCATGACCAAGGCCATCCTTCCTCCTGACAAATTATCTAGAATTAGAAGCACCATCCACAAAGCAGTGATCTCCCGATTATCCACCAAAGCTGAGTTACAGTCTCTTCTGGGTATACTCAATTTTGCTATGAGGATTATCCCCCAGGGCAAATCTTTAATCTCCAGGCTCTGGCAATAATTACCTTCTGCCCCCGATCAGGACAGTGATGTTCGGCTAGAGAAAGAAGCAATGGCAGACTTGGTCATGTGGGATAATTTACTGTCCCAATGGAACGGCATTTCTCATTTTGTTCCAGGGCAACGCATCCTAATCCACTGGGTTTGCGGACATTTATGGTTCGCATTAGTTGGCTGATGTTTGGCCAGAAGAGGTTGCATGCATTCCACGGTTCAGAGAAAATTCTCCTCTTTTTGAGTTATACCCAGTGGTAGCTGCTGCGCAAGTGTGGGGGTCTCAGTGGGCTAACAACACGGTCATATTCGTGTCCGATAATTCTGCGGTAGTAGATATTCTGAATAGTGGCAGGTCCAATTCCAGGGTGATCATGTCCTTCCTTAGACAGTTTGTCTGGCTGTCCTTGTCCCACAAATTTCATTAGTGGGAAGAGTTATGTTGCTGCTGATGCCTTATCACGTCTTAATTTTGAGCGTTTCTTTCAGGTATGCCCAGAAGCAGACGAGGTAACCACTCCCTCTCCTCACTTCAGACTGCTGACGATGGACTGAGATGACATTTGAGTGTTGGCAGAGCCCTTATTTGTAAATCTCTATCTGTTAATACCCTTAAGACTTACAATACAGAATGGAGGTTATTCTGTGACTTCAAACGTACATATCTGCCCAGTGGTGCTAGTCATATCCAATACCTATTAGCGTTTGTCGCTTTTTGCCACTCACATCTCAAACTCTCATACTCCACCGGATCAGGTGTTGTGGCATGGCACATATTTTATTCTTACTCTGTATTCATCTAAAACACTTGCTATTCGCCAAACTGTTCATGTTAAATATTTCCCTACAGGTAAGGCTTGGTGTCCGTTGACAGTAATTCAAGAATGGTTAAATGTTATTAGTAACAAGACACCAGACTCCCCCTTGTTTGTCATCTCAGGAGCTCCATTAACTAACTCTATCTTCATCAAACTGGTTCGCACATTGTTAGTCAGTTTGGGGGTCAAACCTCAGCCAATTTCTGGGCACTCCTTTAGGATAGGAGCAGCCTCGGCAGCCTCCCAGAATGATATTCCGGTCCACATTATCGAGTGACTGGGCCGATGGAAATCCACATGTTATTCTAGATATATTCCTGACCCGCATTGTGAGATGCTGTCAGCGTTTAAAACACTGCTCATGTGAATTGTCATTTGCACAATAAAGCTTTCATAATTCAAACCTCATGTTGTTTTTCAGGTATATCTATCGCAGCAGTTATGGCACAACTCAAACTGCTTAGTTTATTAGTTAGGTAGGTTCGGGGGCATCGGTTCTGACCACAAATAAAAAATGTCTCATCTAACACACCTGCCACAAATTCATTACCATTATGGGGACTGGAACATGGAATTGGACCTTGAAATTCCATACCACCTTGGGAGAATTAAGGGCGAAAAATTGCTTAAACTTCACACTTGTCTAGGCTGCGCCAAATTGATTGAGCTATAGAGAATGCACATCTCCAGTGACAGGGCAGTGTTCACATTGATTCTTATTCATTTCTTCAATTTACAATACACCAATTTCTTGTGTGCATATTATAATAGGATGAACAAATATTTTAATGTTCTAATATTCTTAATTGATTCTTAAAGTCATTACAAATTTGCAGCCTGATATGTGATTCCTCCCATTTCTAATCCTTTAATCCCTTAAGGACCCATTTTCACCTTTAAAGGGGTATTCCGCCCCTGGCATCTTATCCCCTATCCAAAGGGGATCGCCGCTGTCCCGCTGCTGGGGACCCCGGGGATCGCTGCTGCGGCACCCCGCTGTCATTACTGCACAGAGCGAGTTCGCTCTGTGCGTAATGACGGGCGACACAGGGGCCGGAGCAGCGTGACGTCATGGCTCTGCCCCTCATGACATCACGGCCCGTCCCCTTAATGAAAGTCTATGGCAGCGGGCGTGACGACCACCACACCCCCTTCCCATAGACTTGTATCCGTGACGTAACAATGCTCCGGGCCCTGTATTGCCCGGCATTACGTGCAGAGCGATCTTGCTCTGCGCAGTAATGATAACGGGGTGCTGCAGCAGCAATCCCCGGGGTTCCCAGCAGCGGGACCCCGGCGATCTAACATCTTATCCCCTATCCTTTGGATAGGGGATAAGATGTCTAGGGGCGGAATACCCCTTTAAGGACCAGAGCATTTTTTGGACATCTGACCACTGTCATTTTAAGCATTAATAACTCTGGGATGCTTTTACTTTTCATTCTGATTCCAGATAGTTTTTTTAGTGACATATTCTACTTTAACCCCTTAAGGACCAGGCCATTTTATACCTTAAGGACCGGAGCGTTTTTTGCAATTCTGACCACTGTCACTTTAAACATTAATAACTCTGGAATGCTTTTAGTTATCATTCTGATTCCGAGATTGTTTTTTCGTGACATATTCTACTTTAACATAGTGGTAAAATTTTATGGTAACTTGCATCCTTTCTTGGTGAAAAATCCCAAAATTTGACGAAAAAATTTAAAATTTTGCATTTTTCTAACTTTGAAGCTCTCTGCTTGTAAGGAAAATGGATATTCAAAATAAATGTATTTTTTATTCACATATACAATATGTCTACTTTATGATTGCATCATAAAATTGACGAGTTTTTACTTTTGGAAGACACCAGAGGGCTTCAAAGTTCAGCAGCAATTTTCCAAATTTTCACAAAATTTTCAAACTCAATATTTTTCAGGGACCAGTTCAGGTTTGAAGTGGATTTGAAGGGTCTTCATATTAGAAATACACCATAAATGACCCCATTATAAAAACTACACCCCCCAAAGTATTCAAAATGACATTCAGTAAGTGTGTTAACCCTTTAGGTGTTTCACAGGAATAGCAGCAAAGTGAAGGAGAAAATTCAAAATCTTCATTTTTTACACTCGCATGTTCTTGTAGACCCAATTTTTTTTATGTTTGCAAGGGGTAAAAGGAGAAATTTTTTAGTTGTGTTTGTAGCCCAAGTCACATTTGGCTTTTTTGAAGCAAATTTTGCTCTGGGGGCATGCCTCATTTAGGAAGCCCCTATGGTGCCAGGACAGCAAAAAAAAAAACACATGGCATACCATTTTGGAAACTAGACCCCTTGGGGAACGTAACAAGGGGTAAAGTGAACCTTAATACCCCACAGGGGTTTCACGACTTTGGCATATGCAAAAAAAAAGAATAAATTTTACCAAAAATGCTTGATTTCCCAAAAATTTGACATTTTTACAAAGGGTTAAAGCAGAAAATACCCCCCAAAATTTGAAGCCCAATTTCTCCCGATTCAGAAAACACCCCATATGGAGGTGAAAAGTGCTCTGTTGGCGCACTACAGGTCCCAGAAGAGAAGGAGTCACATTTGGCTTTTTTGAAGCAAATTTTGCTCTGGGGGCATGCCTCTTTTAGGAAGCCCCTATGGTGCCAGGACAGCAAAAAAAAACCACATGGCATACCATTTTGGAAACTAGACCCCTTGGGGAACGTAAGAAGGGGTAAAGTGAACCTTAATACCCCACAGGGGTTTCACGACTTTGGCATATGCAAAAAAAAAAATAAATTTTACCAAAAATGCTTGGTTTCCCAAAAATTTTACATTTTTACAAAGGGTTAAAGCAGAAAATACCCCCCAAAATTTGAAGCCCAATTTCTCCCGATTCAGAAAACACCCCATATGGGGGTGAAAAGTGCTCTGTTGGCGCACTACAGGTCCCAGAAGAGAAGGAGTCACATTTGGCTTTTTTGAAGCAAATTTAGCTCTGGGGGCATGCCTCTTTTAGGAAGCCCCTATGGTGCCAGGACAGCAAAAAAAAACCACATGGCATACCATTTTGGAAACTAGACCCCTTGGGGAACGTAACAAGGGGTAAAGTGAACCTTAATACCCCACAGGGGTTTCACGACTTTGGCATATGCAAAAAAAAAAGAATAAATTTTACCAAAAAAGCTTGGTTTCCCAAAAATTTAACATTTTTACAAAGGGTTAAAGCAGAAAATACCCCCCAAAATTTGAAGCCCAATTCCTCCCGATTCAGAAAACGCCCCATATGGGGGTGAAAAGTGCTCTGCTGGCGCACTACAGGTCTCAGAAGAGGAGTTACAAATTTTGCTCTGGGGACATGCCGCATTTCGGAAGCCCCTATGGTGCCAGGACAGTAAAAAAAAAAAAAAAAAACATGGCATACATTTTGGAAACTAGACCCCTTGGGGAACGTAACAGTGTTACAGTGAGTACTTACACCTCACAGGTTTTTTGAAAAGTGGGCCATAAATTGAAAAATTAGATTTTTTTACAGTAAAATGCTGGGGTTACCCAATTATTAACATTTTCACAAGGGGTAATATGAGGAATTGGGTTACACATTTTGGAGGGCTTTTCCCCCTGACTATAAAAATACATCCACATATGGGGTAACTTGCTGGACGGGCGCACAACAAGGCTCAGAAGTCATAGAGGTCACTTTGTATTTGTGACCTTTGGCATATCAGTAGCTGACGGTTACATACATTCCGAGGAAAATACAAAAATGAAACACCCACATGTGGCACCATTACAGAAAGTACCCACCCTGAGGATTGGGTATAGGGGTAAAGAGGACATTTTTAATGCAAAGGTGTTTCCTAAATTTATTTTCCAGGAATGGATGAAGGGTAGCGTTTGAAAATTGCAATTTTCAACCTATACTCTGCTTCATTTTTCTGGGAACAACTAACATGTGACTCCGAATTGTCGCCTGGAAATACAACAGAGCTCAGCGAGAACTCTTCGCATTTGAGGCGGATGTTTGTTACGGACCTAACAGTTACATACATTCAGAGGAAAATACAAGAAAGGAACACCCACATGTGAGCCTATTACAAACAGTACACCCCCTAAGGAAGGTGTATAGGGTGAAGTGGAGATTTGGAACAGACGGGTGTTCCCTTCATTTATTTTCCAGGAATGGATGAAGTGTACTATGGGGGGGAAAAAAATTGCAATTTTAGAACTGATATGACAATTATTTTCCCAGAATGATGACCCAGAGTACAGCCAAAAGTAAAAATGATGCCCGCCCCAAACCCTATACTCTGAATCATCATTCTGGGAAGGGGATATGTGGGGCCGTCCCTATTCTGTTACCTCAAATGCGCAACCCGCTCAGTTGGAGAGAGAGAGAGCGTTGCGCATTTGAGGCAACTGCAAACCTCCAATGCTGTTGACTCTGTGTCCCATGACCCATTTTTGGGGGACAAAGATATTATGAGGGGCATTGGGAAAGAGGTTTTGGGTTTGATTTTTTGGGGGTAGGGTATTTTGGTATAAAATTTGGAAGATAATGTACCCTGGACTGGTACATTGGAGCCGAATTCTGGGGAATGAAATTTAGGGCAAAGGATGGAAAATTTAGTACTCCATGGAAGTGTGATACTCCCTGAAGCAGCCTATGCAGAGGCCCGGATGATCGGGGCAAGTGTCACACTGAGTGGTGGTGTCCCTCCGTCTCCCCTTCCTGTGACACACTCTGCATCTTTTCTGGGTTCGTCCCGACCTTCCAGTGTTGGGGATCACACCTGGAAAGTGTTGGCCGGGGACGATCCGGGGACCTAAAGTTCCAGAGGTGCTCTGACCCGCTTTTTGGCGATCAGCATAGATGAGGGCCTTTAGAACTACCTCTTGGAACTCCAGGTATGTCCCTGTGTTGCCAGCGTTCTGGTACAGTATAAAAGAGTTGTACATGGCAACCTGTACCATGTAGACCGCAACCTTTTTATACCATACGCGTGTTTTCCGCATGGCATTATATGGCTTGAGGACTTGATCAGAAAGATCAACTCCCCCCATATACCGATTGTAGTCCAGAATACAATCGGGCTTGAGGACCGGTCCCGCGGTACCTCGCACAGGGACAGGGGTGCTGCCATTCCCATGAATTGTGGTGAGCATAAGGACATCCCTCTTGTCCTTATACCGGACCAACAACAGGTTCTCATGGGAAAAGGCACGGGACTCACCCCGGGGGATAGGAGCATGTAGGGAATGATGGGGCGGAAGGCCTCTTTGATTCTTCCGGACTGTCCCACAAGCGACCGTGGATCTGGCGGCGAGGGATGAAAAGAGAGGGATACTAGTATAAAAGTTATCCACGTAAAGGTGGTAACCTTTATCTAGCAATGGGTGCAAAAGGCCCCAAACGATTTTCCCGCTAACACCCAGAGTGGGGGAACAATCTGGGGGTTCAATGCGGGAATCTCGTCCCTCATACACCATAAACTTGCAAGTGTACCCGGAGGTACTCTCGCAAAGTTTATACATCTTCACGCCATACCGCGCTCGCTTGGTCGGGATGTATTGCCGGAAGCTGAGTCTCCCCTTGAAGCTGATGAGCGACTCATCAATAGAGACCTCCCGCCCCGGGACATAGGCCTCCCAAAATCTGGCCCCGAAGTGATTGATGACCGGCCTGATTTTATACAGGCGGTCATACGCGGGATCAGTTCGGGGGGGACATGCCGCATTATCAGCATAATGCAAACATCTCCGAATGGCCTCGAACCGGGAACGTGTCATGGCCATACTGTAGAGGGGTGTCTGGTAAAAGACGTCCCCACTCCAATATTGCCTGACACAGGGTTTTTTAACTATACCCATATGCAGCGCAAGGCCCCAAAAGGTCCTCATTTCGGCTGCATCGACTGGAGTCCAGCCGCCGGGTCTAGCTAAAAGTGAGCCCGGGTTAGCGGCGACGAACTGTTGGGCGTACAGATTCGTCTGTGTAACCATCAAATTAACAAAGTCGTCACTGAAAAAATGACCGAAAAAGTCCTTTTCAGTGAACCCGGCGATGTTAATTTTGATTCCTGAGTCGCCAACAAACTCAGGAATCACGGGCTCGTGGTCCGCTGGCTCAGCCCAGTCAAGTTCTCCGGTACGAGGTACCAGTGACCTTGGCAGGGGGGCTTCACTAGTATGAGCGCCAGGGGGACTCATACTAGCATGGGGCACAGGCTCAAGGACAGAGGAGGTTTGCGGCACCGCATGGCGGCGAGTTCGCCGCCTTGGTGGCTCATCATCTGAACTAGATGATGAGGAGGACGATGAAATAAGGAAGGTGGGGTCTTCATCGTCCTCTGAGATGCTTTCAGAGTCGGAGGCAATTAGGTCATATGCCTCCTCCGCCGAAAACACTCTGCGGGCCATTTCCCTACTCTAATGGGGATACGGGTATGTGTGTGTGTGGGGGGGAAAACTTTATTGGTGTGTGTGCTGCGTGTGGTGTGGTGCGATACTACCTCCCTAACCCGCCCTAACCCGCCCTAGCCTAACCTAACTAAACTAACCCGCCCTAACAGAAAAAAATATAAAATAAAAAGGGGACTCTTAAAAAAAAGGGGGACTTCTAGCGCAAAAAAAAACCCTGCACCAAAAAAATAAGCGTTTATCTAATCAGTGGTGTGCGCACTGATTAGCGCTTGTGGCGGCAGGGGGCGCAGAAGTCAGTGGGGGGTCCAGCCACTCAGCCCAGGACAGTGGCTGGTGGCTTGTTCACAGACCCCCACACAAAAAACCCGAAAAATTAAATAAAAAAACGCTTTACCCCGAAAAAAATGCACCCGCCTGAACCAAAAAAAAAACGCTGATCAGTGATAAATCACCGACAGCGGTGGGACAGGCTGCACACACAGGTACGGTCCGTCCACACAGTACACGCCTGCTACTGGTGGCACGGACCGCCTATGGGTGCAAAAAAAAATCTGCGTTAACCGAAAAAGGTGCCTTTACCACAAAAAAAAGCTGATCAGTGATAAATCACTGACAGCGGTGAGGCACGCCGCACACACAGGTACGGTCCGGCCACACAGTACACGCCTGCTACTGGTGGCACGGACCGCCTATGGGTGCAAAAACACGCTAGAAAACCCGAAAAAAAGCGCCGGCACCACAAAAAAAAACCGCTGATCAGTACTACGGGACTGATCAGCGGCGGGTGGGCTTTAACAAACGGTGGCGGACCGCTCTTTTATAACTAAGAGGGTCCGCACACACGCTTAGTGAAAAAAAAAAAAAAAAAAAAGATCTGCGCCAAAAAAAAAGGCTGACGGCAGACCGCAGCGACCCAGCAGGGCCGGGGTCACGCAGCTAAAGGTGCTACGGACCCACGGACACCCACTGAGGTACGCCGAAAAAAATAAAATTAAAAACTATTTTTTTTTTTAACCCTAACCTGTCCCTACCTAATCTAAAGCTATCCCTGGGATTTCTGTGCCAAGGGGCCACAGAAAGGGGGCAAGGGGCACTTTTTTTTTACTGAGGGGATGGTGGGCAGCACGGGGCTCCGTCCTGCACACCAGATCTCTGTGGAATGGTGGGCAGAACGGAGCAACGTGCTCCTAGCCCACCAGATCCCCTCCCATTACTATGTGATTGGTGTGGCCACTTTGGCCACCCAATCACAACTGTACTGAGGGGGTGGCCACAATGCCAGCCCCCAGTACAGCATGGATGGTGATTGGTGGTGTATACTACACCACCAGTCACCATCTATATCCAGGTCACAGGGTCACACGTGACCCTGATGACCTGGAACCGCTGCAGAACGCCGGTTAGTAGTTACCGGCGTCCTGCAGCGATCGCCGGTATAGGAGGTCCTCCGGATAGAAAATCAGCAGACATCCGGCTCCGATCCCCGCCCGGCGAGCGGCGGGGAACGGAATCGCAGCGCATCGCTCGTCTGAATTGACGAGCGATGCGCCGCGATCGCCGACATGGGGGGTCATCATGACCCCCCTGGGCGATATGCCCCGATGCCTGCTGATCGATTTCAGCAGGCATCGGGCGCCGGCTCCGCTCCAGATGGTTGCGGGGGGCCGGCAAAACACATGAAGTTCTCATACGTCATGTGTCCTTAAGGACTCGGACATGGAGACATATGAGAACGTCATGTGTCCTTAAGGGGTTAACATAGTGGTAAATTTTCGTCATTACTTGCATTATTTCTTGGTGAAAAATTCCAAAATTTAATGAAAAATGGGAAAATTTTGCATTTTTCTAACTTTGAAGCTCTCTAATTGTAAGGAAAATAGACATACCAAATAAATTATATATTGATTCACATATACAATATGTCTACTTTATGTTTGCATCATAAAGTTGCCATGTTTTTACTTTTGTAAGACATCAGAGGGCTTCAAAGTTCAGCAGCAATTTTCTAATTTTTGACGAAATTTTGAAAATCAGAATTTTTCAGGGACCAGTTCAGTTTTGAAATGGATTTGAGGGGCCTTCATATTAGAAATACCCCATAAATGACCACATTATAAAAACTGCACCCCTCAAAGTATTCATAATGACATTCAGAAAGTTTGTTAAACCCTTAGGTGTTTCATACGAATAGCATCAAAATGAAGGAGAAAATTCAAAATCTTCATTTTTTACACTCGCATGTTCTTGTAGACCCAGTTTTTGAATTTTTACAAGGGGTAATATGAGAAAAAAAAGCCCCCCCTCCCCCCCAAAAAAAAACATTTGCAACCCAATTTCTCTCAGGTAAGGAAATACCTGATATGTGGATGTAAAGTGCTCTGTGGGTACATTAGAGGGCCCAGAAGGGAAGGAGCGACAATGGGATTTTGGAGAGTGAATTTTGCTGAAATGGTTTTTGGGGGGCATGTCACATTTAGAAAGCCCCTATGGTGCCAGAACAGCAAAAAAAAAAAAAAAACCCTACATGTCATACTATTTTGGAAATTACATCCCTCAAGGCACGTAGCAAGGGGTCCAGTGAGCCTTAACACCCCACAGGTGTTTGACGATTTTTCGTTAAATTTGGATGTGTAATTAAAAATTATATTTTTTTTCACTAAAATGCAGTTTTTAATCCCAAATTTACCATTTTTACAAAGTATGGAGTATGGAAATACCCCATATTAGGATGTAAAATGCTCTGCGGGCGAACTACTATCCTCAGAAGGGAAGGAGTCACATTTGGCTTTTGGAAAGCAAATTTTGCTAAAATGGTTTTTGGGGGGCATGTCGCATTTAAGAAGCCCCTATGGTGCCAGAACAGCAAAAATAAATAAATAAACACATGGCGTACTATTTTGGAAACTACACCCCTCAAGGAACATAACAAGGGGTACAGTGAGCCTTAACACCCCACAGGTGTTTGATGACTTTTTAAAGTTGGATGTGTAAATGAATTTTTATTTTTTTTCACTAAAATGCTGGTTTTCCAACATATTTTACATTTTTACAACGGGTAATAGGAGAAAATGCCCTCCAAAATTTGTAACCCCATTTCTTCTAAGTATTGAATTACCTCATGTGTGGACATCAATTGCTCTGCTGGAGCACTACAATGCTCAGAAGAGAAGGAGCGTCATTGAGCTTTTAGAAAAATAATTTGTGTTTGGAATAGAAGTCAGGGGCCATGTGCGTTTACAAAGCCCCCCATGGTGCCAGAACAGTGGACCCCCCCCCCACATGTGACCCCATTTTGGAAAGTACACCCCTCACAGAATTTAATAAGGGGTGCAGTGAGCATTTACACCCCACTGGCATTTGACAGATCATTGGAACAGTGGGCTGTGCAAAATGAAAAAGGTAATTTTTCATTTTCACAGACCACTGTTCCAAAAATCTGTCAGACACCTTTGGGGTGTAAATGCTCACTGTACAGCTTATTACATTACGTGCGGGGTGTAGTTTCCAAAATGCAGTCACATGTGGGGGAAGGTCCATTGTTCTGGCACTATGAGGGCTTTGCAAACACACGTGGCCTTCAATTCCGGACAAATTTTCTCTCCAAAAGCCCAATGGCGCTCCTTCTCTTCTGAGCATTGTAGTTAACACGCAGAGCACTTCACAATGTTGAAGTTACAAATTTTGTGGGGCTTTTTTCCTATTTTCCCTATTTACCCTATTTTTGGGTGACACCAGCATTTTAGTTAAAAACATTTTTTTTTCTTAATTTTCCCATCCAACTTTAATGAAAATTAATTAAACACCTGTGGGGTGTTAAGACTCACTATACCCTTTATTACGTTCCATGAGGGTTGTAGTTTCCAAAATGGGGTCACACATGGGTATTTATATTTTTTGCGTTTATGTCAGAACCGCTGTAAAATCTGCCACCCCTGTGCAAATCACCAATTTAGGCCTCAAATGTACATAGTGTACTCTCACTCCTGAGCCTTGTTGTGCGCCCGCAGAGCATTTTATGCCCACATATGGGGTATTTCCATACTAAGGAGAAATTGCGTTACAAATTTTGGGGGTCTTTTTTTCCTTTTACCTCTTGGGAAAATAAAAAAGTATGGGGCGTAACAGCCTGGTGTAGATTCAAAAGGAAAAGGAAAAAAAGCCCCCCAAAATTTGTTACGCAATTTCTCCTGAGTTCGGAAATACCTCATATGTGGCTCTAAACTATTTCCTTGAAATACGACAAGGCTCCGAAGTGAGAGAGCACCATGCGCATTTGAGGACCATATTAGGGATTGCATAGAGGTGGACATAGGGGTATTCTATGCCAGTGATTCCTAAACAGGGTGCCTCCAGCTGTTGCTAAACTCCCAGCATGCCTGGACAGTCCGTGGTTGTCTGGAAATGCTGGGAGTTGTTATTTTGCAACAGCTGGAGGCTCCACTTTGGAAATACGATACGTTTTTCATTTTTATTGGGGAGGGGGCAGTGTAAGGGGGTGTATATGTAGTGTTTTACCCTTTATTATGTGTTAGTGTAGTGTAGTGTAGTGTAAAAAAACTGTGGTGGAAAATTTGACGCAGCTCAAACTTGAAGCAGGAAATTCACTGTAATCCCGCCTGTGTTAATGTACCCTGTACATTCACATATGGGGGGGGTCAAACCTCTAGCTGTTTCAAAACTACAACTCCCAGCATGCACTGACAGACCATGCATGCTGGGAGTTGTACTTCTGCAACAGCTGGAGGCACACTAGTTGGAAAACCTTCAGTTAGCTTCTGTTACCTAACTCAGTATTTTCCAACCAGTGTGCCTCCAGCTGTTGCAAAAGTACAACTCCCAGCATGTACTGATCGCCGAAGGGCATGCTGGGAGATGTAGTTATACAACAACTGGAGGTACGCAACTACAACTCCCAGCATACCCAGACAAACTGTGGCCCTCCAGATGTTGCAAAACTACAAATTCCAGCATGCCCAGACAGCAAACTGCTATGTGGGCATGCTGGGAGTTGTAGTTTTGCAAGATCTAGAGGGCCACAGTTTAGAGACCACTGCACAGTAATCTCCAAACTGTGGCCCTCCAGATGTTGCAAAGCTACAAATCCCAGCATACCCAGACAGCAAACTGCTGTCTGGGCATGCTGGGAGTTGTAGTTTTGCAACATCTGGAGGGCTACAGTTTAGAGACCACTGTATAGTGGTCTCCAAACTGTAGCCCTCCAGATGTTGCTATGCAACAACTCACAGGCCTTTGTAGGATTGCCGCATCTGCGTCGGTCACATCACGGTTCCCCTGCTCTGCCTGGACTACATTGGGTGGGCAGAGCGGGGAAACAAACTGTAACCCCCTGCCCCCGATCTGCTATTGGTCGGTCGCTTCTGACCAACCAATAGCAGGGATAGGAAGGGTGGCACTCCTGCCACCTCACTCCTATACCTTCAGGGGGATCGTGGGTGTCTTTGACAGCTCCGATCCCCCTTATTTTCCAGGTCACCGGAGACCCGTATGACCCGGAATCGCCGCAGATCTGAATTGACATGGGGGTTTGCATGGGGTGCCTGCTGAATGATTTCAGCAGGCATCCCGGTCCGGGCCCTGCCCGGTGAGTGACGGGGACCATAATTCCCACGGGGGTATCAGGGCGTCAGGGCGTACCTAAGTGGTTAAATGGACACTGTCAGATACAAAAACTTTTGATATGTTGTAAAACATGCAAAACCCAAAGGTTTTCCAGTTGCTTTCATTAGAAAATTTTTTGGTATTTCATGCTGAAAAAGCCAGTCAAACAACTGCCCCCTCCCCTGCCTTCTTGGACACATACTAGTCCTGCTGTGTCCATACATCATCATCTGGAGGAAAAATCCTCTTTCAACTTTCAGCTTGTGTCCCGCTACTTTCAGTGAGGACAAGCTGGGAGTTGTAGTTTTGCTAATGCTAGGGGAGATGTGAGCAGACAGTATACTGAGGGAGGGGGCGGAGACCTGCACAGTGAGGCCACTCCCCCTCCCTTTAAGAGGAATTCAGACTAGTGAGCTAAATTATAAGTGTAATAAAAAATTAAATAAAGGTGCTAGACACATAAAAATTAGATGTACATGGTCAGGGTTAGGTACTGAGTGATATATTAAAAAAAGTGTTTTCTTGTTGGATCTGACGGGTACGCTTTAAAGGATGGTAGCAAAACAATGTTTAGCTCTACACTACAGGCATTAGACCAGAACCTGTAAAAATAGGATCTGGACTCTGGCCCGTTAATATTAGAAATGCATTGAAATGAGAAGAGGGAAGATGTGACAGCTCCAGGGACCCCCTCCCGATTTTCTGCATAGAACTTGCAGAGCAGCTGTTCCTTGGGACACAACGATTAGCGGGCTGGTAATAAGGATGCAGCAGCTTGCAGGCATCCAGCGATGGATGTGGGTAATTATAAAGATCCCCCGGGAAAATAATGACACCAGACAGACACATTTCTGTAAACCGCAGGGGCTTAATTAAAGCAGTGGGGGCATTTTATAATGAGGGGGGGGGGGGGGTAAAGATGTGGGAGAAATGACACATATATGAGAGACATAAGGTCGATAAGAGAAAGAGTGATGGCATCCGGCATATCTGGTATATAACACAGTAATGTATACAAAGTGACATGAAGTTCTGCTAAAACATCCTAAAACATGATACCAATAAAGTAATTTAACTTATTTATTAGTCATGTGCTATAGACCCGACAGTGGTGGAACGCAGCAATACTTTTGTAACACTTGACAAAATAATTAAAAATGCTTAGGAATTATAACTTCTCCTAACTGCTGAGCTCGGCCCTGTCCATTACATACAGTGAGAATGTTTGACATGTTTTCACGGTCAGCAGGGGCTTTCAGCACTGCTTCTTCAGTATGTTCTGAACAGCTGGAGAGCAGATGATAAATTGTCTCCACCCACTGTATATGTATGTCATAACAGGGGATGGGACAGTATCCAATATGACCTTGCCTCAATGGAATGACAGGCATGTGACATCTCATGATGAGACGTACTACTTCATGCTATTTCACACAATACATGCAGATTGGTGTTTTGACTTCTCACTATTAGGAAGGGAGAGCCTCAGGCAATGTTAATTCCCATGTAATGAACAGTGACCTACTGACTGCTGAGCACCACAGATAAAGCTATACAATGATAACGTAATCTCTGTGTGATGTGCAATAAATACTCTTTGCAAATATGGTCTTTGTACAAGATATTAGATGTCGCTACTTCATTTGCATCAAAATGGTGTAAAATGACTAAAGTAAAGTAGAAATCCATATTCTTGATCCTGGCTTTGCACCAAAAACAGCAAATTTACACATAAATGTGCCTTAATATTTTATATAAAACTATTGCATTATCTTGCTTACCTACCAAACCTGTGTTACTTATATAATTTATCTTACAAAGACAACCTTCATATGATCCAGTGATGAACAAGCAGGAAGCAACACCACCGCGACACTGAAATAAAAGCAGTAGAAACTGCTTGGAAATACATATGTTGTAGTATAGTTTACTGTAATTCCCCTTTTTTTTCTCCTTCCATAGTGGATTTTTATTGACTATAACATTATATGCATTAATATGGTTCCACACGTCTTTAAACTTACGTTTTTAACCTCTCTGACAAAAATCAAAAATCACAAACAGGAAAGACATCAAAACATTTTTTTAAATTGCTTAAACAACTCGAAATGGCAAAAAAATGAAAACCATACTTAACAATAAAAAATTTGGAAAATATGCAAAAAGTGACTGATTGGCTTGTAAAATAGCTTAACCTGTTAGGGCCAAGGGAGTACAGGTATGCCCTTGCATTCTGGTATTGAAGGACCAATGGTGTACCTGTACGCCCAGAATCCTTAAGAGTGCAGGAGCTGTGTAATATCTACACGCTGGCCGTGAGTGCTCTGTCATGTCCCTGCTGCCGGTGGAGCTGGGATTCCCAGCTCGTCACTCACCTCCCTGTCCTCACAGCCCCGGTGCACGTGTGCCGGAGCTCTCACTCTTACAGGGCCAGTGCTCATTTAGTCAGGTGTCCATACCTGCACCCTGGTCCTTAAATATCAGCTCCTCCCTTGCTTCCCTGCCGGATCTTTGGTTGTCAATTGCCATATTGAAAGTTCTGTGTCTCTTTTACTGTGTACCTGTTCCTTGCTACCTTCCTACCCTGCACCTGTGTTCCTGCCCTGACCTACTGCCATCTTGCCACGTCCTGCCAGTCTCCTTCTGTGCCATGCCACCTCCAAGCTACCTGTGTGGACCAGTCGTGCCTGCCTCCCTGATGAAGCCGCGCAAGCGCGGTGAAACGCCTTGCATTGTCCAAATAAAGCTACTCTACACCTACCTGACGTGTCCACTCCTGGTCAGCGCCGTGGATACCCACCACTTCTTGGAAGTCTATCCCCGTTGTGCCAGGGGTAGCGACCTGGGTGCCTGCCGTAGCAAGACCATCCCGCTTTGCGGCGGCTCTGGTGAAAACCAGCGGCACCTTAGACTCTGCTCCCTGGCACAGCTCACGTCATCATCCACACAGGCTCAGAGGATCCACCACCTGCTGTGACCATAACAAGCTACACTCGCTTCAGAGCAGTGAGTGTTGGCTACTATCGGTTGTCTCACGCTCACTGCTTAAGCCAATGCCTGGAATTTGACTCTTTAGGTGCAGTGATCAATGCCAATCATTGCATCTAAAGTAAAATTGGAAGGTGCCAGCAGCTCATGAATCCCCTGCAACGTGACCGCGGGGGTTCTGTGAACTAAAATGGCAGAGGAGGGTTACCTTACCTGCTTCCTGCCACCCGATCGCCAATTCAATGATGTAGCCTGGCTTAGCCAGGCTATATCTGTGGACTGTCGATCTTTCTGTGTAGGCATATTATTATTAGTGTTGAGCGGCATAGGCCATATTCGAATTTGCGAATATTCGCAAATATATGGACGAATATTCGTCATATATTCGCAAAATTTGCATATTCGTAATAGTCTCGTTTTATTTTCGCATACGCGTAAATTTGCGTATGCGAAAATTAACATATGCGAAAATTAGCATATACACAAATTAGCATATGCGAAAATTCGCATATGCGAAAAGTAACATATGCAAATTTTCGTATATGCGAAAATTTGCACGCCAGTCTCACACAGTAGTATTAGAGCCTTCTTTACACCACACAAGCTGGAAGCAGAGAGGGATGGTCACTGTGATGTGTACTGTGAAAAAAAGAAAACAAAATAAAACCTAATATTCGTACTTACGAATATATAGTGCTATATTCGCGAATATTCGCGAATTTGCGAATATGCGATATTCATGAATAAAATTTGTAAATTACTTCTATTAAAAAATCTTAATCCTTTCAGTACTTATGAGCTTCTGAAGTTAAGGTTGTTCTTTTCTGTCTAAGTAATCTCTGATGACACGTGTCTCGGGAAAAGCCCAGTTTAGAAGCAAATTCCCATAGCAAACCTCTTCTAAACTGGGTGGTTCCCGAGACACGTGTCATCAGAGAGCACTTAGACAGAAAAGAACAACCTAAACTTCAGAAGCTCATAAGTACTGAAAGGATTAAGATTTTTTAATAGAAGTAATATACAAATCTGTTTAACTTTCTGGAGCCAGTTGATATATAAAAAAAAGTTTTTTCCTGGAATACCCCTTTAACAAATAAAGTAGACTCTTCAAAAGAAAGAGAGAAATTGTCTGGAACTATACCTTTATTTTTTAATAAGTTAGATATCTTCTGCCAATAAACCTGTACCATTTTACAGGACCAAATAATGTGATGAAAGTCTACATCCCACAGCGGGGGCAATCAGAGTTATTCCGAAGATTACATTTAAATCATTTTTTAGGTGAGAAATAGAGATTATGAAGACATATAAACTGAATAAGTCAAAAGTTCGTATTTATTGACACAGTTTGGACATTATTAATAGCTATCTTCCAGGATTCAATCCCCAATAAGATCCCCTCCTTTTCCCATTTTGACTTCCATCTCTTCTTTTTTTTCCCATTGTATCACTTAATCTTGAGTAGATATGAACCATTCCTTTTTTTTTGTGCCCCTATCCCATTGTATAACCATTAATAGAACGAGTTATCAGAGATTCTCAAGTGTTGCCGATTCCTGGTAGCTCTTTCTGCTTGTTTTATTTGAAGAAACCATAACATATGCTCCTCACCTAAATTAAATTCTTTAAAAAGATCATTATTCAACCTTGTTTCACCACCTTCAAAAAACTGAGAGACAAAGATAGAACCCTTCTTATTCCAGAACCTGCCTTGATCTATTTTACAAAATTCAACCAAATTATTATTATTCAATATCGGAGTGAAGTGGAAGCTACCATCAATGTTGAAGAAAGTCTTAGCCTTTCCCATATTTTAGAAAACAACTGTGCATATGTGAATTTATGGTGGGCTTCAGAAAGAAGAAATCCTGATTCCCTGATTCAAGATAAGAAAAAAATATTCAAATATTTGTGTGAAGTAGAGAATCATTGTTGTATTTAAACAACTCAATTCTCCTAGCAAAATAATACAACTTACAATTAGGTAGACCCAACCCACCATCTTTTACGTGTAAACCGAAAACAGAGTATGTTAGTCTAACCCTGTTTCTACCCCAAACAAATTTACCCAGAATGCGCTCTAATCTATCAAACCATAAAGAAGTGATACAAACTGATGACGCGTTCAAAAGAAATAATAATTGAGGTAAAATGATCATCTTAATAAGTGAAATGTAATCCCTTATTGATAGTGGAAGTTTTAGTTTAGTTCAGCAATATATGGATTCAAATGATTAACTACATAATGCCTTGGCTCAGTTGATAAGTTAACTCCAAGATATGTGAAGAATTCTCCTTCTTTGACCACTTGAAAAGGGATTACCTCCACGTCTGGTTGAAAACTTAGGGAGAGCAGGTAAGATTCCGACCAATTGATCCTGAGCCCAAAAAGAATGCGAGTGCGGTAAGTCTACAGGGTGGGCCATTTATATGTATACACCTTAATAAAATGGGTATGGTTGGTGACATTAACTTCCTGTTTGTGGCACATTAGAATATGTGAGGGGGGAAACTTTTCAAGATGGGTGGTGACCATGGTGGCCATTTTGAAGTCGGACATTTTGAATCCAACTTTTGTTTTTTCAAAAGGAAGAGGGTCATGTGACACATCAAACTTATTGAGAATTTCACAAGAAAAACAATGATGTGCTTGATTTTAACGTAACTTTATTCTTTCATGAGTTATTAACAAGTTTCTGACCACTTATAAAATGTGTTCAATGTGCTGCCCATTGTGTTGGATTGTCAATGCAACCCTCTTCTCCCACTCTTCACACACTGATAGGAACACCGCAGGAGAAATGCTAGCACAGGCTTCCAGTATCCGTAGTTTCAGGTGCTGCAGAATGGGCAAAAAATTGAAACAGGACCCTCAGTTTACGCAGAAGATTTTGTTCAGTGATGAGGCAAACTTTTATGTGAATGGTGAAGTTAACAAACAAAACCACCGCTATTGGTCTGACACTATCCCACATTGGCTAGATCCCTCCAAGACTGTTGGAACACAAAAATTGATGGTATGGTGTGGTATATGGGGTACAAAGATAGGGGGGCCATTCTTCATCAATGGAACTCTCAAAGCCACTGGATATATGAAATTGCTACATGATGATGTGTTTCCCTCTTTATACACTGAAGCTGGCACATTCCCTGAGTTTTTTCAGCAAGATGGTGCACCACCACATTATGGGTGTCAGGACCGAGCATTCCTAGATGAACAGTTTCCTGGAAAGTGGATTGGTCATTGTGGGCCAGTTGAATGGCCCACCGTGGTCTCCCGATCTGCCCCCCTTAGGCTTTTATCTTTGGGGTCATCTGAAGGCAATTGTCTATGCTGTGAAGATACGAGATGTGCAGCACCTGAAACTACGGATACTGGAAGCCTGTGCTAGCATTTCTCCTGCGGTGTAGCTATCAGTGTGTGAAGAGTGGGAGAAGAGGGTTGCATTGACACTCCAACACAATGGGCAGCACATTAAACACATTTTATAAGTGGTCAGGAACTTGTAAATAAGTCATGAAAGAATAAAGTTATGTTAAAACCAAGCACATCATTGTTTTTCTGGTGATATTTCCAATGAGTTTGATGTGTCACATGACCCTCTTCCTATTGTAAAAACAAAATTTGGATTCAAAATGGCCGACTTCAAAATGGCCGCCATGGTCACCACCCATCTTGAAAATTTTCCCCCCTCACATATACTAATGTGCCACAAGCAGGAAGTTAATATCACCAACCATTCCCATTTTATTAAGGTGTATCCATATAAATGGCCCACGCTGGGCTATTCACAATTTTTTAAAACAACTTGGCACCTGAATTGAATAATGAAATGGGTCTATATGACTCTAATAGTGTGTGTGTGTGTGTGGGGGGGGGGGGGGGCTTTTACCTTTTTAAGTATAAGCACTATGTTTGCCCCTGACATTGATTTGGGCAGAACTTCCAAACTCAGAGTCCTGGATGACTTCCAAAAAAATAGGGGCCAAAATATTCACAAATCTTTTGTAAAGATCAAACGGTAGCCCATCTGGGCTTGGTGCGGAACAAGCTAACAGTTTAGATGGTTTACCTCCTTTGATAAAATTCCTTTGCCTTTCAATAAAGATTATATTTTGAGCCTTCTTTTGAATAAAGTCTGCCAACTCCTTTTGAGAATTTTTAACCATGTCAAAGCTTACCAAAGGGGAACCCACCGCATACTCTTCTCTTGGGTACGGAAGAACTTTTTTTGCTGCAGAATCTCTTTGAGCAAGATTTCCCTGAGGAAAGCTTTAAGGGTATCCCATATAATTTGTAAACACGCAGGGCCCCTATTTATTTGCCAAAAAATCAAGAATTTCTGCAACAATGAACTCATCTTTATCAATAATTATGAGCCAGTGGGGGCTCAATTTCATCAATCGTTTATTTACAGAGTTAGCTCAAACAACACTTAATTCAACCACTACCGGGGAGTGATCAGAGATCGACCTAGGTCCATATACCATTTTCTAGCACATAGGGCAAGCCATCCGATTTACTAAAAGTCAATGCGAGAAGATGCACTATAGCATGAAAACACACTTTTATCACTATATAATAACTTCCAAGTATCAGTCCAGCCCATTTCCCTTCAAAACCAGCTATCTGAGAGTTCCTAGTACTTTTGCCGAGTGCAGTTACTTGTCTGTCTTTAAAATAATCAATAACTGCATTGAAATCGCCATTTATTATTAAGGCGGCCCTTGGATATTGAGTTGTGTATTTGGCTAAGTGAACTAAAACCTCTAAATTAAACGGGGGCGGAATGTATACAAAAGTTAGAATTATCTCCTGACTCCTGATCCTACCGTGGAGAAAGACATATCTGCCGTTTCTAAGCAGTCCCACTTATCTCCACCCCCCCCAGCTGCCCTCCCCAACCCCAACAAACCCCATCCCACGCCCCCCAAAATCAGGATTCATAGCGTATCAGAAAGATTGAGAGTCCAACCAGTCCATGGCTTCTTTTGCTGTTCGAAAAAATAATGTATGTCCAACAAAAATTATTCTCAGTCAGTGAGGAAAGAGCAGAGAAAATTGAATCTTGGCTAGCAACAATCGCTGTTTTACTTGTTTATAATTTGCTCTAGTAACCTGAGTGTCTCTGGCAAAGTCCGGAAAGCGTGCTATTTTGCCCTCATTAAACTTTAATTCTCCTAATTCTCTCGCTTTCCTTAGGATGACATCCCTATCTCTTGAGCTTAATATTTTCATCATAAGGGTTCTGGGGGGTGCCCCCAGTGGTGTTTTTTTTTGTGGAACTCTATGGGGGACATTTATCAATGTTTGCTTATGTATTCCTTTTTTTGTTATTTTTTTCTTACTATTTTCTTGCTTATGTGCAACTTATTTATCAACTGGTTTCTGCCTGTTGATAAATTTCTTTCCATGTAAGCAATTTTTCTTTTTTCGCTTTGGTAGTGGCTTTTTCTGCTCCATGTCTGAGCTGGAGTAAATTTAGTAGGTTTTGTCATGTAATGCGCCTTTTTTCAACTTCCGCACTTGATAAATCTCTGACCACTGCAAGTCAAAAATCACTTTTTGCTTTGGTAAGCAAGATTTTTATTTTTTGCTTAGGACAATGCACAATCAAAAAGTCGCAGAGAAAAGATAGAAGTCGCACTTGCAACTTTTTTGCAACAATTTTAAGCAAAAAAAAATCTACTCAATGCTTTACTAAATGTCCCCCTAAGTGTTCTTTCAATATGAAATTGCTGCCACAAATTTTGAGCCACAATATTCTCCAGGATCCAATTATGACAAAATTTAACAGGATCATCCATCTCCACCCCTTCACTCAAGCTCACCATCCGAATATTTGCTCTCCTTGCGTGATCATCAACATCAGTCAGTTTTTTTTGTGATGAGCCCAGCAAATCATCATGGACCTTTTATTTTAAGTTAGGCTGCAGGCTCAACAAAAGACACACCTCCTATATACCTCCTATACCTATATAAAAAAAGTGCATTAGAGGCAATCCTTATCAACCAGAGCGTAAGCATATTGGGGCCAGAAGATACATCCAACTTAATCCAGCATTGCTAAATATAAAATGGGACTGGGACCCTTGTCTTCATAAAGTATTCAACATAATGCTGCTCCACACTAGGATGGTGACTCACCAAGCCGGGTGCTCTCCCCCAGGAGCAAACTGCAGGAGAAAACTCCCCCAGGAGCAAACTGCATTATATTAACCCCTTAAGGACCGGGGTTTTTTCCGTTTTTGCATTTTCGTTTTTTGCTCCTTGCCTTTAAAAAATCATAACTTTTTCAATTTTGCACCTAAAAATCCATATGATGGCTTATTTTTTGCACCACCAATTCTACTTTGTAATGACGTCAGTCATTGTGCCCAAAAATCTACGGTGAAACGGGAAAAAAAATCATTGTGAGACAAAATTGAAAAAAAAAACGCCATTTTGTAACTTTTGGGGGCTTCCGTTTCTACGTAGTACATTTTTCGGTAAAAATGACACCTTACCTTTATTCTGTAGGTCCATATGATTAAAATGATACCCTACTTATACAGGTTTGAATTTGTCGCACTTCTGGAAAAAATCATAACTTCATGCAGAAAAATTTATACGTTTAAAATTGTCATCTTCTGACCCCTATAACTTTTTTATTTTTCCGTGTATGGGGCGGTATGAGGGCTCATTTTTTGCGCCGTGATCTGAAGTTTTTAACTGTACCATTTTTGCATTGATAGGACTTATTGATCGCTTTTTATTCATTTTTTCATGATATAAAAAGTGACCAAAAATGCACTATTTTGGACTTTGGAATTTTTTTGCGCGCACGCCATTGACCGTGCGGTTTAATTAACGATATATTTTTATAATTCGGACATTTCCGCACGCGGCGATACCATTTATGTTTATTTTTATTTTTATTTACACTGTGTTTTTTCTTTTATGGGAAAAGGGGGGTGATTCAAACTTTTAATAGGGAAGGGGTTAAATGATGTTTATTCACTTTTTTTTTGCACTTTTTTTTTGCAGTGTTATAGGTCCCATAGGGACCTATAACACTGCACACACTGATCTTTTACATTGATCACTGGTTTCTCATAAGAAACCAGTGATCGATGATTCTGCCGCATGACTGCTCATGCCTGGATCTCAGGCACTGAGCTGTCATTCGGCAATCGGACAGCGAGGAGGCAGGTAGGGGCCCTCCCGCTGTCCTGTCAGCTGTTCGGGATGCCGCAATTTCACCGCGGCTATCCCGAACAGCCCACTGAGCTAGCCGGCATGCTTTCGGTTTCACTTTAGACGCGGCGTTCAACTTTGAACGCCGCGTCTAAAGGGTTAATAGCGCGCGGCACAGCGATCAATGCCGCGCGCTATTAGCCACGGGTCCCGGCCGTTGTTAGAGGCCGGGCCCGAACCGCTATGACGCGGGGCCACGCCGTGGCCCTGCGTTATAGATCGGGAGTGGACACATGACGTTCCAGTACGTCATGTGTCCTTAAGGGGTTAAAATATAATGTTTATGATCCCGCACGGTAAAAGGTGTAAACGTAAGACAATACCAAACACCAAAAATACAGATTTTTAATCACATCATATTTTGGAAAAAACGAATATATTTTTTGTTTGCTTTGCACATTTCATGATTAACCCCTTAAGGGTGCAGGGCGCACAGGTACGCCCACGTTCCTGAGTCCTGTGTCCCGCTAACGGAGTTTAAACTGTTCTCACAAGCGGAGAATGGGTTAAACCCTGTGGGTCCCGGTTGCTATGGGCAGCCAGGAACCATGGCTAATGCCGGGCACCGCCGTTCGGGCCGATGCCCAGCATTAACCCTTTAGACGCTGCAATCAAAGTTCATTGCGGCGTCTAAACTGAAAGTGAAACTATCCCGGCAGCTCAGGGAGCTGATCGGGACTATCGCAACAGAATCGCGATGTCCCGATCAGCTTACTGGACGACAGGAGGGTCCTCACCTGCCTCCTCCTCGTCTGATCAGTGATCTGCTGCTCCATGCAGTGTATGCAATCAGTAGATTGCATAGTATAGCCCCCTAAGGAGGAAAAATGAAGAAGTAAAAAGTGGTAAAAAAAATTAGAGAATACATGTGAATAAGCCCTCCCCCCACATAAAAGTTTAAATCACCACCCTTTTCCTATTTTTTTTAAAATAAAATGATGTAATTAAAATATCATTTGTGGTACCGCCGCGTGCGTAAATGTCCAAACTATTAAAATATAAGGTTAGCTAAACTGCACAGTTGATGGCGTACACGTAAAAAAATACCAAAGTCCAAAATAGTGAATTTTTGGTCACTTTATATTCCATACAAATATTCATTAAAAGCAATCAAAAAGTCCAATCAAAACAAAAATGGTACTGATAAAAACTACAGACTACAGCGCAAAATATCAGCCCTCACATAGCCCTATATGCCAAAAATAAAAAAGTTATAGGGGTCAGAAGATGACAATTTTAAACATTCTAATTTTGGTGCATGTAGTTACAATTTTTTTGAAGTAGTAAAATAAATAAAACCTACATGAATTGGCTATCCCAGTAACCGTATGGACCTACATAATAAAGATAATAAAGATAATGTGTCATTTTTACCGAAAAGTGCACTGCGTAGAATCGGAAGCCCTAAAAATTAGCAAAATGGCCCCACAAATTTTTTTTTTTTGTTTTGCTGCAGATTATGTTATAATATAAGTAATGTCATTACAAAGTACAATTGGTGACGCAAAAAAACAAGCCCTTATATGGGTCTGTAGGTGCAAAATTGAACGCGTTTTTTCCCCTTCTTGTTAGAATAAAGCAGAGTGCTGGCTGGACAGTTGAAAGGTCTTTGATTTTGGACTGGGGAGTAGTCTGTCTCCTTAAGGAAACCACCAAACATATTCTCATTGGTCACTTAATTAGGAACACCTAGTTATATGCTTCTTAACACAAATAGCTATTCAGCCAATCACATGGCAGCAACTCAATGCATTAACCCCTTCCCGCTATAGGACGTATGCATGCGTCCAATCATCAGACACGTTCACGCAATTGGACGTATACATTCGTCATAGCGATCTCCAGGACTGCCGTGGGCAGCGCAGGAGATAGGCGACGGGACCCGGCTGTCAATCACTGCCGGAGCCCCACCGCAGCTGCCGGAGCAGCGATCGCGCCGTTCCCGGCAGCATTGACCCCATAGATGCCGTGATCAATCCTGATCACGGCATCTATGGTGTTGCGGCGCCGCGATACAATCGCGGGTCGCTGTTGGTTGCTATGGCAGCAGGAGGTCAGATCATGACCTCCTGTATGCCTGCTACGGGAGCCTGTGAGATCCAGCCAGAGGCTGGATCGCACAGGCTGTAGTGTCTGCAGCTCATCAGGTTATACTGTGCTGCAGTACAAATGTATTGCAGCATAGTATAACCTGTAAAAAGTGTAAAAAATTTAATAAAAAGTTCTTCAATAAAAGTATGAAGTGTAAAAAAATAATAAAAAAATGCCCCTTTCCCAATAAAAGCCCTGTATTATCACCAAAAAAGATCAAAAACACAAATCATATTCATAATAGGTATTACCACGTCCGTAATGACGTGTACTATAAAACTATAATGTAAATTATCCCGCACGGTGAACGCCGTACAAAAAACATCAAAAAAAGCGCAATATTGGCCAATTTTGGTACATATAGCAGAATAAAAAGATCAAAAGGTAGCATGTAGCACAAAAATCATACCAATAAAAAGTACAGCTCATCCCGCAAAAAATAAGCCCTTGTTCAATGGCATCGGACGAAAAATAAAAAAGTTACGGCTGTTGGAAAATGACTGGCAGAAAAATAATTTTGCTCAGAAAAGGAAAAAGAATATAGAAAGTGACATAACATGGGTATCACCATAGTCGTACTGACCCACAGAATAAATATAACATCACTTTTACCACAGTGTACACCATAAAAGATAAAAATAAAAAAAACGCCAGAAATTTGCCAGTTTTTCACAAAAAATGCTTCATGTGTCAACAAAAATGCACCAGTTATATAAAGTACAATATGTCACAAAAAAACTATCTCAGAATCACTCTGCTCAGAAAAAGCGTTCTAAAGTTATTTCCATTTAAAGAGATACAATTTAAAAAAAAGAGCCTGGGTCGGTCCTTAAGGGGTTAAGGCATGTAGTCGCGGCCAGAACAACTTTCTGTAGTTCAAAACCAGCATCAGAATGGGGAAGAAATGGGATTTAAGTGAATTTGAACATGACATGGTTGTTGGTGTCAGACACGCTGGTCCGAGTATTTCAGAAACTTCTGATCTACTGGGACATTCATACATAACCATTTCTAGGGTTTACAGAAAATAGTCTGAAAAAGAGAAAATATCCAGTTAGTGGCAGTTGTTTGGATGAAAATACCTTGTTTGGATAACAGAAAGGCAACAGTAACTCAAATGACAACTAGTTACAACCATGGTATGCAGAATACCATCTCTGAACATACATGTCAAATCTTGAAGCTGATGGCCTACAGCAGCAGAAGACCACACTAGGTGCCACTCCTGTCAACTAAGAACAGGAAACGGAGTAGACCCAACAAAATTGGACAGGTGAAGACTGGAAAAACATTGTCTGGTCTGATGAGTCTCAATTCCAGCTGTGACATTCAGATGGCAGGGTCAAACTTTGGCATAAACCACATAAAAGCATGGATCCATCCTGCCTTGTATTAATGGTTCAGGCTGGTGGTGATGGTGTAATTGGTGTGTGGGAAATTTTCTTAGCTTTTTATGGGTCTCTTTATGGGTACCCATTGAGCATCATTTCACTGTGACAGCCTACCTGAGTATTGTTGCTGACCATGTCCATCCCTTTATGATCACAGTGTACCCATCTTCTGATGACTACTTCCAGAAGAATAATGCACCATATTACAAAGCTCACATCGCCAACAGCCTCCACAATCACCAGATCTCAATCCAATAGAGCACCTTTTGGATGTGGTGGAAAGGGAGATTCGCATCACGGATGTCCAGCTGACAAATCTGGAACAACTATGTGATGCCATCATGTCTACACGAACCAAAATTTCTAGAGTAATGTAAAGTAAAGTAATGTTTCTAGCACCTTGTAGAAAGTCACAAAAAATGAAGGCAGTTTTGAAGGTAAAAAGGGTCTTGACCCGGTACTAGCAAGGCTTACCTAATAAAATTGCCAGTGAGTGCATATAGGCAATGTAATGCTCAAAAAATTATACTAACTTGACCTATTATGTGCGCCCTGTAATACTAGAAACACATCCCATTGGTTGTCCCTTCATCAGGGATGGTTCTTTAAGTTCTTGGTGTTACAGTGGGCACTAGGTAATACTTTACATCTGTTACTTTTATGCTTGGTTGCACTTGCCCTAATGACTCTGATAACCTTAGGTGTCTGCCTGTAAGGTCTTATGTATATGCATGCATGAGATACACCAATTCAACTTTTCTTTGGGCCACAGCTACGCATAATGTACATGCACTCCATCCTGTGGTGATTATTTTTAGTCGCTCATGTACTATTATGTATATATATATTTGTGGTGTCCCAGGACCGTATATTGTACTGTACCTTGTGTGGTAAGTTCCCAAAGTCAGAGTTCCTGCGTACCGGTAGGATCCTCCTAGTGGGATAACCCTTAGTCACCTCTTCCTTCCTTAATTTTATGTGTTTGGTGTATATATATATATATATATATATATATATATATATGTATGTATAGTACTTCCGGGACCTTAGGTCACATGTCTACTAAGCCTACTGTTAGGTTAAGCTTAAGGACCTTCCAGGCCACATGAGTGGGTCACATGATGTACCAAAATGCTTTGTGAAAGGACTGACAGTTGGTGGGAACCAATAAGCTATAAGTCTGCCCCTTGCCATATAAGGGTGCTGTTATCCAATCCTCGCTCTCTTGTCCGTTTTTTCCCTTGGGATATGACAGTGAGCGGAGCTCTGTCCAGTTTTGCTAGAGAATTCAGGCCTGAAGCCTGCTCACTTCAGCCGAATACCAAACTGTGAGTTCAACTAAATTCAATCCTAAATCTACGTGACTACTGAACCTGAAACCAAACCCTAAATTCAGTGGAACAGCGTAAAGCAAGCTTCAGAGCTTATTCCCTACGAGGTCCCAACCAACTGTGAGGAACTGAAAGTCTGGTCCTCTGTAAAGACTGTTACTCCTGTTAACCTGCATAAATGTTGCAGTAAAGTTATTTCCAGTTTACTAAACCTCTGGGTGTGGACAATCCTTTATTCCTCCCTATCGTTCCTGGGATGGGTGGCGGTAGGATATATACATATAGAGGAAGAACCCGCACCCTGGCGTCACGAAAGTTAAGGGTTAATCCAACACCCTTTCATCACTGCACAGCTACACCCTTCCTACCCTGCATCGCCACAAGCTCACCACATATTCCTGTCAATCTGTACCCATTGCAATGTATGTTTTTTCTCCTCTTTACCTTTGTAGGGCTTTTAGATATTTATATTATGTATTACACTCGATTTATTTAAAACATTTTAATGACTATTTTCGTGTACTATTTTCTTGGGGTTTTTGCCCAAGGTTAAAAGTGGAGTGATCAGCAAATGCTCAATTTTCAGCGGATCGCTGTGATCCTATGGCCTTAAAAATCATTGTTCATTGGCCACACATCTTTTCTTCCAAGTAAATAGCGAGTATCCTATCGAAATTCATAGACGTTACCATCTGCACAAATTCAGATGGCTGTTCACTGCCAATAATTGGGTCGTCTAATGTGTCCTTTCAATGAGCACAAACTTGTTCAAAGTAGAGTGGTGCTCATATCGGGCTGATATCTGCCCATGTAAGAAGACCCTTACTTTTGGAGAAGTATCGTAAATACACATATATCAGTTGTGAATAAAACCTATCCAATAGTTAAAGAGTTAATTAAACATGAGAGGTAATCAAAGCTGAAGGAAAAACACACCACATGCTCACTCGATCTGTCCCCTCCATGAATTATCAATGAATATTTTCATTCAGCCTACAAGTCCTCTCAAAGCAGAGGAAGATGCTATCTTCTCCTTGCATCCTGCGCCACGGTCCCAAGAGCAGAAATATAGTCCATCAGTGGTTCTTTATCAGAATCATCACTTCCAGAGCTATTTCTAGTGATGGTTAATGCCACTCTTATGTGATCAATAAAAAAACTCAGAGCAATCTATCCCTATGTGAGTACACACTCTTCAGTATCCTCTTCTGTTTCATAATTTTTGTTATTACTTTCATGGGAGTGGGAGATGCTACCGAGATGAATAGGGACAGGTTACTGGTTTTATAGAAATCATTAATGCTTCACTTCATTATTTTAATATTAGTTTTGTATTTCTGTACAGTCACAATATATAGGAAGAATGGAATAGTGGGTGGTACAGTATTTTTAGTGAATTTGATTTAGGAAAATAACAGAGTAATGTAAGTTCTAAGGGACTGAGGGGGTAGTGTGTCTCCTTGAGTAGACCATTAAAGGGGTACTCAGGTGGAAAACTTTTTTTTTTTATCAACTGGTGACAGAAAGTGAAAGGGGTACTCCCATGGAAAACTTTTTTTTTTTAATCAACTGGTGCCAGAAAGTTTAACAGATTTGTAAATCACTTCTATTAAAAAAATCTTAATCCTTCCAGTACTTTTTAGGGGCTGTATACTAAAGAGAAATCCAAAAAAGAAATGCATTTCCTCTGATGTCATGAACACAGTGCTCTCTGCTGACCTCTGCTGTCCATTTGTTTGCTATGGGGACAGCAGAGCATTTGTTTGCTATGGGGATTTTCCCCTGTGCTGGACAGTTCCTAAAATGTACAACAGAGGTCAGCAGAGAGCAGAGGTCAGCAGAGGAAATGCATTTCTTTTTTGGACTTCTCTTTAGTATACAGCCCCTAAAAAGTACTGGAAGGATTAAGATTTTTTAATAGAAGTGATTAACAAATCTGTTTAACTTTCTGGCACCAGTTGATTTAACCCCTTCAGGACCAAGCCCATTTTGGCCTTAAGGACCAGAGCGTTTTTTGCACATCTGACCACTGTCACTTTAAACATTAATAACTCTGGAATGCTTTTAGTTATCATTCTGATTCCGAGATTGTTTTTTCGTGACATATTCTACTTTAACATGGTGGTAAATTTTTGTGGTAACTTGCATCCTTTCCTTGTGAAAAATCCTAAAATTTGATGAAAAATTTGAAAATTTAGCATTTTTCTAACTTTGAAGCTCTCTGCTTGTAAGGAAAATGTATATTACAAATAAAAAATTTTTTTATTCACATATACAATTATGTCTACTTTATGTCTGCATCATAAAAGTGACGAGTTTTTACTTTTGGAAGACACCAGAGGGCTTCAAAGTTCAGCAGCAATTTTCCAATTTTTCACAAAATTTTCAAACTCACTATTTTTCAGGGACCAGTTCAGGTTTGAAGTGGATTTGAAGGGTCTTCATATTAGAAATACCCCACAAAAGACCCCATTATAAAAACTGCACCCCCCAAAGTATTCAAAATGACATTCAGTCATCATTTTAACCCTTTAGGTGTTTCACAGGAATAGAAGCAAAGTGAAGGAGAAAATTCACAATCTTCATTTTTTACACTCGCATGTTCTTGTAGACCCAATTTTTGAATTTTTACAAGTGGTAAAAGGAGAAAATGTATACTTATATTTGTAGCCCGATTTCTCTCGAGTAAGCACATACGTCATATGTCTATGTAAAGTGTTCGGCGGGCGCAGTAGAGGGCTCAGAAGGGAAAGAGCGATAAGGGAATTTTGGAGAGTACGTTTTTCTGAAATGGTTTTTGGGGGGCATGTTGCATTTAGGAAGCCCCTATGGTGCCAGAACAGCAAAAAACCCTCACATGGCATACCATTTTGGAAACTAAACCCCTTGAGGAACATAACAAGGAATAAAGTGAGCCTCAATACCCCACAGGTGTTTCACGACTTTTGCATATGTAAAAAATAATAATTTTTTTTCACTAAAATGTGTGTTTCCCCCCAAATTTCACATTTTTCCAAGGGTTAATAGCAGGAAATACTCCCCAATATTTGTAACCCCTTCTCTTCTGAGTATGGAGGTATCCCATAAGTTGACCTGAAGTGCACTATGGGCGAACTACAATGCTCAGAAGAGAAGGAGTCATATTTGGCTTTTTGAGAGCAAATTTTGCTCGGGGGGCATGTCGCATTTAGGAAGCCCCTATGGTGCCAGAACAGCAAAAAAAAAACACATGGCATACCATTTTGGAAACTAGACCCCTTGAGGAATGTAATAAGGAATAAAGTGAGCCTCATTACCCCACAGGTGTTTCACGACTTTTGCATATGTAAAAAAAAATAAAAAATGTTCCACTAAAATGTGTGTTTCCCCCAAATTTCACATTTTTGCAAGGGTTAATAGCAGGAAATACACCCCAATATTTGTAACCCCTTCTCTTCTGAGTATGGAGGTACCCCATAAGTTGACCTGAAGTGCACTATGGGCAAACTACAATGCTCAGAAGAGAAGGAGTCATATTTGGCTTTTTGAGAGCAAATTTTGCTCGGGGGGCATATCGCATTTAGGAAGCCCCTCTGGTGCCAGAACAGCAAAAAAAAAACCACATGGCATACCATTTTGGAAACGAGACCCCTTGAGGAACGTAACAAGGGGTACAGTGAGCATTTGCCCCCCACTGGTGTTTGACAGATCTTTGGAACAGTGGGCTGTACAAGTTTTCATTTTCACGGACCACTGATCCAAAGATCCGTCAGACACCTGTGGGGGGTAAATTCTCACTGCATTACATTCCGTGAGGGGTGTCGTTTCCGAAATGGGGTCACATGTGTTTTTTTTTTTTTTTTGCGTTTCTCAAAACCGCTGTAACAATCAGCCACCCCTGTGCAAATCACCTCAAATGTACATGGTGCGCTCTCTCCCTTCTGGGCCTTGTTGTTCGCCCCCAGAGCACTTTGCGCTCACATATGGGGTATCTCTGTAGTCGGGAGAAATTGCGTTACAAATTTTGGGGGGCTTTTTTCCCTTTTACCTCTTGTGAAAATGTAAAGTATAGGGCAACATCAGCATGTTAGTGTAAAAAATAAAAATTTTTTACACTAACATTCTGGTGTAGACCCCAACATTTCCTTTTCATGAAGGGTTAAAGAAGAAAAAGCCCCCCAAACCTTGTAACGCAATTTTTCCCGAGTACGGCGATACCCCATATGTCGCCCTAAACTGTTGCCTTGAAATACGACAGGGCTCCAAAGTGAGAGCGCCGTGCGCATTTGGACATAGGGGTATTCTACGCCAGTGATTCCCAAACAGGGTGCCTCCAGCTGTTGCAAAACTCCCAGCATGCGTGGACAGTCAACGGCTGTCCGGCAATACTGGGAGTTGTTGTTTTTCAACAGCTGGAGGCTCTGCTTTGGAAACAGTGGCGTACCAGACGTTCTTATTGGGGGAGGGGGGCTGTGTAGGGGTATGTGTATATGTAGTGTTTTTAACTTTTTATTTTATTTTGTGTTAGTGTAGTGTAGTGTTTTTAGGGAACAGTCACATGGGCGGGGGATTACAGCGAGTTTCCCGGCTCAAAATTTGCTGCATCTCAAGATGCGAGAAACCCACTGTAAAAGCCTCGCCCATGTGAATGTACCCTGTACATTCACAGGGGGGGGGGGGGTGCACCAGCTGTTGCAAAACCACAACTCCCAGCATGCATGGTCTGTTAGTGCATGCTGGGAGTTATAGTTTTGCAACAGCTGGAGGCACACAGGTTAGGAAACACTGAGTTAGAAACAGACAATGTTTCCCAACCAGTGTGTCTCCAGTTGTTGCAAAACTACAACTCCCAGCATGCCCAGACAGCTGAAGGGCATGCTGGGAGTTGTAGTTCGGCAACATCTGAAGGGCCAGATGTTGCTGAACTAAAACTCCCAGCATGCCTGGACAGTCAGTGCATACTGGGAGTTGTAGTTTTGCAACAGCTGGAAGAGCACAGATTGGAGACCATTATACAATGGTCTCCAAACTGGGGCCCTCCAGATGTTGCAAAACTACAACTCCCAGCATGCCCAGACAGCCAAAGGCTGTCTAGGCATGGTGGGAGTTGTAGTTTTCAGACTCCTAGAAGCAGCAGTGAAGATCTTCACTGCTGCTTCTGAGGACCATATACTTACCTGCCGGTCCCGTCGCTGCTCGTCCACGTGGCCGGTTCTGCCGCTGCTCCTCGGTCCCGCCAGGTAAGGCCGCCGGTCCCCTGATGCTCCCCCCCTATGCCGCAGGTCCCCGCGAGCCCCCGCAGCCATCGTCCCCCGTTCTGCCCGACTTCCAGGGGCGGGCAGTGCGGGGTGTTACACCGAGGGCTCCGGGTCCCCACTCCTCCCCGGAGCGCTCGCAACATCCTCGCAATTGCAGCGCCCCGGTCAGACCTGCTGACCGGGTGCGCTGCGATACCTCTCCCAGCCGGGATGCGATTCGCGATGCGGGTGGCGCCCGCTCGCGATGCGCACCCCGGCTCCCGTACCTGACTCGCTCTCCGTCGGTCTTGTCCCGGCGCGCGCAGCCCCGCTCCTTAGGGCGCGCGCGCGCCGGGTCTCTGTGATTTAAAGGGCCACTGCGCCACTGATTGGCGCAGTTGGCTTAATTAGTGTGTTCACCTGTGCACTCCCTATTTATACCTCACTTCCCCTGCACTCCCTCGCCGGATCTTGTTGCCATTGTGCCAGTGAAAGCGTTTCCTTGTGTGTTCCTAGCCTGTGTTCCAGACCTCCTGCCGTTGCCCCTGACTATGATCCTTGCTGCCTGCCCCGACCTTCTGCTACGTCCGACCTTGCTCTTGTCTACTCCCTTGTACCGCGCCTATCTTCAGCAGTCAGAGAGGTTGAGCCGTTGCTGGTGGATACGACCTGGTTGCTACCGCCGCTGCAAGACCATCCCGCTTTGCGGCGGGCTCTGGTGAATACCAGTAGCAACTTAGAACCGGTCCACCAGCACGGTCCACGCCAATCCCTCTCTGGCACAGAGGATCCACCTCCTGCCAGCCGAATCGTGACAGTAGATCCGGCCATGGATCCCGCTGAAGTTCCACTGCCAGTTGTCGCCGACCTCACCACGGTGGTAGCCCAGCAGTCGCAACAGATAGCGCAACAAGGCCACCAGCTGTCTCAACTGACCGTGATGCTACAGCAGCTACTACCACAGCTTCAGCAATCATCTCCTCCGCCAGCTCCTGCACCTCCTCCGCAGCGAGTGGCCGCTTCCGGCCTACGACTATCCTTGCCGGATAAATTTGATGGGGACTCTAAGTTTTGCCGTGGCTTTCTTTCACAATGTTCCCTGCACTTGGAGATGATGTCGGACCAGTTTCCTACTGAAAGGTCTAAGGTGGCTTTCGTAGTCAGCCTTCTGTCTGGGAAAGCTCTGTCATGGGCCACACCGCTCTGGGACCGCAATGACCCCGTCACTGCCTCTGTACACTCCTTCTTCACGGAGATTCGAAGTGTCTTTGAGGAACCTGCCCGAGCCTCTTCTGCTGAGACTGCCCTGCTGAACCTGGTCCAGGGTAATTCTTCGGTTGGCGAGTACGCCATCCAATTCCGTACTCTTGCCTCCGAATTATCCTGGAATAATGAGGCCCTCTGCGCGACCTTTAAAAAAGGCCTATCCAGCAACATTAAAGATGTTCTGGCCGCACGAGAAATTCCTGCTAACCTGCATGAACTTATTCATCTAGCCACTCACATTGACATGCGTTTTTCCGAAAGGCGTCAGGAGCTCCGCCAGGATATGGACTTTGTTCGCACGAGGCGTTTTTTCTCCCCGGCTCCTCTCTCCTCTGGTCCTCTGCAATCCGTTCCTGTGCCTCCCGCCGTGGAGGCTATGCAAGTTGACCGGTCTCGCTTGACACCTCAAGAGAGGACACGACGCCGCATGGAGAATCTGTGCCTGTACTGTGCCGGTACCGAACACTTCCTGAAGGATTGTCCTATCCGTCCTCCCCGCCTGGAAAGACGTACGCTGACTCCTCACAAAGGTGAGACAGTTCTTGATGTCAACTCTGCTTCTCCATGCCTTACTGTGCCTGTGCGGATATCTTCCTCTACCTTCTCCTTCTCTACTATGGCCTTCTTGGATTCCGGATCTGCAGGAAATTTTATTTTGGCCTCTCTCATCAACAGGTTCAACATCCCGGTGACCAGTCTCGCCAGACCCCTCTACATCAATTGTGTTAACAATGAAAGATTGGACTGTACCGTGCGTTACCGCACGGAACCCCTCCTAATGTGCATCGGACCTCATCACGAAAAAATTGAGTTTTTGGTCCTCTCCAATTGCACTTCCGAAATTCTTCTTGGATTACCGTGGCTTCAATGCCATTCCCCAACCCTTGATTGGTCCACAGGAGAAATCAAGAGCTGGGGTACTTCTTGTTTCAAGGACTGTCTTAAACCGGTTCCCAGTACTCCCTGCCGTGACCCTGTGGTTCCCCCTGTAACCGGTCTTCCTAAGGCTTATATGGACTATGCTGACGTGTTTTGCAAAAAGCAAGCTGAGACTTTACCTCCTCACAGGCCTTATGACTGTCCTATTGACCTCCTCCCGGGTACTACTCCACCCCGGGGCAGAATTTATCCTCTGTCCACTCCAGAGACTCTTGCTATGTCTGAATACGTCCAGGAAAATGTAAAAAAGGGATTTATCCGCAAATCCTCCTCTCCTGCCGGAGCTGGATTTTTTTTTGTGTCCAAAAAAGATGGCTCCCTACGTCCTTGCATTGATTACCGCGGACTTAATAAAATCATGGTAAAGAACCGCTACCCCCTACCTCTTATCTCAGAACTCTTTGATCGCCTTCAAGGTGCCCACATCTTTACCAAACTGGACTTAAGAGGTGCTTATAATCTCATCCGCATCAGGGAGGGGGACGAATGGAAGACTGCATTTAACACCAGAGATGAACACTTTGAGTATCTGGTCATGCCCTTTGGCCTGTGCAACGCCCCTGCCGTCTTCCAAGACTTTGTTAATGAAATTTTTCGTGATCTCTTATATTCCTGTGTTGTTGTTTATCTGGACGATATTCTGATTTTTTCTGCCAACTTAGAAGAACACCGCCAGCATGTCCGCATGGTTCTTCAGAGACTTCGAGACAATCAACTTTATGCCAAAATGGAGAAATGTCTGTTTGAATGTCAATCTCTTCCTTTCCTAGGATACTTGGTCTCTGGCCAGGGGTTACAAATGGACCCGGATAAACTCTCTGCCGTCTTAGATTGGCCACGCCCCTCCGGACTCTGTGCTATCCAACGTTTTTTGGGGTTCGCCAATTATTACAGACAATTTATTCCACACTTTTCCACTATTGTGGCTCCTATCGTGGCTTTAACCAAGAAAAATGCCAATCCCAAGTCCTGGTCTCCCCAAGCGGAAGACGCATTTAAATGGCTCAAGTCTGCCTTTTCTTCTGCTCCCGTGCTCTCCAGACCTGACCCATCTAAACCCTTCCTATTGGAGGTAGATGCCTCCTCAGTGGGAGCTGGAGCGGCCCTTCTACAAAAAAATTCTTCCGAGCATGCTGTTACTTGTGGTTTTTTTTCTAGGACCTTCTCTCCGGTGGAGAGAAACTACTCCATCGGGGATCGAGAACTACTGGCCATTAAATTGGCACTTGAGGAATGGAGGCATCTGCTGGAGGGATCAAAATTTCCAGTTATCATTTACAGCGATCACAAGAATCTCTCCTATCTCCAGTCTGCCCAACGGCTGAACCCTCGCCAGGCCAGGTGGTCGTTGTTCTTTGCCCGTTTTAACTTTGAAATTCATTTTCGCCCTGCCGACAAGAACATTAGGGCCGATGCCCTCTCTCGTGCCTCGGATGCCTCGGAAGTAGAGGTCTCTCTGCAACACATCATTCCTCCTGACTGTCTGATCTCCACTTCTCCAGCCTCCATCAGGCAAACTCCTCCAGGGAAGACCTTCGTTTCTCCACGCCAACGTCTCGGGATTCTCAAATGGGGTCACTCCTCCCACCTCGCAGGCCATGCGGGCATCAAAAAGTCCTTGCAACTCATCTCTCGTTTCTATTGGTGGCCGACTCTGGAGACGGATGTTGTTGATTTTGTGCGGGCCTGTACTGTCTGTGCCCGGGATAAGACTCCTCGCCAAAAGCCTGCTGGTCTCCTTCATCCTCTGCCTGTCCCCGAACAGCCTTGGTCACTGATTGGTATGGACTTTATTACAGACTTACCCCCATCCCGTGGCAACACTGTTGTTTGGGTGGTCGTTGATCGATTTTCCAAGATGGCACATTTTATTCCTCTTCCTGGTCTTCCTTCAGCGCCTCAGTTGGCAAAACAATTTTTTGTACACATTTTTCGTCTTCACGGTTTGCCCACACAGATCGTCTCGGATAGAGGCGTCCAATTCGTGTCTAAATTCTGGAGGGCCGTCTGTAAACAGCTCAAGATTAAATTAAACTTCTCTTCTTCTTATCATTCCCAATCCAATGGGCAAGTAGAAAGAATTAACCAGGTCCTGGGTGACTATTTACGGCATTTTGTTTCCTCCCGCCAGGATGACTGGGCAGATGTTCTACCATGGGCCGAATTCTCATACAACTTCAGAGTCTCTGAATCTTCTGCTAAGTCCCCATTTTTCGTGGTGTACGGCCGTCACCCTCTTCCCCCCCTCCCTACTCCCTTGCCCTCTGGTTTGCCCGCTGTGGATGAAGTGACTCGTGATCTTTCCACCATATGGAAAGAGACCCAAAATTCTCTTTTACAGGCTTCATCCCGCATGAAAAGGTTTGCCGATAAGAAAAGAAGAACTCCCCCCATTTTTGCTCCCGGAGACAAGGTATGGCTCTCCGCTAAATATGTCCGCTTTCGTGTCCCCAGTTTCAAACTGGGACCACGCTATCTTGGTCCTTTCAAAGTCTTGTGCCAGATTAATCCTGTCTCTTACAAACTCCTTCTTCCTCCTTCTCTCCGTATTCCCAATGCCTTCCATGTCTCTCTCCTTAAACCACTCATCATCAACCGTTTCTCTCCCAAACTTGTTTCTCCCACTCCTGTTTCCGGTTCTTCTGACATCTTCTCCGTGAAGGAGATACTGGCCTCCAAGACGGTCAGAGGAAAAAGATTTTTCTTGGTAGATTGGGAGGGCTGTGGTCCAGAAGAGAGATCCTGGGAACCTGAGGACAACATCCTAGACAAAAGTCTGGTCCTCAGGTTCTCAGGCTCCAAGAAAAGGGGGAGACCCAAGGGGGGGGTACTGTTACGCCGAGCGCTCCGGGTCCCCGCTCCTCCCCGGAGCGCTCGCAACATCCTCGCAATTGCAGCGCCCCGGTCAGACCTGCTGACCGGGTGCGCTGCGATACCTCTCCCAGCCGGGATGCGATTCGCGATGCGGGTGGCGCCCGCTCGCGATGCGCACCCCGGCTCCCGTACCTGACTCGCTCTCCGTCGGTCTTGTCCCGGCGCGCGCGGCCCCGCTCCTTAGGGCGCGCGCGCCAGGTCTCTGCGATTTAAAGGGCCACTGCGCCACTGATTGGCGCAGTTGGCTTAATTAGTGTGTTCACCTGTGCACTCCCTATTTATACCTCACTTCCCCTGCACTCCCTCGCCGGATCTTGTTGCCATTGTGCCAGTGAAAGCGTTTCCTTGTGTGTTCCTAGCCTGTGTTCCAGACCTCCTGCCGTTGCCCCTGACTACGATCCTTGCTGCCTGCCCCGACCTTCTGCTACGTCCGACCTTGCTCTTGTCTACTCCCTTGTACCGCGCCTATCTTCAGCAGTCAGAGAGGTTGAGCCGTTGCTGGTGGATACGACCTGGTTGCTACCGCCGCTGCAAGACCATCCCGCTTTGCGGCGGGCTCTGGTGAATACCAGTAGCAACTTAGAACCGGTCCACCAGCACGGTCCACGCCAATCCCTCTCTGGTACAGAGGATCCACCTCCTGCCAGCCGAATCGTGACACGGGGGATCTGAACTTTCACCCCAGATCACTGTGATTGGTCCACAGGGACCAATCACAGTGATCGCTGACCAGGACCATCAATGGATGGTCCTGGGGGTGAAGCAGAAGTTGTCCCCTGCTGGAAACAGCGGGACTTCTGCCAGTTAACCCGTGCGATGCTGCGCATCGCCAAGTTAACTGAATGTCATTTGTAAACGCCGGGATGCGCGAACGCACTGCACAACCCGGCGTTTATATATGACATTCTGCGGGAAGGGGTTAAAAAAAAAAAAAGTTTTCCACGGGAGTACCCCTTTAAACAGATTTGCAAATTACTTCTATTAAAAAAGCTTAATCCTTTCAGTACTTATTAGCTGCTGAAGACTACAGAAAAAAATGATTTTATTTTTGGAACACAGAGCTCTCTGCTGACATCATGACCACAGTGCTCTCTGTTGACACCGCTGTCCATTTTAAGAACTGTCCAGAGTAGGAGAAAATCTCCATAGCAAACATATGCTGCTGTGGACAGTTCCTAAAATGGACAGAGATGTCAGCAGAGAGCACTGTGGTCATGATGTCAGCAGAGAGCACTGTGTTCCAAAAAGAAAAGAATTTCCTCTGTAGTATTCAGCAGCTAATAAGTACTGGGAGGATTAAGATTTTTTAATGGAAGTAATTAACAAATCTATTTAACTTTCTGGCACCAGTTGATTTAAAAAAATAAAAAAGGTTTTCCACCGGAGTGCCCCTTTAAACTGAAACTATGCAAAGAAGCTTTCCTCCAAAAGGATAAAAGCTTGTCCTCACTGCTACTTATTGAAGGTTGCATTCCTTTTGTTTGATGTTTGACTCATAAAAAGCCTAGACACATAAAACTTTTATTATTTGGAGAAGAGCTGCTTTACATACTTCAAGTAGTTTAGAAAGATTTGTGTTCTAATTTGACAACGCCAATATTGTGCTAGTTAAGGAAAGACAATTCACTGGACAGAAGCAGTTAAACCACTTTTGTAAAGCAAGGACCATGTGATGACCATCCTTGATTCCTGGACACTGTAGAGAATCTTGCAGCAAGGCTCACTGCTCTATCCATCTGGTTACAGGAGTTGGGCTCCATAGACTTACTGTTAGGCCGGACTCCTGTGGCTGGACTGGAGGAGTGGAGGTGGGGCATTATACAACATTATTTCACTTAAAAAGAATATCTACACAGTTATACAACTAGCACCCTCACAAATCTTTACTAACCTAGTGCTTTATATATCTGAAGGTCCACATTTATATGAATGACAGCTAGTACACCTAGGTACAGTGGTCCCTCAACATACAATGGTAATCTGTTCCAAATGGACCATCGTTTGTTGAAACCATCGTATGTTGAGGGATCCGTGCAATGTAAAGTATAGAACAGTGGTCTACAACCTGCAGACCTCCAGATGTTGCAAATCTACAACACCCAGCATGCCCGGACAGCAAACAGTTTTGCAGCATCTGGAGGTCCACAGGTTGAAGACCACTGGTATAGGAAGTTGTACTCACCTGTCCCCGCCACTCTGGACCGTCACTGCTCGTCACTGCTGCCCTGGATGTCGCCTTCCATCGCTGTCGCCGCGTCCCCGGGGTGTCCCCGATGCTCCTGCAAGGCCTCTGATTCCCCGGCATCCTCGCTCTCCGTCGCCACCATCACGTTGCTACGCACGCCGCTCCTATTGGATGACGGGGCGGCGTGCGCAGCGACGTGATGACAATGATGGAGAGCGCCAACGATGCAGGGGATCCTGAAGAGGATGCGCCGGAGCCCCGAGGACAGGTAAGTGATCGTCAGCGGAGCACACGGGGCACCGTAAATGGCTATCCGGGGGCAGCTGAAGCAGTGAGCGCTGCCGCATAGCCGTTTATGTGATGGCCCCGACATACAAAAGCATCGTATGTTGATGCTGCCTTCAACATGCGATGGCCTCTCAGAGGCCATCGTATGTTGAAATGGTCGTATGTCGGGGCCATCGTAGGTCAGGGGGTCACTGTATTACACTAGCTGTTTGATACTAGAGTAGGACCCACTTAGTAGGTAGTAAATCTACAAATCTATAGAGATTGTCATTTTCTGGATACCTGTTATAGGGGAACAGGTTAATGGTATATAACTGTCTGTTATGGGGTACACCATGGTTAAAAGGGTACTCCGGTGGAAAACATTTTTTTTTAAATCAACTGGTGCCAGAAAGTTAAACAGATTTGTTAATGCTTTCTATTTTAAAAAAATTATCAGCTGCTGTATGCTCTACAGGAAGTTCTTTTCTTTTTGAATTTATTTTCTGTCTGACCACAGTGCTCTCTGCTGACACCTCTGTCCATGTCAGGAACTGTCCAGAGCAGGAGAGGTTTGCTATGGGGATTTGCTCCTGCTCTGGACAGTTCCTGACATGGACAGAGGTGTCAGCAAAATTCAAAAAGAAAAGAACTTCCTCTGTAATATACAGCAGCTGATAAGTACTGAAAGATTTTAAAATAAAAGTAATTTACAAATCTGTTTAATTTTGTGGCACCAGGTGATTTAAAAAAAAAAAAAAAAAAGGGGGGGGGGGGGGGGTTATCCAGGAATTTTTTTTTACATATATATATATATATATATATATATATATATATATATCAACTGGCTCCAGAAAGTTAAACAGATTTGTAAATTACTTCTATTAAAAATCTTAATCCTTTCAGTACTTATGAGCTGCTGAAGTTGAGTTGTTCTTTTCTGTCTAAGTGCTCTCTGATGACACCTGTCTCGGGAACTGCCCAGTTTAGAAGCAAATCCCCATAGAAAACCTCTTCTACTCTGTGCAGTTCCCGAGACAAGCAGAGATGTCAGCAGATAGCACTGTTGCAAGACGGAAAACAACAACTCAACTTCAGCAGCTGATAATTATTAAAAGGATTAAGATTTTTTTACAGAAGTAATTTACAAATCTGTTTAACTTTCTGGAGCCAGTTGATATATATATATATATATATATATATATATATATATATATATAAAAAAAAGTTTTTTCTTGGAATACCCCTTTAACTTTGCAGGCTCTTATAATAAGACAGATTGAAAACTGATAATCTTTTACCTTCTACTTTGGTATCACCTCCAGACATTCACCTTCATGACTTTCCCTGTGCTTCTCTTCTGAAATTCTTTCTACAGACCAATTAGCTCTCTCTTACTCTTCACGTTTTCTAACAAAAACTTCTCCCTCGGTCAACACAAAAGCCTTTACTTAGATAATTTGTGCCCTCCATTACCTAAAAAGGTGCTTGCTGTAATCCAGTTTAGTCATGTTTTTAGACTTATTCATCTCTTTATACTGACCTCTGCATTGTCTTACTCTTATGACTACTCTTGTTTGTCTTGGAAACTGCAGTGGTATTTCTATGATTTCAGCCCTGGTTTGTGTTACATTAAATAATCCTATGAATCTACAAAGGATGTTCTACAGAATAATAAATATTTATTAAATGTGAAACAAAATGTGATATTTTTAGGAAAATATAGATAGTTATGTATACTAGCCATACACATCTATATACACATGAGTGGATACTACATTGCAATATATGTGGTGTAACTTCCGGTGCCTCTGGCACATAACATGATGCTAATGAAGCCTTTACTGTTATAAATATTTCTTCCACTTGGTGAATATTAATGTAATTGTGCAAAGATTCTGATCACATTCATGATATAGTGGCCGGCTATATGTATGGATTATTATTCTATCTATCGTTAGGTTGGGGAAAGCTAATGGGGGTGCAGGGGCAGGGTGCCAGCCTGGCTGTGGTGTAGAGTTACTTGTGAAATGATTTGTAATTCTGAGTAATCACTTAGGACAAGCCATCTTCATTTCATCTATACATGACTGCAGGCCAAAGTCAATACTCGTAGTAGAGTAATGAGATGAGGCTAACGGAGGGCTTTTATTAATGCTCAGAGGAGCACATCGGATGCTGCGCGCCCCTCCCGCTGGGGAGATAGTCTTCTTCCAAAGCTGGACCGACAGGTCACAGAGGGGGGTGCCTAAAGGATATTAGGTACCAAAAAAAATTCTGTGTTATGTATTTCTCTAAAGAATGCTGAATTTATTGGAGATCATTAACTGAAATCTTCTTTCCATTTCATCCTTCCCTTAGTAAGCAAGAAAGAGAAAAAAAACAGAGGCAATAACAATGCAGCAGAAAACAAAAAATTCATATCAAAATGTATACAGAGTATAGCTGAAAAAAGTATATAAAAAAGCTAACTATTTTTTAACAAGTCATTACCATGTGTCTATCTATCTATCTATATCTGTCTGTCTGTCTGTCTGTCTATCTATCTATCTACTGTATCTATCATAGTGTTCTGTGATGTCTATCTGTCTCTTCACTTGAATAGACATGAATGTTTCCTCAGACACAAGCAGATAGTAACCTTTTAACTTGCATTACATATAGCAATTCAGAAGTCTGTCACATACTACAGTCTCTAGATGGGTATTCCGGTAAAAAAAATGTTTTATCTCCATATGTCCGGGCTGCCACATTTAAAAAAAAAAGGAACGCTTACTTACATTCCGCTGCTTCCCCAGTGTTGCCAGTATTGCGGTCCTCTGGTACAGTCATCTTCCTGAGGATGAGACAGTGTCTGCAGAGCAGCAATAGGTAAGTCAAGATTTTTTTTTGTTTTCATTGCGGAAGCCCAGGCATATAGAGATAAAAAAATGCCTGAGTATTTACTTAAAGAGGTACTCCGGTGAAAACCTTTTTTCTTTTAAATCAACTGGTGGCAGAAAGTTAAACATATTTGTAAATTACTTCTATTAAAAAATCTTAATCCTTCCTGTACTCATTAGCTGCTGAATACTACAGAGGAAATTCTTTTCTTTTCGGAATGCTCTCTGATGACATCACACAGTTCACACAGTTCTCTCTGCTGACGTTATTATAATAATAATAACGCTTTATTTATTGTTTTCCTTAGTGGGATTTGAACCCAAGTCCCCAGCACTGCAAGGCAGCAGTGCTAACCACTGAGCCACCATGCTGCCCTTAGCATACATCTGCTATGCATGGTTGCTAAAATGGACAGAGATGTTAGCAGAGAGCGCTGTGCTCGTGATGTCATCAGTGTTCCAAAAAGAAAGGAATTTCCTCTGTAGAATTCCAGCAGCTAATAAGTACTGGAAGGATTAAGATTTTTTAATATAAGTAATTTACAAATATGTTTAACTTTCTGCCACCAGTTGATTTAAAAGAAAAAAGGTTTTCACCGGAGTACCCCTTTAAGGGTATTTCCAGAAAAACCCAATACTTAGCCCTATGCTTCTTGTGCACTATAACAACAAACACCCACATACTTACCTCCCTTACTGCCTCAGCCCTACATCGGTCATATCTTCTGGTCCATGTTCTTCCTTAGTCCGATGATTTCTCTCTCCCCACTTGGTCAATCATAGAGCAGGGACAGGTGCAAGACATCAACAGAAGAGCAGACCAGACCAGATGATATAAAAGCTGCAGCACCAGGAGGAGTGAAGGAGGTAGGTATATGGGCATTTGTTGTTTTCATGCAGGGGGAGGCATAGAGCTAACTGAGTATTGCCCTTTCCTTGAAAACCTCTTTAAGATGGCTATATACATAAGATAACTTTCATCCAAATGCTTCTTAGGGTTGTCACGATGCCGGCTGGCAGGTAGTGGATCCTCTGTGCCAGAGAGGGATTGGCGTGGACCGTGCTAGAGGATCGGTTCTAAGTCACTACTGGTTTTCACCAGAGCCCGCCGCAAAGCGGGATGGTCTTGCTGCGGCGGTAGTGACCAGGTCGTATCCCCTAGCAACGGCTCAACCTCTCTGGCTGCTGAAGATAGGCGCGGTACAAGGGAGTAGACAGAAGCAAGGTCGGACGTAGCAGAAGGTCGGGGCAGGCAGCAAGGATCGTAGTCAGGGGCAACGGCAGAAGGTCTGGAATCACAGGCAAGGAACACACAAGGAACGCTTTCACTGGCACTAGGGCAACAAGATCCGGCGAGGGAGTGAAGGGGAAGTGAGGTGATATAGGGAAGTGCACAGGTGTAAACACTAATTGGAACCACTGCACCAATCAGCGGTGCAGTGGCCCTTTAAATCGCAAAGACCCGGCGCGCGCGCGCCCTAGGGAGCGGGGCCGCGCGCGCCGGGACAGAACTGACGGGGAGCGAGTAAGGTACGGGAGCCGGGGTGCGCATCGCGAGCGGGCGCTACCCGCATCGCGAATCGCATCCCGGCCGGAGGTAGTAACGCAGCGCCCCGGGTCCGTGGAACCGACCGGGGCGCTGCAGTGAGGGAAGTGTAGCGAGCGCTCCGGGGAGGAGCGGGGACCCGGAGCGCTCGGCGTAACAGTACCCCCCCCCTTGGGTCTCCCCCTCTTCTTGGGGCCTGAGAACCTGAGGATCAGACTTTTGTCCAGGATATTGTCCTCAGGTTCCCAGGACCTCTCTTCTGGACCACAACCCTCCCAATCCACTAAAAAAAAAGTTCTTCCCCTGACCTTTTTAGAGGCCAAAATCTCTTTGACAGAGAAGATGTCCGAGGAGCCGGAAACAGGAGTGGGAGGAACAGATTTAGGAGAAAAACGGTTGAGGATGAGAGGTTTAAGAAGAGAGACGTGAAAGGCATTAGGGATACGAAGAGAAGGAGGAAGAAGAAGTTTGTAAGAGACAGGATTAATTTGACACAAAACTTTAAAAGGACCAAGATAGCGTGGTCCCAACTTATAGCTCGGGACACGGAAACGGACATATTTAGCGGAGAGCCATACCTTGTCTCCAGGGGAAAAAATGGGAGGAGCTCTTCTTTTCTTATCTGCGAATCTCTTCATGCGAGAAGAAGCCTGTAAGAGAGAATTTTGGGTCTCTTTCCATATGGTGGAAAGATCACGAGAAATTTCATCCACAGCGGGCAGACCAGAGGGCAAGGGGGTAGGGAGGGGGGGAAGAGGGTGACGGCCGTACACCACGAAAAACGGAGATTTGGAGGAAGATTCAGAGATTCTGAAATTATACGAGAATTCGGCCCAAGGTAGAAGATCTGCCCAGTCATCCTGGCGGGAGGAAACAAAATGTCGTAAATAGTCACCCAAGATCTGGTTAATTCTCTCTACTTGTCCATTGGATTGAGGATGGTATGCAGAAGAAAAATTTAATTTAATCTTGAGTTGTTTACAGAGAGCCCTCCAGAATTTAGACACAAATTGGACGCCTCTATCCGAGACGATCTGTGTAGGCAACCCGTGAAGACGAAAAATGTGTACAAAAAATTGTTTAGCCAACTGAGGCGCTGAAGGAAGACCAGGAAGAGGGATGAAATGTGCCATTTTGGAGAATCGATCAACGACCACCCAAATAACAGTGTTGCCATGGGATGGGGGTAAGTCAGTAATAAAATCCATACCAATCAGAGACCAAGGTTGTTCGGGGACAGGTAGAGGATGAAGAAAACCAGCGGGCTTCTGGCGAGGAGTCTTATCCCGGGCACAGATAGTGCAGGCTCGCACAAAGTCCACCACATCAGTCTCTAGAGTCGGCCACCAATAGAAGCGAGAGATGAGTTGCACAGATTTCTTGATGCCCGCATGACCTGCGAGATGGGAGGAGTGACCCCATTTGAGGATCCCAAGGCGTTGGCGTGGAGAAACAAAGGTCTTTCCTGGAGGAGTTTGCCTGATGGAGGCTGGAGAAGTGGAAATCAGGCAGTCAGGAGGAATGATGTGTTGAGGAGAGAGTTCAATTTCAGAGGCATCTGAGGAACGAGAGAGAGCATCGGCCCTAATGTTTTTATCAGCAGGCCGAAAGTGAATTTCAAAATTAAATCGGGCAAAGAACAGAGACCACCTGGCCTGACGAGGATTCAGCCGTTGGGCAGACTGGAGGTAGGAGAGGTTCTTGTGATCGGTGTAAATAATAACTGGAAATCTTGATCCCTCCAGCAGATGCCTCCATTCCTCAAGTGCTAATTTAATGGCTAGAAGCTCTCGATCCCCGATGGAGTAGTTCCTCTCCGCCGGAGAGAAGGTCCTGGAAAAAAAACCACAAGTAACAGCATGCCCGGAAGAGTTTTTTTGTAGAAGGACAGCTCCAGCTCCCACTGAGGAGGCATCAACCTCCAATAGGAAGGGTTTAGATGGGTCAGGTCTGGAGAGCACGGGAGCCGAAGAAAAGGCAGACTTGAGTCGTTTAAAGGCGTCTTCCGCTTGAGGAGGCCAAGACTTGGGATCGGCATTTTTTTTTGTTAAAGCCACAATAGGAGCCACAATGGTAGAAAAATGTGGAATAAATTGCCTGTAATAATTGGCGAACCCCAAAAAACGTTGGATGGCACGGAGTCCGGAGGGGCGTGGCCAATCTAAGACGGCAGAGAGTTTATCTGGGTCCATTTGTAGTCCCTGGCCAGAGACCAAGTATCCTAGAAAAGGAAGAGATTGGCATTCAAACAGACATTTCTCTATTTTGGCATAGAGTTGATTATCACGAAGTCTCTGAAGAACCATACGGACATGCTGGCGGTGTTCTTCAAGATTGGCAGAAAAAATCAGGATATCGTCCAGATATACAACAACACAGGAGTATAGTAGATCACGAAAAATTTCATTAACAAAGTCTTGGAAGACGGCAGGGGCGTTGCATAGACCAAAGGGCATGACCAGATACTCAAAGTGTCCATCTCTGGTGTTAAATGCCGTTTTCCATTCATCCCCCTCTCTGATGCGGATGAGATTATAAGCACCTCTTAAGTCCAGTTTGGTAAAAATATGGGCACCTTGGAGACGATCAAAGAGTTCAGAGATGAGGGGTAGGGGGTAGCGGTTCTTAACCGTGATTTTATTAAGACCGCGGTAGTCAATGCAAGGACGTAGAGAGCCATCTTTTTTGGACACAAAGAAAAATCCGGCTCCGGCAGGAGAGGAGGATTTACGGATAAAGCCCTTTTTTAAATTTTCTTGGACGTATTCAGACATGGCAAGAGTCTCTGGGACGGACAGAGGATAGATTCTGCCCCGGGGTGGAGTAGTGCCCGGGAGGAGGTCAATGGGACAATCATAAGGCCTGTGAGGAGGTAGAGTCTCAGCTTGTTTTTTGCAAAAAACGTCCGCAAAGTCCATATAGGCCTTAGGGAGACCGGTTACATGAGGAAGCACAGGGACACGGCAAGGTTTACTGGGAACCGGTTTTAAGCAGTCCTTGGAACAAGAGGGCCCCCAACTCTTGATCTCCCCAGTGGACCAATCCAGGATTGGGGAATGGAGTTGAAGCCAGGGAAGTCCAAGAAGGATTTCAGAAGTGCAATTGGGGAGGACCAACAGTTCAATCCTCTCGTGATGAGATCCGATGCACATTAGAAGGGGCTCCGTGCGGAAACGTATAGTACAGTCCAATCTTTCATTGTTTACACAATTGATGTAGAGGGGTCTGGCGAGACTGGTCACCGGGATGTTGAACCTGTTGACGAGAGAGGCTAAGATGAAATTTCCTGCAGATCCAGAGTCCAGGAAGGCCACAGCAGAGAAGGAGAAGGCAGAGGCAGACATCCGCACAGGCACAGTAAGACGTGGAGAAGCAGAGTAGACATCAAGGACTGTCTCACCTTTGTGCGGAGTCAGCGGACGTCTTTCCAGGCGGGGAGGACGGATAGGACAATCCTTCAGGAAGTGTTCGGTACTAGCACAGTACAGGCAGAGATTCTCCATGCGGCGTCGTGTCCTCTCTTGGGGTGTCAGGCGAGACCGGTCGACCTGCATAGCCTCCACGGCGGGAGGCACAGGAACAGATTGCAGGGGACCAGAGGAGAGAGGAGCCGGGGAGAAGAAACGCCTCGTGCGAACAGAGTCCATATCCTGGCGGAGCTCCTGACGCCGTTCGGAAAAACGCATGTCAATGCGAGTGGCAAGATGGATGAGTTCATGTAGGTTAGCAGGGATTTCTCGTGCGGCCAGAACATCTTTAATGTTGCTGGATAGGCCTTTTTTAAAGGTCGCGCAGAGTGCCTCATTATTCCAGGATAATTCTGAAGCAAGGGTACGGAACTGTACGGCATACTCGCCAACGGAAGAATTACCCTGGACCAGGTTCAACAGGGCAGTCTCAGCAGAAGAGGCTCGGGCAGGTTCCTCAAAGACACTTCGAATTTCCGAGAAGAAGGAGTGTACAGAGGCAGTGACGGGGTCATTGCGGTCCCAGAGCGGTGTGGCCCAAGCCAGGGCTTTTCCAGACAGCAGGCTGACTACGAAAGCCACCTTAGACCTTTCAGTGGGGAACTGGTCCGACATCATCTCCAAGTGTAATGAACATTGGGAAAGAAAGCCACGGCAAAACTTAGAGTCCCCATCAAATTTATCCGGCAAGGATAGTCGTATTCCAGAAGCGGCCACTCGCTGCGGAGGAGGTACAGGAGCTGGCGGAGGAGATGATTGCTGGAGCTGTGGTAGTAACTGTTGTAGCATAACAGTCAGTTGAGACAGCTGTTGGCCTTGTTGCGCAATCTGTTGTGACTGCTGGGCGACCACCGTGGTGAGGTCAGCGACAACTGGCAGAGGAACTTCAGCGGGATCCATGGCCGGATCTACTGTCACGATGCCGGCTGGCAGGTAGTGGATCCTCTGTGCCAGAGAGGGATTGGCGTGGACCGTGCTAGAGGATCGGTTCTAAGTCACTACTGGTTTTCACCAGAGCCCGCCGCAAAGCGGGATGGTCTTGCTGCGGCGGTAGTGACCAGGTCGTATCCCCTAGCAACGGCTCAACCTCTCTGGCTGCTGAAGATAGGCGCGGTACAAGGGAGTAGACAGAAGCAAGGTCGGACGTAGCAGAAGGTCGGGGCAGGCAGCAAGGATCGTAGTCAGGGGCAACGGCAGAAGGTCTGGAATCACAGGCAAGGAACACACAAGGAACGCTTTCACTGGCACTAGGGCAACAAGATCCGGCGAGGGAGTGAAGGGGAAGTGAGGTGATATAGGGAAGTGCACAGGTGTAAACACTAATTGGAACCACTGCACCAATCAGCGGTGCAGTGGCCCTTTAAATCGCAAAGACCCGGCGCGCGCGCGCCCTAGGGAGCGGGGCCGCGCGCGCCGGGACAGAACTGACGGGGAGCGAGTAAGGTACGGGAGCCGGGGTGCGCATCGCGAGCGGGCGCTACCCGCATCGCGAATCGCATCCCGGCCGGAGGTAGTAACGCAGCGCCCCGGGTCCGTGGAACCGACCGGGGCGCTGCAGTGAGGGAAGTGTAGCGAGCGCTCCGGGGAGGAGCGGGGACCCGGAGCGCTCGGCGTAACAAGGGTGCATGCACACCACATTTTTGCAATACAGTTCCCATATCAGGTTTTTGAAAACCTGACTAAACTGTATCAAATTTAACCTGTATACAGTTATAAACCGTATACGGTTTGAAAAATGATGTCCGGTTGCATCAGTTTTTTAAGAAAAAAACTTATACGTTTTTAACTTTTCACTCAATTATGAATAAAATTTCACTTGTTTGATTGAAGTTCCAAGACAAAAAACTGTGCGAAGTAAAAAACCGTATGGTGAAAATCGGATGGAACCATACGCACATACAGTTCTGTACAGTTCCCATTGACTCCCATGTAAAAAAAACAAAAAACGTATATGGATTAATACCGTTTTTCACCCGGACCAAAAACCGTGGTAGGCTACGGTTTTGGGTACGGGAAAAAAACGCACAAAACCGTACAGGTTGCAAAACGGATGCAACCGGATGCATCATTTGGCATACGGTTTTCAATGGAGAATCATTGCATATGGTTTTCAATACAGTTCCATACGGTTCTCACATTGAAAACGTATACGGGAACTGTATTGCAAAAACATGGTGTGAATGCAGCCGTAGCCTGACAGCTATCTGTCCCTGCCCCCCTTACCCATGCACTCTTGGGCTAGAGTGCATGTGTTCTCTATGGGGAGAAAGCCATCACTAGTCTTCTCTGGCTGCAGCTAGGGCAGAAGAATCAGAAGGCCAACAACCACATTAGATTATCAACTGTTTGGTCGATAACTGTATAATGTATAATAGTACAGAGTCACAGCCTATGTGCACTGCCCCGCATGCTCCATCAGACTCTGTGTATATTCTCCTCTAAAAAAATAATAGTTCTAAGAGAGAATACCTCCACAAGTGTAAAGCACATTAGCCAGAAGAAGCACATTATCGTGTGAAACGGACGTCGCTGCTTGCATGTGAATTTGCACCTGTTTTTACACCTGCCTTAATAAATAGAAGCCTGAAGTTACCTTTGGTGAGCTGCCGCAAACTTTCTGCTTGTAGCATTTCCACAAGTGTAAAGCAGGCCACAATCTTTTCGTACACATTTTACATAATACATCAAAGCAAAAAAATCCACATGCATTTATTAAAAATGTGACACATACAAATGTAAAATAGAGACCCAATGGACCTTTTTGGCATCCCTGTTATAGCTTCATGCAACTGTGCGTGAGCCCTTGTAACAATAACTTTTGTTTGTAAATGGGAATTTTGCCTGAAAATAATACATTTTGGGGGGTAAAATAAATGTTTATATTCTGCTTATAATTGTTTTCTCACCTGCCATCATCCAAGTGACCCTAACATGTACTCCATTATGGGAAGTACCGTATTTTTCGCCGTATAAGATGCACTTTTTCTTCCCCAAAACTGGGGGGAAAAAGTCGGTGCGTCTTATACGGCGAATACACCCCTATCGCGGCGGTCCCTGTGGCCATCAACGGCCGGGACCTGCGGCTAATACAGGACATCACCGATCGCGGTGATGCCCTGTATTAACCCATCAGACGCGGCGATCAAAGCTGACCGCCGCGTCTGAAGGGAAAGTGACACTAACCCGGCTGTTCAGTCGGGCTGTTCGGGACCGCCGCGATTTCACCGCGGCGGTCCCGAACAGCTCGACTGAATAGCCGGGTTAGTGCTTACAGGACACCGGGAGGGACCTTACCTGCCTCCTCTGTGTCTTCTCCGTTCAGGGATCCCCTGTATTGCCGTCGCTCTCCTTCCTCGTCATCACGTCGTCGCGTACGTGCATCGGCGTGCGTAACGACGTGATGACGGCAACGGAGAGCGAGGATACCCGGCCGGCAACAGAGACGTTCCGGAGCGACGGGAACACGGCGACAGCGATGGAGCGACATCCAGGGCAGCGGTGACGGGTCCGGAGCGGCGGGGACACGTGAGTATTACCTCCTATGCAGTGGTCTTCAATCTGCGGACCTCCAGATGTTGCAAAACTACAACTCCCAGCATGCCCGGACAGCCAACGGCTGTCCGGGCATGCTGGGTGTTGTAGTTTTGCAACATCTGGAGGTCCGCAGGTTGAAGACCACTATTGGGTTCAAAATCTTTAATTTTTTAGATTTTGCACCTAAAAATAGGGTGCGTCTTATACGCCGGTGCGTCCTATAGGGCGAAAAATACGGTAGTATGAGTTGATCCACAATGATTGATAGTAATAGCAAACTCTGTATTTTCCTGGATTTCTTTATATGAGAAAAAGAAAATCAGACTTCAAGGTGACCCTATCTGACCCTATCAGACCATGAAATACCCCTATGATTATGAAGCAAAAAAAAAAGATTGCAATGGACCCAGTCAGCAAAAATGTTCCAGTTCTATGGAGCAGAACAGGAAGCACAGCAGGATGAGAAGAAGCATGGCAGCAACCGGGAAGAGAATAGAGCATGGACAGAGCCCTGGTGGTGATGAATGCCAGGAGTGACAGTACAATGGCGAGGATCAACCACTGGGATTACAAACTGTAAGAAAAGAACTTACAGGTTATTTTGTTTTTGGAACCTACACCTAGTTTTAGCTATAAATACTGACCAAAATGGGCTCCAGATTGAGGACCAAATATTAACCAAAACACTATGGGGGGTATGTACTTAATAAAATGTGTGTGTTTTTTTTAAACTTTTTTAACAGACTGAATAAAAATACGGGGAACCCTATGCGTTTTTTTTCATAAATAAACTTTAAAAAACGCATAGGCCTGGTGTTACCAGGGTGGGTTATGCCCATTGTTACTGGCCCTCCCCAGTCTAAATAACGCCAGCCTATTACCGCCTAGGCCCAGGAGCACCATTTTTGATTCTCCAGGCCTGTTGGTACTGGCTCTACTGTGGGTACCAGGGTAATAATTGGGGGTTAGCACTAGCTGTTTTTGGGGCTAACGCTAAGCCCCAGCTTAGTAATAAATTTCGTCAATAAGACGGCTTCACCTACTAAGAATCAAAATTCAATTAAAAAAAAAACACGACACATTGGAAAAATTATTTTATTTTAAAAACACTCCCCCACAGCCCTCGTTAGCCATTTTATTAAAAGAAAGAAAATAAAGTTAATCCGCAGTAGTCCTCCGAAACCACCGTAATCGTATGCATACACGGATCTGAAACGAGAAGAAAAAAGAAACACAAAAAATTGGTTAGGACATTTTTTGCGCTCTCCACTGGGGAGAGTGCCCATAATGCAATGTCTTCCCAAACAGAGAGCCTTCAATTGTTGCAAAATTACAACTCCCAGCATGTCCAGACAGCCAAAGGCTGTCTGGGCATACTGGGGGTTGTAGTTTAGCAATAGCTGGAGTCTCCCTGTCTTGGAGGACACTGGCAAAACGTGCAATGTGAACAGAGCCTCACACCCTTACCAGCCTGGCTCCAGTCTGTAGCCCTACCCCTAATTACATCATCACTAGGGGCGGGGCTACACAGACTCGGCGGGGACAGGGAGCTAGGGAGGTAAGCGGACCTCGTCTTCTGTATGCACAATATACAGTTATATATAGATAGCTGTATATAATGTAAACTGTCCAAATTGGATATAGAAGCAGGGAGTCCTGTCAGTATAGTGACAGGATTCCTGGCTCCTGTATAGTATACACAGGTACACTATGCCCCCCTGTATACTATACAGCCAGGGAGGTGAGTAGTGATGCTGTACATGACTCCTCATCTCCTTACACTCTGTGGACCGGGCGCTCAGCATCCGACCCATAGAGTGGTACCCAGAAGGCAGTAAAAACTGCAACAGGGGACACACACCAGAAAAAACACCAGAAAAAATGCCAAAAAACGGCCAAACGCAAGAAAAATCTGTGGCAGTTTTTCCTGCCGTTATTGCAGTGGAATCCTAGCCTAAAGGTAATCTGTGAACTGCAATTCATGTCTCAAACTGCTGACATTATTAAATAGCTGTTAGGGATAGAAGACAAATTGTACTTTTTAATATATCTGTTTAAGCTTCCACAACATAGAATATATGCTTGTATTCACCAGTAGCAAGTGTCAAAGAGGCATTTACCAACCCATGTCCCGTTACTTTCTATTGATATGTTGGTCTAAATAAACATCATAGTTGATAAAATACGCGCATTATGTTCATAAACCTCAAGCATAAAATCCATATTAAACATATGAGATGTATAATATACAAGAAATGGAAAAGATTTTAGTATAGGTCTCCAATAAAGAACATTTTAAAACATTTAAGTGAATAATCTGTCCTTATTCAGGCTCCTTCCATTTTTTATCATTAGATACATATATCCAGTGTGCAATGAGCTGTCATTCTTCGGCCCACAGACCTCTATCTTTATTTTACTTTGCACGTATCATTGCCAGAGATTAGGTTCTGATCATTTCTCTCATCTGCCCATTTCTTTACCAGACACAGAATCACAGAGCTTTTCTATGCGCACTTTTGGGTCCAGCCACCACCGTAAAGCACAGAAATAAGTTTCATACTCTCAAGAAATCAGATGGCACCTGGGGATTCGGAATGAAGATTTCTTCAGGATATACTTGCAGCAAGAAACAAGGAGCCTCCAAGGAGGTGGCGGACATCAGGAGGCGCTGGAACAGCGCCTCCTGATGTCCGCCACCTCCTTGGAGGCTCCTTGTTTCTTTGTGCATCTTTTCGAAGGTGGACCGGCTGCCGGCATACATACACACAAGCCCTTTTCCATTGTTACACTTGGCGAGTGTAACATTTTGGGTGAGCATCGTAATTTCCTCTGTTCACCCTGGTTTTTAGTGGTAATGCGCTAGGTAGTGCCCTCTCTATTCCTTTGCTATACTTGCAGCAAAGCCTCTATAGTATATTGCCTAACCCAGAACCACTTGGCCTAGAGGTCTTAAAGGGCTTCCTGAACCAGCTTTCCTCCAGGCATTGAAATAAACACCGGCTGAAGTGTGCGCTCCATTTCCAAGCTCCTTGCTGTTCACAGTCCAGGGTTTGGGCCGTTCATTTACCTTTCCAGCCTCCCTGCCTGCTCTATACAATTTTAATGATTCCTCTGTACTAAGTGGTTAAAGGAGCCAGCCTGCAGCTCAGCAAACAGTTTGAGAGCTGGATCTCTCATCCCTCCCCAACCTCTCTCTGCTTTCATACATATTTTACATTGCTCCTTGCCTCTGGCTATATATCTTCTCCTTCCTTCCCCTTTCACGTTTTCTATCTTGTTTGTTTTTATTATTTTAACACCTTGCTTCAGAAAAAGCTGGAAATAGCGGAAACAAAGTATCATACAGTATTTAACTAAACTGGATGATATCGCTGTTTACGGATATTGCCTAAAACAGCCATCTTACAATATTTCCTAGAACTGACATGATTTCTTTTGAGCAAATCCGCCTGGTTATCTATAGTTAACAATATTTTGATAGCTTGCAAGTCTTGGAAAGCTAGTAATCTGCCCTTATGGAACCTGTAATGGGAGTCACATTGGTTGTCACCAAGCTTTTTCCAACATTAGATGTAACTAAGGACCCTATTACCCGGGGTGATTATTGTCCGAACAAGCCAACATCATCCTGTGTAATAGGGCCTGTGATTAGCCAACAAATGAGCAAACACTCCATCATTGGCTGAGCAGGTCATTTTAACCCCTCAATACATCATCACTTTTCAACTGCGCATCTCCCTTAGTTGGAGATAATATGGACCGCGCGGGCGACAAGTGATGGCAGCGATATACAAATCTTGTGTGGTCCACGCACACTGCTTACACAAACACGTATCTAAGATATTGGACTAAACTCGTTTACATTGAGCAGTAAGCAATCTTATGGTGTCATTACACATAGGATAACTGAATACATTATTTGGCAAGACTTTGAAACCTTTAGTCAAAAATACCTGTGCTTCTGTGATTTTTTGCTTCTAACATTTGTACCATTCTATATCTTAGTGTAATGCATATCAATAATGTTTGTTTTATATTATAGATGCATATATATGTTTATCATAATGATGTGTTTTCTGTTTATGATAGTTGATATTTATGCTGTTTTGCTCAATTCTCAGTTCTCTTGTACTTAAAGTACATAAAGTGCCCTATGGATATCATTGCTGATTATTGGTTACCCTGCAGACAGAGAAGCCGATAGCATTCCACCTTAAAAGTGTATGCCTAACCTGCGTTGATCCAGCAGAAACATAAGTAATATAAATTAAATTTGCCACTGCCTGCTCTCCAGCCCTGTGTGCTGGGCTCCTGGGTCTTGTGCGTGGTTGCCTTTTTTTCAGGGAACACAAGATAGGACATGTTAGGCTGAAGATATTGATTACTATGGCAAGAAGCCAAAAGCAGCTGTAGAGGGAATAAAACAAGCCTTGAATCTCAGAACTGCTTTTCTTCTACCACTGATGCTGTCATTTCGCATGTGATCACCATCATGTCTTGGCAGATGTCAGAAGGCTGAACTTCTAAACACAAGTATTTGGAGAATAAGAGCTCCGATTTAAGTGTTGAATATTAAGGTTAAGTAAATAACAGATTCGCAGTAGGAATTTATGCAACATGAAAATCAGCACCATTTATCTGAATGAGTATATTAGGGTATATTGTATGAGTATATAAAGTTTCTGCAGAAAACCTGACATATGTAAATTCACTCATGACATATGAAAAAAAGATAAAAAAAACTGTGGATGCTCCTTAGCCCACAGCCCATAAAATGATCAATGAAGTAAATACAGTGACCCCTCGACCTATGATGGCCCCGACATATGATCATTTCAACATGCGATGGCCTCTCAGAGGTCATCGCATGTTGAAGGCAGCATCAACATACAATCCTTTTTTATGTCGGGGTCATCGCATAAACGGCTATCCGGCAGCGCAGACTGCTTCAGATGCCGCCGGATAGTCGTTTACGGTGCCCCATGTGCTCCGGTGATGTCACTTACCTGTCCTCGGGGCTCCGGCGCATCCTCTTCGGGATCCTCTGCATCGTCGGCGCTCTCCATCGATGTCATCACGTCGCTGCGCACGCCGTCATCCAATAGGAGCGGCGTGCGTAGCGACGTGATGGCGGCGACGGAGAGCGTGGTTGCCGGAGCATCAGGGACACCTCTCGGACGTGGCGACATCGATGGACGGCAACATCCCGGGCAGCGGTGATGGTCTGGAGCGGCGGGGACAGGTGAGTACAACTTTCTCTAACAGTGGTCTACAACCTGCGGACCTCCAGATGTTGCAAAACTACAACACCCAGCATGCCTGGACAGCCAACAGCTGTCCGGGCATGCTGGGTATTGTAGTTTTGCAACATCTGGAGGTCCGCAGGTTGTAGACCACTGTCCGTTTGGAACAGATTACCATCGTATGTTGAGGGACCACTGTATTGATGTTTTTGTTATGCTAAGAGTGATCCTGAAACTTCCTTGGCCAACCAAAAGGGCCAAGGTTTTTTTTAATTGACATACAGTGATCCTTCAACTTACAATGGCCACAACATACAATAGTTTTAACATACAAAGGTCTTTTCTGTTGTAACTTGAAACCAGACTCAACATACAATGCTACGGACAGTCCAGATCTGCGAAATGTGTCAATGACTGGCAGAACCGACCAATCAGAATGGACATTTTACATGGCAAAAAAACCTGAATCCTAAAGTGCATGCACTGCCTGACTGTCTGTTAGCGCCTCCCTACAGTCCATTCGGCCAGTATTTACAAATTCGCAGAAATTGTACTTCTGATTCAGACTTTATTTCTCAAGCTGAGGTTTTAAAACAACGCTTCATACAGAAGGGCTATCCTAAATCGCTTCTAACCAAGGCATATATGAAGGTAAAAGATAAAAAACAATCTGATTTGGTTACATCTATTTCCAAAAAATCCAGTTCCAATCAGCCTCATAACCCCTTTAGATATAATTTTGTTACGAATTTCAATATTGAGGCATCTAATATCAGAAAAATACTAACTAAGAACTGGCCCATTTTTCAAAATGATAAAATTCTAAACCAAATAATTCCCCCAGTTCCTAATGTCACCTACAGACGTTCCAAAAAATCTCAGCAATCTATTAGCCCCCAGTAGATTTTCTGAACATCTTACACCACAGAATTCCTGTTCCATTAAACCATATTGTTTCCCTTGTAAAAAAAAGTCGCTGCCTTTGTTGTGAATGGATTATCCAAACGGATACTTTTTCTTCTTTTTTCACACAACAAACATTTAAAATAAAAGATTCACTAAATTGCGACACCACTTTTGCTATCTATCTATTAACCTGTGGTTGCAACCGCCAATACGTTGGCCGCACCACACAAACGGTGCGCTCCAGGATGAACAAGCACAGATGGAACATAAAACATGGTTTTTTGTTGCATAGTTTATCCCGACACTTCACTCTTCATCATCAAAAAAATACCGAAACTTTGAAATTAATTATTCTAGAAACTATCCCCATTCATTTACCTAATAGAATACAAAGATTAAATAATCGGGAATCCTTCTGGATTCACATACTACATACTTTGCACCCTCAAGGTTTTAATGAATGTATCGATACAGTCAAATAATCTGATAAATTAGGGTTTAAAAATTTTCCATTTTTTCCTATGGATTAATCTCCAAAATATTATACCTTGATTTATTTTTTTTCTTCGTTCCTTCTGTGCTGTTCACCTTGGAGCGCCCCACTGTGTATTTATTATTCCTTATGTTTTATTATCCAAGTTCCGTTTTTTGTTCTTCCCTTCCTTTCTGCATATAGAAACCTCTGTATTTTTTATTTTTCTAATGTTTGTAAATTTGGATCTTTTTACGATTATTCACACCTTGCGTTTTCGCCAGGTGCTGTATTCAATACCGCACTAGTTATTCTAGTTTATCTTTTTCACTTTTCTCCAAGTAGTGTTCATACATCCCCTTTTGGTCAGTTGCGATTTGGTTTACCGCACTGCTTATTATTCATTTTTTATTTAATAAGACAGCGATATACAATTAAAAAAAAAATTCTCTTTGAATTAATATACATAACACCTTATAGGTCCATATCTCTTTATATCATATACATTTTTTGAAATAATATCCAACTTGCGTTGGTGAATGCCGCACCGGTGACTAAGCGATGTGATTCCTTGAGTCGCTTGTGGTGTTATATTCACACCACATGCGATAATTATATTATATATATATATATATATATATGTTTATAAGATTGCATTGTGCTTTTATATTGTTGTTTTATTATTATTTTTGGGACTTTTGTTTGCCTATTTATATTTATTTATATTTATATCTATTCATATATTTTTTATACATTGTCACATTTATATGTGGATATGTAACTCTATGTAACAACTCTTTCAAAAAGTACTCTAATGGTTAATCCCTGGAGGTATATATATCTGTTATCAGCCTTCCCTTGTCATGCCTGATAAAGCTGCGCATGCGCAGCGAAACGCGTTGCATCTAATAAATCCATTGAGTTTACTTGGCTGCCTGATGGTTCCTCTCTGCGCCAGACAAACTCCTGACTCCCTGGTCATTCGGTTTTGATTTTACTCTTACCCAGGAGGGCTGCAGTGGACCTTCTTCTATATCTCTTCTGCGTTTAACCTTGTTGTGTGTGGGCGCACAACCAACTTTGGTAAGCGGCTTGGGAATTACCATCCCCTACCCCCACCTGCAAGATCTACTGATCCCGCACATGAGGCGCCTTCCTCCCTCTCTCTAGATCCCTACAGTACAGGGAGGTACTACATGTTCTGTAGTACTCTTTACCTGTACCAGGGATAGCTGCTCCAAGTGGGGGCAGCTCCATTTTAAATTTTTTGGGACATTGTGTGTACTGTACAGGATCCTGAAGAAGCTCCTGTCCTCTACATAGACAGTGATTTACAGCTACCAGCAGCTCTTTCTTGCTTTTATATGTAAGAACTTGCTTTATTTATATTAGTTATATACTTATTTTTCTTTAATCCTCACTTTTACCTATTTTTGGATGACATTATTGGGCTTCAGAACCAATTATCAAGTTTCCATAGAGTTATGGTCTCAACATACAATGGCCGTCCTGGAATCAATTAATATTGTAACTTGAGGGACTACTGTAGTTCAGATAAACGTGTGCCCTCCACCCCATTAAAAAGGCTACACAGTTGTTTAATGGGTACAGGTGCACCAACTAATGAGTACATTTAATTGATGTCCTACTGTAGGAAAACACAATGATAGTCTATGCTTAGGATTGTGGTCACTGGAGCGATAACATCGCAAATCATCTAAGGGAAGAGAATGCCATCCAGTTCATCCAGTTACAATAGGGCATTAGTCAATAGGGCTTTTCTATAGTACTAGGAAAAGCTGCATATGCAGAAAAGCTGATAGGTATTTTATAGGTTATTAACAGTCCTAGGGGTTGGACCTCATGAACACACATTTGAAAGGCCATCAATATGAATTCCTATAAAAAAAATTTTTTTTAAATCAAATAGATAGAATGAATGAGCTGTGACCTACAAATATATAAATATATATTTAGAAGCCATCAATGTAAAGAAATGGCAAAAAAAAAAAATCCTGACCCTTTGATAATAATAATTAGGACCCCTTTCAAATGTAGGGGAAATAATATTTTACCATTAGCAATAGAGGTTAAAATGCTACCAGCAGTAGGGAAGTATTATGATGATGGCGGCATCCCCTTCCATTGGAAATGGCTCATTCTTTAATCTAATAGAAAAATGGATGTTGATGGCAAAAAGAACAATAACTCTAGAAGGACCTCCACTCCCTTTCTGGATCAACACAGACAACTCAAACTCATAAAAGTATAAAGCTAGGTTTTTTTTCTGGCATTTTTTGGAAAACTTCCATTACAGTTTTTGATCCAAAGTAGGAAGGAGAAGTATAAGACATTCCTTTATATTTTCCCATTCCTGTTGAATACATTTCTGGCTTTGATTCAAAAACTGCAGTGTCAGTATTCCAAAAAATGTCAGAAAACACATGTGTGGAAACCTAGCCTTACTGAGCCAATGGCTTAGCTTAAGGCATGTGTGGTATCTCGGGGGTGTAGGGTAGGTAGGGTGTAGCTGTGCAGTGATGAAAGGGTGTTGGATTAACCCTTAACTGTCGTGACACCAGGGTGCGGGTTCCTCTCTGTATATATATCCTACCACCACCCGTCCCAGGAACGATAGGGAGGAATAAAGGATTGTCCACAACTGGAGGTTTAGTAAACTGAAGATAACTTTACTGCAGATTTTATGCAGGTTTAAAGTAGTAACAGTCTTTACAGAGGACCGGACTTTAGGTTCCTCACAGGTTTGGTTGGGACTTTATAGGCAATAAGCTTGAAGTAATTGCTTTACGCTGTTCCACTGGATTTAGGGGAATTGTTTAGGTCCAGCAGTCACGTAGGATTAGGATTGAGTTAGATTGAACTCACGGTTTTGTATTCGGCTGAAGTTAGCAGGCTTCAGGCCTAAGTTCTCTTCCAGAATGGAACAGAATGATGCTTTCTCTAGAGAAGATCAGGAACAAGAGAGCGATCATTGGGTAACAGCGCCCTTATATCTAAAGGGGCGGGCTTCAAGCTTATTGGTCCTCCAGACCTGTTAGTCCTAATACAAAGCATTATGGTACAACATGTGACATGAGCACCTGACCTGGGAGGTCCTTAACCTTAGCAAGCAATATAATTATCAATCATGTGACCTAAGGTCCTGGAAGCAATATTTACACTATACATTATATATATATATATATATATATATATATATATATATATAATTTGTGGTCAGGACTTATTACTGTACGTAGTCTTACCTGTAACCTGCCACCAGGGAAACCTGAAAGAAACATGATTAATATCACTGTAACTAACATCTACCTGCCCCTAGAACAGCGGTTGTGGTGTGCCTGAAAACCGCACCGAGGGTCCGCCTTTAGAGGCCTCGCCAATCCAGCATATGCCCCGAGGCAGGGCCGGATTAAGAGCATCATGGGCCTGGTGCTGAGAATTTTTCTGGGCCTTTTTATGAAAATATTTACATAATATATAAAATGAAAACGCAAAGCAATTTTATTACTCGGCCGCACAAAAATATCAGTGACTACAGCACTGATGGGACACAGTCAGGAGAATACACAGGGATTTAAGTGACTGACAGGGCTGGACTGGGACCAAAAATAGGCTCGGGCATTTTAAAATAAGCAGCCCATTTTTATGGTTGGGGTCAGACTGCTGGGACCCCCACCAATCCCCTCGGTTCAAGTGGCTCTCCAGCTGTTGCTAAGCTGCAACTCCCATCATGTCTGAAGAGACTCAGGAATTAAGGAAGTTGCCGTTATGAAACAGCTGCAGAGCCACAGAATGGGGTAAATTGTCACCCATCATCACTACGGAACTTACAAGTGACTCCAGAGCTGATGGGACAGTCAGGAGAACACACAATTATATCAGTGACCTGAGTGATGTCTTCTCTGTTGTCTTTCCTTTCCTTCTTTATCTGGTCCAGACGCCAGGACTTCTTCCAGCTCCATCTTCTCTGCAGAGTCTGATGCCCGGACATCATAGGCTCCTCACATTGACAGCAGATCCTCATCCTCTATATAAAGACAATATTCATAATAACATAATTCTGCCAAATACTGTACCACCAGAATATAATATTGCCACGCACTGTACCCTCTAAATATATTATTGCAACACACTGTACCCCTGAATATAATACTGCCTACCACTGTACCCTCTAAATATATTATTTCCACACACTGTACCCCTGAATATAATACTGCCACGCACTGTACCCTCTAAATATATTATTGCCACATACTGTACCCCCTTAATATAATACTGCCATACACTGTACCTCCTGAATAGAATACTGCCACACACTGTACCCTCTAAATATATTAATGCCACACACTGTACCCCTGAATATAATACTGCCACACACTGTACCCCTGAATATAATACTGCCACACACTGTACGTCTGAACATAATACTGCCACACACTGTACCCTCTGAATATAATACTGCCACACACTGTACCCTCTGAATATAATACTGCCACACACTTTACCCCCCAAATATAATACTGCCATACACTGCATACCCTTCATCCCATCCTCTGTCTTATCAACACCCCCACCCCATGCTTGGTTAGCTTATCACCCCAATGCCCCCTCCCCTCCACCACATCCTCGCTATTCTCATCACTTCATACACCCCACCCATCCTTGGCTCTTCACTCCCGCACTCCATATTATTCCCCCCCCCATCCTCAGTCTCATCATTGCAAACCCCCCCCCCGCACCTCATCCTCAGACTCCTCATCATCATCATTGAACCCCCCCCACCCCATCCTCAGTCTCCTCATCATTCCACCCTCATCATCATCATCATTGCACCCCTCCACACCCCATCCTCAGTCTCCTCATCATTCCACCCTCATCATCATCATTGCACCCCCCCCACACACACCCCATCCTCAGTCTCCTCATTATTCCACCCTCATCCTCATCATCATTGCAACCCCCCCCCACACCCCATCCTCAGTCTCCTCATCACTGCACGCCCCCCATTCCCCTCCTCCTCCTCATTATCATTCCATCCCCCCCAACACCCCATCCTCAGTCTCCTCATCATTCCACCCTCCTCCTCATCATTGCACCCCCCAGCATCCCCTCCTCCTAATCATCGCAATCCCCCCCACCCCATCCTCAGTCTCCTCATCATTGCAACCGCCCCCCAGCCCCATCCTCAGTCTCCTCATCATTGCAACCCTCCTCATCATTCCACCCTCCTCCTCATCATTCCACCCTCCATCCTCAGTCTTCTCATCACTGCACGCCCCCCAGCTTCCCCTCCTCCTCCTCATTATCATTCCACCTCCCCCAACACCCCATCCTCAGTCTCCTCATCATTCCACCCTCCTCCTCCTCCTCATGATCATCATTGCATCACCCCACACACACACACACCCCATCCTCAGTCTCCTCATCATTCCACCCTCCTCCTCATCATTGCACCCCCCAGCATCCCCTCCTCCTAATCATCGCAATCCCCCCCAGCCCCATCCTCAGTCTCCTCATCATTGCAACCGCCCCCCAGCCCCATCCTCAGTCTCCTCATCATTGCAACCCCCCCCCCGTTCCCTGTCCTCATTCTCCTGCTCATTAACATTACAACACCCCAGCACCCGATCCTCGATCTCCTTACCTTCCTGGAGATCGGCGGTGCTGCAGTGTGAGGATGCTGGGGAAGGCTGCTGCTCGTGTCACTTTCGCGTTGCAGGGGTCAGAGGCTGTGACACGTCAGACAGAGGCTTGGCGCAGATGTGCGTGCCTACGCGGTGCCCCTGGCCTGTCAATCCAACCTGGAAATTATTTTTTAAAATCATTTCCGGGTTGGATTGACAGGCCAGGGGCTCATGGGATTAGACGTGCTCCGCGTAGGCACGCACGTCTGCGCCAAGCCTCTGTATGACATGTCACAGCCTCTGACCCCTGCGAGAGGGACAAGAGCAGCCTGTGAAGCCAACCCGGAAATGATTTTTAAAGAGCCTGCGCCGTTTGCAGGTAATAGGTGCTGGCAGCGGCGGGCCCGGGCCACGCCCGAGGTCCCTGCCTGTTGCTGCAGTATGTAGCATAGTGTAGTGGCAGGGAGGGGGGCCGCTCCTCGGCGGCCTTTTTGGCGGCTGGCTGGGCCTATTTTACTGTAGGGGCTCCATCAGCCCCTACGTTAATCCAGCCCTGCCCCGAGGGAGGGGTCAGCGGTGATTAAATATACTAAGCCCCTCCCACAAATGCAGCCTGATAGGCTTTCTACACACACACATATATATATATATATATATATATATATTAAACACATAAAATTAAAGAAGAAAGAGGTGACTAGGTGACTTTTATTTTATTTAGACTGATTATCTACATGGAATGTTCTTAAAATGAAAACAGTGGTGTGTCCTATAGCACTGCCTAGTAGTAGATCGTTCTACATTGTCCTGGATTTTTTCCATTTACTTGGCTTTCTGTGTGTTAACTTTTAAATAATCAGCTTTTTACTCTTGTAAAGAGAGATTATTTATAAACCATGAAGCTATGTTTACCCGCCAGAATGTCTGTGCAGAATTCCGCATGGATATTGCGCAGATGTTAATTTAAATGGGATTCTGCTACACTGTTCACACGGCAGAATTTCTGATTCCAGCATCTGCAGAAAGAATGGTCAAGTCTATTCTTTCTGCGAAGGCCACATGGAAATGCATTGCGATCTAGCTCCTGCCGGTTAGTTAAATGTGTGGATTGTCCTCACTTGTTTTTCATGCAGAAATTCCCCACACTTTTTGCCTGTGTGAACCCGGCCTTAGTAACCTCACATTTGTGGTACTGATTTGTTGTTGGATTTGTTGGTATGGATTGAGCGATGTTTTCAAACAATACCTTTTTATACATAGATCTTTGAAGACAACATATTTGGTGTTGTACCACTAGTGCCCTGATGGTTAGTTTTACATAAATTACAATTGCCATTCAGCGCTGACTGACAGCTCTAGTAGTCTCCAGATTGGACTCAGTCAGGAGCTCTCAAAGCTAATAGGACACTTATCATTGGCACTTATCATAAAGGATCTGCCTCCTGGGCTCCTGCAGTAATGGTACATGGGATGCTACACAATGTTTTTTTGGTCATACAACCTGCATGAGCAGAACATAGAAATGTCTTAACTCCATGTGGAACATCTGCATACCCTGCCTTTGCAATTGCATAGTGGGATGGGACACTCCAAGGCTGAGGAGCTTGTGGCAAGGGTACCATATGCCAAGGGTACACCATCTGCCTGCATATCATACCATCTTCTGTAAAACCATGCTCACCCCCACGCCAAATGTACATTATGGGGACATTTATTATTGTATTTCTGCTTTTTTGGCAGAAAAAAGGCGCATCTTTGGGCACAGTGTGTAGTTCGCCTTTTTTGGGCACCTTTTGGATATATGCCCTTGAAAAATGACTGTTAAATCTAGTGGTGCGCTATTTCTGATGCAGGCCACATGAAAAGACGCATCTGCTATAAAATGGCCGCAAATTCATACCACATCAAGGCAACCTTTTCATTCTGGCTAAAAAGGCGCAATATTTATTAAGGCCATGCGCCTTTATAGTAAATTTGGCGCAAGTTAGCCAAAAAGCCCCAAAAATTCTGCCAGGGAAAATGGCATCCTACAGCCAACATTGATAAATGTCCCCCTATTTTTCTATCTTATTCACTAACCCATTGCCTTCCAGGGATCTCCATGCATACTACTGATAGTAGCCATCATTTACTGCCTATGAAGAGAGTGCAGCTCCTGTGCTCGCTTATAGACATGTAGTGCTTCAGAGCATACAATTACGCCCTGGTGCATTAAGGCTCAGACAGCAAGGGTGTACAGGTACACCCTTTGTCATCTAGGGGTATATTTATTAATAGTATGGCGGTATTATCCAGTTACTATACCTTTTTGATGTAACCCTTCCCACAGAAAGGAAGGGAGGAAGTGTTGGAGGAATTCCCAGATAGAGTGTACACATGAACAAAACATCTGTTACAAGATGTAAACTAAACAGGAAGTTAGGCTTTTGAAGACAATAGAGCAAACAGTTTGCATCAGAAATAGAAGCAAAGCATAAAAAAAACCACAGAAAGGTTGTAAAATAACTTTAGTCACCAATACATGTTTATTTTTTCAATACTGTAGGTTTCATCCTCAGATAACCCCTTTAAGCCAGTAAATAAAGTGGTCAGCATTTCTACATACTTCTACATAGGGCCTTTTGTGTATGTACTAGACCCTGGTGGTTGGTTAAAAGGCAGAAATAGGTAGGTTGAACAACAGTTTCAGGTGTATGCCTTTTGGCAGCAAAGTGAGGAATTCATGTTTTGTACATTGATGATATTGTGTTATATGTTTTTTTTTTTTTTTTATAACCGAACCACACAAATTACAAAAAGAACACTTTCTATTCTCTAAATAGTATTGGCATTGCAAAGGTTAAATCAACAAGACTCCTTTTTTCACCTAGGCCATGGTACAGGTATGCTGACCTTGGATATTGCCCTTCTATCTGGTTGCACACACACACACACACACACACACACACACTGCAATTAAATGTCTGTGTAGTACACGGAGATCAATAGCAATAAGCAGAGCTGGGCCCATCTATCCCCTCATCATACCCCTCTACATCTCCCCCCACCAGCCGCTTCTTCCAACCCCCAAGCAAATGTGCAAAAGAAGCAGCTCAGGATGTCATCAATCACTACTGGCGGTGACAGCATGCCTGGGCTCACCAATGCTGGGATGTTTTAATAAGGCATCCATTAAAGCCCTCAAATAAATTGCAATTTGAAAACAGAAGAGGATCCAGGCCAAGTTTTTCTCATCCATCTTCCTGCGTGTCGTGTAATGTAATTGCGTTGTTAATTTAGCCAGGAACTTTCTCAGTATGCTGTTCCAGTGTCACTGCATTATTTCCCAGGAGACGGTGTATGTCACTAACAGTGTATATATCGGCATGAATGTACATTGGCAAGCGATAGCCAATGTGTGTCAATTTACATGTAGATGTCAATAAGTAGTGTAAATAAACCCAAGTTTAAGTGATACTAAACATAACTGCATGAATTTGTTATGTTATGGTAAAATATAAAAGTCACATGTTTGAATGCTTAATCCAATTGCCAAAGTATTACGAGCCATACAAGAATATATGCACCAATACTAAGAAACTGCTCCTCCAAATACATACTCCAAACAAACGCAGCATTGTAATGTCATCAAAGAGGATCCCAAAAAAGTTTTGAAATGAAATTGCTTACACTTCAGGATACAGTATGTGTTGCACCCACGACAAACTGTAAGGCTGGGTTCACATATATTCATATATATAGCGTCAGGCATAGTTTTCCTCCAGCGTGCACTGGAGGGAAACCGATGCTAGAACTGGTCCCATTCGTTTGAATGGGACAGTTCACAATCATCCAGCATCTCAATTTTGATGCCGGATGGTTGGACACACCGGATGGCACTGGACAGGGGACACACATTGTCATCAGTCATGGCATCAGTTGCGTTGACATCTAGGCTGTGTTCACCTATGCCGGACATATGTGAACCCAGCCTAAGCAATCTTAATAGGGGCAATTTCCGGTAGAGTCACATGTTTTTGCTGCTGCCTTTTAAAGCATCAGATCCCACAAAAAACAAACAAACTGTTAAATGTTACTCAGTACCTCATCCTTATCATAAATAATTTGTATGTCTCTATCATCCATATTTCTCTAGAAAATAGCATATTACAGCTGCTTAATGTCTTTTTCATCTTGTCAAAGGTAGGGGCGTGTCCTCCCCTTCCCTCACTTTGCTGACTCACTGCTCTGAGGAGCCTGGAAGCCCTGCTTTGTAACCCTATCCCCTCTGGATTTATGCTGTATACACACAAACACACACATGATTATTGGGGATTGTCTGTAAACTACCACCAAAGACAATATGGTGAGTGAATAACTTAGATCTTCCTATGTCATTCATCTGTGTCATCCTTAGGCAGTGCTGTAATGCTGGGACTTGTAGTTTTGAAATAGTTGGAGGTACAGTGTTTGGATTACTCTTTTTTGCAGCAGTGTTGCCTTCAGCTGTGTCCCTCCAAATTTTGCAAAACTACAACTCCCAGCATGCCCAAACATCCTTTGACTGTCCATGCTTGGAGTTGTAGTTTTGCAACAGCTGATGGCACGTTTGCTGCAGGCTGTGTTCCTCCTGCAGCCTTGTCAATCATCCATCTTGCGTTCATGACCCTTGGACATGCTCATGCTGCTGTGGGATTTATCAGTGTCCCAGGAATGAGGACACCTAGTGGTGGGATTTTCAAAGGCAGTTGTCTTTAATAAAATGTGAAAAAAAAAAAAAATGAAATAAAAAAGTATATTAGAAAAACTTTAGTTTTGCCAAGATGTACAATATATAAAATGTTTTTATATCTGACAGTGCCCATATAACCTACCCATTGAAGTCAATGGGTAGCAAAATCAGCTGCAGAAAATATGCAGTAAAATACGGCACATGTGACCCTATCCTTATTACACTTTAACCCCAGTAAATATATGTCCTGGTGCAGAGGTACTTCGCCCACCAGGACGTACATTTACATCCTGTGTATGACCACAAGCATCGGAGCAGTGCTCGCGTCATACGCAGCATGTCCCAAGTGCTAGCAGAAGCTGGGGACACGCCAGTAATGGCGGACATCAGCGATCACGTTGATGTCCGCCGTTAACCCTCAGATGCTGTGATCAATACAGATCAAGGCATCTGCAGCAAAGCGCATGTTTAAATAGATGATCGGATTGCCCGTGGCGCTGACACCTGCCTCTGGCCGTCTCCTGGGGTCTTCTGCTCTGGTCTGAGATTGAGCAGAGCAGAAGATCACCATTAACACTGATCAGTGCTATGCCCTATGCATAGCACTGAACAGTATTAGCAATCAAGTAATTGCTATAGATAGTCCCCTATGGGGACATAAAAAGTGTTAAAAAAAAGTTTAAAAAAATTGTGAAAAATCCCCTCCCCCAATAAAAATGGTAATTGTCCCTTTTTCCCATTTTACCCCCAAAAAGTGTAAAACATAAATAAATGAATAAACATATTTAGTATCGCCATGTGCATAAATGTCCAAACAATCAAAATATATTGTTAATGATCTTGTACAGTGAATAGTGTAAACGTAAAAAATAAAAGAAAGTCCAAAATTGTTGCTTTTTTGTCACATTTTATTCCCCCCCAAAAATTATAAAAAGTTATTTAAAAGTTTTATATTCACAAATGTGGTATCAATTAGAAGTACAGGTCATGGCGCAAAAAATGAGCCCTCATACCGCCCCATATATGGAAAAATGGAATAGTGGTGGTCAAAATAGGGCGATTTTAAACATACTGATTTTGTACAAAAAGTTATTTTTTAAGTGGTACAATAGAAAAGTATCTAGCCATAGGTATCATTTCAATTTTATTGACCCAGAGAATAAAGAAAACATGTCATTTTTACCGTAAAATGTACAGTGTGAAAACTAAACCCTCCAAAATTTGAGGTGTGATTACAAAGTACAATTGATCACGCAAAAAAACAAGCCCTTATATGGGTCTGTAGATGGAAATATAAAAGAGTTATGGATTTTAGTAGGCGAGGAGGAAAAAATTTAAATGCAAAAATAGAATTAACCTGGTCCTTAAGGTCAAAATGGGTTTGGTTCTTAAAGGCGTTATCCAGGAAAAAACTTTTATATATATATATATATATATACATATATATATATATATATATATATATATATATATATATATATATCAACAGGCTCCAGAAAGTTAAACAGATTTGTAAATTGCTTCTATTAAAAAATCTTAATCCTTTCAGTACTTATGAGCTTCTGAAGTTAAGGTTGTCCTTTTCTGTCCAAGTGCTCTCTGATGACACGTGTCTCGGGAACCGCCCAGTTTAGAAGAGGTTTGCTATGGGGATTTGCTTCTAAACTGGGCGGTTCCCGAGACACGTGTCATCAGAGAGCACTTAGACAGAAAAGGACAACCTAAACTTCAGAAGCTCATAAGTACTGAAAGGATTAAGATTTTTTAATAGAAGTAATTTACAAATCTGTTTAACTTTCTGGAGCCAGTTGATATATATATAAAAAAAAGTTTTTTCCTGGATAACCCCTTCAAAGGGTTAATTACCTATTTGCTGTGCCAAACATCTCTCTTACAAGGCATAACCATACCCATAACCAAGATTCATGGTGGTCACAAGCCAAGAATGTCAGACCATTTGCTGTGCCCTCTAAGTGTGCATCTCTAAGGCCACTGCTGCACACAAAACGTTAACATTTCTCCACTTTTTTGCAGTTAGGGAGAAATTAAGAACGATGAAGCCAAGGAGAGTACACCTTACTCATTACTTCCCTATTCATGCGCAGTGAAGTGAGGTGTACTCTCCTTGGCTTCATTACCATAATGCTTATGCAACTGACACAGCAGATTAGGAGTCCGGGACTCCACAGGGGCTTTATACAGTTTTGGGGCACAAAACCCCAGTTACAGACATGCTGGTAATTTAGTGCCTCAAACAAAGTAATAAATTCCCTCTAATCTTCCTGGTCGTCTGGTTAATGATAATAACACTGGCATTCAATTATGTTTAAAATGTAATATAAACATATATATTTATGTATATATATATTGTATTCATTTATATGGCACTAATATATTCTGCAACACTGAAAGATGTTGTCTCTCACATTGTCCCCTGCCACCCAATGGAGTTCACAATCTGAATTTCAAATGAACATAAAGTTCCCTACATGGACTACAAAGATTTCTGTTTGGGGTGCTAGGGTGTAGCTTGCCACATAAAATTACTGTTTATGGAAAAACTCTGTTTATGAGTTTTCTCTACAGAATGCAAATACAAAGTAGTGTCAGCTTATTATTAGGCTTAGTGGCCAGAAAGAACAATAGCTTGGGACAATATACTGTATGGCACTACATAGTAAACAATTAGCTGTGTACTACTGCTATATGTGTATAATAATATTATCTTTAGATTTCCAGTTTTGTGCTTCATTTGCTTTATAATGTTCTACTAGTTATAGAGCATCATGTATACACAATATTATACTTCTAAAAAATATGTTGTTTTTTTCTATGTAGAGATTCTCAAAAGAAATCAAATATACAATAATACTAACTTTTCCCTCATGACTCCTATTATTATAAACAATGTTGCTCCTCAGCATCTGCAATGTAATGTAGTATCAGAATGAAAGGATCAGACCAGGGAAATCAAAGAAGCATGCAGTCATATGTGATGACTGTGCCACGGAGCAAGCCCTCCTGAAGAAAGGCTTGATCTGGGATGTAAGATGCTTGGATTGATTCTTGCTTTTATATGCAGTATTGTTTACTCCCAGAAGTGCTCAATTCTATAGTTTTATGCTTTAGAAAAAAAATAAATCTATGAATTTTAAATATATCCAGGAAATCGAGGAACTGGATATGGTAGATACCACTAAAAGGTAATTGTGGATGAGCAGAATGACTCAAAGTAATTTTTTTTTATATTTTACACACTGAGGCATATACTGTATTATCCATTCCGAGTAAAACTGATACATTGGGGTTTATTTACTAACGTGATCCCGACTCTTTTTTGTCGGGTTTTGCGCCCAAATTGTGTCGCACGTCCCTTGCGACACAATTTGTGACCAAAAACACCAAAACCCTCCATTTTACATGAAAAACCCGAAAAGGGGGCATGGTCATGGCATACAGTGGGCGTGGTCCCGACAAAAGGGCCGTGGTCCCGACAGTTTTGAAAAATCCCAACATATTTACTAAGGTTTCCACAGAAAAAGTGTTGTATCAGAACAGTTGTAATAAAAGCAAAATGTAGGGAAAAGTGCAAAATGTAGGGAAACATTAGTAAATACCTTGGGAAAATACCAGTGGGAAATCAAAACCCACAAAGAAACCTACACTCCACTATTGGTAAATAAACCCCATTGTGTTATGCCTCATAAAGGGCCTAAGGTTTTGGGTATGACCAATGGCAGATTAAAGGGGTTATCCAGCATAAGGTGATTTTAGTACGTACCTGGCAGACAGTAATGGACATGCTTAGAAAGGATCTGTGCTTGTCTTGGGGCTAAATGGCTATGTTGTGAGATTACCATAACACTGTGGCTATCTTTTTGTGAACTTGTATTTCCTCTTTTCAGTTTTCTTGTTTGCCTACAAATCCCATGATTCCATTTACCTCCTTCCCACACATCAGCCACCCCACCCTTTGAAACATAAATGAGCTACAGACCTGTGGTTTTCAATCAGGGTGCATCCAGCTGCATTACTTGCAGATTGCTCTCTCCACCCATTGAAGCAGACAGGCTCCCTGTCATCAGCTGACTAGTGAGTCAGGTCTCGACCACATTGCAAGCTGGGAAAAATCCGAGACAGCAGTCATTTTGTATGCTGTTAAAACAAATATTGGGGTGAAAATCACATAAGAATTGTGAGAAAACAGTCACACACAGGTATAGACACTATATTAGGAACTACACTAACTTTACAGCCCCTGTAGCATAGTCAAATAAAAAAAATCCTGGAATACCCCTTTAACTGTACTATAGGCCTTTGGGCTGTTCATAAAGCACCACCATATCTATAATTAGCAGCAATTTTATTTTGGTTAAACATCAAATTGGTTGTCCAAGAGTTAAAAAAAAAAAGTAGTAAATGTCCTAAAGTAAAAACAGTATTTTCCATGTCAATCCCCCACCAATCCAGTCATATGCTGTCCCTACTGCTGTTATTGCTAAGGCATTTGGCTATTGACAGCAGTGATTGGTTGCAGCATTCATGTACTGGTAGGGCTTCTTATTGCTGGAAACCATTAGGCAAAGATCAGTCACCACAGCACCTGTTCCGGAATGGTTAGAGGTACAATAAGTGAGTACACCGGGGTTTTTATTTTATTTATTTTTTAGACATTTGCTACTTTTTTATTGTTCTTTGTTGATACAAAAGCAAGAGGCAAATCCATAACATCCATACTAAAAGTATGTCCTCACAAGGGCACATACACTGAAAGTTTTCTGCTGCAGATTCACATGAAGGAATACTGACCATATAACAGTACCAGAAAAGTAGACTGTAACTCTCTAAATAACATTAATACAGTTGAAAAAATAGCATTATACAGGTAACAAATATCACCATGCATGCCGGCATTACCATAATACTGTAAATTAAAAAAGAAAGTCTAACAAGACCAATGTTAACAATAATTCCACTATAAAGGGATCAAAATATATCACCACGCCACATACAACCATAATGCTGTTACACCATGGCCACATTACCGTACTGTTATTTAGTTAAAAAAAAATTCAAATATAAAATGCCCATATAGTGCTAGACTACAGCTGTGTACAGGCTCTGCAGACCATATAAGTGAATACAGTGCAGCTATATTCAGTGATTACAGGTGACATCTTCTTGGAATCGCTCACTTTCCTTTTTTCTCTGTCTGGCCCAAACCGCCATGAACACTTCTTCCCAGCCATGATTTGTCACTGTGGAATGTGCCACCCAATCATCTTAGGCTCCTTACTTTTATAGCACCCACCTTTTCCTACCAGTATACAAATTCATGTTCATAGTGCCCCAATGATAAGAATAATCTCAATGGTGTTCCACAAATTAATAATGCTCTATTAGTTCAACAGTAATGGGACCACCTATGTACCCCCACACTGTTGTTAGTCCCATTTGTGCCTCCATACAGTATTTAGCTCCCACTGGTGTATGCACACAGTATTTAGCTACCATCGGTGCCTCCACATAGTATATAGCCCCCCTGAGTTTCCATGTACAATAGTTAATCCCCTCTAATACTGCCCACTTTGCACCAACCTAAAACTCACCTCTCCCTGTTCCCATGATAAGTGGCTTGACCTGGTTTCAGCATTGCAACACCCTCTGCTATTTTTGATCCCTTGTAGTTGCAGGTCTAAAGCAGCCTTCTTCTTGCAAGAGAGCCTATAGCTCTCTGCTTTATTATAGAAAAAGTGCACTTGCGGCCATCCAAACTGCCTAAATAATCTGCCAGTATGTACAACATGTGGTCTTTCTTTGTGAATCCCTGATCATGGCCCTCTCAGCCCTTGCACTGCTTTACTTAGTAAAGTATTTTTGGCCTAGGAGCTCCATTAACTCTCTACTGAATTCGGATGTACAATGCATGTTTTCAGAGGGAGGTATTCCCCACATTATGACATATACCGGTATATTTATGTCCTAGCAGGATCTCCAGAGGAAGGGCAGCTGTGACAGGAAGCTTCCCTGCTGCACTTATGGACAGAATCAGAGAAATCTTAGCTACCTTTATCCCTTACACTGCGATCATTGGCTTTTATAAATGACTACTTGAAGTTTAACAAAGGTCTCCAGTGCTATCCTTTAACAGTGTCTGTTAGGGCATACTTTACAGCATTACATTATGGACTAAGTACTTAGTACTTTATTAAAGCGCTTTCTTGTTCTTTCCTTCGGCTGGTGTGTTACATTTTACTGTGTTTGTAAAAATATTCACCCTTCCCTCGCACAGTTTTGTTGCAGGCTTTCTTTATCCGTACAATGAATTACTATAATGATCAACATCAATGGCAGCATTGCATCCCATTTTACAACACAAGTTTTACATCTGGCAGGGACAGAGTGCAGCCCTGATCTCGCCCACTCCCTGCCTACTTGAGTACCTGCCCTAGACAGCAGGTCCACAGCCACGGTGCCCGTGCCTTCCTGAATAAGTGAGGGACAGTCTCAGGTCAAAACAATAAACTACAAAAACTGACAAAGGTCGGGAAACAGCTGGACCAAAACTAACCAAAATTAACCTAAACACATACACTCAATGCAAAGTCAATAAGCTCAGTCAAAGCTGGGAGGGAACAAAGTAAAATAACAGAGAGCCAAAGAGTGGGTCAAATGCCAAGCAAAAAAGTCAAAGAATCAGAATAGACAGTATACAGTTACAAGAACTTTCACAAGCAAAGCATGACTGAGAAAGACTTTCTTATATATCCCTGTGCTGCTAGCAGGAGGATTCTAATTGGCTCAGCAAGCTGAACCACACACAGAGGTGTAGACCCAACAACCAAAAGAGGGCTAGAAAGTATTAACCTTACGAGTTCTGGCAGAACCAGTCATCCTAACAAGGTCATAGAATTGATGGTTTCTGATAGCCTCAATTCCTGTCTAAGAAAGGTGTTGCAGCACTTTTTCATAACTGCAGTTAAAGGGGTTATCCAGGATTAGAAAAACAGCTGTAACCTTCCAAAAACCGCACCACACCTGTGTGGTTTTTCAGCTCAGCTCCACTGAAGTGAATAGAGTAATGCTGTAATACCACACATAACCTGAGGACAGGTGTGGTGCTGTTTTTGGTAGAAACCAACTCTGTTTTTCTATTCCTGGATTATCCACTTAAGGTCCTAAGTACATGGCAGAGCAGTTTGCACAGGAGTCTTACCTTTCTAGTATAGAATTTATCAGGCAAATACCTCTGTGTGCCACTGTATAAAATTGCTATTTAGACACTCCATTCGTTTTAAAAAAAAAGAGCTGTAATATGACAATGCGTAAGAGACCTAAGGGTAATGTAACTTAGCATGATCAATGTTTTTAATACATTTCTGTTGAATTCAGTCCAGTCTTGTTACAATGCATAGGACAAGTGCTACAGACTACTGTAAAATCTTTAAAGGGTTTATCCAGGAATAGAAAAACACAGGTAATTTCTTTCCAAAACCGCTCCCTGTCTGTCTCCAGGTTGGGTGTGGTTCTGCAGCTCAGTTGCATTTAAGTGAATGGAGCCAAGTTGTAATACCGCACCCAACCCAACATATGGGTAGCAGTTTTGGAAAGACATTTCCTGTGTCTACTCCTGGATAACCCCTTTAATTATGGACAAAGTACTAGCCCTTTATTAAAGGGGTTCCCCTTCTTGGAGAGATGTGTTACATTACACAGAGCATTATAAATTATACACCCTCTGGCATTTCATTCCCCCCCTCCTGGGCCAAACACAATCCTATACTAGGTTGTGTCAGGACACTGTTTGTAGCAGTGCATACTAGGGTGGCTTATATTTCCACTTTTATTTCTGATTGAATCCTAAATCCTGGCAAAAGTTGCCCACCCGTAAGGATAACTCACATGGAAAATTTGGACAATATCTTCTGTCTCCACCATGAGCTTCTTGTTCAACATTGGAAATGTGCCTTGAATTGTGCATAAAGTAGTTCGTATGCAGCCCCTCACCACTTGATGATGTAGTATATCAAGTGACTCAGAGACCACCATGTGGAGGTAGATGCCTTTCAGGCTCCTTCTAAGCCCTTCCCAACCAATTAAACCATATTTAGAGCTTGTGTGACCTCATCCTAAAAGAAAAGGATGGTAACAAATAAGAGAGTAGAAACTGGCATTGACGTGCTTCTTGACCACATACAGACATCTCTGTCACAAGTTCATAATTTGATAGTATGATAATTTAGGGGTCTGATAATTTAGGAGTCTGGTTTGGGGTGTCAAGTCAAGTCTGGGATCTAGTAATATAGTAAAGTTTTGTGTGGTATAATTATCCAGAGGACTGGTCTAGTGTATAATAATTTAGAGGTCAAGTCTGTGGTCTGAAAATTTAGGGGTTTCAGGTATAATACTTCAGAGGTCCAATCTGGGGTATGATCATTTATTGGTCTGGGCTTGTTTCTGATTTTATAGGGTATCTTGTGCACTAGGATATCCTTACTTTGAATGATGACCATTCTAGTACAATCTATACCTTGAGGGTATCTGTGTGTTGTAGTGATAATTTAGAGGTCTGGCACATGGTCTGGTCTGCGGCCTGATCATTTAGAGATCTAGTCTCTGGGGTCTGATAATTTAAGGGTCTGGTCAGGGGTCTGAAATTTTAGGAGTATGGTCTGGGGTGTGTCTTTGTCTTAATTTTCACATACGAGGGGGGGGGGGGGTATGGGGCCTAGCCCTCTTTAGTTATAATCCTCCTCTAGTATGAAATAGATAACCAATAGATGTATGTCCTTTAGTGCAAGCTTATTTTTCCTAGACTATCTGCCCATTAGTGTAAAAAACAGTATACAGATTTCTAAATAACTAGGCAGGCTTGTGATTCAGGTGACAAAAACACCCACAGGAGGTGATCATGTTGTTGCCATCTAGCTTTCGTGGAACCAACTAGATGTAAAAATGGCTCAATAGAATATTTACCAGAGTGACTAAAGAGAAAAGACTGAAATATAACAGAAGGCTTTGTATTGCTCTTTATATGTATAAAAAGAACATTAAACATAAAGATTCCAGCTTAGATGTACATTTCAATTAAAGGAAGAGATCTTCAAACATTTTTCTTTTATTATAACAGTCTCTTTTCAGATAAGCTTCAGCATAAAAGTGTAACATACATGTTCCTTTGGGAACATAGTTTATAGTTTTAACCAGCTACTTGGCAACACAAGGTTCAAGAGAAAGCTATACCAGCTGCCAAGCCCGCCAGCAAGAGATATCTGTTGCGGTAGAGTAAAACTGCGCTGAAGGGCCAAGGATGAGCGTTCCGCATGATGGGAGAGTCATTAGGCAATGAGCCATATTACAGAGCACCGTTATCAGGAGTAAAACAGACTCACTGGGTGTTATGAAGCACAGCCAAGTGTGAGTCTTGCCCCCAGGGCTCTATTACACTGAGATAACCATACACCCAGCAGTGGCCTTATTGCCATCATAAAACATCTTTATTACAGGAAAGATACCAACAACCCTTACAATGCCAAAGGGGTATCAACAGGTGCCATCTAATGAGGGGGATTTAACCCTTTAACCCCTTATAGACATAACAATTTTCCATAAATAAATGGAATGAACTCTCTCTCTGTTGTAAGTGAATGTAATTCTCAAATAAATCTCATTTAAAGGAGATGTCCAATGTTATGTAAATAAAACCTCTTCACAGTATAATGAACAGTTATGGGACTTTCTGTTATGTTTTCTCTTGTACTTTTTCATGGTTTTTTGCTTGTTGTCAAGGAATGGAAACATTCTAGTTTACATTTGGGTCTGGGAAAAATAGTCAATTTTCTGTGGCAGAGTAGTTCAACCCCGCCTCCTTGACACTTGGCTGAGATAAGCATAAGGATATCCTTCATATAAGATAGGGCCAGGAACTTTTGATAGGATTCAGATTATTGGGCAGACTAGATGGGCCAAATGGTTCGTATCTGCTGACACATTCTATGTTTCTATGTTTCTAAGTAAGGCAATCATTGTCAGCTTCAGGAATGGCACAGTTTACTTTTATACTGTAACACTATCCAAAGGGCTCTCACCAGCAAATACAGTTAACAAATTTCCTTTAACCCTTTAACAACCAAAGATGTAAATTTAGTAAATTTGGTGTGGCGGTATGTATATTTACGTCCTGTACATGACCGCGAGCATCGGAGCGATGCTCGTATCATGCACAGCTGGTCCCGGCTGCTGATTGCAGCTAGGGACCCGCCAGTAATGGCCGACATCCACGATCACGCGGATGTCTGCCATTAACCCCTTAGATGCCGTGATCAATACAGATCACGGCATCTGTGGCAGTGCGGTCAGAAACATGGATGATCGGATCTCCTGCATCGCTGCCGCGGCGATCCGATCATCCAGTACGGGGCACGAAAGTCCCCTTACCGGCCTCGCCACCTTCCACCGGACTTCTGTTCTGGTCTGAGATCGAGCAGACCAGCGTAGAAGATCACCGATAACACTGATCAGTGCTATGCCCTATGCTTAGCACTGAACAGTATTAGCAATCAAAGGATTGCTGTAAATAGTCCCCTATGGGGACTATTAAAGTGTAAAAAAAGTTAAATAAAAAAAATAAGTTAAAAAAATTAGAAAAATCCCCTCCCCCAATAAAAATGTAAAATGTCCTTTTTTTTCCCCATTTTACCCCCGTAAAAATGAATACATATATTTGTTATCGCCGCGTGTGTAAATCTCCGCACTATTAAAATATAATGTTATTGATCCCGTACAACGAACGGCGTGAACGCAAAAAAAGCGCAAAATAGCTGCTTTTTTGTAACATTTTATTTAAAAAAATGATTAAAAAAAATTAAGAAAAGATTTATATGTACAAATATGGTATCAATAAAAAGTACAGATCATGGTGCAAAAAATGAGCCCTCATACCGCCGCTTATACGGAAAAATGAAAAAGTTATAGGTCGTCAAAATAGAAGGATATTAAACATACTAATTTGGTTAAAAAGTTTGTGATTTTTTTTAAGCACAACAATAACAGAAAAGTATATAATCATGGTTAACATTTTAATCGTATTGACCCACAAAATAAAGAACACATAATTTTTACCGTAAATTGTACAGCGTGAAAACAAAACCTTCCAAAATTTGCAAAATTGCATTTTTCTTTTTAATTTCCCCACACAAATAGTATTTTTTGGGTTGTGCCATACATTTAATTGTAAAATGAGTGATGTCATTATGCAGGACAACTGGTCGCACAAAAAACAAGCCCTCATAATGGTCTATGGATGAAAATATAAAAGATTTACGATTTTTTGAAGAAAAGAAGGAAAAAACAAAAATAAAATTGGCCTGATCTTTAAGGTCAAAATGGGCTTGGTCCTTAAGGGGTTAAGGGCCTTCACAATCTGAATTTTATGGCCAAAATTCAGCTTGGAAAATACAGTGCAGCAGTCTTCCATTATTCTCAATGGGATTTTGCTGTACCATGCACTCTACAGAATTTCTGCGGTAAACATTCGACCGCGGAAATCCCTGGCTCTAGACACGTTCAATATTTTGGCTCGGAAATGCATTTCCTTCTATTAAGACAGCACACTTCTGAGCAGTCCAAGTCAGCTTGTTTTTCCAGCTTCCGCTCCAGACAGAATCTCCGCCTGTAGTGTGAATAAGCCCTAACAGTATACATTCACACAAAGCAGATACACAGCAAATTTTATGCAGCATGAAGTTTGCAAAGAGTCGGCATGAAAAAATGTATGTAAAAATACGCATTTTTGGTTTTGCTGCAGATTATGGTACAGAAACAGAATTTTCTGCTGTGGAAATTGTACAGCATATCACCCTGTGTGAATGTACCTTTAAGGCCACATATATGTACATATATACGTCTCATTTGTGGAACAGGGGTATATTGAGAACAATTTATACATTTCGTTTTTATATGAACTGTATAACTTAATTTGGTGTGCATAAATATAAAATACATATAATATATAGTCTACACTATGTGGCTAAATATACCTAAATATACCCCAGCGCTGCCAACAGCTGTAGGTTTTGAGTATTACTTCATGTTTTCAATTTTTTTGTCCTTTGTAAACAATGATTTCGTAGGGTTTAACCTGTTCAGGATGCAGGGGGGCCGTTACCTGGAAAGAAGATGCCGTGGGGACCGCCGATCATCGGAGACATCAGCGGAGATCAGCGGCGCAGGTAGGGAGGCGACAGTGGGGGGAAAAAGAAAGGTGGCAGTAAAACGATATTTACTGCTGCCCTTCTAGTGGTTGCCAAACGGCAACTCCCAGCATGCCCAGACAGCCAAAGGCTGTCTGGGCATGCTGGGAGTTGTAGTTTTGCAACATCTGGAGGGTCACAGTTTGGAGACCACTATTACAGTGGTGCCCAAACGGTAGCCCTCCAGATGTTGCCAAACTACAACTCTCAGCATGCCCAGACTGCCCAGGCATGCTGGGAGTTGTAGTTCTGTTACATTTGTCCCTTCAGATTTTGCAATTTTCATGAAAATTTTGAAAATTGCTGCTATACTTTGAAGCCCTCTAATTTTTTCAAAAAGTAAAAATATGTCCATTTTATGATGCCAACATAAAGTAGACATATTGTATTTGTGAATCAGTATAAAAGTTATTTGGAATATCAATTTTCCTTACAAGCAGAGAGCTTCAAAGTTAGAAAAATGCAAAATTTTCATGAAATTTGGGGATTTTTCACCAAGAAAGGATGCAAGTAACGGCGAAAATTTACCACTAAAATAAAGTAGAATATGTCACGAAAAAACAATCTCAGAATCAGAATAATCGGTAAAAGCATCTTAGAGTTATTAATGCTTAAAGTGACTGTTGTCAGATTTGCAAAAAAGGGCTCAGTCCTTAACGTGAAAATTTGCTGCGTCCTTAATGGGTTAAAGTGAAACATTTTTCTCAAGGCTTTTCCCAAGGCTGAAAAGGTTGGAATTTACTGGTCTATGGGCACATGGGTTTAGGTCGGGAAAATTTTCTGGCATATATGCCAAATGTATTGCCCAAAGGCAGTTGGAACCTAGCCTAGGCTACACAGATGGATAAGTAAGTGGTATTACATGCTATCTGCATATGCCCTTTGTGTCCTCTATTAGCACTTTAGGTGGTCAAGCTGAAAATAATGTGTTAATTTGCACATGTTGTATGGGTTTCTTAAGGTTATGGGTGTTTTATTTTTATTTATTTTTTTAACAAAAAAAGAAACTGCAGTCTTCAAAACTATTGCTATCGTATAAGGCTTTATACCGGCTGTACCCAAAAATAGGATCATATATGAATCATATATGGTATGTGGCCATGACTAAGCCTTTTCTTGAAATTATGCTCAGTAAAAATCACATTATGACAGATTCACAGTTTACAAGAAAAGATTAGTTAGGAGTTCAAGGAAAGTGGCCTAAAAGATCTTGTAAGACGAACAGCGCAACATTTAATCTTTTCAAGGTCAGATTTACCTTTTCCTCTGTTCGGCACTGTACTGTATTTCTCCAATGCTCCAACTCTTCAAGGCCCAAGCCTCTCCAGGAAGATTGTAGAGCCGCATTGCTGCATACAATAAAGGTGATAAAAATAAAGAAACTAATTTTGTGAAACTAAAATGTTTATGAACTACAATAAATGGTAATGTATATTAAATAAAATGAAAATATAAACTATTGCAAAGATAAATGGTAACTGTCATTAAAAATGTTTTTTCCTATTGCACTCCTTCTAATGTTCCTTCAAATTTTTTTAGTTTTCTATGTTTTATTTGTGTTTAAAAAAAGCTGCCACTAGGTGTCTCCCTACTTGTCAAGAGCACATCCCCCCCCCCCCCATCTCTTTGGACTCTTGCTGGCCTGGCAGATGTCAAAAATCTGTATATGCAGTCTGAAGTGCTAAGAGGTGTGTGCAGCCTTAGCCAATCATAGGTCATCTCACAATGAACTGCTCTATGCTGTGTGTTGCAGAGTGAAGGAGGAAGTTCTCCCCTGTATGGCTTCAGATGATGTCACGCCTGCTGGGTAATGCCCCTTCCCAGCCTGTGAATCTGACTGAGACTGAGCAGAAAATACAGAGCAATGTCAAGGTAGAAAACTAAAAAATATAAATTGTTACAAGGTGAACTTGAAATAGAAGGAGAACATGGTTATGGGCAGCATAATGCGGGGTTAAAGGAGCATCCTAAAAACTATAGGTGCGTGCATAATTTATTTAAATTAAGGAGTAAGAATTTAACTACAGATTAAGGTATTATTACTAACTTATAAAACACTGGCAAAGCAATGAGGGGGCAATGGTATGCAGGGAAAGATGGAAAGGAGGACAGTGCTAGGAGATCAGGTGAAGAATTAAAACCAAGGAGAAGGGGGAGGGAGCGGTTGGAGGAAGTATGGAGAAATTTCTGTCTCCAGCAGGAAAAAAGAAGCAACAGGAGGATAAGGTAGAGCGAGAAGAGGAGGAAGATTATGTGAGCCCCAGGAGGGAATCCTCAGAAATATTGAATAAGATATGGGAAGGAGTACAAAGGTCTAATGAATCCCTAACCGAGGTGCAGGAGAACCTAGGAGAAGTAAAGGTGGATATATCCTTGATTAGAGATGATATGAAAAAATGAGAGTGGGAGAAGTAGAACAGAAGATAGGCAAAGTTGAGGGGGTGGTAAGGAAATCAGAAGAGGAGATTATAGTGCTTAAAAAAAACTGCCAACAGATGATAGATAAGGTGAGGGATTTAGAGGACAGGAGTAGACGGGCAAACATTAGAGTGGTTGGAATCCCAGAAAAAATGGAAGGGGAGGACTGTGGGAAATTTATGGAGAAATGGTTAAGAGAGAGCTTTGGAGGAGAAGGGAGATTGGAGACAATGGTGATAGAGAGAGCACATAGAGTTCCTTTTCATCCCCCCCCCCCCCCACCGGGGGCCAGGCCCCGGGCTATGCTGATAAAATTTTTGTCTTCTGCAGATAGGGACTATATAATAAGAATGGCGAGAAGAAATGTAGAGACAGTGATTGAAGGTAGTAAGGTGGGAATATTTCCAGATTTTTCAAAAGAAACACAGATAGCAAGGATGAATTTCTTACAAGTGAAAAAAAAGATTAAGGGTGGCAGAAATAAAATATTCTTTGATATTTCCAGCCAAACTGAGAATAGAATATAAAAATCAGACTCTTTTTTTTCACGACTCCAGTAGAAGCATCAGAATGGCTGGACAGTGAAGCGATTTTAAATGGTGTGGTTAGGCGGAAGTTATGCTTAGTTGAGAGGAACGCAACCCGGAAGGGAAGAACATACCAAGAGGGGGGGGAGGGGAAATGGCACTGGTGGAGGGTTATATATATTTTTTGTTTTTGTTTTTGTTTTTTTTTCATTTTTTTTGTTTATAGATGGTGAATATATTAGTTTGGAACGTTAGGGAAGAATAAAGAGAGCTGCAGTGTTCAAAGTAATAGTTAAACATCTACCTGGGGTGGTCTGCCTTCTGGAAACTCATTTAAACAAGGAAAAGAGGTATGTGGAATCGTAAGTGGATATCTATGTCATATCACTCAATCTATTCGAATTATACAAGAGGAGTAAGCGTAATGATACATAAGGGTGTACAACTGGAAATATTGGAGAATAGAATTGATAGAGAAGGAAGGTATATATTTTTGTTGGTAGAATGGGAAGGGAAAAGATGATCTGGGCCTTTGTGTATATTCCACCCCCCCCCCTTTAATTTTGAAGTTTTGCTGAAATTTTGTAAATTTACGAATGATATGGGGAATGTCCCCGTGTTAATCATGGGAGATTACAATGCAGTTATTCAGGAGGAGGTAGATAGATGGAGAAAGAATGAAAATAAGGGAAGAATACACAATTTGGGATTGGGGAAATTTTTGGATGAAATGGGGTGGAGAGAAATATGGAGGGTCCAGAATCCAGACAAAAAGATTTATTCATGTTTTAATTCATGTAAACATTGTCTAGAATAGATATGGTGATTGGATCACAAGATAGGATAAAGGAGGTGAAAGAAGTTAGGTATGAGCCTAGAAGCATCTCAGACCATTCACCAATGCTGATAAAGATGTATGGTAATAGAAGAAAGCAGCAAAGAAGGCTTTGTGTTAGCCCATACTGGTTGGAGATATGGGGGGAGGAACCAGATATGGTGGGAAAGATCTCAGAATTTTTTCGGATAAATGAAGGAACGGCCTCGGTTAACATGGTCTGGGATGCGGCGAAGGCCTATATAAGGGGACTGATGATAGAAAGAATGGCAAGAGTAAGAAAGAAAGGAAAGGAAGAAGAGAAGGATATGAAAAGGCGGATAGAACTAGCGGAAATCCAATATAGGAATACAAGATCAATAGAGGACAAATATAAGTGGATAAAGGAGGTGAAGGAATATCAAAATAGGATTGAGACCCAGGCTATTAAAACAATGAATAGTGTATATAGACAGAGATATTTTGAAGGAGGTAGACCAGGAAAGTTTATGGCTAAAATGGTCGAGGACAATGCATCAAAAACAGAAATAAAGGCAATAAGATATAAGCAAGGGAGAATAAAGAATGAACAAAAGGAAATTATAGAGGTTTTTCTAGAGTATTATAACAAATTATATAAAACACAAGGAGAAATAGATAGTTCAGAAGTGGGGGGATATATATCGGAGTGAGGTCTCCCAAAAATAACGAATACAATGAGGGAAGGATTAGGAGTAGAAATTAGTGAAGAAGAGATAAAACCAGTAATAAAACAAGCCCCAAAAGCCAAAGCAGTAGGCCCAGATGGGCTTCCATATGAGCTTTATAAAATATTTGGAAAGGTATTAATTCCGAAATTAGTGGTGCTATTTAATGAAATTTTTAGAAGTGGGCAATTGCCTGAGTCCATGAATTTATCGGGGTATACCACGCACCGGCCTATAACACGCACCCTCATTTTACCACGGATATTTGGGTAAAAAAAGTTTTTTACCCAAATATCCATGAAAAAATGAGGGTGCGTGTGTGCGCGTGTATACCCCGATATACCCCCAGGAAAGGCAGGGGGAGAGAGGCCGTCGCTGCCCGCTTCTCTCCCCCTGCCTTTCCTGGGGTCTAGAGCGCTGCTGTCGGCCCTTTTCACCCCCTGGTTATCGGCGCCGCTGCCCGTTCTGTCCCCCTGACTATCGGTGCCGGCGCCGATAGCCAGGGAGAGAGAAGCGGCGCCAACAGCCAGGGGGAGAGAAGGGGCAGCGGCACCCATTGCCGGCGCAGCTGCCCCGTTGCCTCCCCCCATCCCCGGTGGCATAATTACCTGAGTCCGGTCCGCGCTGCTCCGCTGCTCCAGGCCTCCGTCGTGCGTCCCCGGCGTCATTGCTATGCACGGCGCGGCGCATGACGTCAGAGCGCCGCGCCGTTCAGCGCATAGCAATGACGCCGGGGACGCACGACGGAGGCCTGGAGCAGCGGAGCAGCGCGGACCGGACTCAGGTAATTATGCCACCGGGGATGGGGGGAGGCAACGGGGCAGCGGCGCCGGCAATGGGTGCCGCTGCCCCTTCTCTCCCCCTGGCTGTCGGCGCCGCTTCTCTCTCCCTGGCTATCGGCGCCGGCACCGATAGTCAGGGGGACAGAACGGGCAGCGGCGCCGATAACCAGGGGGTGAAAAGGGCCGACAGCAGCGCTCTAGACCCCAGGAAAGGCAGGGGGAGAGAAGCGGGCAGCGACGGCCTCTCTCCCCCTGCCTTTCCTGGGGGTGTATCGGCGTATAACACGCACACAGACTTTAGGCAAAAAATTTTAGCCTAAAAAGTGCGTGTTATACGCCGATAAATACGGTAATTATTCTGATCTTAAAACCAGGAAAAGACGCAGCGGATCAGGGGACATACAGGCCAATTTCTTTGTTGAATGCATAAACAAAAATTTTGGCCAAAGTGCTGGCTAATAGATTGGCCGGTGTGACCTCAGATCTGATAGGAAAAGATAAGTGTGGATTCAGGCAAGGGTTTAGTACGGCAGATAATATAAGGAGGCTGTTTGCAAATATACAAGAGGTAAAGGAGGGCCACTCCATCCTGTCCCTTGACGCAGTCAAGGCTTTCGACAGAGTGGAGTGGCCCTATTTATGGAAGGTATTAGAAGGCTTTGGATTAGGAGATAAATTTATAAGATGGATAACATTTTTATATAAAAATCCAATGGCGGGGTTGGTGGTAATTGGTGAAGAGACAGAGGGATTTCCTCATACTAGAGGAACGAGGCAGGGTTGTGCTCTCTCAACCTACATTTTCTCCCTGTATATAGAACCACTTGCAATCAAGATCAGGAAAATGAAGGAGATGGAGGGGTTTGGGTGTCGGGGAAGAGAGGACAAGATCTCATTGTTTGCGGATGACATTCGGATTTATGTCTCCAACACAAATGATACAATAGACAAAATAATAACAACAGTGGAAAGTTTTGTTAAACTATCAGGTCTCCAGGTAAATTGGGAAAAAACAGTGCTGCTTCAGTTGGAAGGCAGAATAGAGTACAGTAAGGTTAGGGTTCTAAAAGAACAGGAATCCTTTCGATATTTGGGTATTATGATCTCGAAAGATGTAAAAGATTATATAAAATTAAACAAAGATCCAGTGCTGCAAAAAATAAGGGCTAAATTTAAGATTTGGTGTGGACTCCCACTGAATATGGCGAACAGAATTAGTCTAATAAAAATGATAACCTTACCAAAATTGCAATATGTTCTATTAAATAGTCCAATATGGTTGGGGGAGAGAGTTTAAAAAAAAATAGCATCCTTGTTGAAAGATTTAATCTGGAAGGGGAGAAGACCGAGGATAAAGTTGCAACACCTAGTTAAGTAAGAGAATAGTGGAGGATTGTCAGTCCCGGATTTTAGAACATATTTTTGGGCTGCGCAATTGACTCACTTAATCAGATGGAAAGAAATTGACTATTTGAAAAGAGCAGTCAGGAGCAGGGGGAGGGGGGGAAATGTCAAAGTATATGGGAATGGTTAGAAGGAGGACAATTAAGCACTGGTATAAGTGAAATCTAGAGAAAGGGAGGAAGGCGCCTCATGTGCGGGATCAGTAGATCTTGCAGGTGGGGGTAGGGGACGGTAATTCCCAAGCCGCTTACCAAAGTTGGTTGTGCGCCCACACGCAACAAGGTTAAGAGCAGAAGAGATATGGAAGAAGGTCCACTGCAGCCCTCCTGGGTAAGAGTAAAATCAAAACCGAATGACCAGGGAGTCAGGAGTTTGTCTGGCGCAGAGGGGAACCATCAGGCAGCCAAGTAAAATCAATGGATTTATTAGATGCAACGCGTTTCCCTGCGCATGCGCAGCTTCATCAGGCATGACAAGGGAAGGCTGGTAACAGATATATATACCTCCAGGAATTAACCATTAGAGTACTTTTTGAAAGAGTTGTTACATAGAATTACATATCCACATATAAATGTGACAATGTATGAAAAATATATAAATAGATATAAATAGGCAAACAAAAGTCACAAAAAAAATAATAATAATGAAACAACAATATAAAAGCACAATGCAATCTTATAAACATATATATATATATATAATATAATTATCGCATATATATATATGTTTATAAGATTGCATTGTGGATGAGTAAAGAAAATGCAGATATAAAGGAATACATGAACACTGTAGCAAATATAATTAATTTGGAATTTTGGAATGCGACAAAAAATGGAGGGTTAAAAAAGTTCCATCAAATATGGGATAGTTGGATTGAAAACATGCCAATAGGTGAAAAAATGAAATTAGTTGATGTTGTATGAAAAAAGATGTGAGTAAAAAATTCCCTTTTTTTTTTTCTCTCTTCACCAGTGCCATGGGGGGGGGGGGGGGGGAAGATGAAAAATGTTAATACTTGAAGGCCTGTGGTCAGCCCGATCTGCTACTTGATATGCGGAGTTGTTGTTTTTTTTTTTTTCATTTTTTTTCCCCTTTCCCTAAATATTGGTAGGGCCTCAGTTAATGAAGGGTAGGGTTTTTTTTTTTCCTACTTCTTCCTTCTCTCCTTTGTTGTTAAATTGGGAGAAAGCAGTGTGAAATGAAGAAATAAATAACCTCATAAACCTCAACACCTGAAATGCCTCGCTACCCGGCAGACCATGGTGAGTAAAATACCACCTTGGGAGGTTGGGGGGGGGGGGGGGGTTGTCGAGAAGAGATTGCGACCCAAAAAGTTGCAGCCTAGTTGCGGCAAGTCGGGGGAGAGAAGGGGAAAAATAAAAAGAGGTAAGGTAAGAGGAAAGGAAAAGAGAAAGAAAAGATAACAAAAGAGGAAGGTTGTATGGTGTGGTGTGTGTGTGTTTTTTTTCCCTTTCCCTTTCTTTCTTTCTCTCCCCCTTCTCTCTCTCTTCTCTTTTGCATTCTCTCCCCCCCCTCCCCCCTTGATCGGGTACCCCTTGGGAGGAGATGGTAAGGCGGTGTTGTTAAAATCCGCTTGTTGTTGAATTAATTTAGTTTCCTCTACTGATGTTAATATTTAGAAATAAGGGAGGGAGGGGTTAATGAAAAGGTACATATAGAAGTCACGAATGTGAGAGTGAGGAGGGGGGGGAGGTGATGGGAGGGGCTGCAGGCCTCAAGTAGTAAGGAAAAAGGAAGATGATTAATGGGAAGGGGTAAAAAGATAACTAATGGATATGATTTGATGGATAGTCGAACGAAACTCTCGGCGGAGAGTTGGTTTTATGCAAAATTGTAAAATTAAATGTTAATAAAAGTGTTTAAAAAAAAATTAATTCATCTTTTTTTCTGCATTCCTGATCGGAACCAAGCAACTCTTTATATATACAGCTTGTATGAGCATGTGTAATACACCTATTTGAGAAATGATTAGACTCCTTATAACACAGGGTTGCCCAGTTGTAGAATGTATAGCAATGTACTTGTTCCATATAACTAATAATTTCTTCTTGTGGGCTAAATGGGGGAGATTTATGAAAACCTGTGTAGAGGATGAGTGGGACAGTTTCCCTAAACCCCCAATCAGGTTGCTTCTTTCCTTTTTCAGAGGCCTGAAAGAAGCAATCTGGTTGGTAGATTTGGGCACCTGCACCACTCTTCCTCTACACGGATTTAGATTAATATTTCCAACGTTCCTTAGTCTAACCTATTTTTTGAGTTAGGAATATAACTAGTTTTCACCAAGAAGAGAATTTTTAGGATACGGAGAATGTTCGGGATTGCAAACACATTGCTGGTTTCTCAAAAATTCCATGCCTGTCCATGTGACATTATTTTTGGGGAAAAAGCAGTCCAGTTTTTCTAAATATAGATAAACCCTTAAATGGTTACCTATCTTTTAACAAAAATTTGACCTGCCATAGTAATATGTTGTAAATGGTAGAGGCTCAGGTGCTGAGTCCCTCAAACACAGATAAAATTAATAAGCAGAAGTGAGCTGTGTGTCATACCCTCCTTCTGTTGCTCCAGATGTTCCTACTCCTTCTACTTTTAGTCAGTCATTCAGCCAGCAATCCATCAGCGAAGCCATGTCCAAGAGACAACAGTATGTGCCCACTCATCCAACGGCGCAGAAGCTGAATGTGCTACTGTCCAAGTTGCTGGTGCTGCAGTCCCTCCCTTTTCAAGTGGTGGACTCTGCACCTTTCAGAGAACTGATGGCTTGTGCCGAGCTGAGGTGGAGAGTGTCAAGCCATCATTTTTTGCGAAGAAGGCAGTACCAGCCCTGCACAATTTTGTGGAAGAGAAGGTGGACCAGTCCTTGAGCCTGTTGGTGTGTACCAAAGTGCACGGCAACGCCAATGTCTGGAGCTTTAACTATGGTCAGGGACAATACATGTCCTTTACAGCCCACTGGGTGAATGTAGTTCCTGCACAGCCACAACAGCAACTTGGACAGGTCCCGCCGCTTCCTCCTCCACGCTCTCAGGCCATTGGTCCTTTGACAGTGTGTGACTCCGCCTCCTCATCCTCCACCGTGTCCTCAGCCTCCACTGCACAGACAAGTCTCAATGGCCCTTCAGCATACCATGTGTGCAGGGCACAGCGGTGTCACGCTATTGTTCACATGGTTTGCCTTGGCGAACGGAATGACATAGGGGAGGAACTGCTAAAAGTAATTCTTAAAGAAATCGGAGCATGGCTTACTCCATGAAAACCCAAAATGGGAACCATGGTGACTGACAACGGGAAGAACATCTTAACTGCGCTGCGACAAGGAAGCCAGAGCCATGCACCCTGCATGGCACACGTGTTCAATCTGGTCGTCAAGCAGTTCCTGAAGTGTTCCCCCCAATTGCAAGACATCCTAACAATGGGAAGGTAACTTTGCATGCACTTCAGCCACTCGTACACCGCAAAGCACACCCTCCTTGAGCTGCAGTGTCAGAACAGTATCCCCCAACATAGTCTTATTTGTGACATTGACACACGTTGGAATTCCACCCTCCATATGTTGGACCGACTATACGAACAGAGAAAAGCCATCACTGATTTTTTGATGATCCAAGCGGATAGGGGAACTCCCCTGTGTAACTTCAATGTCAACCAGTGGCAGCTCATACGTGACACCTGCCGTATGCTCAGGCCCTTTCAGTCGCCCAGGATTACTGGATGAACGATGTCATTCCACTGCTTCATTTCCTACAACACATGTTGGAAACTATGGCTGGTCAGGGCAATAGAGATGTGGAGCCTACATCTCACGGCCACATGAGCCCTGTGAGGGCTGAACTGGAGGAGTATGAGGAGAGGGAGGGGCACAGTGGAGCACAGTTTAGGTTTCGTAAAATGGGCGGTTTTTCTAGTCATCCGACAGGAGGAGCAGGAGCAGCCAGAGGAGCTAGAGGGTTATGAGTAAGGCGAGACAGAGGACACAGACACACCATGGCAGTATGCAGTGGAGATGGAGTCAGGGAGTCCCTCCGAGTCACTTGCACAAATGGCACGATGCATGCCCACTTGCTTGTGTAGTGATCGCTGAAATGTCACCATTTGGCAGCGGGATGACTTCTGGCTCTCCACCTTATTGGACCCTCGCTACCACCACAAAATGGGAGCCTTTTTTACACCCACTGAGAGGGAGGACAAACTGGCCTACTACAGAGACATCCTATGTTGTCAGTTGGCCGATGCCTATCGGCGCCATCGTCTCTCCTCTCGCAGGTCGCTGATGAATACCTTTCTTCACCTGCATAGTGAAGCAACTTATCATCGGCAGCAGGTAGACCTGGATCAGGACCTGAACCAGAAGGAGGCATACCTTGACATGCCCATGCCAATACACCTTGAAGATCCGCTGGATTTCTGGGCAGCTAAACTTAATTTGTGACTGCAACTAGCAGAGTTTGCCCTGGAAAAGCTGTGCTGCCCGGCCAGTAGTGTGCCATCAGAGCGGGTGTTTAGTGTGGCGGGGGCAATTGTCACCCATCGGAGAACTCGTCTGTCCATGAAAAATGTGGAGAGACTGACCTTTGTGAAGATGAATCAGGCATGGATCAGCCAGGATTTCCACCCACCAATGCCTAATGCATCATAGTAGATTGACTATGGTGCCACATCAACGCTTCTCAAATAATGCATAGTGACAAACAGATTTAAGGTGCTGCTCCCCAGTTAAAAACATTCCTCCGCATCAGACCTTTTTTCACACACCTTCGTCACCGGGTACTGGTATGGCCATCCAGCCAACTACAGGCTGTGCCATTCGGCCACTATATGGTCTCCTCGTGCTTCACCACCTCCAGGCTGTGCCGTTCAGCCACTATATGGTCTTCTCATGCTTCAGCCACCTCCAGGCTGTGCAATTCATACACTATATGGTCTCCTCATGCTTCAGACAACTCCAGACTGTGCCATTAAGCCACTATATGGTCTCCACATGCTTCAGCCACCTCCAGGCTGTGCTATTCAGACACTACATGGTCTCCTCATGCTTCAGTCAACTCCAGGCTGTGCCATTCAGACACTACATGGTCTCCTCATGCTTCAGTCAACTCCAGGCTGTGCCATTCAGATGCTATATGATCTCCTCATGCTTCAGCCAACTCCAGGCTGTGCCATTAAGACACTATATGGTCTCCTCATGCTTCAGCCACCTCCAAGCTGTGCCATTCAGCCACTATATGGTCTCCTCTTGCTTCAGCCAACTACAGGCTGTGCAATTCAGCCACTATATGGTTTCCTCATGCTTCATCCAACTCCAGACTGTGCCATTCAGCTACTATATGGTCTCATCATGCTTCAGCTACCTTTAGGCTGTGCCATTCAGACACTATATGGTCTTATGGTCTCCTCATGCTGCCACAAACTCCAGGCTGTGCCATTCAGCCACTCTATGTTATACTCATGCTGCCGCCAACTCCAGGCTGTGCCATTCAACCACTATATGGTCTCATCATGCTGCCACAAACTCCTGGCGGTCATTCAGCCACTATATGGTCTCCTCATACTGATGCCACCTCCAGGCTTTGTCATTGTGCCGCCATGTGATATCTGACTCCTTCTTAGATTTGGTCCTTTGTAACCACATGCCAGGGCCTGGGACTTTAAAACTTGGGAGTGTAATCCTAAATTTCAATTTCAAAATCTTAAATTTCAATTTCAAAATTCATCTTTTAATCTTAGGGATTGTGAAGCCCTATTGTCTACTCATGCTGCCGCCAGCTCCAGGCTGTGCCATTCAACCACTACATGGTTTACTGGTGCTGCTGGGCCTGGGAAATTACCTAAAAATATTTTATGGTAGCACTAGCTACCATAAATCTTCAATTTAAGTTTTAAAATTCATCTTTTAATCTTAGGGATTGTGAAGCCCTATTGTCTACTCATGCTGCCGCCAGATCCAGGCTGTGCCATTCAACCACTACATGGTTTACTGGTGCTGCTGGGCCTGGGACATTACCTAAAAATATTTTATGGTAGCACTAGCTACCATAAATCTTCAATTTAAGTTTTAAAATTCATCTTTTAATCTTAGGGTTTGTGAAGCCCTATTGTCTACTCATGCTGCCGCCAGATCCAGGCTGTGTCATTGTGCCATCAAATGGTCTCCTTATGCTGCTGGCACCTTAAATTAAACTTTAACATTTTTTATATATCTAAAATCTTCCATTTAAAATTTCAAAAATATGAAATAATCTTCTCTATTGTGAGACTCAATGGTCTTGTCAGGCTGTTGCCAACTCCAGACTGGGTCATTCTGCCACTATGTGGTATCCTTGTGCTGCGGCCAATTGCAGGCTGTGTCATTCCGCCAGATTATGATCTCTTCATGCTGCTGCCACCTCTATGCTCTGTCATTGTGCCGCCATGTGACTCCTTGTTAGATTGGGTTTTGTGGTCATACAGTATTAGTTCAAAGTAAACACCGGGACATTAAACTTGGGAATCTAATATAAATCTTAAATAAATAAAAAAATCGATGTAATCTTTTCAAGGCTGAGGCCCTATGGTCGTCTACGTCATATTACCTGTGGATTTATCACAAGAATCCAATGAAACAGCTTGGAGCGATGACAATGAACCATAACTGATTAAATGAAACATTCACACTTTCATAGTCAGGGGGGCGCTGAGAGGCAGGGACTGGAACAGGTGGTATCTCATCTGAAGGAGGACCGCCAGCATGATGTCACCAGAATGGGTACTCCAAAAATTTTAATATATTCAAATTAAATAAAAATTACATAAAAAAATCTCTTTATTCTCTTCAATTTTGAAACCATCGACGCTCTGCAGCAGTGATTCTAATAGACATGCCTGTATTCTGCATGTCATACTGAATAACAGTATTATTTCACTAACACAGCACACCCCCTATGCGTGTTAGGACAAGGCAAAGTGCTCTACACCCCTATTGAGGCTCTATGTGGGCTAGAAAGAGCTGTTTTTAATAGAGATTCTCCACAAATAAATTCGGTCCGAAACTAATTTTTTCGGAAAATTTGGCGAATCGACCGAATCAAATTTTTCAAAAGTTCGCTCATCTCTATTCACAACCCTGAGGCCACTATAATGGGTACTGCCTTCAGATCAAAAGGGTAAGCTGGAGACATATTTCTCTCTGCTGCAACCTCTGTTTATGTCAGGAACTATCTAGAGCAGGATCAAACCTCACGCTGTTCTGGGCAGTTCCTAAAATGGACAGAGGTGGCAGCAGGGTGCACTGTGTTGGGTTGTAAAGAACTACATGACTTTCTCCAGGCCATACAGCAGCCAATAAATATTAAAAATGCTTTTTTTTTTTAACAAAGGTAATTTACAAATCTTTCTGGGACCAGCTAATTTGAAAATATTGTTTCTTCAGAAACCCCCTTTAACCAAAACATTTGTATGATTCAAATTCATGAAGTACAGTATATAGTACAAGTACACTTGGAGCTGTGTTCCCACACTTTAAGAACTCTGTACAAATCAGAACCATATCCTCAAAGCCTTACAGAATATGGGGGTGAAAGGAGACATAGAATACGGCGCACTGATAGTGTAGTAAGTTTTAGATGGTAGGTGTGTATAAAACCAGAATTGCCACTCACCTTATAATGTTATGCAAATGGCAGGCAAAACTCTGAGTATCGCTTCAGATAGGTTGTGGCACTGTCCAGGAGCCGCAGATCGTCGGTACCACTGGCAGCTGTCAGGAACGTAGCTGGAGGCAGGTTGCGGGACATCCTGGCAGGGGTGATCCCAAAATTCCGACTTGCGGGATTGGTGCTTCACCGGACTGTTGAAGAACTAGACGCAGACAGTTTACTGTGAAAAACTTTTATTTAAATTAAAAGTTTTTCGCAGTAAACTGCCTGCGTCAACTTCTTCACCCCGGTGAAGCACTGATCCTCAAAGTCGAAATTTTGGGATAACCCCCGCCAGGGTGTTCTGCAACCTGCCTCCCGCTACAAAGCCTTACAGAGACATACAAGCAATGTGAGCTGCCGCTGAGGCTCTACTACATTCTATATGGACAGAGATATATTTATAAGAAATACAGAGCCCTAATAAAGCCAAATTCATAAAATTTTAGACTATGAATACAATTGCACTTCCAGCCCATTCACCGCTCCTCTAGCAGCGATTCCATTCATATTTTTGCTCCCATTCACTTTTATTATGTAAGAAAACAGCAGCCTGTTGTATAATTTCTTATTACTGCCTTATTGGTTACAGGTGTATGATAAAAAATGAAAACCTTTAGCATTTGGTGCTGAATACAGAGGGAAAATGTAAAGTTCCTGATGTAAAATACAATGTCTAAGGACACCTTTGGAAACGCAGAGCACAAATCACCATGTGTCATAAAGAGACTATTTTTATTCCAAGGTTAAAATGAGTTTCTTTTTACTGTGCATATTTTATAGAGAACTAGGCCAGTTTTCCGTTTGATGAGTTGACCCATAGGTAGTAAAATAAAATTTCTCCTTTGCAACAGACACAAGCAAAAAGAAAATCAATGCATGTTTAATGCTCACAAAGAGACAATATTAACATAAGCGTAAAAATGAACACAGATCCGTAATGATTTATCCGGTTGTAACGGAGCGAGATATACAGAGCTGATGCTTGCTTGTTTCCCTGTTTCTGAGGCGAGCAGCTTGTGCGTAGGAAAATTTCCACCTATTATTTATAGTTTTCTCACTGCATTGGAAAAAAAAGAGGTAAAGTAAAATAATTACAAAATATATTGGGTTAATAAATCAGAATAGGAACAGCGTGTCGGAAAAGCCTCATAAAATCTTATAGCTAAATAATGCCTACAATCAGTGTTCTTTGTTTAACATTTTATGTGTATTGATAAATGAAGATGCATTTAAATAATTCAGGCCAAACATTAGCTGTGAGCACGTCATTAATAAATAATGCTGCCCGGACGAGGAGGTGGGGGCAGATTACAGATAATATTAGCTGAGAGCCGCAGCTCCGAGAACTGACACGCAATATAGTAAAGTAATGCCGACTATGCCCCAACACAGACTCCTGTGCAGGCAAACAACCCCAGAGATCATTAATTCACGCTCAGTGCATGAACCTTGTATGCTAACTTCCTCCAGACACCTTTATTAAACACCTCACCCTGTTCCAGACACATAGTAAATAGCAACCCTTGCTATCTCTTATGTCTCGTCCTTAGACAATCATTATGCTTCCCTGGAATTCTTCAGCCTTACAGCTATTGTATTTAAACAAGAGAAAATATTGAGCTAGATAGGAAACGTGCTCTCTTATGTTTCCTTGGGTGTCAGCCTTGTTTGCAGACAATTATACTTAAATTCTGAAATACTATGTAAACGGACATTTCCAGATCAGAGTCATCAACATAGGCATGTACAGCGTACAGAACATTTGATTTGCTTGTGTTTCCATGCCACACCCCATGACCATGACTGAGACCCATACTTTGACTCTATACAGGAACTTTATTATCGGCATTGTGTATCGTCATGCAGAAAGGTACACATTTTGGCACACACCTGCTTTGTGCAAATATATGCAACCTTTTTTAATTTTGCACAACCAGCTAATTTTGGTAGGGTATAGAAAGAGGGGCAGGGCATCTTATGACCCAACAGATTTTCTGTACTCTGTGTTATATAGCTGTCTCTAGCCTGCAGTAGCTCGGATTGGAGATCCAGATTTTTAACCTCTCGGATACAACAGTCAATAGGGACTGGGGCATCTGAGGGGTTAGACAAGCAGGGATTCCCTCTGATCATCCCACTTCACGTGTCATGATCACAGGGTTTAACATGAAATGATAGCCTTCAAGCCTGTCATGTTAGTTGTGGCGACCACAGGGTGTTAGTAAGAGTACCTGTTCACGTTGTGATGCCAGGGCACCATTTTTCTGATCCACAGTCCGAAGGTGGGAAGCAGCTTCTCCTGGGGCAGACACGATGAGCGAATAAACACACCGACATCGGGTTACTGATAAATGTCTTTACTGAGCTTGTGCAGATGTTAACACACAGAGAGTATGCTAGGTGTGAGAGTGCAGCATACCCCTTGCGAGCCCTGTTGCCTTGCTGAGACTTGTGGTGCTTTCACCGGATGGAATTGTAGACTGTAACTTGAATTTCTGGTTGTTAGGGTCCTTCCAAGGCACTGTAGACTATTCTGCAGGGGCATGTATTCCTCCTGCGAGTGAACCTTGTAGGATGACCAGTAGAAAGATTAAAGCTGGAGTTGGCCTCTACTCAGAGCACACAAAACACAGCACACCTGAGCTTAGCTGTTGCTCAGGAGCCCTTGCTGGAACTTGACAAACTAAAGACTAGCAGTGGACTGACTAACTCCTCCCCTGTACCTCACTATACAGGGGGGACTTTTGGAGTCTCATTGGCTCACATGGTCTCATGGGGTTCACTGCTCACATTTTGAAGGGACAGTACACTTATTACAACCTATATACAGATAAACAGCAACATAAATTTATAAAAACATATTAATCTTAAAAAAAAATATATATATATATATTTTTTTTTTTCACTTGTACAGAATTTGCTGCATATTTTGCTGCACTTTTTCTGCAGCTGATTATCCTACCTATTGAAGTAAATGGGTAGGAAAATCAGCAGCAGAAAATAACCAGCGAAATACGCTGCAAATGCTGTGACGCTAACCTTAATATGTATGTAATTTATGAAAATGAGTTCATGCAACTCCCTACTATCACTAAATATATCCTCTTACCATCATTTGTTTTTCATGTTGGTTCTGGTCTGACCCTCTGATTCTGATCTGTGTATTCCATTGTCCATACATGTGCTTAGGCGGCACTTAGACCCAGCGTTTTTCATCTCCGTTAAAGAAATGAGCAACGGAAATGAAAAAAGAAGGCAACAGATCCCATTATGTCAACGGGCCTATTTTTTATTCTCTGCTGTACTTTTATTTTCTGTTGTGTTGAATTTGCTTAATTTTTGAACAGAGAAAAGATGGGCATGCAGGATTTTTATCCCATCATAAATAATGGGTGTAACAAGGGATGTAGTAATTTAACATTGAAGTCTACGGTGATGCAAATAACTCTGTTATACTTCATTATTTAATCAATTATTGCTACTAACATGCTCAGAAGATGAAAAAAATGGAAATAGTTCAAATATAATGACATTAATGGATGTGCATATACATTTAAGGCTATGTTCACTTCAGCGTTGCTCAAATCCGTTATGATATGTCCGTTATTGACACATATCGGAGGTCACTCATAATGGATATTAAACTAATGTTAACAGAAGTAAAATGGTGAAATATTTTGTAAAACTTGTATATTAAATAATGGATCAATAACATCCGTTATCTGTTAAAACATTCGTATATGTCTGTTATGAATATGTATGTTATTTCATAAGTTATTTTTTTCTTCTGAGCATGTTAGTTGCAACAACGGATAAAATAACAGAGAGAAAAACAGAATGTAACTGAGTTACTTGCATCACCATAGACATAGACAAGAAAAAAAACATCTTGTCCACAACAGACTCAGAACTGTGGACAACAGTAAAAGAAAACCCTCAGGTAAGAAAAACACACACATGCTGCCAAAATATATAACACATGTATATTGCAAAAAAAACTAAACTTACAAAGAAGATGCCATATAGTCAAAAAAATTAACCACCGGAGTACCCCTTTAATTTGAAAATTATCATCTACTTAAACTTTGGTGAGGACCAACTGCACACCTCTTTGATAGTGGTATTTGTGAATGCCAGTGACCCCTTTTAGCAGGATAATGCACCACACTGTTAAGGAATGGTTTTAGTAACATTACAAAAATATCAAGGTGTTAAGCTTGGCCTCCAGATCCCCCAGATCTCAGCCTCATAGAAAACAAAGCAGATCCCTCCCCACCTCACATTGTCAGAACTTTGCTTTCTGTTTGTCGATTCAGATTACCCTGTTTGGAACAATTCTTTACCCATGGTAATGAAAGGGTAAAATTGTTTATTATAATCAAGAAAGAAACAAATAATTATCTTCAGACCCTGGAGTAACTTTTGTGCCTCCACCAGAGAGTGAGAATCTAGGCCACAGATGTGATGGAATGGAGACGAAGAGCAGAGTGGGAGAAGACGCCCCTTGAGGGAACGCGCAGTGTTTGAAGTGTCCTCACCTGACAGACAGGGAACATATGTGGAAGCTGACAGGTGATATCTGGGGAGGTTAAGGGGATGAAGAGAGACAGCAGACAGATGGTGGGGCAGGTAAGTCACAGTCTCTACTGAGCAACAGGACAGAATAATGCAACATGCTCATTGATGAACATCACTAACGAAAGCTGATACACCACGAATCGCAGAACAGCAATAAGTGGAAGGGCCATCAGATCCATGAGAACAGCTAAAAGAACAAATGCTGTGCCCCAACATAAACATATATGGAATAATGACTTACGGGTAGGATGTGTACTTATACGGTTGAATGCATAAATAATATTTAAATTATAATGTAAAAAAAAACTTTTTATGCTGCAGTGGGTGAGTGGATAGCAGGGTGGATAGTGTTTACTGAAGAAATGCACAAACCTACTGCAGCATAGCCACGTTCCCCTGGAGACCATGTGACTTTTGACATACAGTGCCCCCCCGACATACGATGGCCCCGACATACGATCATTTCAACATACGATGGCCTCTCAGAGGTTATCACATGTTGAAGGCAGCATCAACATACGATGCTTTTGGATGTCGGGGCCATCGCATAAACGGCTACCCGGCAGCGCAGACTGCTTCAGCTGCCACCGGATAGCCGTTTACGGTGCCCCGTGTGCTCCGCTGACGACCACTTACCTGTCCTCGGGGCTCCGATGCGTCCTCTTTGGGATCCCCTGCATGGTCGGCGCTCTCCATCATCTTCATCACATCGCTGCGCACGCTGTCCCGTCATCCAATAGGAGCGGCGTGCGTAGCGACGTGATGGAGCGGACGTGAGAACGAGGATGCCAGGGAAGCAGAGGCCTTGCCGGAGCGTCGGGGACACCTCGGGGACGCGGCGACAGCGATGGAGGGCAACATCCAGGGCAGTGGTGATGAGCGGTGACGGTCCGGAGCGGCGGGGACAGGTGAGTACAACTTCCTCTAACAGTGGTCTTCAACCTGCGGACCTCCAGATGTTGCAAAACTACAACTCCCAGCATGACCGGACAGCCGTTGGCTGAAGCTAATAGGTAATAGAAGCTAATAGAAGCATATTACACAAAAATATAACTTGGCATCATGGGCTCAGAAGCTGAAAAAAGAAGAAACAGGTATACCCCTTTAAACAAAACAACTGAGAATACCCGCTATTATATCATTATTTTATAACATAGATGCTTTTGGTATACAATTCTTTAAGGATATGTATCATGAAAAGAAAAACTTATTATTTTGCCCACTGTATACTACAAGATATAGCAGTGTGGTGTTTTGGTTACTTCATTTCCAGTTTGTGTTTGTGCCCGTTACTTGTATAAATTCTATTTGTACGACATTTAACAGCTTAACGACCATGGACGTGTATACACGTCCAGGGCGGATGCACGTTCCCGCACCAGGACGAGTATACTCGTCCATGGTTCTTGTGGGTGCTGCCCAGTGCACCCATGGGATCGCAGCAGGGACTCGGCTGTATCACACAGCCGGGACCCTGCTGCACTGCCGGGACTGAAGTAGACTTCAGTCTCTGCAGTTTTAACCATTACAGCCTCGGTCGGAAGTGACCGCGGCTGTAAGTGTTATGGCAGAGGGAGGGGGCTCCCTCTGTCTTCCCTGCAGCACCTCGCATCGCAATCGCGGGGTGTTGTATCTAATAAGCGACTGGCCGGGGCCTGCCGCACTGCCGGAAGGGAAGTTCACTTCACTCCCGGCAGTTTAACCCTTACAGCTGCGGTCGGAAGTGACCGCGAGCTGTAAGGAGTTTGACAGAGGGAGGGGTCTCCCTCTGTCTCTCCTGCAGCACACCGCAATGATCGCGGGGTGCTGCTTCATACCTGGGCAGCTGGGGGTCCTACAAAGACCCGCAGGTCTGCCCTGGCTATTGCCTGTCAGGACGTGAAAACTGGCAGGCAGCATATAACTTCAATGCTTTGTAATACTAAGTATTCCAAAGCATTAAAAAAAAAAAAAAAAAAAATTTTTATTAAGTAATAAAAAGTGTTAAAAAATTGATAAAAAAATTAAAAAAATAAAAATAAAAAATGTAAAAAAAAGTGTAAAAATATAAAAAAAAGTGTAAAAAAAGGAAAAAATATAAAAAAAAAATAAAATAAAAAACATTTTTATTAAATAAATATAATAAAAAAATGCGTAATGTGTGGGATCACACAGCGGACATCCGCAGCATGTAATATGCTGCGGTTGTCCGCTGTATGATCCTAAATATTATGCATTTTTGTGTAGGATCAGAACAATGAGCTCCCTGCTGCGGCTAGGTAGCTTTGTGCGTCCACTCATTGCGGCGGATTTCCCGCCAGCAGTCACAAGCGGACATACTGAGCTACCCAGCTGCAGCAGTGATCTCACATCCGCGGTGTGAAATACTCTGCGGATGCGCTCTGTCTGACCCTTTTTGTCTATAGGAATACTATAGGGGGTGTAGTTTCCAAAATGGGGTCACTTGTGGGGGTTCTGTATGGTTCTGGCAGCTAAAACCCTCTGCAGGCATGAAGTGCGGCCTATAATCCTAAAATTATGCCCTGAAAGCCAAATGGCGCTCCTCTCCTTCTAGGTCCCACCACCCAGCCAAGGAACCAAATATGTCCTAAGCGGAGGTATTTACGAACACGGGCCGAGCAGCTTAATAAAATATATGGTGCATTTTTTTCAATATCAGAAGCGATGTACAAAAAATATGTCCCACAAATGATGCATTTGTGGAAAAAGGCAAATTTCAAATTTTTAACACTGACTTTGTAATAATTCCTGCCAAAAAACTATGGCATTAAAATTCTCACTGTACCCCCTAGTGAATACCTTGAGGGGTCTTGTTTTTAAAATAGGGTCATTTAGGGGGGGGGGGGGGTTGTTCCTATGTTCTACCACCTTTAAATTTCTGCAAACCTTGCATAGCACATAAAAAAAGATGTTCTTTTCAAATTTTGAAAATACTGAAAATTTCAAGTGCAATTGTTAGGCTTCTATTTCATTTACAATGTTAATTAAAAAAAAAACACTTTAAAAAAAAAGTAGACATCTGAAAGTATAAGTTTCATAAACTATTTGGTCAGAAAGTATAAATATATGCAACCTATAAGTGTTAAAATAGCAAAAAAACTTTTTTTTTTTTTTTTTACATTTCATGATTTTTTGCATTGTAAAAAAAAAAAAACCTACAAATGATATCGGCTTACTTTTACTATGTACATGAAGGACGACTTGTGACAAAAAAAACAATGTCAGAATTATCGTGTTTGGCAAATGTTACCAGAGTTATACTCTAATAAAGACAGATATCCCCGATTTGAAAAAGCAGGCCTGGTCTTTTAGGGGCGTACAGACCTAATTGTTTTGGTCCTTAAGTGGTTAATGTGCCTAAAGAAGGGGTTGTATTGACCCAGAAATGCAGCACAGCAGTTTCTTAATCACAATTGTAGATTTACCACCAAATCCTGCAGTCCATGTGTGTCCTGGTCAAAGCCCTTGTGTTCCTGGTAGATTGGCGTAGATTAGGGTTGTAAGGAATTGAAGCTGAAAATAATATTTGAAGCAGAAACAATTAAAAACTAACCCAAGTTGGCTAATCTAACACCAGACACCACTAAACCTCAATTGGGGGTATTTATGAAAAGTGAAGTAGGTGAACGTCTTTTTACTCCATTAATTCATGTAGTGGAAACTGTGTACCTGCACTTAATTTATCACATGGTCCAGGGCATTTGATAAATCTGGTGCTGATCACATTTCTCAAATCAGTGCTCCACTTTGTATGGTGTTTTTGTGCGACTTTTTAATCCATGCAGCACTTACGCGACTTTTTAATAACGCTGTCCACAGTTAGTTTGTAAGTGTTTTTTTTTTAAATCTGGTGGTGATTAGCGTCCATTTTGGTGGATTGCGCCAAAGTAAGCAACTTTTTTAAAAAGTCACATTTTAATAAATCCCTGACCTCTGCAACAAATTTACCAAAAACACATCTACCACATCAACAAACCAAAACACAGGTAAATGAAAAGTCGCAAAAAACACACTGCGCCAAAATATTAAATTTAGCCAAGAAAACCAGGGTAACATGCTTCATAAATACCCCCACAGTCTCTACGAATAGCACACTGATAACCCTAATTTGCAAAGTAACCCTAGCAGAGAAACAGCCAGGCACTAGGACCCAGAGCCAAATGGAAGACTAAACAGAAACTGATTTAAATGGGTACTCCGGTGCTTAGACATCTTATCCCTTATCCAAAGGATAGGGGATAAGATGCCTGACCGCGGGAGTCCCGCCGCTGGGGACCCCCCGTGATCTTGCACGCGGCACCCCATTTGTAACCAGTCCCCAGAGCGTGTTCGCTCCGGGTCTGATTACCGGCAATCACAGGGCAGACGGCATGTGACGTCTCGCCTGCGCCCCCGTGTGACGTCACGCTCCGCCCCTCAATGCAAGCCTACGAGAGGGGGCGTGATAGCTGTCACGCCCCCTCCCATAGGCTTGCATTGAGGGGCGGAGCGTGACATCACACGAGGGCGCAGGCGTGACGTCACACGCTGTCGCCCTGTGATCACCCGTAATCAAACACGCTCTGGGGACTGATTACAAACGGGGTGCCGCGTGCAAGATCACGGGGGTCCCCATCGGCGTGACTCCTGCGGTCAGGCATCTTATCCCCTATCCTTTGGATAAGGGATAAGATGTCTAAGCACCGGAGTACCCCTTTAAGGAACTAAGGAACTGAAGCAAAAGCATCAAAATTTTAAAAGAAACCAGACTAGAAAAAGATACTAGAAAGCACACAAGAAATACTAGAAACAAATGCATAGAACATATACCATAATCAGTGCTGTGCTGTAAAAGCCATAATTCTTTAAAGGGAATCTGTCAGCTATATTTGCTGCTTAGAGCTGCAAACACCTTTACAAAACTTTTGGGGTATAAAAGCAAACTGCATTTTCTGGAGCTGTTGGTGACTGCCAAAATCACCATTTTATTTCTCAGCCAAGTGTCAGGGAGGCAGATCATATCTGCTCAAGTGCCAGAGCGTGACACGCCTCCTCATTCATGCTCACTTCCCAACTTCTTCTTGACTGACAAACAGGGCACTTTACATCAATAAAGCAGGGGGTAGGCACTTGGCTTAAAAAATAAAAAAGTGATTTTATAAGTTTGGCAACCACCATAATTTCCAGGAAAGATACAGTTTTCTGTTACATCCTAACAGCTATTCAATTGGTGTCTGCAGCTCTGAGCAGCAAATTCAGCTGACAAAGGGTAGGGTCACACGTAGATCATCCACAGTGTATTTGGTGGTGCCCATCCCTAGAGTGAGCCTCCTGCTGTGTCCTGTGTCTCATAGCAGCAATTTGCTCCACCTGCCCTTTGAGGTAGCCGATAGCGGCCACGGTGTCTGTGAGTACACTGCGCGTACACTGCGCATGCGCACGCGAATTGAACATCCCTGTGTGTTTACTTGTAGTGGTGGTTTGCTGCTACAAGCAGATAACGCAGGACGCCGCAGGAGGCTCACTCTAGGAACGGTCAGTAGTGCATCCTTAGCATCAAATACGGTGCGGATGTGCTACATGTGACCTACCCTAAAGTGAACTCCAGAAATTCCACTTGACACATCACTCTAAATTAGCCCTGAGTTATGCAGTGTAAGTGCCCCAGACAGAGAAAGGAGATGGCAGAATGGTTTTGCTTTTCAAAAAAATGGTAAATTGTTTGTTCTTTGCCGTATCTCTTTATCCTTTCCACATTATTTATTAGAGAGTGGGTTAGAATAGGAAAAATAATCTTGTCAAGATCTCCACTAGGGATGACGAATCAAATCTGATGAATCTGAATTTGTTACGAATTTCAGGAAAAATTTGCTTTGCAACGAATCCGAATATCGCCGCAATTCGAACGCACAAATCGCTTCATTAAACTCCATTTAGTGTGGTCCAGGTTCCAGTACATCTAAAATGGCGGATGCATATGTGAGGACATGAAGCAAGGAACTCTGGGAAGGCGGGAAGGCGGGTAGGCAGAATGACCCTGAATCACATGCAGCATCCAGCCTATCAGCAGCCGACCACCCCTGTAATGTCACAGCCCTACATAATCGGCAGCCATCTAGGGGCCAGTCACTTCAGTGTTTTATTTCAAAGCGAGCGTTTCACTGCAGGGAGAGAGAGCATTGTGTGCGGTGCGAAGAAAAACAGCTTTACAGCAGCGATTCACCACAAGTCCAAATTGCTGCATAAAAGCACTGACAGAGAGAAAGAGAGAGAGAGAAAGCACACCTTTGGGTGTAATACACAGTGACTCCACTGCTGCAGTGGGTTGTACAGCAACTCTAAAGCTTAAAGGGGTCAGTCAGGCAGAGCAGTAAAAGCCATTGTCACCTGCTATTAGTGGTAACAGTACTGTACTGGGCTCTACTACACTGCGATTCTGTCCTGCTGCAGTTGGTTGTACAACAACTGTAAAGCTAGTTAGGGTGAGCACGAAAAGACATAGTCACATGACTACAGTGCCTAATACAGGTTGCGTAGTGGAGCTTATTGTCCTCTCATAAGTGTAACCTGTGCGTACATAGGTGGTGTACGTTTTTTTTTTCCTGAAAAACTAATTTTGGGCTTGTTACTGTGAAAGGCCAGCCAAATCTACACCCTTGTTTCTGTAGCCTTATACAGTTTTAAGCGGAGCGTATTGTCTAGCTCTCCTAAATGTAAACAGTACGTACACCTACGTAGTGTATGTTTTATTTTTACTGAAAAACTAATTTGGGCCTAGTTACTGTGAAAGGCCAACCAAAGCTACACCCTTGTTTCTGTAGCCTTATACAGTTTTAAGCTGAGCATATTGTCCAGCTCTCAGGCTGTCTCATACTGCCACCATATGTTTTCCTCATAGTGATGCCAGCTCCAGGCTGTCTCATACTGCCACCATATGTTCTCCTCATGCTGATGCAACCTCCAGGCTGTCTCATTCTGCCACCATATGTTCTCCTCATGCTGATGCCAGCTCCAGGCTGTCTCATTCTGCCACCATATGTTCTCCTCATGCTGATACCAGCTCCAGGCTGTCTCATTCTGCCACCATATGTTCTCCTCATGCTGCCACCAACTCCAGGCTGTGTCATTCGGCCACTATGTGGTCTCCTCTTGCTATGCTGCCGCCAACTCCAGGCTGTGTCATTTAGCCACTACATGGTCTCCTCATGCTTCTGCCACCTCCAGGCTGCGTCACTCAGCCACTATATGGTCTCCTCATGCTGCCGCCACCTCCAGGCTGTGTCATTCAGCCACTGTATGGTCTCCTCATGCTTCTGCCACCTCCAGGCTGTGTCATTCAGCCACTATATAGTCTCCTCTTGCTGCTGCCAACTCCAGGATGTGTTGTTCTGCCAGATTACGGTCTCATGCTGCCACCACCTCCACGATGTGTAATTCTGCCACCATATGGTCTCTTCATACTGATTCCATCTCCGGGCTCTGTCATTGTGTCGCTCTGCAGCATTGATTCGATGCCTCTAATCTGCATGTCATTCTGAATAACAGTATTATTTCACTAAAACAACACACTCCCTATGCGTGTTTCAGCAAGACAAATTGTTCTACACCCCTATTGAGGCTCTCTGTAGCCCAGAAATAGCCTTTCTTAATAGGGATTTGCAGCGAATAAATTCGAACCGAACCAAATTTTTTCTGAAAATTCTGTGAATCGGCCAAATCGAATTTTTCAAAAAATGTGCTCATCTCTAATCACCACAGAAGTTACTGTTGAAAACATGTAAACCACGATAAAGCATTGACAACTTAGTGGTGTCAGTATTAATAACAACCGACCCTAGTGGAAAATCAGATGCAGTGAATTGATCTAATGACAATAGGGAAGACAATTAAGGAAGTGGGAGATTGTGCTTTCTCCCCCCCCCCCCCCCCCCCAGGAAAAGTATAATGACTGTATGTATAATTAATTACAGATTGAACATGTTGCGCTTATGTAATTTTTCCCCTCTTACTACTGTTTGTAGTCATGTAAATCTGTACTGGGTCTTAGATAGTAGACAGGTACATCAGAGCGGGATTTACAGTGCAGATTATATTTACATGTAACAAATATCAGCATCAGTACAAGACATTCCAAATAACATACAGAATAATAAAGTCTAACACACATTATAAAGTACAGTAGATTAAAAGGTCCAAAGAAGTGAATTAAAACTGCCAGCACTCCTTGCGATCATAAGTTCCAGTTCTCCCATATGGAGTAACTAATGATATACTAATGTCTGCAGTACATTTTATAAAGGGACCTAGGCTGACATAAAACCACAACAATATGTCTCCCCTACAGGTTTCGTGGTACCAACCACATCTTCAGGGGTTATGAGACATATGACCTTGTGGTTTTCTGGCCCTAGAGGGCTGGTCCAAACACGCTGGCGACCTGGGACAGCAGAGGAAGCAGGAGGTGAGTAACTGCCTGGCGTTCGAATGCGGGCGCGTCCTGCGATGAAAACCACAGCATCGCTGGCAGAGGAGAACGGAGCAGGAGAGAGCTTGCTGTCAGCGTGTTGGGCCGGAGCACTAGTTGTAATATTCAGACTTATTTTCCAGCAAATGCAACAGATCTATGATTGGATTGATGTTGTGGGAGATTGAAGGTCAAATCAACTTGAACTCGTTGTAAAGTTCCTTAAACCAGCTGAAAACATTTTTGTAGTGTGGCAGTATGCATTATACTGTTGAAAGAGACTACTGTCGATAGCGGTGTTCTTGATGTTTCCAAACAGAATATTGTGCAGAGCACCATATAGTTTCTATGAACTTGTCTTTTTCCCATATTGCATCCCAGGGAAAGCTCTCCCCCAGATATAAGATGAACACACACCCAGCTGTCCTCATGATGTAAGACAAAATGTGATTCATCAGACCAAGCCTCCTATTGCACTGACCCATGGTCCAGTTCATGTGTCCATTGCAGGTACTATGGGGGAGATTTATCAAAACCTGTGTAGAGGGAGAGTGGTGCAGTTACTGATGGCAACCAATCAGATGGTTTCTTTTATTTTTCACAGGTCTCTTTAAAAATGAAAGAAGCGATCTGATTGGTTGCCATTGGCAACTGAACCACTGTTCCTTTACACAGGTTTTGTTACATCTCCTCCTATGACCGGTTTTCAGGTCTATACTTTCTTACCATAGCCAGCACTAGCTTTTTTTTTTTTTTTTTTTAGCAATCTGTGCTATAGTATCTCTTGTGGGATCAGACCAGACAACAAAGCCTTCACTCCCCTGATGCATCAATAAGCCTTGAGCACCTATGGCTCTGTTACAAGGTTTGTTGGTTGTTATTCCTTGGACCACTTTTGTTAGGTACATACCACTGCACACCAGGAACATCCCAAAAGACCTGACATATTGGACATGCTCTGATGCTTTGACACGTGTCACTCAGAGCCTTATGCTAAAACCCATTTATTCTGCTTTCCTCACAACTACACAACTACTGTAGCTGCCTAATATCTTCTAGTACTTGACATGTTCCATTGTCACAGAATGCTTTGCCGTACACTATTCTAAAATGCAAGATTAAGACTTTAGTTGAAGTTGAAATGCTTGGCATCAATGAATAAAGAGTCGAGTTTATTTTCTACCTCTGGCTTGGCTCCAAGTTTCTCTAGTCAATGCACGGCAGGGCTCTAAGAAAAAGTCTTTTTTTTCTGCTGTTTCTGCTCTATATTATTTGGATAGCAGGACATACCTTCAGGTCAATTCCTGATGTAAACTTCATGAGCCTGCAGCTGCTGATATCACGAATGATATACTCCACATGTATAATTATTGAGTTGTGCCGATACACATGCTCAACTCTAGTAGGTAAGCACGCTCTTCTTTTTTTTCCTCTGTGTATTCCCATAAATTCTGACTTTATTTCCCTTGTGAAAAACCATCCTCAGTATTTTTCTTTCTTGGCCCACTATTAGCATCAAATTAAAAAATAAAAGGAAAGGACCTATAACCCTAATTTTACTTCAGGCGAAGCCACTCTCAGTACACCCAGCGGCGGTGCAGCAGCAGCTCATTGTTTGTAGAACACAGTTATGATTTTTTTTCTTCACATTTTTCTTATTTGCTTGAACAGTCATCTGTTTTTCTGTATCAGGTTACATAAAAATATAATACAAATCTTACTTTACTGAGTGCTCATGCAGACCCTTCACAAAAGTTATATGTTTTCTTGAAGCAACATCTGGATTTCAATATCTGCCGAGTTAAATTTATTGCGCAAATATGAAAGCTCTCATTTTTACAACTTATTTTCTCATGCCATCCTGATGTTATATGAAAGTAAATATCCCAGAAAGCACTATCATGTCCACTTTATATAAACTGCATGTGTATGTTATGCCTAGATTGCTTCAAATCAATTATTACGGATATAATGTAAAGTTCATGCCTTAACTATATATATATATATATATATATATATATATATATATATATATATATATATATATATATAAATGCATGGCCCCTTTTATACCCTGTCACTCCTTTGGTTTGGTGTTTCAAGTCAGATAGACATTGGTGGCCTCTTCTTGACTCATAGTGTTGAGTCAAGATAGATGTTAAACCCCATGGAGGTGAACAGGTTGAACGTTAGAAGTGGCCAGCCTTAAGGATGTTGCCATGGTCATACTGGAGTGGGCACAGTGGTTAAGCACTGGAGTGTGGATCTTCAGTAGCATTATTGGTGCTTTTAAAGAGTACTGGCTCTGCTAGAATAGCAAGCCTCAGTTACATATGCGAAACGTTACCTGGACAATTCTTTTCTATGTTCCTGCCCAACCTGCTTTGCTTTTAAATGGACTAAATGAAGAATCAAGTGTTATCCTCCAAAGGAGTTGTGAGTGCTAGCTTAATGGGGTTATCCACCATAAGGTGATTTTGGTACGTACCTGGAAAACAGTAATGGACATGCTTAGGAAGGATCTGCGCTTGTCTTGGGGGCTAAATAGCTATGTTGTGAGATTATTATAACACTGTGGCTAGCTTTTTGTGAACTGGTATTTCCTCTTTGCCTACAAATCCCAGAATTCCATTTTCCTCCCTCCCACACATCAGCCACCCGACCCATTGAAACATAAATGAGCTGCATCCATTCAAAAGACCTGTGGTTTTCAATCAGGGTGCGTACAGCTGTTGCATTAGTTGCAGATTGATCTTTCTCCCACCAAGCCATCGCTCCACCCATTGAAGCTGACAGGCTCCCTGTCATCAGCTGACTAGTGAGTCAGGTGTCGGCCGCATTGTAACCTGGGAAAAATGTGAGACAACAGTCATTTTGTATGCTGTTAAAAGTAGATATTGGGGTAAAATCACATAAGAATTGTGAGAAAACCGTCACATACAGGTACAGTATGGTATCTGTAGCATAGTCAAATAAAAAAAAATATTTTAGTTGTTTATACTTATTATCAGTGGGTGTTGAAAGGTACTCAGTTTGCAGTCAACTATTGGGGTGGATTTACAGTACTATAAACTTGGCTATACAGTGCACAAATATTATTACAGTCTAAAACCAAAATTATATAATGCCCAGATAAAACTAATTGACAGTGGTCAAATAATATCTCCATACAGTGCTGAAATGCTAGCAAGACAAGGGGCCTAAGTAATATAACTATTTAGTGGTGATATAAAGCCCCTATGTGATGAACATATAATAAAGCAGGCAAAAAATACTGCCTTAAAGAACTAAAACAGAAGAAAAGAGTGCTGAATGTGATCTTTTTTATACCTAGGTTGGAAACCATGGCAAGGAGGAATTCTCTATGTTTAGAGAGGAAGGTTTAACCATCATTGCAGACAGAGATTATTTACTGTAAGAGCAGTGAGACTATAGAACTCTCTGCCTCATGATGTCATGTCTGACTCAATAAACAACTTTAAGGGAGGCCTGGATTTTTTTCTGAAAAAATATAATATTAAAAGTTATGGAAACTAGATTTATGTGGATAGAACGTTGATACAGAGATTTATTCTGCTTGTCATATTGTTGTCGGGAAGGAATATTTTCTCTGTCATGGGGCAATTGGAATCAGCCTCATGATTTTTTTTTTCCTTCATCAAGATCAACACAGTAGGGTTTTAAAGGGGTACTCCAGTGGAAAACCATTTTTTTTTTAAATCAACTGTTTACAGCAGATTTGTAAATGACTTCTATTTAAAAATCCTTGTAACACTCACTTTTCTGAAGACAGGAATTCCGGTGTATGTGGATCCACTGGACCTGTGTGGCAGATGACTCGGACCGTGCCAGGGAGCGGAGTCTAAGGTGCCGCTGGTCTTCACCAGAGCCGGCCGCAAAGCAGGATGGACTTGCAGCTGCAGGCGAAACCCAGGTCGCTACCCCCCGGGAACGGCTCGACCACACAGGCGGCTGAGGAGATGCGAAGCACAGAAGGGATGAGACAACTCGTAGTCAGGATAGCTGTAGGTCAGGGCAGGCGGCACAGTAGCGTAGTCGGGATGTAGCAGAAGTTCAGTAGGCAGGCGGCAGAGAAGCAAGGTCAAGGTCACGAGAGCAGGAGATCTGGTACACAGCAAGGCAATACAAAGGAACGCTTTCTCTTGGGCACAAGGCAACAAAGATCTGGCAGAGAACTGAGGAGGGTGGAGGAATTTATCAACAAGACACAGGTGGTTACACTAATGAGCGTACTGGCCCTTTAAATCTTAAAGCTCCGGCGTGCGCATGTCCCCGTCCCTTAGGGCGTGTGCGGAGCAGAGAGGCGGAAGCAGAGGCAGGGGAAACACCCGGAATAGTGATGGACTGGGGCTCGCATGCGGGTGCGTCCTGCAATGCGAGTCCCAGCCCCGTCGGCAGCAAAAGGTAAGGGGACCATGCGCTCATGGCCAGCGTGTGAGGCCGGAGCGCATAGCGTAACAGTACCCTTTGGTCTCCCCCTCCTTTTACGATAGAGGAATCTCCTGAGAAGGTCACGGTCCAGGATATTCTCAATATCTCCCAAGATCTCTCCTTAGGACCGTAACCTTCTCAGTCGACCAAAAACAAATGTTTACCTCTCACAGTTTTTGCAGAAAGGATCTGTTTAAAGGGGTATTCCAGGCCAAAACTTTTTTTTATATATCAACTGGCTCCGGAAAGTTAAACAGATTTGTAAATTACTTCTATAAAAAAATCTTAATCCTTCCAATAGTTATTAGCTTCTGAAGTTGAGTTGTTTTTTGTCTAACTGCTCTCTGACGACTCACGTCCCGGGAGCTGTGCAGTACCTATGGGGATATTCTCCCATCATGCACAGCTCCCGGGACGTGACATCATCATTGAGCAGTTAGACAGAAAACTTCAGAAGCTAATAACTATTGGAAGGATTAAGATTTTTTAATAGAAGTAATTTACAAATCTAGAAGAGTTGGAGAGGCTCTTGTCTGGCTACCCACCAAATAAACCCGGGCTACCTAATTAAACACTTATACCCAAGGTGTCAGATTGTAGTTTGTCTGTAGAAATATATATATTAGGGCTCAGGGTTTGAGACAACTGGACAGGTTGTGTTTAAAGTAATATTTCAATTTATTGATTGTATATAATGTGACAATTGAATATTAGATAAAATGTAAATAGCAGCAACTGCGTCTCACAGGGCCCTTGTGTAGGCGCAGCACCAACTATTAAGAACTATAGCATATGTATAGTACAGTATATAAAATATAAAAATATACTTGTAAAAAATTATAAAAGATATAAAATAAGAATATAGAGACCACCATAAACGTATATATAGAGAGGGATCTGGGTGGGAGAGTATTAGACCATCCTCTATGGTAAATAATCTCCTCTCATAAAAAAGTCCTGCTCATATAGACCGATTCTGGTATTGTGGTAACCAATGGCAACCATAAGGTTAGTAACCCGTAGCAACCGTTCTGATGAGTCCGGCTATTTAAGCACTTCAACGTTTAAGTAGAAGATAAACTTGATATTTGTAGACAATATTCAACATGAACAGCTAGTGTGCAGTCACTGTTAATATGCATGCATATTTGTATGATACTTTGTATCTCACCGCTCCCGAACACTGATGCGCTGAACTTCACGGGGATGCTGCGATCTCCTCCTGATGCGCTGTGTAATCCTGCAGTGTATTAGCACTGAGTAGCTGTCTTGGTAAGCGGCAGCATCACCGGAGACTCGGCCGTCTCCCACAGTGGTAATGTTGGTAGATGGTGGGTTGCGGGTGGTGTTGTCGCAGCGGTTCTGCGGATGCGCACGTACATGTGCCGGTGGCGTCCTCGTGGCAGCGAGGCGCGGATGTCTCCTTCACCGGGTGTCGGGTCGGGTGATTGACAGTTAATTGTCCGGTATCGGACTGCTATTGACTTAAGCAGGGCAAATATACTGGTGGTCTCAATAGGTATTGAGGGGACGCTGGACGCGTTTCAGGACTGTCTCAGTCCTTTCTTCAGCAGCAAAGAATAAGTGTAATGGGGGGTCACTGTGTCGTATTTTATACATTTAACTCCTCCTCTATCAATTAGTGACATCAGATCCAGAGTAAACAAAGTAAGCAAAACAAAATAGTGGTGTTAGATTTATGAATGAAAGTAGTAGAGCTCAGTACTAAATGAATAGGACTGTCTTGAATTACATATAGTCTGCTGTGTAATGCATTGAAAATAAAATAAAAAGACCTGTATTAAATAATATACGTGAGTGAATTACAAAGTGATGTCTTTTTGTGTGAATGGAATGTTTGAGATATATAAAGTAAATTCATTGTGTGCCAATTGTTGACCATAAGTATAAAATCATAGTATCTGTGTACAATTGCATAAAAGTATGAGTACTATGTGAAAGTCTAAATATTGATGATAATGCAAATATTTAAAATATTGGTGTAGTGTGAAATGGGATATATATTTTGCTTGTGAGTATAATTGTGATGGTGAAACCTAATATGCAAATGTGGTGATTGTGGATTACTAGAGACCAGGTGTCTGAAGAAAAGTATCTATACTCTTAGTGTCCTACAGTCAGTATATCTGTTGCAGTATAGAAGAAGGGACTAGATAGTGTACATAAGGCATATGGATATGGTTGAATACAAAAGTTGTAGACAATGGAGATATAAATACCCGAGTTGTGTGGATAAAGGCAAGGGCCCGATAAAGGGTCCGTCAGGGTGCTGATAGTACAGCCAGACCCCGACGGGCCGTCCAAAGGGACCTCACCCATCTTTATTCCAAAAAGCCGAACAGTTCCAGGTCATTATTCAAGCCCTTGGGGGCTAGTGACCCAAATTCGAATATCTTGCGAGATTCTGCCCTAGACATTTTCCCGATAAAATTCCCTCCCCTCCAATCTTTGTGTATCAGTTGTAGTGCCGTATATCTTAAAAGGTTAGGGTTACCTTGGTGGACAGATTTAAAATGTGCCGATAAGGGGTGTTTATCATTTTGTTTTTTGATGTTGTATCGATGCTCCAGAATGCGTGTTTTAAGTGCACGTGACGTGCGTCCTATGTATTGTTTATGACATGGACATTCAATTAGATAAATAACCCCCTTACTGGCACAGTTTAAAAATTCTTTAATAGTAAAGGTGTAATCATTTACTGTAGATTTTACCGTCACGGTTCTCTTGTCGAATCTCGTGGATTTACAATTCGGACATTGTCCACATCTAAAAAAACCTTTTAAGTCAACCAGAGTAGAGTCTGGTTTGGTACGTTTTTGATTGGGACGTATAGTGGGGGCTATCTTGATGCCGAGATTGGGGGCCTTTGTGTATATAATGGGAGGTTTCTCAGGGATGAGGCTCCCAATTGTTTTATCTTGTTGGAGTAATAGCCAATATTTTTTAATAATGTTTGCTATTTTGCGGTGTTGAGTATTATATGGGATGATTAGTTTAGAGTTGTCTATATTGGTGGTATTTTGAGCTTCTGGGCTTTTTTGGAGAAAGAAGGTTGTTCGGTCTAGGTTTCTAACCTTTCCTAATGATTGTGTTAAATTTTCTGATGGATATAATTTGTCTAGGAATTGTTGTGTGAGAGTTGCGGCTTCCAGTTCGAATTGTTCATTCTGTGTGCAGTTGCGTTTTAGTCTACGGTACTGACTTGTTGGTACATTGGTCAACCACTGTGGTAAGTGGCAACTGGTGTGAAGAATAAATCCGTTTTTGGCTACTGGTTTGTGGAAAGTGCTACAGATGAGTCTGTCAGTGCTAGTGGTGATTAATAGGTCCAAGAATTCTACTGAAACAGAGCTGGTATTGGGGGTGAATTTAAGATTTAAATTATTGTTGTTGAGTGAATTAATAAATAGGTCTAAGTTTGTGGTAGAGCCGCACCAAATGAAAAAAATGTCGTCTATATAACGGTGCCAGGACACCAGATCTGTCCCCAGCTGTGGATAGATGGTGGTGTCTTCCCAATCTGCCATGAACAGATTGGCATAGCTGGGGGCGAATCTGGTGCCCATGGCCGTACCGTTGGTCTGTAAATAATAGTCAGATGCAAATGAGAAATAGTTATGTGATAATATAAAATGAATACCATCAATAATGAACTGTATTTGGTCTGGATGTAAGTCGGATTTCTTTGTGAGGGTGGATTGGATGGCAGCAATTCCTTGTTGGTGATTAATTACTGTGTATAGGGAACTGACGTCTAGTGTCCCCAAGATCCAGGATGGATCCCACCTTATCGCCTCGACTATTTGTACTACTTGTGTGGTATCCCGTATATAGGATTTTGTTTCTTTTACATAGGGTTGCAAGAATTGGTCTATGTACTGAGAAAAACTGATTTATTCTTCACACCAGTTGCCACTTACCACAGTGGTTGACCAATGTACCAACAAGTCAGTACCGTAGACTAAAACGCAACTGCACACAGAATGAACAATTCGAACTGGAAGCCGCAACTCTCACACAACAATTCCTAGACAAATTATATCCATCAGAAAATTTGACACAATCATTAGAAAAGGTTAGAAACCTAGATCGAACAACCTTCTTTCTCCAAAAAAGCCCAGAAGCTCAAAATACCACCAATATAGACAACTCTAAACTAATCATCCCATATAATACTCAACACCGCAAAATAGCAAACATTATTAAAAAATATTGGCCATTACTCCAACAAGATAAAACAATTGGGAGCCTCATCCCTGAGAAACCTCCCATTATATACACAAAGGCCCCCAATCTCGGCATCAAGATAGCCCCCACTATACGTCCCAATCAAAAACGTACCAAACCAGACTCTACTCTGGTTGACTTAAAAGGTTTTTTTAGATGTGGACAATGTCCGAATTGTAAATCCACGAGATTCGACAAGAGAACCGTGACGGTAAAATCTACAGTAAATGATTACACCTTTACTATTAAAGAATTTTTAAACTGTGCCAGTAAGGGGGTTATTTATTTAATTGAATGTCCATGTCATAAACAATACATAGGACGCACGTCACGTGCACTTAAAACACGCATTCTGGAGCATCGATACAACATCAAAAAACAAAATGATAAACACCCCTTATCGGCACATTTTAAATCTGTCCACCAAGGTAACCCTAACCTTTTAAGATATACGGCACTACAACTGATACACAAAGATTGGAGGGGAGGGAATTTTATCGGGAAAATGTCTAGGGCAGAATCTCGCAAGATATTCGAATTTGGGTCACTAGCCCCCAAGGGCTTGAATAATGACCTGGAACTGTTCGGCTTTTTGGAATAAAGATGGGTGAGGTCCCTTTGGACGGCCCGTCGGGGTCTGGCTGTACTATCAGCACCCTGACGGACCCTTTATCGGGCCCTTGCCTTTATCCACACAACTCGGGTATTTATATCTCCATTGTCTACAACTTTTGTATTCAACCATATCCATATGCCTTATGTACACTATCTAGTCCCTTCTTCTATACTGCAACAGATATACTGACTGTAGGACACTAAGAGTATAGATACTTTTCTTCAGACACCTGGTCTCTAGTAATCCACAATCACCACATTTGCATATTAGGTTTCACCATCACAATTATACTCACAAGCAAAATATATATCCCATTTCACACTACACCAATATTTTAAATATTTGCATTATCATCAATATTTAGACTTTCACATAGTACTCATACTTTTATACAATTGTACACAGATACTATGATTTTATACTTATGGTCAACAATTGGCACACAATGAATTTACTTTATATATCTCAAACATTCCATTCACACAAAAAGACATCTCTTTGTAATTCACTCACGTATATTATTTAATACAGGTCTTTTTATTTTATTTTCAATGCATTACACAGCAGACTATATGTAATTCAAGACAGTCCTATTCATTTAGTACTGAGCTCTACTACTTTCATTCATAAATCTAACACCACTATTTTGTTTTGTTTACTTTGTTTACTCTGGATCTGATGTCACTAATTGATAGAGGAGGAGTTAAATGTATAAAATACGACACAGTGACCCCCCATTACACTTATTCTTTGCTGCTGAAGAAAGGACTGAGACAGTCCTGAAACGCGTCCAGCGTCCCCTCAATACCTATTGAGACCACCAGTATATTTGCCCTGCTTAAGTCAATAGCAGTCCGATACCGGACAATAAACTGTCAATCACCCGACACCCGGTGAAGGAGACATCCGCGCCTCGCTGCCACGAGGACGCCACCGGCACATGTACGTGCGCATCCGCAGAACCGCTGCGACAACACCACCCGCAACCCACCATCTACCAACATCACCACTGTGGGAGACGGCCGAGTCTCCGGTGATGCTGCCGCTTACCAAGACAGCTACTCAGTGCTAATACACTGCAGGATTACACAGCGCATCAGGAGGAGATCGCAGCATCCCCGTGAAGTTCAGCGCATCAGTGTTCGGGAGCGGTGAGATACAAAGTATCATACAAATATGCATGCATATTAACAGTGACTGCACACTAGCTGTTCATGTTGAATATTGTCTACAAATATCAAGTTTATCTTCTACTTAAACGTTGAAGTGCTTAAATAGCCGGACTCATCAGAACGGTTGCTACGGGTTACTAACCTTATGGTTGTCATTGGTTACCACAATACCAGAATCGGTCTATATGAGCAGGACTTTTTTATGAGAGGAGATTATTTACCATAGAGGATGGTCTAAGACTCTCCCACCCAGATCCCTCTCTATATATACGTTTATGGTGGTCTCTATATTCTTATTTTATATCTTTTATAATTTTTTACAAGTATATTTTTATATTTTATATACTGTACTATACATATGCTATAGTTCTTAATAGTTGGTGCTGCGCCTACACAAGGGCCTTGTGAGACGCAGTTGCTGCTATTTACATTTTATCTAATATTCAATTGTCACATTATATACAATCAATAAATTGAAATATTACTTTAAACACAACCTGTCCAGTTGTCTCAAACCCTGAGCCCTAATATATATATTTCTACAGATAATTTACAAATCTGTTTAACTTTCCGGAGCCAGTTGATATATATAAAAAAAGGTTTTGCCTGGAATACCCCTTTAACTTTGTAGACATCAGATGAGCCAGAGACAGGTATTGGGAGAGGATTCTTCTGAGAAAACCGGTTTACAACAAGAGGCTTGAGGAGAGAGACGTGGAAGGAATTGGAAATACGTAATGTAGCAGGTAGACGGAGTTTGTAGGAGACAGGATTGATCTTTTGTAGAATCTGGAAGGGACCAAGGTAGCGGGGACCGAGCTTGTAACAGGGGATCTTGAAGTTGTTACGCCTAGCGCTCCGGGTCCCCGCTCCTCCCCGGAGCGCTTACGGCGTCTCTCTCTCCGCAGCGCCCCGGTCGGTCCCGCTGACCGGGAGCGCTGCACTGTCATGGCCGTCGGGGATGCGATTCGCACAGCGGGACGCGCCCGCTCGCGAATCGCATCCCAGGTCACTTACCCGTCCCGGTCCCCTGCTGTCATGTGCTGGCGCGCGCGGCTCCGCTCTCTAGGGCGCGCGCGCGCCAGCTCCCTGAGACTTAAAGGGCCAGTGCACCAATGATTGGTGCCTGGCCCAATTAGCTTAATTGGCTTCCACCTGCTCCCAGACTATATCTGTTCACTGCCCCTGCACTCCCCTGCCGGATCTTGTTGCCTTAGAGCCTAGTGAAAGCGTTACTGTGTTTGTCCATACTGTGTACTTGACCTCCTGCTATTGCCTTATTGACTACGATTCTTGCTGCCTGCCCCGACCTTCTGCTACGTCCGACCTTGCTTCTGTCTACTCCCTTGTACCGCGCCTATCTTCAGCAGTCAGAGAGGTTGAGCCGTTGCTAGTGGATACGACCTGGTCACTACCGCCGCAGCAAGACCATCCCGCTTTGCGGCGGGCTCTGGTGAACACCAGTAGTGACTTAGAACCGGTCCACTAGCACGGTCCACGCCAATCCCTCTCTGGCACAGAGGATCCACCTCCTGCCAGCCGGCATCGTGACAGTAGATCCGGCCATGGATCCCGCTGAAGTTCCTCTGCCAGTTGTCGCCGACCTCACTACACTGGTCGCCCAGCAAGCCCGACAGATCGCCCAACAAGATCACCAGCTGTCGTACTTGACCACCATGACACAGCAACTCCAGTCGCAGCTACAGCAGCTTCAGTCACAGCTACAGCAATTTCAGTCTCAGCTACAGCAGCAACAACCATCTCCTCCGCCAGCTCCTGCACCTCTTCCGCAGCGAGTGGCCACTCCTAGCCTCCGCTTGTCCCTGCCGGACAAATTTGATGGGGACTCTAAGTTTTGCCGTGGCTTTCTTTCACAATGTTTCCTGCACTTGGAGATGATGTCGGACCAGTTTCCTACTGAAAGGTCTAAGGTGGCTTTTGTAGTCAGCCTTCTGTCTGGGAAAGCTCTGTCTTGGGCCACACCGCTCTGGGACCGCAATGACCCCGTCACTGCCTCTGTACACTCCTTCTTCTCGGAAATTCGAAGTGTCTTTGAGGAACCTGCCCGAGCCTCTTCTGCTGAGACTGCCCTGCTGAACCTGGTCCAGGGTAATTCTTCCGTTGGCGAGTACGCCATACAATTCCGTACTCTTGCTTCTGAACTATCCTGGAATAATGAGGCCCTCTGCGCGACCTTTAAAAAAGGCCTATCCAGCAACATTAAAGATGTTCTGGCCGCACGAGAAACTCCTGCTAACCTGCATGAACTCATTCATCTAGCCACTCGCATTGACATGCGTTTTTCTGAGAGACATCAAGAGCTCCGCCAGGAAAAAGACTTAGATCTCTGGACACCTCTCCCACAGTCTCCATTGCAATCTACGCCTAGGCCTCCCGCCGAGGAGGCCATGCAAGTGGATCGGTCTCGCCTGACCCAGGAAGAGAGGAATCGCCGTAGGGAAGAGAATCTTTGTCTGTACTGTGCCAGTACCGAACATTTCTTGGTGGATTGCCCTATCCGTCCTCCACGTCTGGGAAACGCACGCTCGCACCCAGCTCTCGTGGGTGTGGCGTCTCTTGATGCTAAGTCGGCTTCTCCACGTCTCACGGTGCCCGTACGGATTTCTCCTTCAGCCAACTCCTCCCTCTCAGCCGTGGCCTGCTTGGACTCCGGTGCCTCTGGGAACTTTATTCTGGATTCCTTGGTGAATAAATTCCGCATCCCGGTGACCCGTCTCGTCAAGCCACTCTACATTTCCGCGGTCAACGGAGTCAGGTTGGATTGCACCGTGCGTTACCGCACGGAGCCCCTCCTAATGTGCATCGGACCTCATCACGAAAAAATTTAGTTTTTGGTCCTCTCCAATTGCACCTCCGAAATTCTCCTTGGACTACCCTGGCTTCAACACCATTCCCCAACCCTGGATTGGTCCACAGGGGAGATCAAGAGCTGGGGTACCTCTTGTTTCAAGGCCTGCCTTAAACCGGTTCCCAGTACTCCCTGCCGTGACCCTGTGGTTCCCCCTGTAACCGGTCTCCCTAAGGTCTTTACGGACTCTGCCTGCCATAAGAAGTGCCTCTCCCCCCCTCCCAGTCCAGTCAGGCAAGCCTCGGTGCCCCCTCATGGCCCCCATCCTGGTGTCACACTGCCCCGTGCCAGGCCTCGCCCTCTGCCCTCCCTCCCCATTCCCACTCCTGCTGTACTGCCTGCCGTTGAGGAAACCCTCCATTCTTTCCCGGTGTCCTCATCCCAGGGGAGGCAGTTACCGGACAAAGAGAAGGGGAGACCTAAGGGGGGGGGAGTACTGTTACGCCTAGCGCTCCGGGTCCCCGCTCCTCCCCGGAGCGCTTACGGCGTCTCTCTCTCCGCAGCGCCCCGGTCGGTCCCGCTGACCGGGAGCGCTGCACTGTCATGGCCGTCGGGGATGCGATTCGCACAGCGGGACGCGCCCGCTCGCGAATCGCATCCCAGGTCACTTACCCGTCCCGGTCCCCTGCTGTCATGTGCTGGCGCGCGCGGCTCCGCTCTCTAGGGCGCGCGCGCGCCAGCTCCCTGAGACTTAAAGGGCCAGTGCACCAATGATTGGTGCCTGGCCCAATTAGCTTAATTGGCTTCCACCTGCTCCCAGACTATATCTGTTCACTGCCCCTGCACTCCCCTGCCGGATCTTGTTGCCTTAGAGCCTAGTGAAAGCATTACTGTGTTTGTCCATACTGTGTACTTGACCTCCTGCTATTGCCTTATTGACTACCATTCTTGCTGCCTGCCACGACCTTCTGCTACGTCCGACCTTGCTTCTGTCTACTCCCTTGTACCGCGCCTATCTTCAGCAGTCAGAGAGGTTGAGCCGTTGCTAGTGGATACGACCTGGTCACTACCGCCGCAGCAAGACCATCCCGCTTTGCGGCGGGCTCTGGTGAACACCAGTAGTGACTTAGAACCGGTCCACTAGCACGGTCCACGCCAATCCCTCTCTGGCACAGAGGATCCACCTCCTGCCAGCCGGCATCGTGACAGAAGTGGATGTATTTGGATGAAAGCCACACCATGTCACCAGGAGAGAAGGACAGAGGAGGTTTTCTACCTTTATCCGCTTGCGCCTTCATGCGTGAAGAAGCCTGGGACAATGACTGTCGGGTCTGTTGCCAGATGGTGGAGAAGTCACGGACCAGCTCATCAACAGCAGGCACATCGGAGGAGACTGGGAGAGGAAGAGGAGGACGGAGATGGAGTCCATAGACAACAAAAAAGGGAGGCGACCTCGTGGACTCGGAATCCTTAAGATTATATGAGAATTCAGCCCAGGGGAGAAGGTCGACCCAATCATCTTGGCGAGCTGAAACAAAATGTCGAAGATAAGTCTCAAGGATTTGATTGACCCTTTCCACCTCACCGTTGGACTGAGGGTGGTAGGCCGAGGAGAAGTCAAGATTGATGTCCAGACGGTTACAAAGGGCTCACCAGAACTTAGAGACAAACTGCACACCTCGATCCGAAACGATATGCTGTGGAAGACCATGTAAACGAAAGACATGCGATTAGAAGTACTTTGCCAGCTGCGGAGCAGAAGGAAGACCTGGTAGAGTAATGAAATGAGCCAACTTGGAAAACCGATCTACCATGACCCAGATGACAGTGTTATTATGAGAAGGTGGCAGATCGGTGATGAAATCAATGGCGATATGGAACCAGGGAGTCTCTGGAATGGGTAAAGGCTGTATGAGCCTTGCAGGTCTTTGCCGAGGAGTTTTGTCACAGGCACAAGTTACACAGGACCGAACAAAATCAGAAACCTCACGTTCAAGATGGGGCCACCAGTAGTACCGGGAAATAAGAAGTAGGGTCTTGCGTATTCCAGGATGTCCTGCTGTCAAGAAAGAATGACCCCATTTCAAGACCTTGCATCTCAATCTGGTGGGCACAAAGGATTTTCCCGGAGGAACTTGCTGAATCTCAGCAGGAGCGGCAGGAATCAAATGGTCAGGAGGAATAATGTGCCTAGGCGTGGAGTCCAAACCAATGATGTCAGAGGACCTGGAGAGTGCATCAGCCCTGATGTTCTTGTCTGCAGGACGGAAATGAATGAAGAAGTTGAAACTGGAAAAGAACAGTGACCATCTTGCCTGGCGGGGGTTCAAACGCTGAGCAGACTGAAGGTATGGAAGATTGTTATGATCGGAGTAGATGCTGACCGGATGAGAAGAACCTTCCAGTAAATGTCGCCATTCCTCCAAAGTTAGCTTAATAGTGAGGAGTTCACGATCTCCAATGGAGTAATTCCTCTCAGCAGAAGAGAAAGTCTTGGAGAAGAACCCACAAGTTACTCTCTTGCCCTTGGCGTTTTTCTGTGTGAGGACGACACCCGCTCCAATAGATGAGGCATCAACCTCCAACGCAAAGGGCTACTCTGAATCAGGTCTTGTAAGCACAGGAGCAGAGGCAAATGCAGATTTTAAACGGGAGAAGGCCTCTTCAGCCTCTCGAGGCCAAGACTTAGGATTGGATGCTTTTTTAGTGAGAGCTACAATAGGAGCAACCAAGGATGAAAAATGTGGGATAAACTGACGATAATAGTTATCAAATTCCAAAAAGCGTCGAATTGCACGTAGGCCCGAGGGATGAGGCCAATCCAAAACTGCAGATAACTTATCTGGATCCATCTGCAGGCCCTGATGAGAGACAATGTAGTCAAGAAACGGAAGACTAGACTTTTCACACAGGCTCCAATTTGGTGTAGAGATGATTCTTCCGTAGTCTCTGAAGAACCAGACGAACATGAGCACAATGCTCCTCTAAGTTGGAAGAGAAGATCATGATGTCATCAAGGTATACGACAACACAGGTGTAAAGAAGATCACGGAAGATATCGTTAACGAACTCCTGGAAAACGGCTGGAGCATTGCAGAGACCAAAAGGCATAACAAGATACTCAAAATGCCCGTCACGTGTATTGAAGGCCATTTTCCATTCATCTCCCGGATATGAATGAGATTATACGCACCATGTAAGTCCAGCTTGGAGAAGACCTTTGCCCCACGTAAACGATCAAAAAGTTCTGAGATTAGAGGTAGAGGGTAACGGTTCTTGACCGGGATTTTGTTAAGTCCCCTGTAGTCAATGCATGGACGGAGTGAGCCATCCTTCTTCCCTACAAAGAAGAAACCTGCTCCAGCAGGAGGAGAGGACTTACGGATGAATCCCTTTTGGAGATTCTCCTGGATATACTCAGCCATGGCTTTGGTCTCAGGAACTGAAAGAGGATATATCCTCCCACGAGGGGGAGTGGTACCAGGCAGAAGATCAATAGGGCAATCGTAAGGACGATGTGGGGGCAGAGATTCAGCCTGTTTCTTGCAGAAGACATCCGAGAAATCTTGGTAAGGTGGCGGCAGGCCAGGTAAAGGTGGAAGACGAGAAACAACTTTACGCAGAACAAGTTGGAGGCAAAAATTTTGGCAGGATTGTCCCCAGCGAATGATTTCTCCAGTTCTCCAATCCAGTTGCGGGGAATGGCATTGCAACCAAGGAAGACCAAGAAGAATCTAAGAAGTACAGTGTGGCAGAACATATAATTCAATCTTCTCTTTATGTGATACTCCCACTTGCATAACGAGAGATTCAGTACGGAAGTAAACTTTACAGTCCAGGTTTTGTCCATTTACAGAGGAGATGAACAAGGGCTTGGCAAGCCGAGTAAGAGGAAGATGATACTTGTGGACTAAAGCTGCATCAATAAAGTCACCTGCAGATCCAGAGTCCAGAAATGATGTACTGCTGAAGGAAGACTTTGCTGAAGTGAAGACTTGTACAGGAATAGTTAAGCATGGAGAGGTAGTATTCACACCCAGGGATGCCTCTCCCACATACTCTAGGTGGGGACGAACAGTACAGTCCTTGAGAAAGTGCTCCGGGCTAGCACAATACAAGCACAAATTCTCATTGCGTCGTCGTGACCTCTCCTGCTGAGTAAGACGAGGATGATCTCCTTGTATAAACTCTTTGGCAAGAAGCGCAAGAGACAGAAGAGGAGAACATTGGGACACAGGTGTCAGGTGGGCAGATTCCCTCTCAAAGCGCAATTCCTCCTGTCTTTCGGCAAAACGCACATCAAAGTTCAGACAAAGAAGATGGAGGATTTCGTACTGCAAGGGCATCTTTAATCCTGCTTGACAGTCCTTTTTTTAAATGTGGCACACAAGGCCTCTTCATTCCAGGCAAGTTCAGAGGCTAGAATGCGGAACTGAACTGCGTAGTCACCAACGATAGAATCTCCTTGACAGAGATTCAGCAACGCCGTCTCACCTGAAGAGGCACGTGCGGGTTCCTCAAAGACACTGCAAAATTCGGCCAAGAATGTCGACAAATTGGAGGATACTGGATCATCACGGTCCCAAAGGGGTGTAGCCCAAGTCAGGGCTTTTCCAGAAAGTAGACTAATGACAGAGGCCACCTTACTACGTTCAGACGAAAACAGTTCAGACATGAGCTCCAAATGCATGGAGCCTCTGCATGACTCTACATGACTTGGAAACCCCCTCATACTTGGAAGGCAAAGGCAGGTGCAGCTGGGAGCCAGGAGAGACTGCAGGAGCTGGAGGAGGGAGTGGGCCAGATTGTGGTACCTGCTGCTGTTGCAAGGCCAAAAGCTGTTGCATTATGGCTGCAAGTTGAGAAAATTGCTGCGCCTGTCGGGACAACTGCTGTGACTGACATATCATAATGGAGGAAAGATCCACAACTTCAGGCAGGGGTTCCTCAGCGGAATCCATGGCCGGATCTAACTGTAACACTCACGTTTCTGAAGACAGGAACTCCGGTGTATGTGGATCCACTGGACCTGTGTGGCAGATGACTCGGACCGTGCCAGGGAGCGGAGTCTAAGGTGCCGCTGGTCTTCTTCACCAGAGCCCGTCGCAAAGCAGGATGGACTTGCAGCTGCAGGCGACACCCAGGTCGCTACCCCCGGCAACGGCTCGACCACACAGGCGGCTGAGGAGATGCGAAGCACAGAAGGGATGAGACAACTCCTAGTCAGGATAGCTGTAGGTCAGGGCAGGCGGCACAGTAGCATAGTCGGAACGTAGCAGAAGTTCAGTAGGCAGGTGGTAGAAAAGCAAGGTAAAGGTCACGAGTGCCGGAGATGTGGTGCACGACAAGGCAATACAAAGGAACGCTTTCTCTTGGGCACAAGGCAACAAAGATCCGGCAGAGAACTGAGGAGGGTGGAGGAATTTATCAACAAGACACAGGTGGTTACACTAATGAGCGTACTGGCCCTTTAAATATTAAAGTTCCGGCGCACGCACGCCCTAAGGGACGGGGACATGCATGCCGGAGCAGAGAGGAGGAAGCAGAGGCAGGGGAAACACCCGGAGAGTGACGGACTGTTGCTCGCATGCGGGTGCGCATAGCGTAACAATCTTAACCATTCCAGTACTTATCAGCTGCTGCATGTTCCACAGGAAGTTCTTTTCTTTTTGAATTTCTTTTCTGTCTGACCACAGTGCTCTCTGCTGACACCTCTGTCCATTTCAGGAACTGTCCAGAGCAGGAATAAATCCCCATAGCAAACCTATCCTGCTCTGGGCAGTACCTGATATGGACAGAGGTGTCAGCAGAGAGCACTGTTGTCAGACAGAAAAGAAATTCAAAAAGAAAATAACTTCCTCTGGAACATACAGCAGCTGATAAGTGCTGAAAGCATTAAGATTATTAAATAGAAGTAATTTACAAATCTGTTTAACTTTCTGGCACGAGTTAATTTACAAAAAAAAAAAAGAATGTTTTCCTCTGGAGTTTACCTTTTCAAATTTACAAACTATGTAATGTATGTACAGAAAATTACTTTTACGGGAATTCCTTCTACCACCCAGTACTAAAGAGGTTGTGAGAGCATCAGCTTCTGTCAGGGCTTTTTGACATAACCACATATTGTACCTGCTACTGCTAACCCTCCAAATGTGTACTCCAGTGTATATATGCCATTCAGGGCTTCTTTGTACTGGTCAATAAGTGGGTATTTACCTAGTTGAAAAAATTATAAGCATATATAAAATAAAAACGGGACCAGCATAATAACATTCATGGTCCATATTTCTTAATCTGTCTGAAACAAAAACTGGAGTCATTTGCCTATAGCAATTAATTACCGCTCAGCATTCAATTTACCAGATCTCAATAGGATGTGAAAGCTGAACAGTGATTGGTTGCTGTGTGGAAAATCACTCCAGTTTTTGTCTCAGACAGATCAACAACACTGGGCCATGTTTTATTGAAAAATTAAAATAAAAGGACAAAAAACTAATTTGAACAATGTGTTTTGTGTTTATCAGATTCTCCTTATTTTTTTTCTTTCAATAAAGCGTATGGACTTTATTATTCTGTTCCTTACTTTTTAATATATGCTTATAACTTCTTTAAATGGGTAATAACCCACTAAGCACTAACTCCATCTTGCACTAAGTAAAGAATACTCAGCTGGCCAAGGCTCTTGAATGGCATTGAAGGGGTACTCCGGTGGTCAACGTGTTTTTCCGTTTGTGACTTACCCTATTTGTTTTGTTTCATTTCTATTCTTGTTGTTTAGCCTACTCTATTTTTGTTCTTTGTTGTCTTTTTATCCCCCACTTTGTTTTCCTACCTTTGCTTCTATTTCATGTTTCTTGCTGTGCTGAAAACTACAAATTCCAGCATGCCACATGCCTTGCTGGTTTGGGGCGGCTCCTTTTTTTTTTTTTTTTTTGTTTGTTCCGCCCTTTACCCATCCTACTATTTCCCGGGTCAGCCCCCTTATACACAGCACACTAATATAATCAGCCCTGGTTGGGATACACTGGCATACACACACAAAAGGGACTACAACTCCCAGCATGTGTCATTCAGGAGTCTTCAGTCTGTGGTATACCACCAGCATGCTGTCTCTGTAGTCTGCTGGGGGTTGTAGTTCACCACACCTCTGACAGCCTATGGGCATGCTAGGAGTTGTAGTTTTGCAACAGCTGAGGGCACACTGGTTGGGAAACACTGGTGTAACATGATGTGTATGCTGCCTAGGCTAGAACAGTGTTTCCCAACCAGTGTGCCTCCAGCTTTTGCAAATCTACAACTCCCAGCATGCCAAAAGTCTGTCAGAGAGATATAAAGCGAACTTCGGAGAAGATTGGAATACCGGCGCTGACCAAGGAGAAGACAATAGAGCCAGGTGTGTAGCGAACAGATTTAATCCAATGCGACGCGTTTCACCACGCTTGCGCGGTTTCATCAGGCATGAAACGCGTCGCATTGGATTAAATCTGTTCGCTACACACCTGGCTCTATTGTCTTCTCCTTGGTCAGCGCCGGTATTTCCATCTTCTCCAAAGTTCGCTTTAGATCTCTCTGCTATTTCTGGGAAGGCTGCAGACCGGGATCATTATATCGAACGCACATCTTGGTTGTGTGGGAGTGCACACAACCTGGCAGGGTGAGCCTTTACTTTTTCCCTCCCCTCCCACACACCTGTGATCCCGTTGGTTCTTCACAAGGGAGCGCCTGTTTTTCTCTTTGTTTTACATAAAAGTCTGTTAGGGCATGCTGGGAGTTGTAGTTTTACAACAGGTGGAGGCACACTGATTTGTAAACACTAGCATACACACACACAACAGGGACTACAACTCCCAGCATGTGTCATTCAGGAGTCCCCCCTCCCCCTTCACATATAGAGATCATTCCCAGTATGAGATTTATTCCCCTGCAGTCCATACCTCCCCAACCTGTGCACCTTCTCATCCTCCCCTTCAGATAACACTTATCTTGTCTGTGAGGTCCTCCTCCTGTGCAGACCTGTATCCTTAGAATACAGAGCAGGGGGGAGGGGCGGTGATAAGCTGTGTACTCAGCTAGATGAGATGAGGGGGCGGGGCTTATTTTTCTCATGCAGACAGAGAAAAAAAAAAGCTGTGACATCTTGTCCACAACAGAACTGTGGTCAACAGTAATAGAAAACCCTCTGAACTACAGATTTTCCTGCCCAACAAACAGGTAAGAAAAACACACACATGCTGCCAAAACATATAACACATGTATATTGCAAAAAAACTAAACTTACAAAGAAGATGCCATATAGTCATAAAAATTTACCACCGGAGTACCCCTTTAAAGAGCTGAAAATAGTCACAAAGTGCCCCAATAATGAATAACCATGACACAATGCCTAAGTAATACCAAAATATAGTGCATGATTAATCTTATTATACAGAGCAGAAATTAAAGTAAAAAAAAATACAGTACTCAAATAATGCCAGTTTTGATAGTATGTCCACATTGGGCCACCAAATACCAAGTGCAAAGTCAAAGTTATATTATGCCCAAATTATACTAAACTATAATGCCCAAATAATGCTACCGTACACTGCTCAAATAATACCATCAAAACCTAAATGTTAGTCAGAAATTACCAGTACATTTGTCTATGTATATGAAAAAGAGACAATGTCCAGTGCCAAGTCGTGGAAAAGGAACTTCATTATTCAGTTGCCATGGGAAACAACAAGGACTCAGGTAATGCGACGTGTTTCGGCCCCCAGGGCCTTAGTCATACAAATGTTACATGTGTTAGGATCATTTATATATGCAGTGTAGGAGTGACATGGATAGGGTGTGTCAAAAGCACATCACTGAAACACCTGCACACATAATTATAAATGCTCATTAAAACCGACATATGTGTCAGAAAATCAAAAATAGAAAAAATTAAAACACCATATAAAACAAAAGGAGAAAGTTATTATGCACACAATCGATCTGTCCCTGACGTTCAGGTATACCATCGCAACATAATTACATCATATATATATATATATATATACCATGTTAACATAACTTTGTGAATGTCAAGAATGAGAGAAAGATTTAAAAATGGAGAAACTGGAGAGACCAACACTGACTACTTAAACAAAAGGAGACACAAGATGACATAATCATAATGGTAAATTTATTTGGGGGTCGGATGTGGCGGCCATACTGGGGTTCTCCAAATTCAGTAACACCAATGAATTAAATCTCCATTTTACAGTTACCTCTGAACAGGATTCCATAAATTTTCTCGATCTTATGCTGCGGGGTGACATGGAGACTGGCAATATTATTACTACCACATTTAGGAAAAAACGGCAGTTCATTCTATCTTGCATGCTAGATTATGTCACCCCGCACACGTGGTTGAGAATTTACCGGTTGGGGAAATGATCAGGGCACGCCGCAACTGTTCCCAAGATAGTGACTTGGCTGAGGAAGTTGCTGCTGTTAGCAACAGACTTAAACAGCGCGGTTACCCTGATTGGAACATATCTAGGGTTAGGGACATTGCTAGCAACAAGAATCGCACTGACCTGATCAGATCCCAGCCGAGAAAAGAATACCATGACAAAAAAGGACAAAGCTTCCCCGGTGGTCTTTTCCACGCAAAATAGTACAGACTTCAAGGCTGTAAAAGGAATTATTGGCAAGTATATGCCCATTATATATACTGATCACGATTTTCAGGAAGCCTTGAACAGTGGCTATATGTGCGTATCTAAAAGGGCACCAACCAGAGGTCAAAAATTGTCACCCAGTCTTTTTATTGATTTATGTGGATCCAGAAAATGCATCTGTTGCAATTACATGATTAATTCTACATTGTTCGCTTCTTCTAGCAATAATATCTTTGCTATCAAGCAAAACATTAATTGCAACACTGCTGGAGTGGTGTACCTGTTCACATGCCGTGCCTGTAATTTGCAATATGTTGGATGTACCATTAATCCATTAAAAATTATAGTGTGTAAGCACCTGTCAGATATTGCACATTTTCAGGCACGGCATGTGTCCATGGTCATCAAGCACTACGCAGAGGTACATGGAGGAAATATATATCGGTTTATGCTTTGGAATAGGCTTTATTACATACCAGTCTATAATCAGCTAAGCTTTGTCTTCTACATATGTCTCCTCCCCCCACCTTTTTTTTTTTTTTTTTATGTTCTCTCTTACGAATTGTGATTTACCATTATGATTATGTCATCTTGTGTCTTCTTTTGTTTAAGTAGTCAGTGTTGGTCTCTCCAGTTTCTCCATTTTTAAACATTTCTCTCCTTGATGTTCACAAAGTTATGTTAACAAGGTATATATTCATTTGATGTAATTATGTTTTGCGATGGTATACATGAACGTCAGGGACAGATCGATTGCTTGCATACTAACTTTCTTCTTTTGTTTTATATGTTTTTTTATTTTTTTCTATTTTAGATTTTCTGAGCATTTATAATTATGTGTGCAGGTGTTTCAGTGACGTGCTTTGGACACACCCTATCCATGTCACTATGACACTGCATATATAAATGATCCTAACACATGTAACATTTGTATGACTAAGGCCCTGCCGGCCGAAACGTGTCACGTTACCTGAGTCCTTGTTGTTTCCCATGGCAACTGAATAAAGAAGTTCCTTTTCCACAAGTTGGCACTGGACATTTTCTCTTTTTCATATGCTACGTGGATGAGTCCTCGTCCAGTCCGGGCACCTGTGCAGGGGTGAGCTGGATACTACTGCTTCTATTTGTCTATGCATACACAAACACACAGGCTTCTATGCACATGCTCTTGTACAGAATGCAACATGTGGTAATGGTGGCACAGGGCATTACATTATAGGTTAAAATGGATGTATGAATGCAATATTGCTATGTATGTGGAAGCAAATTTGTATGTTTTCAGTTTACAACTGTGAGTTATAAAAGGGGTTGTCCAGTGAAAGAAACTACCTGTGTATGGTGTCATTAGTCATAGTGATCTTTCAATTTTAGCAGAGCTGTCTGGCTTTTAGCTTTTTACATCCAGTCACACTCTCTGAAAGCAAAACTGATGTCCCTGTCCCCCTCCCCTGCGGTCTACATAGGGTGAGACCAGTAATAGGAAGAGGGGAGCTCATATTACTGCTTGTTAGAATTTATGCCCACAGGGAGCCTTTCTCATATAAGACAGAAGTGAGCCTGTTATTAGGAAAACTACTGTGACTGAAAAAGGCTTACTTCTGCCCTAAAATCCAATGCCCTAAAATCTAATGAGCAGTATTATTCCCCTCTGCACATTAATGGTCTTATCTTGAGTGAACAGAAGTAAGGGTTTTGCAGGGACGGGAGCTCTATGTGAAGCGATGTCACAGCTAGAGTTAGATAGCAGAGTTAATATAGAAAGCTATGCAGTATGGCTAATAGCATTAAATTGGGAGAACACTTGGGACGATTGACGTGGAAAAGGACTTGGGAGTCTTAGTTAAAAGTAAATTTAACTGTAGTGACCAGTGTCGGGCAGCTGCTTCCAAGGCAAATAAAATCATGGGGTGCATCAATAGGGGCATAGATGAACGACCTTATGCATCAATAGGCGACCTTATGAACTATATTGTTATATATATATTAGTAAATTGCTTTATTATACTTTTTGACACCACATACAGGTTTTGCTGGAGAACTTTTTTAAATATTAGAAATAATATCATATGAATACAAATACAGATCTGCATTTTGAAGTTACACGAGATCAAGTACCTTCTGCCAACAGGTAGAAAAAAATTCACCGTAAATCTTTAAAGGGGTATTCCAGGCAAAAACTTTTTTTATACATATCAACTGGTTCCGGAAAGTTAAACAGATTTGTAAATTACTTCTATTAAAAAATCTTAATCCTTCCAATAGTTATTAGCTTCTGAAGTTTTCTGTCTAACTGCTCAATGATGATGTCCCGTCCCTGGAGCTGTGCATGATTGGAGAATTTCCCCATAGGAACTGCACAGCTCCCGGGACGTGAATCATCAGAGAGCAGTTAGACAGAAAACAACAACTCAACTTCAGAATCTAATAACTATTGGAAGGATTAAGATTTTTAAATAGAAGTAATTTACAAATCTGTTTAACTTTCCAGAGCCAGTTACATAGTTAGTATGGTTGAAAAAAGACATACGTCCATCAAGTCCAACCAGGGAATTGAAGGGAAGGGTGTAAGGGGATAAGGGAAAGGGATGTAGTTTTATAATTCTGCATAAGCATTAATGTTATTTTGTTCCAGGAATGTATCTAACCCTGTTTTAAAGCTGTTAATTGTTCCTGCTGTGACCAGTTCCTGAGGTAGACCGTTCCATAAATTCACAGTCCTCACGGTAAAGAAGGTGTGTCGCCCCTTTAGACTAAACCTTTTCTTCTCCAGACGGAGGGAGTGCCCCCTCGTCCTTTGGGGGGTTAAACCTGGAACAGTTTTTCTCCATATTTTTTGTATGGGCCATTAATATACTTATATACGTTTATCATATCCCCCCTTGAACGTCTCTTCTCAAGACTAAACAATTGTAACTCCTTTAATCGCTCCTCATAGCTAAGATGTTCCATGCCCCATATTAGTTTAGTCGCACGTTTCTGCACCCTTTCCAACTCCGCAGTGTCCCTCTTATGAACAGGCGACCAAAACTGAACAGCATATTCCAGGTGAGGCCGTACCAATGCTTTATAAAGGGGGAGTATTATGTCCCTGTCCCTTGAGTCCATGCCTCTTTTGATACATGACAATATCCTGCCGGCTTTGGAAGCAGCAGCCTGACATTGCATGCTATTCTGTAGTCTATAATCTACAAGTACACCCAGATCCTTCTCTACCAGTGCCAGTTTAATCCCCCCTAAGACATACGACGCATGCAGGTTATTAGTACCCAGATGCATAACTTTACATTTATCCACATTGAACCTCATTTGCCAAGTGGATGCCCAGACACTTAGTCTATCCAAGTCATCTTGTAACCTATACACATACTCTATAGACTGTACCGTGCTACAAAGCTTGGTGTCATTTGCAAAGATAGAAACAGAGCTGTTAATACCATCCTCTATATCATTGATAAATAAATTAAACAGCAGCGGGCCCAGTACTGAACCTTGGGGTACACCACTAATAACCGGGGACCAATCAGAGTACGAATCATTGACCACCACTCTCTGGGAACGATCAATGAGCCAGTGTTCAATCCAGTTACAAACTAAAGTTTCCAAGCCCAAGGACCTTAACTTACCTGTCAGACGTCTATGAGGGACAGTATCAAACGCTTTGGCAAAATCCAGAAACTCTATATCCACAGCCATTCCTCTGTCAAGGCTTCTACTCACCTCTTCATAAAAGCAAATTAGATTGGTTTGACAGCTTCTATCCTTAGTAAACCCATGCTGGTTATCACTTATAATACTATTATCCCCTATGTATTCCTGTATGTAATCCCTTATAAGTCCTTCAAACAATTTACCCACAATGCACGTTAGACTTACCGGTCTATAATTGCCTGGCGAAGACCTAGAGCCCTTCTTGAAGATTGGTACCACATTAGCCTTGCGCCAGTCCCTTGGCACAATACCAGACACCAGAGAATCTCTAAATATCATGAACAAGGGTACAGATATTACTGAACTTACCTCTCTAAGAACTCTTGGGTGTAGTCCATCCGGCCCTGGAGATTTGCTTACATTTACTTTACTTAACTTACCTTGTACCATCTCTACATTAAGCCAGCTCAATACATTATATGATGTGTTACCAGCACTGACCTGGCCAATGTCAGCTCCTTTTTCCATAGTGTATACAGAACTAAAGAACCCATTCAGTAGCTCCGCCTTCTCTTGATCGCCCGTGACAACCTCCCCATTATCATTATTAAGGGGTCCTACATGCTCTGTCCTTGTTTTTTTTGTATTTATATATCTAAAAAAATATTTAGGATTAGTTTTGCTTTCTTTGGCCACCTGTCTCTCATTTTGAATTTTTGCTGTTTTTATTACATTTTTACAGATTTTATTAAGCTCCTTGTACTGTTTAAATGTTATAGCTGACCCATCAGATTTAAAAATTTTTAAGGCTATTTTTTTGTTGTTTATTGCTCTTTTAACCTCATTTGTCAGCCATGTAGGATTTAGTTTTAATCGTTTATATTTGTTCCCCTTTGGTATATATTTAGCTGTATAGTTATTTAGAGTTGATATAAAGATGTCCCATTTACCTTCTGTATCCGTATTTGAGAACCCCCCCCCCCTCAGTCTATGTCCTGTAGTGCAGCTCTCAGCCCAGGGAAATTTGCCTCTTTAAAGTTATATGTTTTTGCCTTCCCCGTCTGTCTTTGTTTTCTACATTTTAAGTCAAAAGTAACTATATTGTGGTCGCTATTACCAAGGTTTTCCCTCACAGTTACATTACCAATCAGCTCTGCGTTGTTGGAAATGATCAGATCCAACAAGGCATCACTTCTTGTTGGGTCCTCCACAAACTGGCCCATAAAATTATCCTGCAATAAATTTAGGAATTTTCTCCCCTTTGTAGTTTTAGCCAGCACCCGGCCCCAATCTATATCTGGATGGTTAAAATCTCCCATTATTACCACTGTACCTGCCCGGGCGGCCCTCTCTATTTGTTTATGCAGCCGACCTTCTATCTCTTCAGTGATATTAGGGGGTCTGTAGATTACACCAATACAATTTTTTCAGTATTTCCCTCCTTTTGTAATTCTACCCACAGTGATTCCACATCCTCAGAATCATCACACACTATGGCATTGTTCACACTGACTTTCACACCACTTCTTACATACAGACAGACTCCACCACCTTTTCTGTTCATTCTTTCCTTGCGAAACAATGTAAACCCCTGCAGATTAACGGCCCAGTGATGCGAGGAGTCCAGCCATGTCTCAGTGACCCCAACTATATCAATATGTTCCTCCAGTATCAAGGCCTCAAGCTCCCCCATTTTATTTGCTAGGCTTCTGGCATTTGTGAACATACACTTTACATTTCCATTAAGTTTTACACATATAGTCTCACTAATGGGATTTTCAGAGTTATTGTGGTTAATGTTATTATTTGAGTTATAAGGGCTAATTGTACTATTTAAGTTATTGGGGCTAATGGGATTTTTTGCGTTATTGCGTCTAACATTGTTATTTAAGTTATTGGGGCTAACGGTATTTTTTGAGTTAATGGGGCTTATTGTAGTTATTGAGTTATTGGGGCTAATGGAATTTTTTGAATTATTGGGATTACAATTTTTCGGGCTACATTTATTTTTACAGTTGATATATAAAAAAAAGTTTTGGGCTGGAATATTTGCCTCTGTAAAAAGAACCTCTGAGCTCTGTTTTCTCTCTGTACATGAACACAACCTATCAGTCTCCCCTGCAGACTGCCATGTATCTGCTTAATACAGCCTGTGTGAGTTCTCCTTAGGGGACTGACTCCTGCCAATTCCAAAATGAGTCAACGGTATGGACAGGTAATAGGTATAGCAAGTCAAATGCTTGGCTGCATAGCTTAATGTATAAACAGAAGAATGTATAATCTGGAGAAAAAAAAGAGATGAAGGGGACATCATCTAAAAATGTAAGACAAAAAACAACAGAGCGCTTCTGTGTGGGATCTTCCAGACCAGGTCGGATTATTTAGGTGAGTGAGGAACGCACTCACCTGGTGGGGTTGTGCATATTCCAGACACAACGCTGATGTACGCTTAATATAGCAACTGCTGCGGCTTCCCACGCTGGATCCACCGGCGTGTAAGAGACAATAAAGGAAGGAGAAGATCGGAGGCTGAGATTGCACTGTTGCAGACAAGTTCCAGGATACTAGTAGGTGTCTTAAATTCTTTTATTCACACAACGCGTTTCTGGATATTAATAATCCTTTATTCAGGCCTGAAGAAAGGATTATTAATATCCAGAAACGCGTTGTGTGAATAAAAGAATTTAAGACACTTACTAGTATCCTGGAACTTGTCTGCAACACTGCGATCTCAGCCTCCGATCTTCTCCTTCCTTTATTATCATCTAAAAATGTAAGGCTACAGATACCTGTGTGCTGAATTATTATATTTTTATTTGTTTTCTGAATGGCAAAACAAGGACCTTTCTAAATATCCTTCATTTTCAATTTCCTACCATTAGATGCTCCTGAGAGAAAGATAAGATAAATCAATCAGATGGACTTTCTGCTCTCTCAGTGTTAGAGATAGGAGAGAGAAGGAGGAGTTTACACATCAGCTCAAACAGTACACAGTGGGAAGAGAAACCCTAACATTTTACTCTTCCAAAGTCTTGGCATGGGCCAGCCCTACCATGGGACCCTGTGGGACCATCGGTCCTAGGCGGCACTTGCTGCCCCTTCTTTTTTTTAAATAAATGCCACCGCCAGTTCAGGCACGGGCTGTTCAAAAGTGGTTTCTTTAATCCAGCGAGCCTGCGGCCTGCCGTCCTGGACTGGGGAGGGACATCACGTCACGCAAGTGACATTCCTCCACAGAGCCGCTCAGGAGGACATCAGTGACAGCACTCCTCAGTCACGGCCGCTGACGAAAACAAGAGGAAACACCCTGTTTCAGCAGTCGCCACTGGTGAGTGTGTAAGGGGGGGTGGGGGGGAGAGGGTTTGGTGTTAATAAAAACGGCACAGGGGGATCAGGGGTGATAATTAAAATGGCACAGGGGGGTAATTGAAATGGCACAGGGGATCAGAGTGGCGGATTGAAATGGTACAGGGGGAGATCAGAGGGGGGTTGGGAATTGAAATGGCAAAGGGGGATGGGGGGTTGAAATGGCACAGGTGATCAGAGGGGGGATTGAAATGGCACAGAGGGTTCGGGGGGGATTAAAAATGGCACAGGGGGATCAGAGGGGAGGTAATTAAAATGGTACAGGGGATCTAACCCTCACTGTGCCATTTCAACCCCCCCTCGGATCCCCTCTGTGCCATTTGTAATCCCCCCCCCGAACCCTCTGTGCCATTTCAACCCCCCCTCTGATCACCTGTGCCATTTCAACCCCGCATCCCCCTTTGCCATTTCAATTCCCAACCCCCCTCTGATCCCCCCTGTACCATTTCAATCCGCCACTCTGATCCCCTTTGCCATTTCAATTACCCCTGATCCTCTCTGTACTATTTTCACAATTTCACCCCCTCTGATCCCCCTGTGCCATTTCAACCCCCCTGAATCCCCTGTGCTATTTACACCCCCCCCCGATCCCCCTGTGCCATTTCAATTCCCCCCGATCCCCCTGTGCCATTTCAACCCCCCCCCCGATTCCCCTGTGCCATTTCAACCCCTCCCCCCGATCCCCCTGTACCATTTCAACCCCCCCCCTGATCTCCCTGTGCCATTTCAACCATTTCAACCCCCCCCCATCCCCTGTGCCATTTCAACCCCTCCTCCCGATCCCCCTGTACCATTTCAAGCCCCACCCCTGATCCCCACAATGTCTTGGGCCGGTCCATGTTTTTGCTATTAAAGAACTGTCCATATGATACTCACACAGAGGATTCTTTCTTCCCACATAAAGGAAGTGCTGGAAGTTTGAAGCAAGAAATGGCGTGCTGCTGCTGTGTAGAAGTCTGTTCCTAAAGATCCATTTATTAATCAGAGCGGCCATAGTAATCTTCAAAACCCACAGACAAATGGGATCAATTAGTTATTTGAAAGGCTCCGGCCTCACGCAGTTAATAATAATTAGGCCTAATTGAGTATCAAAAAGCCTCTGACCTAATTAGCCCTGTGATCGATAGATTAATGGAATTAATAAGAACTGTGGACGGCAGGTCTGACATGGGGGAACACTTAGAGGATAAGACAGAGACAAAACAATTTATACATTTCACACTGTGCAGTCTCTATTTTTTCTATTGATTGGTTAGGATGTGAATAATTATTCCCGAGCAGCCTGTAAATATATCTGGTTTTATGATTGTATTGTAATGTACAGAGTCAGTGCCAGACCTGAGATTAGCTACGTGAAATGACAGCAATGGGTAGCGGGTACTTTTAATTGCAAAAACTAAACTAAGATCTTTGATTCTTTTGTTCTGAGATTTTGTCTGCATATAATTGTCCGATTCTATTTAAAGTTTCCAGGAATACACATTCATATGGATATAAGGATATTCTGTGTAGATTCCATCTTGCAACCCACTCCCATTGACTTCAATGTGAATTTCGCTGCTTAGTTTACACGTCAGAAATGTCTTAGCAGGACTTCCAACGAAGATTTGGATTCTGGCGGAAGATTAAACATGCTTAATCTTCTGATGGAATCCACCAGAGAAGTCCTGAGACTGCTATTATCAATGGGGCAATACCAGGAGTCAAGTCCTGCAGGAACGCGTGGGAACTTAGTTCCTGCACTTTTTCCATAGCAGGAACACCATTTCCATTAGCAGGGCCAGCCCTTGAGTGTAAATCATGGGTGACTCACTTTTTTTTCCAGGACTTGACCCCGGGGCAATACTTACGCCTACTGCAAATGTCACTACATTAATCCTCTATGGGGATGCCAAACATTTCTGATCACAGAAGAAATGTTTGATGGCCCTAAAAATAAGGCAGGGGTCCTAGCAGTTGGACCCCAATGAACAGGCTTGTCTGCTGCAAATAGATCCTGGCACATGCATTATACGGATCTCTAGACCCCCATATACTGTACTTAACAGAGTCCAAAAGTATGTCATTTTAATCTCTGTTTGGTATGTCTACATCTGGGTTTGCTAAATAGAACAGTGCAGAGCTCTACGCTATTCCATTTAAATTGATCGCATAAAAAAAGTATGTAGTGTAGTAAAATAATATTTTTTTTCATTTTTTTTTTTTTAACATGGGACCCTATGTATGACAGATGCCACTCAGTAGTATCTGTCATTGGTATACTTCAGATGTATAGCTATTGGTTGGACCCGGTGCTGCAATGTTGGGATGGAGGCCCAAGCTCTTCTTTTGTAACAGGGCCCATGAGCCTTTAGCTGCCACCCTGTGGGTGAAGCTCAGGAGCGCCCTCATTTGGTACGCTGGTAGGTATGAAATATGGAAAACTGTTCATCCACTTCATTCCCCCTTTCCCCCATTATTTTCCACCTTTGAATCTGTGACCACTAACCAAGATATTTAATGCCGGAGATGAATCTTCTAGTTTTATACCCGTTTGCTCATTAACTGATTAATAATATTACATATTTAATTCACTGCTTTGCCCATGCTACTGTCAGAGGAGTCATTCTTTGATAAGGAGATTGAATATCAGACAGTGAACACCATTAATTAAGGCTGTTTAATGTCTTGGCACTCGGGAGTTTATGATTGGGATAAGGTAATTTGATGTCTCTTAATGTCCCTTTATAAAGATTTCAGGCCCGTTAAAAGCTTGTTCTGTTGCTATATCTTGCCTCTAGTGTCATTTTCCATTTGATGATTTAATAGTGTCTTGTGATAAAAGATTACTTATTAAATGACATACTTGGAGTTAAAACTATAAATCTATTCTTGGCTGGTTAACCCTTATCTGAAGCTGGTGCAATGTATATCTCCCACCGGAGCTCATGGACTTGATGGTTAAGAACTTTTGATTTATAAGGTTAAGTTCATTCGGACCGGATTATTTGCACTGGAAAAATCTGTAGAAGATTACAGCACCATACATGTGGCTGAGATTTACAAAATCTGCCATCATACAGAAGAATTTTTAAATCTGCAGCGCCTCCCTTCTTGACACGAAAGAGGCACAGATTTCTAGCAGATTTTCTCCACTGGATTTAATGAGGAAGGAAAAAATCTTCAATCTATCTTTAATAAATTTAAAGGGGTACTCCACCCCCTAGACATCTTATCCCCTATCCAAAGGATAGGGGATAAGATGTCTGATCGCGGGGGTCCCGCCGCTGGGGACCCCCGCAATATAGCATGCGGCACCCACCTGTTTCTGGACCAGAAGCGCTGTAGGGTCTGGGTCCCTACCTCGGGAACGGAAGTTTGTGACGTCACGACTCCAACCCCTCAATTCAAGTCTATGGGAGGGGGCGTGACGGCCGTCACGCCCCCTCCCATAGACTTGCATTGAGGGGACAGGGCGTGACGTCACACGGGGGCGGAGTCGTGACGTCACAAACTTCCGTTCCCCAGCAGATTTAAAAAACATCTTTTTCTGTGTGTGTTTTTTCTTCATTATCTGCAGAAAAGTTCACAGCATCAAATCTGCACCAAATGCACACAATATGGTATGGGTTTGACTTGTGGATTCCCCTGCAAATTCCCTTTGGATTCCCCTGCAAATTTGACTACATAAATTTTTTGCAACAATCCGAATTTACTATAACTGTCTTATGATACATGGACTATTCATACAATACTAATATTTATAGATAGTCAGAAACAAGGGCTTACCGTATATTTATACTCCGATCCCGACAGCTTAGTGTATGTTTTTGCAACACAATCGTTTTTGTGTGCCAAAATGTTAGCATTTTTTTTTTGTAATGCTGTAGAGTTTTCTGTATTATAATTTTTTCTGTTAATGTTTTGTTGAATTCTGACTGGAGCACAATGCGCAACTTTTTTTGGTGCGCCATCATTTTCCAGAGAGGTGTGCAAAATTAGTAAACCTGGTAAAAAAAAAAACAGCCAAATTTAATCCAAGTAGGTAAAAATAATCTACAATAATAGTCAATCTAGGATAAAAGGTTTCATATACAATATGACTCCATACTTTGTGTTCATTGAAATAATGGTGATAGATTGATTTTTTTTAAATTAAACATTTTAAAGACCATTAAATAGAATAATGTAATTTTATTTTTTGCTACAAGGGTCAAGCACAAGGGTCTACGCTGTTTTTGGAACCAAGAAATACATTCTAACAGTCCAATTATGGCCTCATCTTTAGAATCACAATTTATGGATTTTTTAGCCCCCTCTTCAACCTGTAGTATGTGTACTTTGTGGGGTACATGTCATGTCTTTAGGGGGTATCTACAAAATGCTCATGATTTTTAATAGGCTGCACAGTGTATGATCATAGCCTTGGGAGTACTTTGATGTAATTGGTTTGTGCAGGGGGTAGTTGGCTTAGCAACACTGACAAACAAAGTTCTAGCAAACTGAGACTCAGGTGTTCAGAGCAGTTATATGTAATGTGACAAGTGGGGAAAGTGCAAAAATTCATTCTAATCTCTTTTAGGAAGCGCTGTGTAGTCAAGTGGCTTTGAAAATGAAGTTTGGATTTAACAGAAAACAAGACCTTCTCAGACATTGTAAATAGCTCTTTTCAGAGACTGAAGCTAAGATAAAGACAGTGCATACATATGTGTCAGCCATAGATGAGGAATATGTATATACATTTGTATGTACAGTATGTAGAAAGGAAAATAATGACTAGTCGGTGATGGGAGCCAAAAGCAATATAGTATTGGATGACAGTAGGATGACACCCTTAAAGGGGTATTCCAAGAATTTTTTTTATTTTCTATGCTACAGGGGCTGTAAAGTTAGTGTAGTACATAATATAATGTCTGTACCTGTGTGTGACGGTTTTCTTACAATTCTTCTGTGATTTTCACCCAAATATTTATTTTTAACAGCATACAAAATTACTGTTGTCTCAGATTTTTCCCAGGTTGCAATGCGGCCAAGACCTGACTCACTAGTCAGCTGCTGACAGGGAGCCTGTCTGCTTCAATGGGCGGAGCGTTTGCTTGGTGGGAGAGATCATTCTGCAACTAATGCAACAGCTGTAGGCACCCTGATTGAAAACCACAGGTCTTTGAATGGATGCAGCTCATTTCTGTTTCAATGGATGGGGTGGCTTTTGTGTGGGGCGGGGGGGAAATGGAATTGTGGGATTTGTAGTCAAAAAAAGAAAAGTCAAGCAGGAAATACAAGTTCACAAAAAGATAGCCCCAGTGTTATGGTAATCTCACAACATAGCCATTTAGCCCGAAGACAAGCGCAGATCCTTCCTAAGCATGTCCATTACTGTTTGTCAGGTACGTACTAAAATCACCTTATGGTGGATAACCCCTTTAAAGACATCTACATAATAGGAGATATGTGTTAGAATGCAGAGTCCTACCACAACCTTAAGAATAGGGACTTTAGTTTTGGAGTGAACTGTATTCTCTAGCTCGTGATGTCACACCACGCCCTCTCCATTCATGTCTATGGGAGGGGGCATAATGGCTATCACGCCCCTCCCATAAACATGAATGGAGGGGGCGTGGCCTGATGTGACAAGGGAACGTAACGTGACGCCACAAACATGGACGCCTGAACGGGGAGCCAGCGCGGAAATCGTGGGGGTCCTAGTGGCCAGACTGGCATGAGCAGACATCTTATCCCCTGTCTTTTGGATAGGGAATAATATGTCAAGGTGAAGAATACCCCTTTAAAGAAGCTTTTTTTTTTTTTTTTTTGTCCTTATTACGCACTCACTAATGACTTGTCGACATCAAAGTTTTTATTCCAGCACTGCGACATCTATAAGTTATATAACTCCCCTGAGGCTGTGTGCACACATCACATTTTTTTCTGCATTCTTTAAAGTTTTTACCATGATTTTCTCAAAATTGCTGCAAAAATTGTGCTATTTTACTGTAAATTTGCAGTTGTGCAATTTCCTGCATCTGACGTTTTTTCTGGCGTTTTTGCATTTGAGTTGAAATTGCATTTTTGGCCCCTTTGGTATTTTTTTTTCAAAACGTGTTGGGTACAAAAAAAAAAAAAAGGATGCAGTAGGGATAGGAAAAAAGTTATTTAAAAGACATTTTTATTTTTAATAATGAACTTTTAATGAATATTTAATAAAGTGTGTGTGTGTGTATGTGTGTTTCACTTTTTTTCTCTATTATTATTTTTTTTTTTTAGGTAGGACTACTACTACCAGCATTGAACAGACTGTTCCATGATGGGAGTAGTAGTACCTGTACTAATAGACATATCTCCCTGGGTGTCAATATAGCAGAGATGCGGAGCGCAGGAGAAAGCCGCTCCACATCTCTGCAATAGATAGGATGATCGCATCGAGTGTCAGGAGTGACACTTGCTGTGATCTGTCCTTAACTGCAGGTATTACTACTTCCAACATGGAGCACACTCTGCTCCATGTTGGGAGCTGTAGTACCTGCAGTTAAGAAAAGATCACAGCGGATGTCACTCCAGCCGTGATTGATCGGTTCACTCGGTCATCCACTGTCCCAAGTGACATCCGACACCCTCAGTCAACAGTTGGTGGGTTCCTCAGACTCAATCCTCAGTTGGCATGGCCCTCATTCTGCTGCTGCCACCTCATTGTGCTAATCTATGGTCTCCTCACGCTAATGCTAACACCTCAAGGCTCTGTCATTGTGCCACCATTTGGTCTCCTCATACTGATGCTGCCACCCCCAGGCTCTCTAATTGTGCTGTTTATGGTCTCCTCATGCTAATGCTAGCACCTCCAGGCTCTGTCATTGTGCTGCCATATGGTCTCCTCATGTTGATGCTGCCACCTCCAGGCTCTCTAATTGTGCTGCTCTGTGGTCTCTCCATGCTGATGCTGCCACTTCCAGGCATTCTAATTGTGCTGCTCTATGGTCTCCTCATGCTGATGCTACCACCTCCAGGCACTGTCATTGTGCTGCCATATGGTCTCCTCATGTTGATGCTGCCCCCTCCAGGCTATCTAATTGTGCTGCTATGTGGTCTCTTCATGCTGATGCTGCCACCTCCAGGCTCTCTAATTGTGCTGTTCTATGGTCTCCTCATGCTGATGCTACCACCTTCAGGTTCTCTCATTGTGCTGCCATGGATACTGCAAAACATAATTAAGGTGCTGGTCTCCAGTTTCAGAAATTCCTCTGCATTAGGGTCACTTTCAGGACTCCTGATGCTTCTGCTGCAACCTCCAGGCTGTCTCATTCAGCCACTATATGTCTCCTCATGCTTCAGCCAACTCCAGGCTGTGCAATTCAGCCACTATATGGTCTCCTCATGCTGCCACAAGCTCCAGGCTGTGCCATTCAGCCTATATATGGTCTCTTCATGCTGCCACAAACTCCAGGCTGTGCCATTCAGCCACTATATGGTCTCCTCATGCTTCAGCCAACTCAAGGCTGTGTCATTAAGCCACCATATGGTCTCCCCATGCTGCCACAAACTCCAGGCAGTCATTCAGCCACTATATGATCTCCTCATATTGATGCCACATCCATGCTCTGTCATTGTGCTGCCATGTAAACTCATGATTATGTTCTCATGATTCAGCCACCTCCATTCTGTGTCATTCAGCCAATATATGGTTTACTGTTGCTGCAGGGCCTGGACCTAAATTTTTTTATGGTAGGTAGCACTACCTAGCATAAATATTCAATTTAAATTTCAAAATTCATCTTTTAATCTTAGGGATTGTAAAGCCCTAGTGTCTACTCATGCTGCTACCAGCTCCAGGCTGTGTCATTCAGCCACTACATGGTCTCTTCATGCTTCAGCCACCTCCAGGCTGTGTCATTCAGCCAATATGTGTTTTACTGATGCTGCTGGGCCTGGGCCTACATTTTTTTTTTTTATGGTAGCACTAGTTACCATAAATCTTGAATTTTAATATCAAATTTCATCTTTTAATCTTACGGATTGTGAAGCCCTAGTGTCTACTCATGCTGCTGCCAACTCCAGGCTTTGCCATTCAGACACTATATGGTCTCCTCATGCTTCAGCCAATCCAGGCTGTGCCATTCAGACACTATATGGTCTCCCCATGCTGCCACAAATTACAGGTAGTCATTCAGCCACTATATGGTCTCCAGGCTCTGTAATTGTGCTGCCATGTGACATGTGACTCCTTGTTATATTTGGTTCTTTGTACCCACACGCTGGGGCCCGGGACACTAAAACTTGGGAGTTAAAATTTCAATTTAAAAATCCTCAATTTCAATTTAAAAATCTTAAATTTCTATTTAAAAATCTTAATTTTCAATGGTCTCCTCATGCTTCTGCCAACTTCAGGCTGCACCATTCAGACACTATATGGTTTCCTCATGCTTCAGCCAACTCCAGGCTGTGTCATTCAGCAAATATATGGTTTACTGATGCTGCTGGGCCTGGGCCTAAAAAGTTTTATGGTAGCACTAGCTACGATGAATCTCCAATTTAAATTTCAAAAATTCATCTTTTAATCTTAGGGATTGTGAAGCCCTAGTGTCTACTCATGCTACTGCTTGCTCCAGGGTGTGTCATTCAGCAGCTATATGGTCTCCTCATGCTGCCTACACCTCCTCCCTGTGTCATTCAGCCACTATATGGTCTCCTCATGCTTCAGCCACATCCAAACTGTGTCATTCAGCCACTATATGGTCTCCTCATTCTGCCAACACCTCCACACTGTGTCAATTAGCCACTATATGGTCTCCTCACACTTCAGACACCTCCGGCTGTGCCATTCAGACACTATATGTTCTCCCCATGCTGCCACAAACTCCTGGCTGTGTCATTCAGCCACTATATGGTCCCTTCATGCTGCCAACACCTCCACGCTGTGTCATTCAGCCACTATATGGTCTCCTCATGCTTCAGCCACATCCAAGCTGTGTCATTCAACCACTATATGGTCTCCTCAATCTGCCAACACCTCCAAGCTGTGTCAATTACCCACTATATGGTCTCCTCATGCTGCCAACACCTCCACGTGGTGTCATTCAGCCACTATATGGTCTCCTCATGCTTCAGACAACTCCAGGCTGTGCCATTCAGACACTATATGGTCTCTTCATGCTTCAACCACTTCCAGGATGTGCCATTCAGCCACTATATGGTCTCCTCATGCTTCAGCCACCTCCAGGCTGTGCCATTCAGACACTATATGGTCTCCTCATGCTTCAGCCAACTCCAGGCTGTGTCATTCAGACACTATATGTTCTCCCCATGCTGCCACAAACTCCAGGCTGTGTCATTCAGACACTATATGGTCTCCTCATGCTGCCAACACCTCCATGCTGTGTCATTCAGCCACTATATGGTCTCCTCATGCTTCAGCCACATCCAAGCTGTGTCATTCAGCCACTATATGGTCTCCTCAAGCAGCCAACACCTCCACGCTGTGTCATTCAGCCACTATATGGTCTCCTCTTGCTTCAGCCACATGCAAGCTGTGTCATTCAGCCACTATATGGTCTCCTCATGCTGCCAACCCCTCCACGCTGTGTCATTCAGCCACTATATGGTCTCCTCATACTGATGCCACCTCCAGGCTCTGTCATTGTGCTGCTCTGTGGCAGTGATTCTAAAAGCGATGCCTGTAATCTGCATTTTATTCTGAATAACAGTATTATTTCACTACCCCAGCACACTCCATATACGTATTAGAATAAAGCAAAGTGTTCTACACTGCTATTGAGGTTTTCTGTAGTCCAGAAATAGCCGTTTTTAATATAGATTTGCCGCAAATAAATTCGGAACGAACCATATTTTTTAGAAAAATTTGGCGTGTCGGCAGAATCTAATTTTTCAAAAGTTTGCTCATCTCCAGCAATGACCAAACGCCACACCCAATCTCTTGAAGGAGCCAGAGGATTTATAGATAATGTAGGCATTATAAGAGATTTTAGTGATCTATTTATATCTAACATTGAGCACAATCGCCTGCCACATCAGCTAAAAGAGGTAAACAAAAAGCATACTCAAGAACATCCACATTTTTCTCTGATAACAGCCTGTGCTGCACTATATATGCAAAATGGATAAATAAAAAAGTGCTTCTTTAAACCTAACCTCTCTCACAGAATAAATCTGAAAGACTAGCAACAAAAATGTATTTTACGCATTTCTAAACCTGTGTTGATATTTAAAAAATAAATAAATAATAAAAAAAAAAGGTTGATCTGCTGCTCTAAAATTCTGACACAGACAAATAAGGATCCACATAATTTTGGCTGATGCTGCAGGATCAGAATTCTCCCCTCCCAGCAGCTGTGTCCATCAATCATTCTTGAGTGATACATGTGCAGAAAACCTGGAGGCTTAGCAATGCTTTGATGTTTTTGTGCTTTAAAAAAAAAAAAAAAAAAAAAAAAAAAAGGGAAAAAAAGAAAATGCAGTGCAATGAACCCAACTCCAAGGCACCGTCTCCCTCCCCTTGTCTCCCACACTGAAAAATGAGCCTGCAACATTACAATGTGCAGAGATGAGCAAAAAACAGGGCTGGAGATGGAGAGTTGCAACACAGCTGTACTGTCTGACCTAAAAATTCACATATACCCAGCAAATGTGTCACGTGACCACGTACAGAGCTAAGAGCTTTGTTGTGGGAGCAGCAGAGGGAGAGCATCAAAAGATTCCTGTTTGAAGGTTTATCAGCCACTGGGACTGAGCTAAATGTCGACTTATTCTCTATAATGGGAATCAGGTCTGGTCCTCAACACTTCGTCTTCTCAGAGGCAGACAAGGAAGAACATTTTGGTTAAAACATACAAGCCTTTGTTATCTATATCGCAATTTCTGCTTCTACAAGGACACCAGGTGAATTATAGTTTATGGATTATTTAAAGTGACAGTTTATAGAACAGTTTGGAACTTTAATAGCTAATGTAATACAATGAAAGCGTTAAGCAATAGATTAATACAAGGATGTCATTGCTTCAATGGTCCAAAATGATCCCCCAAATTTCTAGTAAATCAGTAATCTTAAATGGGCACTGTCAGATACAAAAACATTTGATATGTTGTAAAGCATGCAAAACCAATAGGTGTTGCAATTGCCTTCATTAGAAAATTTTCAGTATTTCATACAGAAAAAGCCAGTCAAACAACTGCCCCCCCCCCTGCCTGCTTGGACACATACTAGTCCAGCTGTGTCCATGCATCATCACCTATGTCATGGACACACTTCCTTGGTTGACAGCTGTGAGCACAGGGCTCACAGCCTGAGGAAAAATCCTCCCACTGTCAGCTTGTGTCCCGCTACTGTCAGTGAGGACAAGCTGGGAGTTGTAGTTTTGCTAATGCTAGGGGAGATGTGAGCAGACAGCATACTGAGGGAGGGGGCGGAGAGGAATTCAGACTAGTGAGCTAAATTAAAAGTGTAATAAAAAATAAAATAAAGGTGCTAGACACATAAAAATTAGATGTACATGGTCAGAATTAGGTACTGAGTGGTATATTAAAAAATATATTTTTTTGGTTGGATCTGATGGGTACACTATAACCCCTTAAAGACCAAGCCCATTTTAACCTTAAGGACCAGGCCAATTTTATTTTTGAGTTTTCGTTTTTTTCCTCCGCAACTTCTAAAATCCATAACTCTTTTATATTTCTATCTACAGACCCATATAAAGGCTTGTTTTTTGCGTGACCAATTGCACTTTGTAATGAAACCTCTCATTTTACCATAAAATGCATGGAGAACTCAAAAAATATTTTTTTGGGTAGGAAATTTAAATGAAAACCACAATTTTGCACATTTTGGAGGGTTTCATTTTCACACAGTACACTTTACGGTAAAAATGATGTGTTCTTTATTTTGTGGGTCAATATGATTAAAATTATACCATGGCTAGATACGTTTATATTTCTGTACCGCTTAAAAAAATCTAAAACTTTTTGTACAAAATCAATAACCTAAAATGACCATCTATAACTTTTTCATTTTTCCGTATATAAGGCAGTTTGAGAGCTCATTTTTTACATATGCATTTGGATATATAAAACTTTTAGATACATTTTTATTAATTTTTTTTAGAATAATATGTGACTAAAAAGCAGTATTTTTGGACTTTTTTTTTAACATTTATGCCGTTCACCGTACGGGATCATTAACATTATATTTTGATATTTCGGACATTTACACATGCGGCGATACCAAATATGTTTATAAAAACAAAATTACGCTTTTAGGGGGTAAAATGGGAAAAATGTATAATTTTAATTTTTATTGGGGGAGGAGATTTTTCACTTCATTTACTTTTATTTTTAGCTTTTTCAACTTTTTGTTTTACACTTTTAATGTCCCCATAGGGGACTATCTATAGCAATCATTTGATTGCTAATACTGTTCAGTGCTCTGTATAGGGCATAGCACTGATCAGAATAATCGGTGATTTTCTGCTCAATCTCAGACCAGAGCAGGAGACGCCGGGAGATGGATGGAGGCAGGTGAGGGGACCTCCGTCCGCCATTACAGATGATCGGATCCCAGCTGCAGGCGATCCGATCATCTAGTTTAACATGCACACTGCCGCAGATGCCATGATCTGTACTGATCACGGCATCTGAGGGGTTAATGGCGGACATCCGCATGATCGCGGATGTCGGCCATTACCGGCGGGTCCCCGGCTGCTAGAACCTGCCGTGTATGACGCGATCACCGCTCCAATGCTCACGGTCATTCACAGGACGTAAATGTACGTCCCGGTGCGCTAAGTACTGCCACACCAGGACGTACATTTACATCCGTGGTCATTAATGGGTTAAAGTTAGCAAGTACATAAATTGTCATGAAATTATTTGGAATATCTATGGCTGGCACTTATCATTGTAGGTGTAAGTGAAGCATTTTTCTACACCTTTTTTGTGTGTGCTGTAATGTGTAGGTTCACCACATTTATTAAATGGTCGCAGGGCATTTGATAAATTTTGTGCAAGTAAAAATTTTCTGAAATTTCTCTCTTCACATACAGCAAAAAGCTAAGCTTAGTCTGGGCCGGTGTAGTTTGAGAGACTTTTCAGTGGCTTTGCACCTTTTTCTGTGCCTTTTCACAAAAAGGTGCAGTTCATAAAACCCTTCCATATCATGTCTATTGCCAAAATCAGTGGATTGCAACTCAAAATCAGCAGAAATGTGTAAACCAAAAGGCGCAAATAACCCCTGCTTGCGCCTTTTTTGCACCTTTTTTAGACACGAAAAACAGTCTAAAGACAATGATAAATGTCGGCCAATATTTTTATATGTTATTTACACCAAATGGTTTAAACCTTGACGGACATGTCTGGTTAAAGGGCAATTGTCTAATGCTAAAATGATGATACTCATCGGTAAATATAACCTTATTTGATAGGATACTGTTTTTACAGTATGTTGTTCCATTTTTAACATGTACTTATTCAGCAATTTTGCAAGCCCTCTAGAGAAACCTATGAGGATAAGAATAAAATGCAAAGCCTTAAATGCCACAAACCCTAAAAACATAATCAAAAGTAACATCTAGCTGTAGCATTTCTGACCCCCCCCCCCCCCCCCCCCCCCCCTAAAAAATAAAAAATAAAAAAAAGAACCAAAAAAACAAAGCAAGCAGGCAGTGCTCTTGAATCCCTGGCTGGCAGATCTGCAAGCCTGCATAGACTTGTACAGAGAAAAGGTCAGATTTGATTGACAGCCAGGGAGTGGGTGGCCCTTATATAACTAGCAATTGCAGTGGGTTTCAGGAATGAGATCTGGTACAATCAAAACTTTTGACATGTGTGGGCAACACGTCAAAAAGTTTTACTTTTTGCTTACACAGTGCAGCATAGTCTATTGAATGCAGAGGTTCTTGTGCATGCCTAGTGCTTATCTGTTTCAGCTGATGTGGCAGGCATGGGATAAGCTTCATTGTGTATGTAAATTCAACACTAAAGTGGTTCTGTAATGCTGGCTACATTTCTCATGAATGGCTTTGGATGTGGCGTTCAATTAATCCAGTTGCTAGTGCTACAGTGAACTATTAGACTCAGTGGGTTGAGGTAAGTTCACAGCATTTGCAGTTTTCATGTGTTTCTTATTCAAAGTGCAATAAATATTTCCATGAGTCAAAAATGACCAATAATCAAAAATTAAGAGTTTAATAAAGACTTGAGTCTTGAGGCTGCATTTGCACATTAAATTGGTACTGTATTTTCCACACATTTTTACTGCATATTGACTGCGTCTGTTGCAATTTTCCGAAATTGTTGTATTAATGATACATTTTTACTTTAATTTGTAGTAAATTAGAACCTTTTTGGCAAACACACACAAAAAAATAAATAAAAGAAACAGCAAGAAATGTGTGAGCACAGCCTAAAGTATGTATCCTGAGATAGCAGCAGCAATATACAGATCTGGGTGGGGAGGAGTCTGTGAGCTGCTAGAAGATCTGAATAGTGATATGTCGTCCTGTAGATCACTGGAAGTCAGCTGATTTGGGAATTGGCTTTTCTTTTGACACATTAAGCATGGTCATTTTCCATGAGTCTAACTGGTGATCACTTGGTGATGCTATGATATGGGCACAAAAAAATTTAAATTCCAGAGTGCCTTTTTTTTTAAGAGGACCTGGGACCAAACCCCCCCCCTCCCAAAATAACATTGCACCATCATTAATTAAAATTGGGTGCCATGATCATAGACCTACAGTTTCTTGATACACATTTCCACTCCTGAGATATGTGGGTTTATAGTTTGTCTGACAATTTAGACAATAAGTCAGTTGGGCATGAACTTAATTCTAATAATGGAAGTTAATATTAAGTGATGGGAGGGATTATACAATCAGGGGGTGTCAAACCCCTTGACTGTATAATCCTGCCCATAACCTGACATTCACTCCCATTATTAAAATGTATTTCATGCCCATTTGATTGATTCCCTGATTGATTTAGACAAATTGTAAGCCCTCATATCTTTGGAATGGAAGGGCGTATCAATCATCTAGGTGTGTGATCAGGGCACCCCACACTATTTAATGACAGTAAGTTCTCTATTTTTTGGGTAGGCCACAGATCATCTTTAAGTAGGCCTAAAGAAGAAGCAAGGTGTCTTCTATTACTAACAGTATTAACCATTTTGGTAAAGGGCAAAGCTCAAGGGTAGAATCTCTAGTGGCCAAGTAAAGAAGTGCAGCAGAAATTATTTATAGTAAATAGAGGCTACTAGTGGTCACCCACCAATGGTGATCCAGTGCTCATCCCTCTTAACTCACTGGTTACCCACCTGTTTACAGCAAAGTCCATGGTCCAACAGATAGTAATTGTATGATACAAAAAACAAGTAAATTTAGAACATATTGAGAAAAGGGCAAATGTTTTTCAGTTACAGACACATGAACATGGAAACAGTGATCCGAACATTGAGTTTGTATTTTTTTTTCCCCTGCAAACTTTGGGTTCTATAGATTTTCAGGTTAACTTAACCCCTTAAGGACTCAGCCCATTTTGGCCTTAAGGACTCAGACAATTTAATTTTTACGTTTTCATTTTTTCCTCCCCGCCTTCTAAAAATCATAACTCTTTTATATTTTCATCCACAGACTAGTATGAGGGCTTGTTTTTTGCGCGACCAGTTGTCCTTTGTAATGACATCACTCATTATATCATAAAATGTATGGCGCAACAAAAAAATACTATTTTTGTGGGGAAATGAAAACGAAAAACGCAATTTTGCTAATTTTGGAAGGTTTTGTTTTCACGCCGTACAATTTATGGTAAAAGTGACATGTGTTCTTTATTCTGAGGGTGAATACGATTAAAATGATACCCATTATTATATACTTTTATATTATTGTTGCGCTTAAAAAAAATCACAAACTTTTTAACCAAATTAGTACGTTTATAATCCCTTTATTTTGATGACCTCTAACTTTTTTATTTTTCCGTATAAGCGGCGGTATGGGGGCTCATTTTTTGCGCCATGATCTGTACTTTTTTTTGATACCACATTTGCATATAAAAAACTTTTAATACATTTTTTATAATAATTTTTTTAAATAAAATGTATTAAAAAAGTAGGAATTTTTGACTTTTTTTATTTTTTTTCGTTCACGCCGTTCACCGTACGGGATCATTAACATTTTATTTTAATAGTTCGGACATTTACGCACGCGGCGATACCAAATATGTCTATAAAAAATGTTTTTTACGCTTTTTGGGGGTAAAATAGGAAAAAACGGACGTTTTACTTTTTTATTGGGGGAGGGGATTTTTCACTTTTTTTTTACTTTTACTTTTACATTTTTTTACATTTTTTTTTACACTTGAATAGTCCCCATAGGGGACTATTCATAGCAATACCATGATTGCTAATACTGATCTGTTCTATGTATAGGACATAGAACAGATCAGTATTATCGGTCATCTCCTGCTCTGGTCTGCTCGATCACAGACCAGAGCAGGAGACGCCGGGAGCCGCACGGAGGAAGGAGAGGGGACCTCCGTGCGGCGTTATGAATGATCGGATCCCCGCAGCAGCGCTGCGGGCGATCCGATCGTTCATTTAAATCGCGAACCGCCGCAGATGCCGGGATCTGTATTGATCCCGGCACCTGAGGGGTTAATGGCGGACGCCCGCGAGATCGCGGGCGTCGGCCATTGCCGGCGGGTCCCTGGCTGCGATTAGCAGCCGGGATCAGCCGCGCATGACACGGGCATCGCTCCGATGCCCGCGGTTATGCTTAGGACGTAAATGTACGTCCTGGTGCGTTAAGTACCACCTCACCAGGACGTACATTTACGTCCTGCGTCCTTAAGGGGTTAAAGGGGGAACTCTGGTGGTAAAAAAAAAAAAAAGGTTTTCAAATGAACTGGTGCATGAAAGTTAAACAGATTTGTAAATCACTTGTATTTAAAAATCTTAACCCTTCTAGTACATATCAGTTGCTGTATACTTCAAATATACTAAAGAGAAATTTTTGAAGTTCTTTTCTGTCTGACCACAGTGCTCTCTGCGGACACCTATGTCCGTGTCAGGAACTGTCCAGAGCAGGGGAGGTTTTCTATGGGGATATGATTCTAATCTGGAAAGTTCCTGATATGGACAGAGGTGTCAGCAGAGAGAACTTTTGTCAGACAGAAAAGAAATTCACACATTTCTCTGTTTTAAGTACTAGAAGGATTAAGATTTTTTAACAGAAGTCATTTACAAATCTGTTTAACTTTCAGGCACCAGTTGATTTGAAAACATTGGTTTTCTACTTGTTTCCACCGGAGTTCCCCTTTAATCCAACCATTTTACTAGATGAATGACTTCCTGTGAATTTAGTCAGAGGGGTACACAGGTTGAAGTCCCCCCTGGGCTCTTGTGCTTGAGGGAACCCAAAGGTTCTTTTGTCACAGAAGAAGACTCCAGTATTATCAATGGTGCACAGGAGGTGGAGGCCCAGTGATAAATGCAATTGTGTCTAAACAAGGTTTAGACACAATTATATTATTAGCTCCAGGGGAGATGAGGACCACTGTAAGAACATAACCTGAAAAACTACTTTGCAATGTGTAAATGGTTATTGCATTACTATGTGATATTTATTGTATAACATTTAAAATAGTATATAAGGTATGTTAGAAAGTGTTTCATAATCCAAAGTGTAGGACAAAACAAATAGGGGAAAATAAAATGAGGCCACGGCTTGCTAGAGCTGAAATATTAAGCATGTACGAGTCCTAATTATTAAGCCACAAATGGAGAACTGATGTTATAACAACAAAACAGCGTCAGTTCAGCTTAATGTTCCTTAATGCTTAATACTGCTGTTTAGCCCCACTGCATCATGTTATTGAGTGCATTATTCAGAGCAAAGAAAATGTGCTTCTAGGCAGGGTTATGCTGCTTTAATATGTACATCAATTTAAAGGGACAATAACACATAAAATGAGAATTGCCTGCATACATCTTTGTATCATGTACTGTTATTATGTACATTTTAAAGGGGCCAACAGGGTGCCATGAAGATGTGTGTCAAGCTTGTTTAGGGACAGTGAAGTGTAAAACAGATGCTTTATTGTTTGATTGGGCCTATTATCTGTGTGTTGTGTCGTCCTATACTCCATATATTGTATTTATCTCATTTGCACATTTTAGAGATGAGATGTCAACACATGATAAGGGTAAACTTATTTATAAAGGCACTATCTCCAGATGTCCTTCTGTCTTATAACAATGTGGCGCCAACATAGCACAGTGCATTGTACAGAAAAAGTATTCTTTTTGTCTTACTTTCATCAGAATTGTATTATTTGTAATCTTGATAACTGGATCAAGGCCAGTAGACTACCATTACCAATATGCTTTTGGAGCATGGTAAGTATAGACTTGTGGATGGTAGACAGTGTCAGACTGGTGTGCTGGACAGTGGAATTGATTCTGGGGCTCACCTCAGAGAAGTATTGGACTGGCCCACCAAAGGACCAGAGGATTCCTTATGTAGGCCCTCCAGGAAATGTAAAATGTAAAATGTCTAGGATTCTAACTGAAATCTGGGGCACAGAAGAGGTTTATATATGGGGCATTGTGGGGATTAACTACTATATGGAGACAAAGAGGGGGTTTTACTATATGGGGCAGTGTGGGGGCCTAATTACTATATGGGAACAGAGAGATGCCTAATACTATATAGGGGCACAGAAAGGGCCTAATACTATATGGGGACCCAGAGGGGCCTAATACAATATTGGGGCACCGAGGGGCACTAACTACTATGTGGGGACATAGAAAGTGCCTAATATGATCTCTACAACCTAGTTGTACTGATCTTGTGTAGGTACACTGTACATTGAATGTTCTTCTGGGCATTTCCTAATCCCTACCATCTGTTCTAAACTTGTCCTTCACTCTTTTTATCACCAGACAAATCATAATCAGGTTGGTTTTGCTTAGTACTGCACTATAACATCCTCCATGCTGCTACTGCTACTTTTGAGGGTTTGATATGTGTGGTGTCCCAGGACCAATAGCTGTCCTCTGGCTTCTGACTGCTTCAGGCAGCTTGATAGCACAGGGTGTAGGGCCCACTGGAGACTTGCAGTTAAATCAATTATGTTTACATTCTATAGTCAAATAATATATTTTCCTAAATTAATTATGTTACTGATATTTGTATATATGTTTTCTGCGTTACTGTACCCTTAGGTGAGAGCAGTGAACCCCAAGTGACCCTGCCTGCCAATGGGAACCCTAAAGTCTTCCCTATATAGTGTAGTGGGAGGAGGAGTAAGTGAAGCATGTTTTCTACACCTTTTTTTTGTGTGCTGGTAATGTGTATGAACACCAAATTTATTAACCCCTTAACGGCCACGGACGTAAATATACGTCCTGGTTTGGCAGGGCTTCCCGCACCAGGATTTATATTTACGTCCTGTGTATGACCGCGAGCATCGGAACGGTGCTCGCATCGTACATGGCAGGTTCTGGCTGCTAGTAGCAGCCGGGGACCCGCCCGTAATGGTCGCCATCTGCAATCGCGCGGATGCCTGCCATTAACCCCTCAAATGCTGTGATCAATACAGATCACGGCATCTGCGGCAGGGCGGTACTTTGAATAGATGATCGGATCGCCCGCAGCGCTGCCACGGCGATCCGATCATCCAGCATGGCGGCCGGAGGTCCCCTCACCTGGCTTCGGCCGTCTCCCTGGGTCTTCTGCTCTGGTCTGCGATTGAGCAGACCAGAGCAGAAGATGACCGATAATACTGATCAGTGCTGTGTCCTATACATAGCACTGAACAGTATTAGCAATCAAAGGATTGCTATAGATAGTCCTCTATGGAGACATAAAAAGTGTAAAATAAAAGGGAAAAAAACCCTCCCCCAATAAAAAATAAAATTGTCAGTTTTTCCCATTTTACCCCCAAAAAGCATAATTTTTTTTAGAAACATATTTGGTATCGCCGCGTGCATAAATGTCTGTACTATCAAAATATAATGTTAACTATCCCGTACGGTGAATGGCGTAAACGTCACATTTTTATCACATTTTGTCACATTTTATTAAAAAAAAATTAATAAAAAATGATCTAAAAGTTTTATATATGCAAATGTGGAATCGATAAAAAGTACAGATGACGGCACAAAAAATTAACCCTCATACCGCCCTATATATGGAAAAATGAAAAAGTTATAGGTGGGCAAAATAGGGTGATTTTAGATTGCTGATTTTGTACAAAAAGTTTTAGATTTTTTTTAAGAGGTACAAAAATATAAAAGTATCTAGCCATGGGTATCATTTTAATCGTATTGACCCACAGAATAAAGGACACATGTCATTTTTACTGTAAAGTGTATAGTGTGAAAAAACTCCAAAATGCGCAAAATTGTGGTTTTCATTTAAATTTCCTCCCTAAAATTTTTTTTTTGGGTTCGCCGTACATTTCATGGTAAAATGAGAGGTTTCATTACAGTGTACAATTGGTCACACAAAAAACAAGCCCTTATATGGGTCTGTAGATGGAAATATAAAGGAGTTATGGATTTTAGAAGACGAGGAGGAAAAAACGAAAACGCAAAAATAAAATTGGCCTGGTCCTTAAGGTGAAAATGGTCTTGGTCATTAAGGGGTTAAATGATCTCAGAACATTTAATAAATGTGGTGCAGGTCACATTTTCTGAAATTTCTCTCTTCACTTACACCAAAAAGCTAAGTCTTGGTTGGTGTAGTTTAGAGACTTTTCAGTGGCTTTGCGCCTTTTTTGCGCCTTTTCACAAAAAGGCACAGTTCATAAAACCCGTCCATATCAAATGTATTGCAACTCAAAATCAGCAGAAATGTGTAAACCAAAAGTCGAAAATAAACCCTGCTTGTGGTTTTTTTGCTCCTTTTTTAGACACAAAAAACTGTCTAAAGACTATGATAAATGTCGGCCATAGTCTCTAGTGTTATTCAAAATGCATACAGTATATAATTAGGTGTTACTGTTTCACATTTTGTGCAAACTGCGCATTATTAAACATAATGTGCATAACTTTGCCTTGATGTCAGGACCCTTCTTGTATAATTGCACAAAGTCCTGTCTATTACATCGGGTCCCTATATTAGCACCAGGTAATGTATGCATTGTTCACTTTATTTCAAATGTCCCAACACTGCGCTATTACACTAGTGCCCATCACTGGTGGCCCGTGAAGCAATATGAAGAGAATACACGCTAAAACGTGATCCCTGATGAATTGAAGCGGATGAAACACGTAGGATCGCCTATGGCAATGTGAACGGAGCCCAAATACTTGAAACCAGCTACCACTACCTAGGAAACAGCTAAGTGCAATTACATAGTGTTATACAAGCTGCAGCCAATGCATATTAAAAGAAGCTGTGTATATATGTGGATTAAAAAAAGGAGTGACAGGCACTAGTGCAATAGCGCAGTGTTGGGACATTTGCAATAAAGTGAACAGTGCATACATAACCTGGCGCTAATATAGGGACCCGATGTAATAGACAGGACTTTGTGCAATTATACAAAAAGGGTCCTGATCCCCACCCCTCATCTCTCCCTGTTCATCTCTCCCCCCACCCCCACTCATTCCTCTCTCCCCTCACCCCCGCTCATTCATCTCTCCCCTCACTCCCGCTCATTCATCTTTCCCCTCACCCCCGCTCATTCATCTCTCCCCTCACCCCCGCTCATTCATCTCTCCCCTCACCCCTGCTCATTCATCTCTCCTATCTCGACCTACTATCTCGACCTAATATCCTGACCTCCTATCCTGACCTCCCATCCTGACCTCCTATGCCATCCTCCAATCCCGTCCTCCTATCCCGTCCTCCTATTTCGACCTCCTATTCCGTCCTCCTATCCTGTCCTCCTATCCCGTCCTCATATCCCATCTTCCTATCTCGACCTCCTATCTCGATCTCCTATCCCGACCTCGTATGCCGTCCTCCTATCCCGACCTCCTATCCCATCCTCCTTTCCCGTACTCCTATCTCGACATCCTATCTCGACCTCCTATCCTGTCCTCCTATCTCGACTTCCTATCCCAACCTCCTATGCCGTCCTCCTGTCTCGAATTCCTATCCTGACCTCCTATCCCGTCCTCCTTTCCCGTCCTCCTATCTTGGCCTCCTATCTCGACCTCCTATCCCGACCTCCTATCCCGACCTCCTATCCTGTCCTCCTATCTTGACCTCCTATCTTGACCTCTTATCCCGACCTCCTATGCCATTCTCCTTTATCGTCCTCCTATCTCGACCTCCTATTCCTTCCTCCTATCCCGTCCTCATATCTTGACCTCCTATCTCAACCTCCTTTCCCTGCTTCCTATCTCGACCTCCTATCCCAACCTCCTATGCCTACCTCCTATCCCGTCCTCATATCCCGTCCTCATATTCCATCTTCATATCCCGTCCTCCTATCTCGACCTCCTATCCTGACCTCCTATTCTGACCTCATATCTCGTCCTCATATCCCGACCCTTAATATGTGTACCAGGTATTGAAATATCTCCAGCCGTACGGAAGTTATGTGGGAACATACATTTCCCATTGATTTGCATGGGACTTTAAACAAAAAAATCCACCCTCACAAATGGGGGTAGTTAAGGGTTAAATTAACTATCCTATATTTTAAGTGGACATATAAGTAACATGTGACCAAGTATTATCGAAATATCTCCAGCTGTTTGGAAGTTATGCAGTAACATATATTTCCCATAGATTTGTATGGGACTTTAAACAAAAACCCTGACCCTGGCAAATAGGGGTGAGTAAGGGTTAAATTACTTACCCTATGTTTGTTGTTGACATGTAAGTAACATGTGTGCCCAGTAGAGATGTCGCGAATTGTTCGCCGGCGAACAATTCCCGGCGAATTTAGTATGTTCGCATTCGCATCGCCGGGCGAACATATGTGGAGTTCGATTCGCCTCCTATACTTTAATATGGCAATAAACTTTGACCCTGTGAGTCAGAGTCAGCAGACACATTAAAGCCAATCAGCAGCAGTTCCTCCCTTCCAGACCCTCCTACCTCCTACACGGACGCCATTTTACCTTCATTCGGCATGCTGCAGGCTTAGAAAGTGGAGGGACAGAGAAGCTGCTCTTGCTGTAATAGGGAAAGCGATAGCTAGGTTGCTGCTAGGTGGTGTATTCAGGGTCCACTTTACGCCTAAAGCACTAGTGTAACATCTGCTTTAAGGACAGCACCCCAAAAAGCCCTTTTTAGGGCTCAAATATCAGTCCATGTGTCTTGCAACAGCTGGTGGCACCCTGGTTGGGAGGGAACCGCTGGTTAAAAGGGGTACTCAAGTGTAAAACTTAATTTCCTTCAAGCAACTAACTACAGTATTAAAAGGGCTATAGGTTCAGTCCGTGTGTCTTGCAACTGCTGGAGGCACCCTGGTTGGGAGGGAACCGCTGGTTAAAAGTGGGTACTCAAGTGTAAAACTTAATTTCCTTCAAGCAACTAACTACAGTATTAAAAGGGCTATAAGTTCAGTCCGTGTGTCTTGCAACTGCTGGAGGCACCCTGGTTCGGGACCTCTGCTTAAAAGGGGAACTCTGCTGGCAACCTTTTTTGCTCATTGTCACACTTGTGCAAATCACATTTGGTGTGACAGTTGTTCAAATAAAAATAAAAAAATACCTTTTTTTGGCTGTGAAATAAAACCAGTGCTGATTAAAGGGGGGCTCTAACTATGTGCTGCCTAATATGGGGGAATCTATGTGCTGCCTAAAGGGGGGATCTAAATATGTGCTGCCTAAAGGGGGCTCTATGTGCTGCCTAAAGGGAGGCTCTAACTATGTGCTGCCTAATATGGGGGAATCTATGTGCTGCCTAAAGGGAGGCTCTAACTATGTGCTGCCTAATATGGGGGAATCTATGTGCTGCCTAAAGGGGGGCTCTATGTGCTGCCTAAAGGGGGGCTCTAACTATGTGCTGCCTAACATGGGGGAATCTATGTGCTGCCTAAAGGGGGGGGGGTCTAACTATGTGATGCCTAAAGGGGGGCTCTATGTGCTGCCTAAAGGGAGGCTCTAAATATGTGCTGCCTAATATGGGGGAATCTATGTGCTGCCTAAAGGGGGCTCTATGTGCTGCCTAAAGGGGGGCTCTAACTATGTGCTGCCTAATACGGGGGAATCTATGTGCTGCCTAAAGGGGGATCTAACTATGTGATGCCTAAAGTGGGGCTCTATGTGCTGCCTAAAGGGGGCTAAAGCACGTTATTCCAAAGAATTTAGGAATAATAGGTTCAGTCCGTGTGTCTTGCAACTGCTGGAGGCACCCTGGTTGGGAGGGAACCGCTGGTTAAAAGTGGGTACTCAAGTGTAAAACTTAATTTCCTTCAAGCAACTAACTACAGTATTAAAAGGGCTATAAGTTCAGTCCGTGTGTCTTGCAACTGCTGGAGGCACCCTGGTTCGGGACCTCTGCTTAAAAGGGGAACTCTGCTGGCAACCTTTTTTGCTCATTGTCACACTTGTGCAAATCACATTTGGTGTGACAGTTGTTCAAATAAAAATAAAAAAATACCTTTTTTGGCTGTGAAATAAAACCAGTGCTGATTAAAGGGGGGCTCTAACTATGTGCTGCCTAATATGGGGGAATCTATGTGCTGCCTAAAGGGGGGATCTAAATATGTGCTGCCTAAAGGGGGCTCTATGTGCTGCCTAAACGGAGGCTCTAACTATGTGCTGCCTAATATGGGGGAATCTATGTGCTGCCTAAAGGGAGGCTCTATTTATGTGCTGCCTAATATGGGGGAATCTATGTGCTGCCTAAAGGGGGGCTCTATGTGCTGCCTAAAGGGGGCTCTAACTATGTGCTGCCTAACATGGGGGAATCTATGTGCTGCCTAAAGGGGGGGGGGTCTAACTATGTGATGCCTAAAGGGGGGCTCTATGTGCTGCCTAAAGGGAGGCTCTAAATATGTGCTGCCTAATATGGGGGAATCTAACTATGTGATGCCTAAAGTGGGGCTCTATGTGCTGCCTAAAGGGGGCTAAAGCACGTTATTCCAAAGAATTTAGGAATAATAGGTGATTTATGCCCTTTATGGATTAAAACCAGACTCTGCATCAACTATGTAATGTTTCATGGGAGTTTTGCCATGGATCCCCCTCCGGCACGCCACAGTCCAGGTGTTAGTCCCCTTGAAACAACTTTTAAATCACTATTGTGGCCAGAAAGAGTCCCTGTGGGTTTTAAAATTCGCCTGCCCATTGAAGCCGTTCGCGAACCGAAAATTTTATGTTCGCAACATCACTAGTGCCAAGTTTCATGTTAATATCTTTAGCCGTTTGGATGTGATGCTGGAACATATCCACACACACACATATATATATACACACATTTTGAGTTTTATATATATATACTAGCTGAGTACCTGGCATTGTCCGGTTTTTCCTTCCTCATCCTTGTTGGGGAGGAAAATCAACAGAGGAGGAAGCTTTTGACTTCATATCCCATCCCCATATATTGTTGTCATATCCCAACCCCATATCCCGTCCTCATACCCCGACCTCCTATCCTGACCTCCTTTCCCGTCCTCCTATCTCGACCTCCTGTCCCGACCTCCTATTCCATCCTTCTATGCCGATCTCCTATCCCTTCCTCCTATCCCCACCTCCTATCTCCACCTCATATCCTGACCTCCTAACTCAACCTCCTATCCCACCCTCCTATCCCATCCTCCTATCCCCTCCTCCTATCTCGACCTCCTATCCCGTCCTCCTATCTCGACCTCCTATCCTGTCCTCATATCCTGACCTCCTATCCTGTCCTCCTATCTCTACCTCCTATCTCGACCTCCTATCCAGTCCTCTTATGCCTTCCTCATATCCCGACCTTCTTACTCGACCTCCTATTCCGACCTCCTATGCCGACCTCCTATCCCGTCCTCCTATCTCGACCTCCTATCCCGTCCTCCTATCTTGACCTCCTATCCCGTCCTCATATCCTGACCTCCTAACTCGACCACCTATCCCACCCTCCTATCCCATCCTCCTATCCCCTTTTCCTATCTTGACCTCCTATCTTGACCTCCTATCCCGACCTCCTATCCAGTCCTCCTATCTCGACCTCCTATCCCATCCTCATATCCCGACCTCCTATCCTGACCTCCTATCCCGTCCTCCTGTCTCCACCTCTTATCTCCACCTCCTATCCCGTCCTCTTATCCCATCCTCATATCCCGAACTCCTAACTCGACCTCCTATCTCGACCTCCTATCCCGACCTCCTATCCCGTCCTCCTATCCCGTCCTCCTATCCCGTCCTCCTATCCCGACCTCCTATCCCGACCTCCTATCCCGTCCTCATATCCTGTCTTCCTATCCTGTCCTCCTATCTCGACCTCCTATCCCGACCTCCTATCTCGGCCTCCTATCCTGACCTCCTATCTCGACCTCCTATCCCAACCTCCTATCCCATCCTCCTATCCCGTCCTCCTATCTCGACCTCCTATCCCGACCTTCTATCTCGGCCTCCTATCCCGACCTCCTATCTCGACCTCCTATCCCGACCTCCTATCCCGTCCTCCTATCTCGACCTCCTATCCCGTCCTCATATCCCGACCTCCTATCCAGACCTCCTATCCCGTCCTCATATCCCGTCCTCCTATCTCGACCTCCTATCCCGTCCTCAAATCCCGTCCTCATATCCCGACCTCCTATCCCGTCCTCCTATCTCGACCTCCTATCCCGTCCTCAAATCCCGTCCTCATATCTCGACCTCTTAACTCTACCTCCTATCCCGACCTCATATCCCGACCCGTAATATGTGTGCCAGGTACTGAAATATCTCCAGCCGTACAGAAGTTACGTACATTTTTCTACTGTTGATGTAGTCCTGATATTTCACTTAGGACCAATGATTGAGAGGCAGGAAGGTGGTCAACCCATTTAACCCATGGCACTAAAAGTTTTGTGGTTAAGGTAGTGTGTTTTTTTCCTTAGGCCTAACACACACATTTACACTAAAATATACATCTGAGTTGCATGAAATTATAATACAGTTCCCTAGAAATCTATGAGGCCCTACTGTACCTTCATTAGCTGTACACAGAGGAATGTATCCCCAAAACCTTTTCTAGGGAAGAACATAAGCATAATACGACACCATACTGATGTACTATAAGATGTCAAAAATGCAAAGGATGGTGCTGCAGGGGCTCAAACTGCCCTGTGATGTGCATAATACCTTACTGTGTTAAATACTTTAGAATGGAAAATGTTCAATATACTTTGTGATTTTACCACATAAGCACTTGTAGCTTAGATCAATGTTTTCATAGCTGTAATTCATCACCTTTTATTTAAGCTGCTGTCTTCTCTATTCCTCATTTATCCTGAATCAGGCCTTTCTATACTCTGGTGATTTGACATTTCAGAAAAAAGCCCACAGCAAAAAAACAACAAACATCATGCAAAAAAATCCTTCTTAGGTGGATTAATGTCTGTGAAATACGGCTTTCAAATATACTACAGGCAGAGGTTCCAGAACCCTGAGCTGTTTATCACCTTTATGGACTTAGAGCATAATTATTAGCCTTTACTTAACATACAGCAGAATATACAGTGCAAATATAGCTGTTTACTGACACTCCAGAAACACTGCTAACTACCAAGAAATTTTCTTTCTAATTCTAACACATCACAATACGTACATGACCTTTATACAACCTAAAACTACTACACAAATGTAATAACGCCAGCTAGACAAATGGAGGCAGAACTGGACTTCACCTATAACGGCCACCTTGCCTTTGTTTTTCTCGGTCACTCTTTTGACTTCCAGGAAGGCTGCGGATGACTTGGTTTGTGTGTGATTCAACATAACTCTATCTGGTAAGCGGCTGTGGTTGGTTTCCACCCCCTACCTCATAACCAAAAGTGCGTTCTGCCTTCTTCTCTTACAAAGATGACAGTCAGGAATTGGAGCATACATATGATGAATATAAAGGAACTACAAATACTGACCCTAACCAATTCAGAATCTTACCCTAGAACTAGGCATGAACACTGACCCTAACACCATATTCCACTGACCTCATTCTCCGTGAAAATATCCCAACCAAAAACCCTAATCTGCAGAATTGCTCTTAAGACAAACAGGATGACTCTGTTGACAAATTGTCAGGCATATTTAAATAGAAGCTTACCAATCAGAAATTCCGCCTCCAAATGGCCCTTGAGCTGACCAGCATGATCAGATGATTATCAATCGAGTTAGCTGCATAGAAACTACCCCAGACAAACTAATAAGAGAAAACAAAATAGCAGGATGATCGTTGTCATTTGTAACATTGATACCTAATTACTAATGACCCCAATGTTGCTTATAGAACAAAAGGAAAACATAAAATGTATCGATACTGGTGTCTTATCGGTAGTCACGTTGAAAAACTATATTGTGTTTTTTTTCTATGTGTAATAAAACATACAAAAGTTAAATATATAGTGCCTCACCATACGTAAATAGCTGCAATATACGTAAAAGACAAGATAATGGGTGTTATTTACAATTTTTACAGCAGGAAAAATTAACATCCTTAAAACAGGGTTAGATACATTCCTGGAACAAAATAACATTAATGCTTTTGAAGAAATTTAAAATCCCATCCCTTCCCCAATATCGCGCCACACCCATACCCTTCAATTCCCTGGTTGAACTTGATGGACGTATGTCTTTTTTCAACCGTACTAACTATGTAACTATGTAACTATGTAACGTGGTCGTGATGGTTTTTTTTTTATCAGGTTTAGCGGCTGAAATTTGGTGCTCAAAAAATCCAATAAACCTGACCAACTCTCCACTTTTCTCAGAGAACCTGAAAAAAGGGTAGGTGTTTCCCTGGGGAGAAAGGGGTGTGGTCCCGACAAAAGAGGGAAAGGTTTCCACATAAAATGTGGTGGATTTCAGCTCTGGAAAACCTGATAGATCGGAACAGTTGTAAAAAGAAAGCAAAATGTCCCGGAAAAAAAAAACCACACAGAAAACTACTCTCCACTCTTAAAAAATCAACCCCATTGTGTTTCAGATTTAGGTTTACAGATGAAGAGTAGAAAGATGAAGGCACTGGAGGTTGTGCTGCTCAAGTAAAGATGGTCCAGAAGATGTCAGATGTAAAATTGTTGTTTATTTATGTTAAAATAAATAAAACATGATACATAAAAGCAATAACGCTCTTTGGGATTAGCATATCCCCTCTTCAGATTGCAAGTGTATGGCGAGTAGCAGTATTCACACGTTTAAATAAGCTGAAATGGGGCCAAGAAGTGATGGAAGGGTCAAGAAGCGTGTTGACCTTAAGTTCACATTTCTTATATACATCAGTTAGTTACATTGCAAATGTTAAATAAAACAATGTGGTTGCTTGTAATAAATAAAGTAGTGTGTGAAAAAATAAAATAGCATGAAAAAGATACTAAGATTTTATTGTGTCATGTTTGGTGAATCTGAAATAGAGGCTTGAAGCACATGTGGATTTGGGAGGTACAAGGGAAGTGGCTGGAAATTCATGAATGGAAACTGGGCGGTTGAATCACAACCGATGCGGTTGTATTATAAGGTCGCCATGGTATCACGGTGACCTTATAATACAACCGTATCGGTTTTAGAGGTCACTTGGTTGGAGTTGACCAAAAGGGTAGTTCGTACATCGTAGCATGAAAGTCCGTCATAAGATGAAAGGAATTTCCCGGTGAGCGGTGATGTTGTCAGGGCTATCCAATCAGAGTAATCTACGTCTCTGGCACATCCAATAGGGTTTGAGTATGTCTGAAGGCTGTAAGACGTTGTATCAAGTTCCCGGGGTTTGTTCCGTATGAAATCACATGGTACTCAGTCCATTCACCAATCAGATGGTGTTTCAGTTTTCCATCGGTTTGAAGGGAGATTCTTTGCTACTTCTTTGATACTGTATGTTGCAATTTAAAAATTGAACACAGGGTCTATACTGACCAATAGAGAAGGGAGTAAGAATACATGTTGTGGGAACCAGAACGTAAAACCTAAGAATCACCGATCACGAGGATTTTGTATATCGGCATGATTCTCTTGGAAGGAGAGAATATATAATTCATCAAAGCAAAGGGCTGCAGCGTTATCACTTGTATATGCAGGTGACACTAGATGGGGCCATACATGATAATGACGGCGTATGACAGCAGGTGCATATATGCCTTATAAAGTGTATAAAACGGTGGATAAAATTTGCAAGTACATGGAAGCAATTATAAGTGAAGAAGGTAAAAGGTGTAGGCATGGTTGGAATGAACAGATTGAGAACAGGTCTAGGTTACATGTTCTATATATTCATTCAAACTTGTAGGTTGCAAGGTTTGGAGTCGAGAAATCTAGTAATTCTCTCATTTTTTTTGAGTGGAGAATCTTTAACTGGTGTCTTCCGAAATATGTTCGATTGATGTGATACGGAAACCTGTAAATTTGCAATCATGTGTGGTGGCTGCGTGACTTGACACACTGTGAAGGGCGAATCCGTTGGTCACATTAGATCTATGTTTATTTAGGCAACAATGAAGGGACTCTATGGTGCGTCCAACATATTGTAGTGTACAGGGGCACTCAAGGAGGTAGATTATATAGTTGGTGCTGCAATTCATAAATGTCTTGATGTTAAAGGATTCATTAGTGATGTATGACGTTTTTTGCACCGTGGGTTCTTTACGGCAGCATTTGCATCTTGCATTATTACATCTGTAGCTTCCTACTATGGGAGGGAGAGAGAAGAGAGCCAGGGCTGTGGAGTTGGAGTCGGAGTCGGACGAAATTTTGGATACCTGGAGTCGGAGTCGGCAAACAATGCACCGACTCCGACTCCTACTAAATTTAGATTGGAAAAAAAAAAGTTTAAATGTACCAATTCACAAAAAGTTATAATTAATGACTTCTATACTGTGAGAATAAATACCAATGCATGCAGTGCCTCACGTAACCGCAAAACAAACACGTTAAGTGACCGTGAAGAAGCATACTTTTCATGTGCTTCACTTTATGGCACGCAACGCACAATCAGGAGCGGAAATACTTATACTTTCCATAGTGTTGCTGTTACAGGGAATCCATGGGTAACCTAGCCTCTCACTGATAAGGGATTCACTTGTATAAGTGAAGGGAATGGAGGGTCAATAGTTCAAGACTGAAGCTGTAAACCATTGGAAAAACTGCTGCCATTCAGCTAAGGCTATAAAAACTTGTAAACTCTGATTGTTAGCTTAAACTTTAAACATGACTTTGGGATTCTACTAGGGAAATCATGTTTTATAATAAATGCTTTCCCAAAGACACATAAAAACAAATTTCCACCCCCACTAAGGCCAATTGTGGCTGGAATAGACTCTCTCCTTGAATGGCTAGGAGCTTGGCTGGATGCTTTATTACAACCCCTAACCACCCGCACTCTGGGTTTCATACAAGACACAAAATCACTGCTTCAGGCTACACACAATATCGTATGGCCGAAAAATGCAATGTGGCTATTGGCAGACATCGTGGCACTTTATACCTGTATTCCCCATAATTTTGCTGTTATAGCATTTGCATACCATCTTGAAAAATACAGCAATTATAGTGAAGAACTTAAACAATACATATTGGATGTACTTTCTTTTTTGTTGATGCACAATTTTTTTTGTTTTAATTTGCAATATTTTTTTCAGATAACTGGATGCCCGATGGGTGCTAAATTCTCGCCGAATCTTTATATGTCCTATTGGGAGGAGGACGTCCTGTTCGATACCACCAATCCTTTTTTTCACCTGATTGGATGGCATGGCAGATACCTGGACGACCTCCTCCTGATATGGCTGGGTACTGAGGAACAAGCCACGCAGTTTCATGATTTTCTCAATACTAATCAGTATAATCTAAAATTTACCATCCAATGCGACAACCTCAGTACCAATTTCCTGGACATTACATTAATCAGTAATCCACAAACCAATAAAATTGATACCAAATTATACCGCAAACAAACTGCGGGTAATAGTCTACTTCACGCAGACAGTTGTCACCCATGACATGTAATTAAAAACGTACCCATCGGGGAATTTGTACGGGCCCGGAGAGCCTGCTCTCAAGAGGAGGAATACAAAAAAACTTGTAATGATATTTCATATCGATTAAAAACATGAGGTTACATGGAGGGTGATATCCAAAGAGCTATCAATATTGTCAACTCAAAACCACAAAACCACTACTTAAATAAAAAAAACCACAACATATCAAAAAAACCAAGAACAAACTATCTACAGATCCATTAACCTTTAGTATATCATACAGCACAGATTTTGATTGCATTAAACAAATTGTGCTAAAACATCTACCTGTTCTCCATCATGATGAAGTCCTTTCCAAAATACTGCGTGCAGGAGTTAGAGTGGTCCCCCGGAGGGGCAAATCACTTAATAACCAACTCTCCCCGAGTGACCACAGAAAAGGATCGAATAGACAACAAAGCTGGCTGCATTGTACAGGATCATACAAATGTGGCCATACACGTTGCAACCTATGTAACTTCATCAAGAATACCAAACAATTTAAATCTACATTTACGAATATCAGTTATAACATCAAATAGATAATAATAAACTGCCACACTACACATGTTATCTACCTGGCCACATGCACATCTTGCAATTTACAATATGTCGGTTGCACGACTAGAAAACTGAAAATTAGAATTGCTGAACACCTTGCCTTCCATAATCAATCACTTAACCCCCAGCGTTCTGTATCGGGACTTACAAAACACTTTTTGGAACAACATGCTGGAGATACAACCCACCTTGAAATTCAAGGAATTGAGAGGGTTAAACCGCCCAGACGAGGCGATGACTGGAGTAGACTGGTGTTCAGACGGGAGGCGTTTTGGATCCTCCGTCTGGACACCAGATTTCCACAAGGATTGAACTATAAAAACAATCTTGCTTATATCTATTAGATCATTGGTGAAATGAATAGATATGTATTATGTGTCATGATTATGGGCAAGTCAAATTTATAAATTATTGCTTATCACCATGATTGTATAACAGCTATACGAACCGTACATGACACCTGTCCACTTTTGTATTAACGAATAGCAGGTAAGAGGTCTAACCACGCCCTCTGATAGGCGGACCTCACTCACTCTCATTTCCTGCTAGGTTAAGGTATTTATAGCAGCATTTTTTCTGTCCTCCTTAAACATCGCTATGAATAAAGTTTTTCTTTAACCCCTTAAGGACTCAGGGTTTTTCCGTTTTTGCACTTTCGTTTTTTCCTCCTTACCTTTTAAAAATCATAACCCTTTCAATTTTCAACCTAAAAATCCATATTATGGCTTATTTTTTGCATCGCCAATTCTACTTTGCAGTGACATTAGTCATTTTACCCAAAAATTCACGGCGAAACGGAAAAAAAATCATTGTGCGACAAAATCGAAAAAAAAAAACGCCATTTTGTAAATTTTGGGGGCTTCCGTTTCTACGCAGTGCATATTTCGGTAAAAATTACACCTTATCATTATTCTGTAGGTCCATACGGTTAAAATGATACCCTACTTATATAGGTTTGATTTTGTCGCACTTCTGGAAAAAATCATAACTACATGCAGGAAAATGTATACGTTTAAAAATGTCATCTTCTGACCCCTATAACTTTTTTATTTTTCCACGTACAGGGCGGTATGAAGACTCATTTTTTGCGCCGTGATATGAAGTTTTTATCGGTATGATTTTTGTTTTGATCTGACTTTTTGATCACTTTTTATTCATTTTGTTAATGGTATAAAAAGTGACCAAAATACGCTTTTTTGGACTTTGGAATTTTTTTGCGCGTACGCCATTGACCGTGCAGTTTAATTAATGATATATTTTTATAGTTCGGACATTTACGCACGCGGAGATACCACATATGTTTATTTATTTATTTTTTTACACTGTTTTATTTTTTTATGGGAAAAGGGGGGTGATTCAAACTTTTATTAGGGAAGGGGTTAAATTACCTTTATTAACACTTTTTTTTTACTTTTTTTTGCAGTGTTATAGGTCCCATAGGGACCTATAACACTGCACACACTGATCTCCTATGCTGATCACTGGCGTGTATTAACACGCCTGTGATCAGCAATATCGGCGCTTGACTGCTCCTGCCTGGATCTCAGGCACGGAGCAGTCATTCGTCGATTGGACACCGAGGAGGCAGGTAAGGGCCCTCCCGGTGTCCGATCAGCTGTTCGGGACGCCGCGATTTCACCGCGTCGGTCCCGAACAGCCCGACTGAGCAGCCAGGTCACTTTCAGTTTCACTTTAGAAGCGGCGGTCAGCTTTGACCGCCGCTTCTAAAGGGTTAATACCGCACATCGCCGCGATCGGCGATGTGTGGTATTAGCCGCGGGTCCCGGCCGTTGATGAGCGCCGGGACCCACGCGATATGATGCAGGATCGCGGCGCGATCCGGCTTCATATCGCGGGAGCCGGTGCAGGACGTAAATATACGTCCTGCGTCGTTAAGGGGTTAAACCGAAACGCGTCGGCGCTTCATTTGGCTTTTAACCTGCACCTCACTTTTTTTGTTCTATTTTAATAAAACATTGAAGTTTTAGGAAGCTGGATTGCACCATTCTTTCTGTTTATAATAAATGCCCCTTCCTGGATCCTCCCACTGCCCTATCTTCAGCAGCAGATCAGCACACAAAAAAGGAGAAGGCAGCAGCTTCTGCCCAACTACCTCTCTCTGCTAGAAGAGCTTAGAAAAACTTGGTGGAACAGCTTCTTGGATTCAACTGTAAGTGTTTATAAATACATTTCCATATTAATACAGAGGAGTCGGGGAGTCGGAAGTACAAAAAACTGTGGAGTTGGAGTCAGAACATTTATCTACCGACTCCACAGCCCTGAAGAGAGCAGAACTGATTTTATGGGGGGTTTTGTAACGGCTGGGAGATAATATACTTTTGAGAGAACGGTTATTTCGAAATGTAATGTTAGCGTTTATAGAAATGGTGTCCTTTAGATTCGGATCTAATTTTAGGATTTTCCAGTGTTTATTGATGATATGTTTTATGGTCGCTCGTAAATGTGGTAATAAAGTTGCTTGTAAAATCAGAAGGTTTCTTTTTTACTTGGAAGCAGACAGGTTTTTTTCATCGAGTTGGTTAGCTTTTTGAAAGGTATTTTGAATGATGGAGGAGGGGTAACCTTTGGATTTGAATCTTGAAGATTGTGTGCAGTTTCTTCTTATTCTTTTGTACTGTCCATATGGGATATAGTTTAGCCATTTTTTATAGTGAGCACTGTTGTAATCCAAATAACTGTTACTGTCTACAGGTTTGAAGTAGGTTTTTGAGTTGACGGAGGCATTGGGGGTCTGAAAAACAATTACGTCCAAGAATTCAGCGTTATTTGGAAAGATATTGTGTGTGAATTGGAGGTTCCAAAAGTTGGTGTTTAGATCGGCTACAAATTGCATAAGGTTGGTTAGGTTGTTATCCCAGATGATGAAAATGTCATCTATGAATCTTTTGTAGGTTATGCAGTGTTTAAATATGGGATGAGAGAAGATATGTTTTTTTTTTTTTTAAATGGCTGGTTGTGAGTGGCGTGCCCATCGCCGTACCCCGTTCCTGTTAGTGAATGCGGTCATTGAAGGAAACATAATTAGGTGAAGGATGAATCTGATGCCATCTAAAATAAAGTTTTTTTGTGCGGTGGGCATGTTGGAATCTGAGTTAAGGACGTAGGAGACGGGGCTGATGCCTTCTTCATGATCGTATACAGTGAGGTAATGTGCATAGTTAGGAAAGTATATGTGTCTTTCCAGGGGATGTTTATGATGGTGTCTATGAAGTCAGCAGTGTCTCGAAGATAAGCAGGTGTACTTGTGACATATTGTTGGAGTAGTATATCAATGTACTGTGACAGGTTGGAGGAGAGGAAGTTAATTCCTGAGATCATGGGGAATCCTGGGGGTGTTTTATAATTCTTATGAATTTCAGGGAGGCAGTAAAACGGGGATGTCAGGTTCGTTGATGGTAATAAACTCCAGTTCTTTCTTGCTTAGGATGCCTGATGAGTACCCACTGGATAGAAGGTCATTAAATTTTTTGCAGTAGGTGAGGGTGGGATTGGTAATTAATTGTGTGTAAAAGGTTTTGTCAGAGAGGAGGTGGTGAGATAGTCTTCACAGTCTAAATAACTATGCCCTCTCCTTTATCTGCTGCTTTTATAATAATGGAGTTGTCACTAGCAAGAGTTTTGATGGTGTTTTGTGGATTTTTAGATAATTTGGAGGTGTAGTTATTTGTGGTATTTGTACATAGTTGTTGGAATTCAGCAGAAACACTTGCAGAGAATATTTCGAGGAAAGATCCTCTGTGGTGGTAGGGTGAAAGGTTAATGGTGCTTTTAGACCAGTTGGGATCAGTGTGTGATCCAAGGTTGTAGCATATATGTTCTTCATGGCTGGGATGGGTTTGGGTCCTCAGAGGTGGTCAGATTGAAATGACGTTTCAGAGTGAGTTTCCTGATGTAGTTGTTTAGGTTTGGGAATAGATCGAAATTGCTGGATCTTGAGGTGGGGCAGAATGAAAGTCCCTTTTTGAGCACACTTTCCTCAATGTCAGTGAGGACATTGGAGAGGTTGAACATGTGTACTGTATTTAATTCTGGTTGTTTGTCGGTGGTATTAAGTGACTTGTTTTGTTTCTTTTTTTTCTCCGTCTGTTTATTTCCTCCTCCGCATCCTCTCTTTTTTTTCTTTTTGACATGTGTATTGTCTCTGATGGTTGGAAACGTCCTGAGATGGAAAGTTGAACTGGAGGTGTTCAGTTCATGTTTGGGGGAAGCCCTAAAGAAAAAAAAAAAGACAGGTTTTCACAGGATGTGTTGTGTATCGCGGACAGATCATTGGTTTCTGAGTAAATTCGGAGGGTGTGGGAGGTATTGGTTAATGGTGCATAGAAGTGGGTGATCTGGGAGTTGTTTGTAGTCTAGGGTGATGTCAGACTTAAGGACGTGTGAATAGTTAGGTTTACAGATGTCCAGGAAAATAAAAACAAGAATCACAGCCAAAACTGCAGATTTTTGCTGTATGAATGACATCTAGCCACACAGCAGCCAAGTGCACGGGTAATAGGTGAAGCAAAAAAAACATACCACATTTTTATCCATTGCAGTAAATAGAGGAAGAAGGTAAATAGGTTGTATTTTCTTAGCTCATGCAGAAAACCTTCTAAGGAGAAATTTCAATGCAGAGTTGTACTACAAAGCATCATGGTCTTGAAATTTGGGACCATAGATCCTAATGGGTGCTTAGAGCAAGGAATAGTTTCTGCTTGTGAAAGCAATGTGGGTGGTTATTTTTTGAAAATATTTTATTAAATCTCAACTTGGCACATTCACCATGTGCATATGCCTCCAAATACATATGGAAAAGTAGTTTTTAAACATAGTTTGTAAAAATAGGTTGTGGTACATACAAAGTGGAAAGTGGGGTATCATCAAGTAGGATAGATAATGTAAATCAGGTTTATACCTAATTTTTCCCCTGTATTGTGATCAGTCCAATTGTGATTGTGTTGAACAGATCTGTACTATGGCAAGTTTCATTGTGTGGAAAATGTGAGGAAAATGAAATGCCAAGTGAAATACAGCAAGATAAGGTAAACTCCCCAGTACAGGTCACCTGTCTAACCCAGGAAGAATTACAGTGTCGCCTACAAAAAATCAAATTAGACAAATCACCAGGTCCAGATGGCATTCACCCCCGTGTTCTAAAGGAATTAAGTAATGTAATAGACAGACCCCTATTTTTAATATTCAGGGACTCTATAGTGACAGGGTCTTTTCCCCAGGACTGGCACATGGCAAATGTAGTGCCAATATTTAAAAAGGGATCAAAAAGTGACCCGAGGAATTATAGGCCTGTTAGTTTAACCTCGGTTGTATGTAAATTGTTTGAGGGTTTTCTAAGAGATGCTATTTTGGAGTATCTTGATAAAAATAAATGTATGACTCGATATCAGCATGGATTTATGAGGGATCGGTCCTGTCAAACTAACCTGATCAGCTTTTATGAGGAGGTGAGCTCCAGACTGTACCAGGGGCAATCACTGGATGTCGTATATCTGGATTTTTCCAAAGCATTTGATACAGTGCCACATAAAAGGTAGGTGCATAAAATGAGAAAGATTGGGCTGGAGGAGAATGTGTGTAATAGTGTTGAGCGGCATAGGCCATATTCGAATTCGCGATATTTCGCGAATATATGGACGAATATTCGTCATATATTCGCTAAATTCGCATATTCGTAATATTCGCATGATATTTTCGCATACGCAAAAATTCGCGTATGCGAAAATTAGCATAAACCATAATTAGCATAAGCGAAAATTCGAAAATGTGAAAATTAGCATATGCGAAAAAAAAACAATATTAGTAATTACGAATATATAGTGCTATATTCGCGAATATTCGCGAATTCGCGAATATGCGATATTCGCGAACAAAATTCGCATTGCGAATATTCGCGAGCAACACTAGTGTGTAAGTGGGTGAGTAACTGACTCAGTGATAGGAAACAGAGGGTGGTTATTAATGGTACTTATTCTGATTGGGTAACTGTTACTAGTGGGGTACCACAGGGGTCAGTCTTGGGTCCTGTCCTATTCAATATATTCATTAATGACCTTGTAGAGGGGTTGAATAGTAAAGTAGCAATCTTTGCAGTTGATACTAAACTCTGTAAAGCGGTAAACACAATAGAGGACAGTTACAAATAGATCTAGATAAGTTGGAGGTTTGGACTGGCAAGTGGCAGATCAGGTTCAACACTGATAAATGTAAGGTCATGCACATTGGGAAGAAAAATCCGGGCTGGGATTATGTAGTAAATGGGAGCACACTTGGGACGATTGACGTGGAAAAGGACTTAGGAGTCTTAGTTAACAGTAAATTTAGCTGTAGTGACCAGTGTTGGGCAGCTGCTGCCAAGGCAAATAAAATCATGGGGTGCATCAATAGGGGCATAGATGCCCACGACAAGGAAATAATTCTACCACTGTACAAATCACTAGTCAGACCACACATGGAATACTGTGTATAGTACTGGTCACCAGTGTACAAGAAAGATATAGTGGAGCTGGAGAGGGTAATATGGGGAATGGGAGGACTACAGTATCATGAAAGATTATCAGAATTGGGTTATTTAGTTTAGAAAAAAGAAGGCTTAGGGGAGACCAAATAACTATGTATAAATATATCAGGGGACCGTACAGAGATCTCTCCCATGACCTATTTATACCCAGGACTGTATCCATAACAAGGGGGTATCCTCTACGTCTTGAGGAAAGAAGGTTTCTATACCAGCACAGACAGGGGTTCTTTACTGTAAGAGCAGTGAGACTATGGAACTCTCTGCCAGAGGAGGTGGTCATGGGGAACTCTGTAAAAGAATTCAAAAGGGGTCTTGATGAATTTTTGGAGAGTAATAACATTGCTGGTTATGTATACTAGATTTATAGGGACAGAACGTTGATCCAGAGATTTATTCTGACTGCCATATTTGGAGTCGGGAAGGAATTTTTACCTCTAGTATGAGTTTTTTTTTTGCCTTCCTCTGGATCAACTCAGTAGGGACTCATTAGGGATATAGGTTGAACTTGATGGACTCTGGTCTTTTTTTAACCTTATTAACTATGTTACGATGTTATTCCATTGACACCTCTGCTGATCAGCTTCTTCAATGTTTACCAGCTATCATACTTGCATTACCTTATTTTCAGCAGTAGACTGTAACAGGACAATGCTGCCATGTCTTGCACCGCTACTACTAAAGTATAGATATGTAGCAATGAGCACTTAGTATGAGCACTAGTAGACATTGAAGAGGCACAAGCAATGCAGCCCCTTTAAACAGCCTATCGGTAAGGGGGCTAAGAGTCGGACACTGGCTAATGTAATATTGATGTCCTATCCTGGGTTTTCCAGGATTAACCATGACTGTTTTTTCCAAGTTGTGAAGAATTACAGAATAGCCATATTCCCCTCCATCAGCTGAGCAGCAATACCAGACATACTGACAAGAGTAGCAATGTTTCCTAAAGAAAGCATTCCTGTTTTTGTAGTCCCTGAAATGAAAGTATGCACAAGTAGAGGGGCTCCAAGTTTTCCTCTCTGGAGTAAAGTAGGATGTTGTATTGGCATCTCTGAGGATGGTGTTCTTGATTCCCTGATAAGGGACTTGTAAATGAAGGAGTAAAATCCAAGGTGTATTAAGACACACTGGTTTATTATTAAAATAATAAAAAGGTGGTGCAGACAACGCGTTTCGTGATGGGTCCCTCGCTTCGTCAGGTCATATGTAAAGCTGACTGGTTACAGAGAAAACAAAAAGTAAAATAAAAATAAACACAATGTGTGAAATACAAATGAAATGTTCAACTTCAGCATATGGAAATAATATTACTACTGCAGATGTCCTGATAAATTTAGAGCACTAATATTGTTGAACATAGAAGGCATGTTAAGTAGTAAAGCTTCAAACTTAGCATACATTGAAACAGAAGGTAGGTCTTAGCTGCCAAATTCTTAAAGCTCAGATTACTCTTAGGGAAGCAGTTACTTAACCACAATCAACATCTCTCATGTTAGACAAGGTGTAGCCATTAGCTTGGCTCATGGGGGTCTAACCACCATAGCTGATTGATCCTGAGGTTCATGTATCTTTAATGGACAAATTAAATTTGATAGAAAGCACAGCCACAAAGACCTCCTCCCACCACTTATGACACACTTAGATCATGTTCATACTTAAAGAAAAAAGGGGATGCCGTCATGTAGAGCCCCCATTACAACCAGGGATCATGAGCCTCCTGGGATATACAGTAGAACCTTTTCTGCAGCACTAAATGCACAGAATTCCCCAGACAGAGCTATAAGTATCAGTCTTCCTGGCAGAAAAAGAGCTCGCTTTTCAATACTTTAGAGCGAAACTGATTCAGGGACTTGAGCATATGAAACACATGTAATTCATTGTATCTGCCAAACTGCTGCTGGGTGGGTGGGGGGGGGTGATGGTAAATGGGAGAATTTTGCAGGGGCATCTAATCCCACTCTTGGCGTGTAGGATCTGCTCAAAAGCAAACACACTTCAAAGGGTTCATTATGCATCAGACCCTAAAAACCCATAATGAGAAGATTAACTTCCTTACTCTTATCCTCTTGGGAAGAAAGTCAAACACTGGCAAAACTCTGTGTGTTGATACATCAGTATAAAAGTAAGAATAACCGGGATGGAGAGATGGCAGCGAGGTATGCCAGGTCCTGGATTCATCTCTACAAGAAAGATGTCTACTATGATGTACTATGAAAAAACATCACCACCACGTGTTAATGTGTTGAATGAAATGAAACATAGGTAAATCAAAAAAGGAAATCTGCGTTTTCCAAGTCACAAGAGAAACAAGATATAAATCGGCACTGATATACATCCAAATGTATGATAAGAGTTATATAGATATGCTGTCACTGAAACCGGGATAATGGGAGGTGCTTATGCCAAACAAAAGAACCACAGTAACTATAGACACATGAAGATAGGTAGCGGAGCACTCACCCGGTACGAATCCCAGACTGGCAGATAGTCACTGACCGGAGGGAGCTCAGATGCCGGCCACGGACCGTATCACGCCACTTGACGCTTCGTCAGGCCAAGTGGCTTGATACGGTCCGTGACAAAGCACAAAGTAGCGTGATACGGTCTGTGGCCGGCGTCTGAGCTCCCCCTGGACCATCTACCGCCTCCCAGCCAAGAGAAGACGACTTGTCGGTGACCATATGCCAGCCTGGGATTCGTACCATGTGAGTGCTCCGCTACCTATCTTCATGTGTCTATAGAAATCTGTATTTTATTTTTATTGATGGGATGCTTTGAGAGATAACGGATTTGTTACAATTTTGTACCAAAATCTTCAACAAATTACAGGACAGTGTCAGTAAACGAGGTTGTCTAAATCCCATTATTAGATAGGGAAAATTATACTAACATGCTGTGGATTTGGTGGAATCTGCCTTATACCTGTGATTTCATGGATTTGCTGCAAATTTACTCTTACAATGCAATGCCTGCACATTTTTTGTGAATTCTAAACTTACCTTTTAAAGGTATTAATAAGTAATAATAGAGCTCTGCCACTAGTTGGTCATATAATATAAATAACCAGTGGAAAAGCCATACATTTAGCAGTGGGTTGCAGCCGAACACTGAGCACTACAGAAGCATGATCAACTTATTCTGCAGCATTCTAACATGAAAATAACACAACCAAAAGTAAAATAACATCTTAACACACAATATGTCTGTATAGTGTAGAGATCTGGCAGGTCCTTTTCATATGTTAAGTTTGAAAAAAGGGTGGATGGAGGAGGTGGACATTTTTGGTTCCTATTTATAGATTAAAAAATAAAATGGTTGAAATTGGTTTTAGCTGTTTTTAGCTGTAGTTTTTTCAAAGATTCTAGACTTTTTTATTTCATTTTTTCCAAAAAGTTCAAAGAAACTGAAAGGAAAAAAGACATATTAAATCCATAGTATATATATATATATATATATATATATATATATATATATGTGTATATATGCTGTATATATATATATATATATATACTAGAGACACTGAAGTGCTGTTTCAGATTACCGTAGGCTTCATTTGCAGGGACCTAGCAATACGTATAGCATAATAATTCAACCAATAGATCAGTTCTTTCAAATTCAGTCCAGTATTACAATGAGTTGCATATATAGTCACATTAGGACATGCCCACGGTCATTGTTAGACATGTGGTTGGAAGCCCACAGGTGATTTGGGTCTCTTAGTTGCCTTATGCCCTGACAGCAGTGCTGCCTATACTGCATACTGCCATAATGATGGCCCTGATGCTATTGTCATTGATTACTGCAAGAACTTGAGTAGAACATGTAGAATCTTGATACTTCCATCATTGACATCACCATTGCGCTACACAAGTGAAATTCCTAAATATGAAATAAAACAAGACCTGGTAACCTTACGGGCTGTAATGAAGATAAGGGTTCTGGTCTGTCTATTATATACTTAATGGAAATTAAACATTTGCTTGGACTATTGATGCTGAACTCGGGGTATTGACCTGGTATCCTCTAGCAACAGTAGTCCATCTTTCACATCCTGGAGTGGGTTAGTGTGAAGATCTACACGATACCGCTTCCTTGTTTGGCTCTAAGTGTAACCGATTGGGCGATACAGCAGGGCCAATCTGTTGGGGCGTTATGATATGGAGGAGGATGGTAGCTGTTGGACTGCAGATGTCTGGTGAACTGCTGACTCAACATCACAGTTCTGTTTTTATTTTGGCTGGAGGTGCACTTTAAGAGGACTACAAACTGCAATATGATCAATAGAATATTGCACTGTAGTTTGTAACCATAGGCAACCTATACTGTAAATAAGTAAGTATTTTGATCTGATACCTTACTTTACCAGGTAATAACCTTGGAGAGAAACATTACATACATTAAATTTTCATATAAAATCATTTAGAACAACATCCTACAATTGAATAAGAAATAGTCACTAAATTTCTCAAGCCACTTGTGATATATATCTAGCTGTAACTTCAAGAAATGTCAAACTTACGGTGTGCTAATAAAATAAACTGACATCATAAATGCTTCAGCCTTAATAAAACGCGGTCAGACACTGGCATGCGGCATTGATTTTTTCCTAAACTTCATAGCTTTGCTGTAAATTTCATGGGGATCGTATCTCTGGCTTGTCCATCTTCACATTAAAATTTTGTCCTTTCATAGGCATCACCTCACATCCTGTTAAGCTAAATCATAAGTAAACTCTATTGAGTGTCAGCTCTTTGGGTTAGTGGTGGAAGGTAGGATTTTTGGATCTGTTCTTTACTTTAGAATCTATGAATTGCTTACATACAGTAAATGAGCAGTAACGTAAGTCTTCAATGAGAAGCAATTAAAGATCAATATCTGTACTAACATTCTCTGGGCATCTGTTATAGAACTATTGGATTCAGGGAATCATTTATGAAGAGGAATCTCTGGCGTGAACCTCTGTTCTGCACAAAGGGTTAATATCTTTTTAAACATGATGTGTGGTACATAAGGGGTTATGCATTCTCAACGATTATTCATGCATGTTTCTCAAAGGGCATCTTAGGTCCTAATAAAAAGGTTGCTGTCCTTTTGGGATCCTCGCCCAGATACACCAGTGGGCTTGCAACCAAATTATAGCCCTGGTCATAAATCATGGTTATCTCTCCTTGTGACAGTGGTTAAATTATTCCTCTAATCAGATCACGGCCACTGATTCCTACTGACACTCCGAATAATCAACGGTGACTGATGAGGCCGAGCCTAGCATACAATTCCTCTTCCCAGAAGGCCCTGGGGATCTGAACAACCTGTCCTTCCAGGCGCTGCTGGTTAAGCGAGATAGGTAAACAAACTGGCGCTTTGTCCTTCAAAGGAATGATGTCTTTTAAACTAATTTTGTTCCACACAGGAGCCGCCTGTCAATGTTACCTGTGCAGTACCCAAGAGAACAGCTACAGACATTCATTGATACAAGCAGAATGCTCCAGACAAGAAGCTACCTTACAATTCGAATATCCTAATAACTTCTTGGGAGAAGTGTATATGCACGGCTTACATTACAATCAATGTACAAATCCTCAAGCCTGGTCTTACAGAGTGTAATTGTCTGTAAAGAAAGATTATTGTTATTTTACAGCTATGGGGATGTTTTAAATTATTATTGTGGAACTAATAATTTGATTTTTAGCAACAAAAAGTGCATTGGTTATTATTAGTTTTTATTGTACTGTATATTGTAGATAAATATTTGCTAGATTCTGCCTACAACAGAAATGCAATCATTTGATATATATATATATATATATATATATATATGGTGGCCCAGTACGGGAGTTGTTACCCTTGCTGCCCTATCAGCAGCCTCCCTGCAGTTTCCCCTGCCCCCCCCCCGCATCTGTTCTACTGTAATTGCATATTATCCCCTATGTTGTGTATATAAGAATATTGTATCTTTAAGAAAAGTTAACACGTTATCACCAGTTGTCATGTGAGTTGTCATGTGACTGTTACCCAGGAGGTATCAGTGACCAGGTTTCTTAAGGGTGACCAGTGGGACCCCCCCCCCCCCCCCCAGAGTCTCCCGCATAAAAGCTCTGGGAGGAGTCTTTTCTCTCTCTTAGTTCCTGAGTCTTTGCTGAGGTGCAGTCGAGCCTTAGGGTACATTCACACGAGCGGATCCCCAGCACGGTTTACTCTGCAGATCCGCACCGAAGGAACGCTGTATGCAGCAGTCCTTCAGCAGCAGATCTGCAGCATAATACGTACTGGGGATCTGCTCATGTGAACGTACCCTTAAAGTGTGTCAGGAGTCATAGGAGGCCTCAAGTCAAGTGGGCAGCCACAAGTTACAAGTCTACAAGTAAGCTAAAGTCACAGCTTAGTCTGTCTCCAGTCAAGTCAAGTCAGTTATCTATTGTCAAGTCAACGTGGCCTGCACTAAATTGTCCAAAACCACTGCAAGTCCCAGCAAGCCCTTAAGGTCTCTGAAGTCACTGGTCACCTCCGTGGGGCTGGCTACACTGTTTAGACTGTACCATCTGTCACTCAGTAAAGCTACTGTTGTCCGTAACTTACCGTCAGAGCCATTATTGGCCCCGTGCCTAGCCCAGGTTCCATCGGTATACCTTCGGGTGGTATTGAGGATAAACCACACCCTGGCGTCACGAATACAAGGGGTTAATGTCATCTGCCCCTGGGGTAATTCCATCTGCCCAGCAATTCACACCCCATACCACAACTTTTTGCATCACAAACAGGATACGGGTGTGCGCCTTTGGCGACAAGTCCTCCCCAGTCTGAACTGTGTCCAGTATTGTCAGAAAATCGCATGCTGATGAGAATAAAATTTGCGCCAGAAAGTGTACGAGACTCTGTAACTGGAAAATGTTTTATCCAAGGCGCTTGTGAAATAGAGGGGGAGTTGAAGAAAGGACTGTTATTTGCCATTTTGAACTGCAGAGAGTCTACCGGACCAAAACCTGAAGTTCCCTGAGCGCACCCATATTGAAAGCTTCGGCTTCTGCACTCGTCTCTGCTGTCATCTGTCAAGCACCCGCTGCAGCGCAGACTCTGCAAACACCAACTATTGTCACTATTAAAGGGGTACTCCGGCGCTAAGACATCTTATCCCCTATCTAGCACGCAGCACCCCGTTAGAATCAGTCCCCGGAGCACGTTTGCTCCGGGTCTGATTACTGGTGATCACAGGGGGCGTTACAGCTGTCACGCCCCTCACATAGGCTTGTATTCAGGGGGCAGAGCCTGACATCACACAGGGCAGGGCCATGACGTCACAATGCTCTGGCCCCCGTGATCGCCAGTAATCAGACCCGGAGCGAACGTGCTCCTTTGGATAGGGGATCAGATATCTTAGCGCTGGAGTACCCCTTTAAGTCTCTGGTGCCAGCAGCTGTCAGTATTAACCCGTTAGTGCCTGTAAGTCTGGTTGCAAGACTATCCATAACCGGGTGCCCGCAAAATATAGGGGAAGCATCCATTACAGTATGCCCAATAGTCAAGTCAAAGCCGCTGCAGCACTTCAGCAAGCATCTTATCTTATACACCTTATTTCTCTTAAAGCAACAGCACACTCAAAAATCAACAGGATGTCAGAACCCAGTTCTCCAGATCAACCAGGCGGCAGTGCCCCTTCATCTCCAGCAGCAAGGTTATCACCTGCCCCAACTGTCGGGACCTTGCCGCCCTGCCTGCAGTCAACATCAACAGTCCTGGTGTTCCAGCGTTTGCACCGGTATTCATGGGGAACCCTGTCCTCCCTACCTACAATGGAGACCTCTTCACCTTGAGGGATTTCAAAGAGAGGATCCAGAGTTTGTTTTTCTTTGACTCTTTCCCTCCTAACCAACAGGTGCAATTGCTCCCAGGACAACTACAGGGACCAGCGTTAGAAGAAGGCCGCACCTGACCAGCCTCCGAGAAGGTGACTGTAGAGTAGATCTTTGAAGGACTGTACCAAGTATTTTAGTCACATTCTCCATCAGAGGTACGTCTCCGGCTGTATGAAAGGCGACAAAAGCCAGATGAGACCTTGAGAGCATATACCGTAGCCCTACAGAATGCTCTAGAGACTTTCCAAAAATTAGATGGTATAACAACCGAGCAGGGCAACAAGGTGTTAATGGACATATTTATTGATGGGACACATAATAAGTGGGACAAAGCCCAGCTGAGAATGTTAGCAGTCCAAAACCCCAACATGTCAATTCCCGCTTTCAAAAGACTGGCTATCCAAGTGATTGAGTCCAGGACTGAGTTGGAGGACATTTGTACACCCTTTACACCCGTTCAAGAGCCACTAGGGGCGGTAGCCATACCTATACCACAAGCGTCACCAGCCCCCGCCCCAGTGTCCTCTACTTTGCCAGCCACCACAGCCTCAGATTTTCAGAGTGTTCGGCAGGACATTGAACAACTGACTAAGGCCGTGAAGTAACTTGCCACCCGGGCCACTCCATCTGACAGTGAACCGCTCCTGCCTAGAAAACCTGCCCCTGCTCCCTGCAATTTCAGTTACCGCAATCCTCCACCAAATAGACCCTCTGGGACTCAAAGACCCTTTTGCACACTGTAATAAGTCGGGAAATTGGAAAATGCAGTGCTGGGATTTAAATGGATTTCGCCTGAGGTCGAGGACCGGCCCTCAGGAAAACAGTCATCAGGTCAAATCCCCGAATGATCTAAGTCAGGACTCTCGCTTTATGTCACCTCCTGCCCCTATGTAAAAATTGTTGTAAAGGTGTACCATTGGAGGTGTTGATAGATACATGGTTACAAGTGTCTACTATACCTAAAAGTGTTTTCTATCAGTATTAGGATGCTAGTTTATTGTGTTAGCCTGATGATGTTAACTTGCGGGTAGTTGCTGGTAATGGGACAACAGTCCCCAGATATGGATACTGGGAGCAAACCATTCAGTTGGGAAAGCGTGTACTTACCGGGCAGGGAGTGAAACTAACTAAGTGACAGATAAGGGATCTGCCGAGTTTATATTGGGGATGAACATTATGAAAAATTGATTTGCTGAAATAGTAGATGTCTTGTATGCCTCTCTTTCCCATCTGTCCCCTTCAGGCCAGTGGGCTGCACAGCACCACTTGAAAGTTCTACAGGCAAAGCAGAAGTTTGCCAACAAGCAAGGTGAAATCTGTAGAGTACGAGTTCAAGACAACCCTTACAACCCAACACGGAAACCATCATTTGGTGTCATACACCTCCCGGAGTTAAGAATAGGAACTATCAAGCCCTGCTGGAACCTATGCAATTGGAAGATCATCCTCTTGTTCGAGCTGTGAGAAGCCTTGTCACTTTCACCAACGGGAGAGTCCCGGTGCGGTTAGTAAACCTGTCTGATTCTGCTACTGTCTTGCTCAAATACACTCCTGTAGACCAGCTGTACCTCCTATAGTCATAAGACATTGAGACAGAACATCTGGTGGCTCAACAGCGTGCAGCTCAAGTGGCCGAAGGATCCGGTTGAGCCCTCCAGAGCCCTTGTGGGCGCAACTCCAGGTTGGAGATGACACTACCCCAAGGGACCAAGTCAATGGAATCATCAATGTGGCCAAGAGGTACTATGAGGCTTTCAGCAAGCACCCCACAGACTTTGGGCATACTTCAATGCTCCAGCACCGAATCCTCATAGGTGATAGCCCACCTATCAAGGAAAGACACCGTCCGGTCGTGCCAGGCATGTATCAGACTGTCAAGAAGATGCTGGCTGAAATGAAAGAGGCAGATGTGATTCAAGAAAGTCAGAGCCCCTGGGTGCAACACTTGTCCTGGTCAAGAAGAAAGATGGAACCATCCGCTTCTGTGTTGATTACAGAAAACTGAACAATATCACACATAAAGACGCTAATCCTTTGCCAAGGATCGAGGAGTCACTCACAGCTCTTGGGTCGGCTGCTTACCTCTCCACCTTGGACTTAACCAGCGTATATTGGTAAGTGGCCCATGGCCATGGAGCATCAGGAAAAGACAGCCTTCGTGACACCCATGGGACTGTTTGAGTTTAAAGTATGCAGTTTGGGCTGTACAATGCCCCTGCTACATTCCAGCGTCTGATGGAAATTTGCCTGGGCCATCTGAATTTTCAAAGTGTCCTATTGTACCTGGACGATGTCATTGTGTATTTTAAGTCCTACCAGGAACACCTCAGTCATCTGCTAGACGTCTTCCAAGTCTTAATCAAGTATGGATTAAAGATTAAACTGTCCAAGTGTTACCTGCTCAAGCCTCAGGTCCATTACTTGGGTCATGTTGTCAGTGGAAAAGGGGTCCAGCACAATCCTGAAAAGGTGGAAGCTGTCATGAACTGGCCTACCCCACGCAAAGGGAAAGATGTCAGGAGCTTTGTGGGATTTGCCGGCTACTACCGCCGCTTCATTTCCCACTTCATCCAGATTGCAGAACCCCTTACAGCTCTCTCACGGGGTACGGCAAAGGAGATCTACAATAGAAGACTACCGAGTTGTTAAACGTCTGCTGACGGAGCCACCCATCTTGCCGTATCCAACACTATAGTCAGCCATTCTGGCTGTATACTGATGCCAGTTTCAAGGGTCTGGGAGTTGTCCTGTCCCAAGTCCAGGAAGGACAAGAGTGAGTAATTGCCTATGCCAGTTGCAACCTGCGAGGAGCAGGGAAGAACGATGCCAATTACAGCTCATTCAAGTTGGAACTTCTTGCCCTGGTGTGGGCCGTGACTGAAAAATTCAAAGACTTTTTGGCTGCCACACCTTTTACTGTCTACTTGGGCAATAACCCGTTGTCTCACCTGACCACTGCCAAGATGGGTGCAATTGAACAGCGATGGGCTTCAATTACAGACTAGACTAGCCAATTACAGTTTCACCATCAAGTACAGTGCCAACCCATCTACGCCGGGCCCAGTGTGACTACAAGTTGAAACGTCTGTGGTGACAGAGTAGAGGACTGTTTGTGCACAAAGGACGGATCCGATCTCTAGTGATCGACTTCATCAGATTCTGGTTCCCTGAAGAGACTTCCTCAATGCATACCATGACCAGTCGGGACACTTTGGAGTCCATAAGACAGAAGCTACTGTCAGGCGAAGATTCTATTGGATCGAAATGCGGAGTGACATTGAGAAATGGTGCAGTGAATTTGCAGTCTGTGCACCAAGAATGTGCGCAAGGAGGCAAGAGCACCCTTCCATTCCATCCAGAGTAAAGGCCCAACCAGTTGGTCATGCTAGACCACGTCAAATAATCTCCTACCTTGCTCAGGTATATTTATGCTCTCACCATTGTGGATCATTACTCTAAATGGGTTGTCGTTGTAGCCGTCAAAGATCTCACAGCCAAGACAGTGGTCCACATGTTCTACTCCAACTGGGTGCAAACCATTGGGTGTCCTGGATCTGTCCTAATGGACCAAGGAACGGCATTCAAGGCCCCACTCTTCTAAGAGTTATGTCAATTCCATGCCTGAAAGAAACGCCGGACTGCTGGGTGGAACAGGCTCTGTGAGCTCATCAATTAAGTCTTTATCCACATGTTGCGAGCAGCCTCTTTGTCAAGACACGAAGAGTGGCCCCGACTGCCGCCCGAATTACTGGAGATATTTAACAACATAGTCCATTGTTCTACAGGGTATACCCCTTTCAACTTGATGATGGGCCGACATGGGCAGCTGCCTAAAGACCGGACATTTGGGCTCCAGGCCCCGTTCAACAGCTCTCCACAAGCCTCCCTAGAATGGGTCTCTGACCACCAGAGAAGGATCCAAGAAGAAATTGTCAACAAAAAGATGGGCGAGGCTTAACAGAGACAACAAGAGGACTATAACTGTCCTGCCTCTGCCAAACTACTTCAATTGGGCGATAAATTCTGGCTACGGAAATTTCCGAGGACCAAGACAGAACCGTACACAGTGCCGGCCATACCCTATTCTGAGTCTGATGTCTACGAAGTGCAAAATCCTGGGTATAAGCCACAAGTCATTCACCAGAATCGAATCAAGTTGTGCCTCAAAGAAGATCTACCAATGCTATGACTCCTCTCAGTTCTTTTCATTCTGACCTGTGAAGGACATTCAACAATAATGCCATGTGTTGTCATGTGATTGTTACCCAGACGGTATCAGTGACCAGGTGACTTAAGAGTAACCAATGGGACCCCACCAGAGTCTCCCCCATAAAAGCTCTGGGAGGAGTCTCTTTTCTCTCTTAGTTCCTGGGTCTTTTCTGAGGTGCGGTCGAGCAAGAGTGTGTCTGGAGTCATAGGAGGCCTCAAGTCAAGTCTGTATCCACAAGTTACAAGTCTACAAGTAAGCTAAAGTCACAGCTTAGTCTGTCTCCAGTCCTGTACCATCTGTCACTCAGTAAAGCTACCATTGTCCATAACTTGGCATCGGGGTCATTATTCCCCCGTGCCTAGCCCAGGATCCAGCGGTATACCTTTGTGTGGTATTGAGGGTAAACCACGCCCCGGCATCACGAATACAAATGTGCCTCCAGCTGTTGCAAAAGTACAATTCCCAGCATGCACAGTCTGTCAGTGCATGGTGGGAGTTGTAGTTTTGCAAAGGCTGGAGGCTTGCCCCCTCCCCCCCCATGTGAATGTACAAGGTACATTCACACGGGCGGGGGTTTATAGTGAGCTTCCTGCTTCAAGTTTGAGCTGCGGCAATTTTTCCGCTGCAGCTCAAACTCATAGCGGGAAACTCAGTGTAAACCCCCGCCCGTGTGACTGTACCCTAAGAACACTACACTAGACTATACTGCACAAAATAAAGAAATAAACACTACATATACACACACACTTACACTCCCTTCCCCCAATAAAAAATGAAAAACGTCTCGTACGGCAATGTTTCCAAAATGGAGCCACCAGCTATTGCAAAACAACAACTACCAGCATTTACGGGCAGCCACTGACTGTCCCGGCATGCTGGGAGTTTAGCAACAGCTGGAGGCACCCTGTATGCAAATCCCTTATTTAGGCCTCAAATGCACCTGGCGCTCTCTCACATGGGAGCCCTGTCGTATTTAAAGGCAACAGTTTAGGGCCACATATGGGGTATTTCTGTACTCGGGAGCAATTGCGCTACAAATTTTGGTGGGCTTTTTCTCCTTTTATCCATTATGAAAAGGTAAAGTTGGGGTCTACACCAGCCTGTTAATGTAAAAAAAAATTAAAAAATTACACTAGCATGCTGGTGTTGCCCCATACTTTTTTTATTTACATAAGAAGTAAAAGGAAAAAAAGCCCCCCCCCCCCCAAAAAAAAAAATTAGTAACGCAATTTCTCCTGAGTACGGAAATACCCCATATGTGGATGTAAAATGCTCTGCGGATGCACAACAAGGCTCAGGAGTGAGAACACCATGTGCATGTGAGGCCTAAATTGGTGAATTGCACAGTGGTGGCTGATTTTACAGCGGTTCTGACATGAATGCAAAAAAATACTCACGTGTGACCCCATTTTGGAAACTACACACCTCATGGAACGTAACAAGGGGTGTAGTGAGCCTTAACAACCCACAGGTGTTTGACAAATTTTTGTTAAAGTTGGAGGGGAAAATGAAAATAAAATCATTTTTCACTAAAATGCTGGTGTTACCCTAAATTTCTCATTTTCACAAGGGGTAATAGGAAAAAAGCCCCCCAAAATGTGTAACCCCATTTTTTTCTGAGAAAGAACATACCCCGAATGTGGACGTAAAGTGCTCTGCGGGCGTACTACAATGCTTAGAAGAGAAGGAACGCCATTGGGCTTTTGGAAAGAAAATTTGTTTAGGATTGAAGGCCATGTGTGTTTACAAAGCCCCATGGTGCCAGAACAATGGACCCCCCACATGTGACCCCATTTTGGAAACTACACCCCTCACATAATGTATTAATGGGTGCAGTCACCACAGGTGTCTGACAGATTTTTGTAACATTTTTCATTTGCATGGCCCACTGTTCCAAAGAACTGTGAAACGCCAGTGGGGTGTAAATGATTACTGCACCCCTTATTAAAATCAATACCCACAAAGAAAACTACACTCCTCTCTATGTAAATAAACACCATTGTTTCTTAGTAGTCTAGTACCATGGAAAGACATAGATATGCATAAAAGCTATAGCAAGACTAATGGAAATTATTTGCGCCACTGCCTAATATTTTATGAGCAGTACAAAGCAGTTATAAAGGTGGGCATAGGATTTATTTCCCCATTTTGTGCCACTTGTTTATCACTTCCTATGTCACTTATTTCTAAAATAAGAGAAATTGGTTGGCATGATATGGATCAGTCACTAATTTTTTCTGAGCTAAAACTGTAGATGGCATTGCCTGGGCTTCCCATCTAAACCTTGTGTGAGACGTAAAGCAACAATGATATATAAATAATATATATTTAAAAAATTACAAAAAAATACCAATATCTTCTATTTGATTAGAAGATAATATTAACATTAGGCCTATTTTCCAGTTTTCTGAAGGGAACATCTGTCTGGTAAAGCAGCGATATTGGAGCTCTTCAGGAGACTGAGAAAGCTGGGTTGCAGACATACTGCATGCCACACAGCTTTTCCAGTCTCCTGAAGCCCCAGCAGTAATAGGCTGCTTTTCTTATCTGCACTCTTCACTGCGCTACCACCATGCCCTCTATCTGCCACTGCACTGATGTCTTCTTTCCCCCTCACTCTTTTCTCAGTCCGCAATAGATCTTCTCTCCCCTGCCGGCCTGGATGTGTTCTGCACCTGCATAGGCTTGCATGGTAGAAGTTGTAAACATTTTGCCACCAGGCCAATTTCATGGTTATGCAAGATTTAACTGTCCACCGTTTTACTCTCGGGCCTTGGAGATTGTAGGTATCAGGACATCCCTAAAACTATACTATATTCTTATTTTGCATATAAGAAGGATATATACCAAGTTCAACTGAAATATCTCCAGATGTTCAGAAGTTATGCTTGAAAACATATAAACATACATTGAGTTTTTTCGGAATAAGAATCAGTACTGTTTGGACAGCTGATAATCCTGTTTACTCCACCTTTTACATTTACAGTGGTGCTCCCTAATGATGTGGCACTCACCATCCAGTAAAAGGAGTCTTGGTCATTAAATGCTATGATCAGGCTATGGCTGTTTTGCGCAACCTTCCTTCATTGTGGCCTGTTATGACACCTCTGACTCATATTCCTTTACACAAAACTTTATAAGCTCATTAACAATCAATTATATACACACAAAAAACCATTTGGATGGGGGCCTGGCTTGCTATGTGAAGAGATGGTCGCAGGGCTGCTGAGCTCCGTCTCCATGGCCGCTGTTTCGGGGGATTTTCCACTGTACTCATGGGAACCAGACGATCGAACCGCAAGACCCAGGGAACACTCCAGCCTGCTGCGGTCCCGATTTCCAACTTTTTAGGCCCACTACAAGAACTTACAGAAGCGCCGGCCCTGATGATGGGTCAATCCAAGATGGTGCGGGCACCCTCGGCAGCGGCTGTTCCCACCCCTTCAACCTCCAGCTACTATGCTGAGCACGGCCAGCACTGTCACTGTGACACAGAAGAAACACCTACCGGCATTGCTGGATCTTCTGGCGAGTGACTCCGCGGTCCGGGGATCCCCTCTCCCAACCAGTGCAGTGGCAGGGACCGCCAGGGACATCACAGCACAAGTACCTGCCCGATACTACTGCTGCGTGACGGGACTCTGAAGCACGCTCCGGTCCCCCTACTGTGAGCCTGTGGCAGCCGTTCTCCCTCTCAGCCCATCAGAAGGGCTGGATGGAGCTGGCTGAGCCCTGCCTGTTGCCATCTGGCAGGGCCGAGGTACATGCAAGTGGGGGCCCTGATCAAATGCCATCCCTTCCCAGGGAAGTGTCCACTTCTCCTGCACCCACAAGGGATAGAGCTCACTCTTCCTCCCAGAGCATCCCCTGCATCTTTAGGAGCCCTCCAGGCTCTCCCAGCCTGCACCTGTCCTCCTCAGAGGAAGATCACGCCATCGTTCGGGAGGACCCTCAGCTGAACCCTTAACTTTCTTGCTGAATTCCTGTTGTTACAACTTTGGGACTTCATGAATCTCCTGACCCATCTTACACTGCCCCTTCCTGTATTCAGCTCCCTGTAGTCTCCCTCAGATTTCAGTTTCTCCCCCCCCCCCCTTCTTCAATGCTACTGCTTGGCTCTGTACTTGACCCTGGCACTTACCTAGTCATGGCCGTGGACGGATTTCACTGTCCCTCCTTAAAGTCTTGTTTTTCTGATAGATAGCACTTACACTTTTACTTGGGTAATGCAGAGTACACCTGTTAGGCAGACTAATTGACCAGCCTGACGAAACACACACTGACGTAAGAAACAGCTGTCACTGATTAGCCTCGCCCCGTCTGCTCTCAGCAGCTCCCTGCTGCGTGTATGTTTTCACTGAAAGATTTGGAATAAAGACCAAAGATTTACTTACAGTGGTGAGTTGCTGTGTGCTCTTTCCCTCTCTTCTTGGATGCATTGTATTGGACTTTACACGGAACGAGCACCACCTACACTGTACGCAGTCCCAGCATTTTTCAGTGAAGCTCCGATTTCACTAGTGTCTAAAGACCTGTACATTCCAGTGCCAGATATACCTTTTTTTTCTTTTCAAGATGAGTTCTTGCTTTTAGATTTTTGCCCTATACTGTTATTGTCTTTTCTTTTACTATTGACTTGTGTTTTTCTTTGTTCTTCTTACAGAATCTGACACTCACCGGTCGCCCCTTGGCCTGCCCGTTCCATGCTGCTGCTCCTGAATTGACTGCCATCCTGCTGTGACCATGACGGACATGAAGCTGGCTACCCTGAATGTGCAGGGCTTTAACGTCCCAGAGAAGAGGTCCCAGGCTCTATATCATATGCACAACAGGTTGAAAAAGGGCAGAATACCATGTCTCCAAGAGACCCATTTTAAAACGGGCCATATTCCGGATAGGCTTAGCCGCTACTTCTCCACCTGATACCATAGCTCTAACTAGGACTCCCGTTCAAAGGGGTTTTCGATCGGTTTCAACCGCTCATTGCCCTTCAATGTGCAAACTGTTCGCTCTGACCCTGAGGCTCGATACCTGTGCGGGGTGTAGTTCTGGATCAGGTGATGACTGTGGTGTCTATATACGCCCCCCAACATTTCTCAGGTCTCCTTTTTGACACAGAGGACTTATCCTCCTTTGCGCAGGGTATGTTACTACTAAGTGGTGATTTCAATCTCCCACTCCTGCCCCTGCTGAACATGTCCTCACAACACTCTGCTGTCTCTTATCGCCAGCTCAGTAGGCTTCTCCACTCACTGTAGCTGTGTGATGTGTGGCGTCTCCAGCACCCAAGTGACAGTGACTACACATACTTCTCTAGCCCCCATAGGACCTATAGTAGACTTGACTACAGCTTCATGCCTCACTACTACCTACCTTGCCTCTCCTCCACACAGATAGGGAACCTATACCTTTCTAATCATGCCCCAGTCCTATGTACGGTCCAGATCCCTTCCCTCAGCACCCTGCAGACGGCGATCGCTCACTTTTGAAGTGATCACGCGGCTGACCAGACCCCTCTCCCAGTACAGTGGGAGGCACTTAAAGGAGTACTCTGGTGCAGAGTATTCCTGCTCAGTCCTGCCCTGGCTGCAAAAAATAAATGAAAATAAACCCTCTCTCACCTTCCTGGGTTCCCGCGAAGCACCACTACAGCTGATCGGTCCTCTGGTCCATCTTCTTCATACTTCCGTGTGTAAAGAAGCGTCACATCAGCCTATCAGCCTATCGCCGGCCGCCGCGATGTTCTGCCTCGGCCGGCGATAGGCTGAGCACCATGTGACGCTTCGTTACACCCGGAAGTATGAAGAAGATGGACCGGAGGACCGATCAGCTGTAGTGGTGCTCCGCGGGAACCCAGGAAGGTGAGAGATGGTTTATTTTCATTTTTTTTTTGCAGCCAGGGCAGGACGGAGCAGGAATACTCTGCACCAAAGTACTCCTTTAAGTGTGTTGAGAGGGGTGCTAATTAAACACGGCTCACACCTTAAAAAGGCAAAGGTGGCAAAATTGCAATGTCTCTTGTGTTGTGCCTTAGAGGCACAACACAAATGGTCCTTCCAGGAGTCTACATTGTGGGATCTCGTTAAGACGCGGCATGAAATCTGTGCCCTGCTGAATAACAAGTATAAACAATACAGACAGAGGTGCTCTCAGTCCTTTTGAGTGGGGTAACAAACCTGGGAGATACGTAGCTAGAGCTCTTAGAAATAGGTGGGCGACGTTGTATATTCTGTCCCTCTGTACCCCCGGGGGTGGGAAGACTTTTCTCACGAGTGACATCCTGAATGCCTTTGAACAATACTACACTGATCTTTACAATCTCCCTCTACGGACGCCCGTCATGCTTGCCGTAAGCTTCTTTGACGGATTATATGCAGCGGACCGCCCTCTCCAAATTAACCGAGAGTGTAATTGAGGAGGAAATAGAGGTGGCTATAGCTAGATTACCATCTGGTAAGAGCCTGGGCCCTGACGGGTACACTGCAAAATTTTTCAACACTCTAAAAGTTCACCTGCTTCCCCTCCTATGTCAGACCTTTAATAGCATTACACCGGACTTGGGTTTCCCTTCGGCCTCCCTCAGTGCCCATATCACTGTCATACGCAAAGAAAGTTGGGACCCGAATCTTTGCGCCAGCTACCACCCTATCTCTCTCCTCAACATGGACACCATGCTTTCCGCTAAATTGCTAGCGGATCATCTGGCGGCAGTCCTTGGACATTTTGATTCACCCTGATCAGTCTGGTTTTCTTTGCTCCCGGGAGGCGCGCAACAATACAGTGCGGACGATTTCCATAGTGCATCGGGCGACAGCCTTGATGCTTCTCTCTCTCTCGATGCCAAAAAGGCATTTGATCGGGTGAACTGGAGGTTTATGGAGGTCTCCATGGCACAAATATTTCTGGGCCCATCCATGATGCCCTATATTGCAATCACCAGGCGCGAATGTGGGTTAAAGGATTCCTCTCCCTTCCCCATCCGCAATGGCGTATGGCAGGGCTGCCCGCTCTCTCCCTCCTCTATGTTCTCTGTATGGAACATCTCTTAAATGCCCTCTGGCAAGATCCTGATATTATGGGCTTCCAAGTGGGGGAGCGCGAGTACCTCTGTTCTGCTTTCACGGATGATCTCCTCCTTTATGTCTCTTCCCCTCACACTTCCCTGCCTGCAATCTCATGGTCCATAAGTAGCCATAAGATTAACATGACTAAGAGTGTGGTCATAAACGTTACCCTCTACGAGACAGAGGTGTCGCGCATACAACGCAACCACCCATTTCGATGGTCCCCCGGGTCCATTAACCCCTTCCCGACCTATGACATACCTGTATGTCATGAGTGGGAAGGTGTTCCTGACCCATGACGTGCCAGGTACCTCATGAACATTTTTGCCGCTACTCGCGGCATCCCGCAGCGCCCAGTAAGATGGTGGCTATCACTGATAACCAGCCATCTTACCATGCGACCACGGGGGGTTTCATCCCCCCCCCCCCAGCGATCGCTGCTATCAGCTAGTCAAATCTGACTAGCTGATAGCAGCGTTTCGCTATGAGAATACTTAGCAGCGCGGTGTGTGAGTCCCGATCACGGGGATCGGGACACACACCGTTCTGCTAAGTGTCCCTTACCCGTCCCCCAGCGTCACTTACCCGGCCATGCGGTGTCCCGAGCGGTCCCGGCGCGAGCGGCGTCCTTCAGGCGCTCCTAGCGGTGGTGCGTCCCCGCGGTGCATTTGCCGCAGCAGGGTGGCATATTCATTGGCAGCAGTGAGATCGCCGTAAAGCGACCTCACCACTGCCTCTGGGAGTTTCAAAACTGCAACTCCCAGCATGCCCAGACAGCCTTTGGCTTTTTGTGCATGCTGGGAGTTGAATTTTGCAACATGTGGAGGTCCACAGTTTGGACACCACTGTATAATGGTCTCCAATCTGTGCTCTTCCAGATGTTGCAAAACTACAAATCTCAGCATACTCAGTCTGTCCCAGCATGCTGGGAGTTGTAGTTCTGTAACATCTGGAAGGGCACAGATTGGAGACCGTTATACAGTGGTCTCCAAACTGTGGACCTCCAGATGTTGCAAAACTACAACTCCCAGCATGCCAGACTGCCCAAGCATGCTGGAAGTTGTAGTTCGGCAACATCTGATCCTTCAGATATTGCCGAACTACAACTTCCAGCATGCCTGGGCAGTCTGGGCAGGCTCAGAGTTGTAGTTTTGGAACAGCTGGATGTTTCTCCCCCCCAATGTGAATGTACAGGGTACACTCACATGGGCGGAGGTTTACAGTGAGTGCTGCAAGTTTGAGATGGCGCAAATTTTGCGCTGCAGCTCAAACTCCCAGCAGCAAACTTGCTGTGAACCTCTGCCCGTCTGACTGTACCCTAAAAACACTACACTACACTAACCTAAAATAAAAAGTAAAAAACACTACATATACACATACCCCTACACAGCCCCCCTCCCCTCCCCAATAAAAATGAAAAACCTCTGGTACGCTACTGTTTCCAAAACGGAGCCTCCAGCTGTTGCAAAACAACGACTCTCAGTATTGCCGGACAGCCATTGAATGTCCAGGCATGCTGGAAGTTTTACAACAGCTGGAGGCACCCTGTTTGGGAATCACTGACGTACAATACCCCTATGTCCACCCCTATGCAAATCCCTAATTTAGGCCTCAAATGCGCATGGCGTATTTCAGGGCAACAATTCTGGGACACATATGGGGTATCGCTGTACTCGGGAGAAATTGCCTAACAAATTTTGGGGGGCTTTTTCTTCTTTAACCCCTATGAAAAGGTGAAGTTGGGGTCTACACCAGCATGTTAGTGTATAAAAAAAAAAATTTTACACTGACATGCTGGTGTTGCCGCATACTTTTCATTTTCACAAGAGGTAAAAGGGAAAAAAGACCCTCGAAATTTGAAATGCAATTTCTCCTGAGTACGGAGATACCCCATATGTGGGCGCAAAGGGCTCTGGGGGCGCACAACAAAGCTCAGAACGGAGAGTGCACCATGTACATTTGAGGTGATTTGCACAGGGGTGGCTGATTGTTATAGCAGTTCTGACATAAACGCAAAACAATAAATATATCAATATGTGACCCCATTTTGGAAACTACACCCCTCATGGAATTTAATAAGGGGTGCAGTGAGCATTTACGCAGTGAGCATTTTTGGAACAGTGGTCTGTGAAAATGAAAAATAAAATTTTTCATTTGCACAGTCCAGTGTTTCAATTATCTGTCAAACGACAGTGGGGTGTAAATGCTCACTGCACCCCTTATTAAATTCCATAAGGGGTGTAGTTTCCAAAATGGGGTCACATGTGGGGGGGTCCACTGTTCTGGCACCATAGGGGCTTCCTAAATGGGACATGCCCCCCAAAAACCCTTTCAGAAAAACTCACTCTCCAAAATCCCATTGTCGCTTCTTCCGTTCTGAGCCCTCTACTGCGCCCGCCGAACACTTTACATATACATATGAGGTGTTTACTTACTTGAGAGAAATTGGGTTACAAATTTTAGGGTGATTTCTCTCCTTTTACCCCTTGTAAAAAATTCAAAAATTGGGTCTACAAGAACATGCGAGAGTAAAAAATGAAGATTTTGAATTTTCTCCTTCACTTTGCTGCTATTCCTGTGAAACACCTAAAGGGTTAAAACATTTACTGAATGTCATTTTGAATACTTTGGGGGGTGTAGTTTTTATAATGGGGTCATTTATGGGGTATTTATAAACTGAAGACCCTTAAAATCCACTTCCAACCTGAACTGGTCCCTGAAAAAGTACGATTTTGAAAATCTTGAGAAAAATTAGAAAATTGCTGCTGAACTTTGAAGCCCTCTGGTGTCTTCCAAAAGTAAAAACACGTAAATTTTTTGATGCAAACATAAAGAAGACATATTGTATATGTGAATCAATATGTAATTTATTTGGAATATCCATTTTCCTTACAAGCAGAAAGTTTCAAAGTTAGAAAGTTTCAAAGTTTTTATGACATTTTTGATTTTTTACCAAGAAAGGATGCAAATATCAGTAAAATTTTACCAATAACATAAAGTAGAATATGTCACAAAAAACAATCTCGGAATCAGAATGATATCTAAAAGCATTCCAGAGTTATTAATGTAACAGTGGTCAGATGTTCAACAAATGCCCAGGTCCTGAAGATGAAAATGGGCTGGATCGTGAAAGGGTTAAATACCTGGGAGAGCGTGTCCCAGATGACCCCCTCAACAGTTATGCTCTCCATTTTCTACCCTTATCTTTGGCCCTGGAGAGGGATTTAGTGAAGTGGTAGGCTGGCACTTCCTCTTGGCTTGAACGAGCTAATATCCTGAAAAAGATCATCCTTTCCCGATTGCTCTACCTCTTTCAGGCATTCCTTATTGCTCTTCCCCTCTCCTTTTTTAGGACACTTGATAAGTTGATCCACTCTTTTGTTTGGGTGGGGCAGCCATCGAGAATCTCTAAGCAGATCCTGACCAGAAGGAAGCAGCCTACTATATTGCAGCCTCATTTGACATGGTTCCTGGACTTTTTCCATGGTCGCTCCTCGAAACAATGGGTGGATGTGGAGGTATCCGGGGTGGAAATTGAGATCACATCTCTCTCCCGTGGCTACCCTCTTGGGCAATCCCAGTGAAGAAATTGCATACTTTGCTGTGGGTGTCTAGGGAAGCGTTATCTCTCTAAAATCAAAACTTTTCTCCCCTGATGGTCCATTGACGCCCGTCCTAGGTAATCCCATATTTCCACCAGGGGATGAACGCTCCTGTTTCCTTGGCATCTCAAACCCTCCAGCCCTCCTTCTACAGGGTTTCCTAGAAGGAACGATACTCCGCCCCTATGTTGTCTTAGTACCGGAACATCTCCGCACTCCAATAGACATTCCAAATAAATTATATATTGATTAACAAATACAATATGTCTACTTTATATTTGCATCATAAAGTTGACATGTTTTTACTTTTGGAAGACATCAGAGGGCTTCAAAGTTCAGCAGCAATTTCCCAATTTTTCACAACATTTTCAAAATCAGAATTTTTCAGGGACCAGTTCAGGTTTGAAGTGGATTTGAAGGGCCTTCCTATTAGAAATACCCCACAAATGATCCAATTATAAAAACTGCACCCCTCAAAGTATCCAAAATGACATTAGGTAAGTTTGTTAACCCTTTAGGTGTCTCACAGGAATTGCAGCAAAGTGAAGGAGAGAATTCAAAATCTTAATTTTTTACACTCGCATGTTCTTGTAGACCCAGTTTTTGAATTTTTACAAGTGGTAATAGAAGAAAAAAACTCCCAAAATTTGTAACCCAATTTCTCTCGAGTAAGCAAATACCTTATATGTGTATGTCAAGTGTTCTGCGGGCGCAGTAGAGGGCTCAGAAGGGAAGGAACAACAATGGGATTTTGGAGAGTGAATTTTGCTGAAATGGTTTTGGGGGGCATGTCACATTTAGGAACACCCTATTGTGCCAGAACCGCAGAAAACCCCACATGGCCTACCATTTTTTAAACTACACCCCTCAAGGCACGTAACAAGGGGTCCAGTGAGCCTTAACACCACGCAGGTGTTTGACGACTTTTCGTTAAAATCGGATGTGTAAATGAACAAAATTTTTATTTCACTAAAGTGCAGTTTCTTCCCCAAATTTACCATTTTTACAAAGGGTTATGGGAGAGAATGTCTTCCAAAAATGTGTAACCCCATCTCTTCTGAGTATGGAAATACCCCATGTTAGGACGTAAAATGCTCTGCGGGCGAAATACAATGCTCAGAAGAGGAGGAGCGCCATTGAGCTTTTGGAAAGAGAATTCGTTTGGAATGGTAGTCAGGGGCGATGTGCGTTTACAAAGCCCCCTGTGGTGCCAGAACAGTGGACCCTCCCGCATGTGACCCCATTTTGGAAACTACACCCCTCACAGAATTTAATAAGGGGTGCAGTGAGTATTTACACCCCACTGGCGTTTGACAGATCTTTGGAACAGTGGACTGTGCAAATTAAAAATAACATAAAATAACAGAAAAATAACCACTGTTCCAAAAATCTGTCAGACACATGTGGGGCGTAAATGCCCACTGTACCCCTTTATTACATTATACGAGGGGTGTAGTTTCCAAAATGGGGTCACATGTGGGGGGTCCATTGTTCTGGCACTATGGGGGCTTTGTAAACTCATGTGGCCGTCAATTCCGGACACATTTTCTCTTCAAAATCCCAATTGCACTCCTTCTCTTCTGAGCATTGTAGTTCGCCCGTCGAGCATTTTACATCCACATATGAGGTATGTTCTTACTCAGAGGAAATGGGGTTACAAATTTTGGGTGGATTTTTTCCTATTTTCCCTTGTGAAAATGAAAAAATTTTGGGTAACACCAGCATTTTAGTGAAATTTTTTTTTTTTCCATTTTCCCATCCAAATTTAATGAAAATTCGTCAAACACCTGTGGGGTATTCAGGCTCACTATACCCCTTGTTACGTTCTGTGGGGGTGTAGTTTCCAAAATGGGGTCACCTGTGGGTATTTATGTTTTTGCGTTTATGTCAGAACCACTGTAAAATCAGCCACATCTGTGCAAATCACCAATTTAGGCCTAAAATGTACATGGTGCGCTCTCACTCCTGAACCTTGTTGTGCGTCCGCAGAGCATTTTACGCCCACATATGGGGTATTTCCGTACTCAGGAGAAATTGCGTTACTAATTTTGTGGGGCTTTTTTTCCTTTTACTGCTTGTGAAAATAAAAAGTATGGGGCAACACCATGTTAGTGTAAACATTTTTTTTTTTACACTAACATGCTGGTGTAACCCCCAACTTGTCCGTTTTATAAGGGGTAAAAGGAGAAAAAGCCCCCCAAAATTTGTAGTGCAATTTCTCCCGATTACGGAAATAGCCCATATGTGGCCCTAAACTGTTTCCTTGAAATACGACAGGGCTCTGAAGTGAGAGAGCGCCATGCGCATTTGAGGACTAAATTAGGAATTGCATAGGGGTGGACATAGGGGTATTCTACGCCAGTGATTCCCAAACAGGGTGCCTCCAGCTGTTGCTTAACTCCTAGCATGCCTGGACAGTCAGTGGCTGTCCAGAAATGCTGGAAGTTGTTGTTTTGCAACAGCTGGAGGCTCTGTTTTGGAAACACTGCTGTACAATACGTTTTTCATTTTTATTGGGGGGGACAGTGTAAGGGGGTGTATATGTTGTGTTTTACTCTTTATTATGTGCTAGTGTAGTGTAATGTAGTGTTTTTAGGATACATTCGCACTGGCGTGTGAGTTTCCCGTTAGGAGTTTGAGCTGCGGCGAAACATTTGCCTCAGACCAAACTTGAAGCAGGAAACTTACTGTAAATCTGCCCGTGTGAATGTACCCTGTACGTTCACATGGGGGGACAAACCTCCAGCTGTTTCAAAACCACAACATGCTGGGAGTTGTACTTTTGCAACAGCTGGAGGCACACTGGTTGGAAAACTTTCAGTTAGGTTCTGTTACCTAACAGTATTTTCCAACCAGTGTGCCTCCAGCTGTTGCAAAACTACAACTCCCAGCATGTACTGACATACTGTGCATGCTGGGAGTTGTACTTTTGCAACAGCTGGAGGCACACTGGTTGGAAAACCTTCAGTTAGGTTCTGTTACCTAACTCAGAATTTTCCAACCAGTGTGCCTCCAGCTGTTGCAAAACTACAACTCCCAGCATGTACTAATTGCCGAAGGGCATGCTGGGAGATGTAGTTATGCAACAGCTGGAGGTACGCAACTACAACTCCCAGCATGGTGAGACAGCTGTTTGCTGTTTGAGCATGCTGGGATTTGCAGTTTTGCAACATCTGGAGGGCTACAGTTTATAGACCACTGCACAATGATTTCAAAACTGTGACCCTCCAGATGTTGCAAAACTACAAATACCAGCATGCCCAGACAGCAAAGAGCTGTTTGAGCATGCTAGGAGTTGTAGTTTTGCAAGATCTGAAGGGATACAGTTTAGAGACCACTATATAGTGGTCTCAAACTGCAGCCCTCCAGCTGTTGCAAAACTACATATTCCAGCATGCCCAAACAGCAAACAGCTGTCTGGGCATGCTGGGAGTTGTAATTTTGCAACATCTGGAGGGCTACAGTCTCAGACTGTAGCCCTCCAGATGTTGCTAGGCAACTTACCAGCTTCCGTAGGATCCAGGAAGCCGTCTTCTTCTGCCGCACGCCGCCCTTGCCGATCTCCGTCGCTTGCAGCCTACGAAGGGGTAAGTGGACCTTCGGCGTCCTGCCCCGCCTATTGTGGGTGGGCAGGACTGGGAAAACAAAAGTAAACCCCTCCGCCCCCGATCTGCTATTGATGGACGCTAGAGATGAGCAAACTTTTCAAAAATTCAATTTGGCCGATTCGCCGAATTTTCATAAAAAGTTTGTTTAGTTTTGAATTTTTTCGCGGCGAATCTATATTAAAAAAGGCTATTTCTAGCCTACATACAGCCTCTATAGGGGTATAGAACACTTTGCTGTGTTCTAAAACGCATATGGAGTGTGCTGGGTTAGTGAAATAATACTGTTATTCAGAATAACATGCAGATTACCGGCATCGCTCTTAGAATCACTGCCGCACAGCAGCACAATGACAGAGCCTGGTGGTGGCATCAGTGTCAGGAGACCATATAGTGGCTGAATGACACAGCGTGGAGGTGTTGGCAGCATGAGGAGACCATATAGTGGTTGAATGACACAGCGTGGAGGTGTTGGCAGCATGAGGACACCATATAGTGGCTGAATGACACAGCATGGATGTGTTGGCAGCATGAGGAGACCATATAGTGGCTGAATGACACAGCTTGGATGAAGCTGAAGCATGAGGACACCATATAGTGGCTGAATGACACAGCGTGGAGGTGTTGGCAGCATGAGGACACCATGTAGTGGCTGACTGACACAGCGTGGATGTGTTGGCAGCATGAGGAGACCATATAATGGCTGAATAACACAGTGTGGAGGTGTTGGCAGCATGAGGAGACCATATAGTGGCTGAATGACACAGCGTGGAGGTGTTGGCAGCATGAGGATACCATATAGTGGCTGAATGACACAGCATGGACAGGTTGTCAGCATGAGGAGACCAGGTAGTGGCTGAATGGCACAGTGTGGAGGTGTTGGTAGCATGAGGACACCATATAGTGGCTGAAGGACACAGTGTGGAGGTGTTGGCAGCATGAGGACACCATATAGTGGCTGAATGACACAGTGTGGATGTGTTGGCAGCATGAGGAGACCATAAAGTGGCTGAATGACACAGTGTGGAGGTGTTGGCAGCATGAGGAGACCATAGAGTGGCTGAATGACACAGCATGGACATGTTGTCAGCATGAGGAGACCATATAGTGGCTGAATGACACAGCTTGGATGAAGCTGAAGCATGAGGACACCATATAGTGGCTGAATGACACAGCGTGGAGGTGTTGGCAGCATGAGGACACCATATAGTGGCTGACTGACACAGCGTGGATGTGTTGGCAGCATGAGGAGACCATATAGTGGCTGAATGAAACAGTGTGGAGGTGTTGGCAGCATGAGGAGACCATATAGTGGCTGAATGACACAGCGTGGAGGTGTTGGCAGCATGAGGATACCATATAGTGGCTGAATGACACAGCATGGACAGGTTGTCAGTATGAGGAGACCATATAGTGGCTGAATGGCACAGTGTGGAGGTGTTGGTAGCATGAGGAGACCATATAGTGGCTGAATGACACAGCGTGGAGGTGTTGGCAGCATGAGGACACCATATAGTGGCTGACTGACACAGCGTGGATGTGTTGGCAGCATGAGGAGACCATATAGTGGCTGAATGACACAGTGTGGAGGTGTTGGCAGCATGAGGAGACCATATAGTGGCTGAATGACACAGCGTGGAGGTGTAGGCAGCATGAGGACACCATATAGTGACTGAATGACACAGCTTGGATGAAAAAACACCAACATTTTAGAAATTTTTGAAAAAGAATTTGGATAAAGCGGGTGCTACCTATGAGAAAATTTGAAATTACCAGACCCAGGCCCCACCACAGCGGCATCAGTAACCCATATATTGGCTCAAGGACACAGCCTGGAGTTGGCTGATGCACCAGTACACACAGGGCTTCACAACCCCCCCCCCCCCCCCCCCAAAATCAACAAAATTGTATAATTAAAAAAGAAAAGTATACCTTTGTTTAAAAACAAGCGCATATCCAACAGTTCAGAAGACTCTATAATGCAGCACGGTGGACCACCCAAAGACTTTCTTCTCAAAAATAATAAACCACACAATGTTTGAAAGAAAAAAAAAATAATTATGACATACGTGTGTAAGCGCATCTGTCTCCAAAAGATCAGATCACCAAAGCTGTTTTTTTCGGCAAAAATGATTAAGCAGAGTTAATCCCTCTCCGTATTTTTTATTTATTTATTTTTTTCATAAAAAAATCACAATCCGTTTTGTAACGGTTAGCATTCTGCAAAATTCTATTTTATTACTGATAAAATTATCAGTAAATTTAAAAATAACACTACCCAAGAGTGTTTAATTACCCCATACATTGCACCAGGAGCAGTCAGGAGTAGACCTCAGCAGTACCTAAGAAGCTTTAATAACCCCTTACATTGCACAATCAATTGCGAGATCGAGCAATAACAGGTGTGTTATGGCCTCAGATGTCTGGGCCGCACTAGCGCTCCACTGAACGGATTAGCGTGTCTCTATCTTTCACCGACAGGTGCGGGTAACCCACTACCTCTCTGAAAGGTAAGCTGCCTCGAAGCAGGTGGTCTCCCCCGGGCACGTTTGTCTCCTGAATTTCCACTACTGCCACATCACGCTGACTGCCAACCGTGCTACCGCCTTGCTGACTCAAGGGCAACCTGCAACTCTCTTCTCCTGATGATGATTAAGCAGAGTTGGCGATAGGGATCATTTTTGCCAGGAAAGAAGAATCACAACTAAGTGCGGGTCATAAGCTAGGGTTCATTAAGTCCCTGCCCCTTGTACACACTGCATATCTCTACTAACAATTGGATGGTTTAGTGAGGTCCTCGGATTGGCTCCGGCGGGGTAGGAGAAGGCCCTGGCAGAGCGCCGAGAATTTAACGATCATTGTTGAAATTTGCATTAAGCATGTATTTAGCTACTGCTAAACTTAAAAAAATTATAGGCCCAAGTCCTGAGGCGCCAGGGAGGCAAGTAGTTCCTGAAAGACACAGAATGATTCTGTAGCAGTCATTCGCAGTACCCAAGAGGGTTTCATATCCCCTTACATTTAAAGATCAATGTTGACATTTGCATTAAGCATGTATTTAGCTTCTGCTAAACTTCAAAAAATTATAGGCCCAATGCCAGAAGCATCAGTTTCCCCCATATTAGGAGCATAGTTGTTCCCCAGATTAAGCAGCATAGATGTCCCCCAGATTAGGAGCATAGTTGTCCCCCAGATTAGGAGCATACTTGTCCCCCAGATTAGGCATCATAGATGTCCCCCAGATTAGGAGCATAGTTGTCCCCCAGATTAGGAGCATAGTTGTCCCCCAGATTAGGCAGCATAGATGTCCCCCAGATTAGGCAGCATAGATGTCCCCCAGATTAGGAGCATACTTGTCCCCCAGATTAGGCAGCATAGATGTCCCACAGATTAGGCAGCATAGATGTCCCACAGATTAGGCAGCATAGATGTCCCCCAGATTAGGCAGCATAGATGTCCCCCAGATTAGGCAGCATAGATGTCCCCCAGATTAGGAGCATACTTGTCCCCCAAATTAGGCAGCATAGATGTCCCCCAGATTAGGCAGCATAGATGTCCCCCAGATTAGGAGCATACTTGTCGCCCAGATTAGGCAGCATAGATGTCCCACAGATTAGGCAGCATAGATGTCCCCCAGATCAGGCAGCATAGTTGTTCCAGCAGTCAGCACGGGCCAGTCAGAGCCAATCAAAGGGCTGTATATGGCAAGCGGGCATGCAATGCCCAGGTCTGCCCCAGAGGGTTTCATAACCAACCATAATTGAGAAATTTTTGTTGTAGGAGCATGGTCAATCTACTCCGAGCCATCTGGCATTGGTGGCTGGAAATCCTGGCTGATCCATCCCTGATTCATCTTGATAAACGTCAGTATCTCCACATTTTTAGTGGACAGACGAGTTCGCCTTGGGGTGACTATGGCCCCGGCCGCACTAAACACCCGCTCTGATGGCACACTACTGGCCGGGCAGGACAGCTTTTCCAGGGCAAACTCTGCTAGTTGTGGCCATAAATCAAGTTTGGCTGCCCAGAAGTCCAGCGGATCTTCAATGGTTGTTGGCATGGCCATGTCAAGGTATGCCACCACCTGCTGGTTCAGGTCCTGCTCCATGTCTACCTGCTGCTGATGAGTTTCTTCACTATGCGGGTGAAGAAAGCTACTCATCAGCGACTGTAGACTCAGGCTGCTGCTGATTGAGCTGGTACTGCTCCTGCCACCCCTCCCCTCCCCAGCAGCCATGGCAGTGGAAGGTGAGTGCAGAGGGCCCCCTGAGTCAGACCTGCGAGCGGACAGACCCTGTGGCCGATAGGCATCAGCCAACTGACTACGTAGAAACTCTCTGTAGTAGGTCAGTTTGTCCTCCCTCTCAGTGGGTGTAAAAAAGGCCCCCATTTTGGGACGGTAGCGAGGGTCTAATAAGTTGGAGATCCAGAAGTCATCCCGCTGACGAATTTTGACAATTCGGGGGTCACTACGCAAGCAACTGAGCATGCATCGTGCCATTTGCGCCAGTGACTCGTGGGACTACCTGCCTCCATCTCCACTGCATACTGCCACGGTGTGTCTGGGTCCTCTGCCTCAACTTCCTCATAACCCTCCAGCTCCTCTGGCTGCTCCTGCTCCTCCTCTCCTGTCCGAAGACTAGAAACATCGGCCATCTCATCCAACCTAAACTGTGCTCCGCTCTGGCCCTCATCATCCTCCTCCTCCAGTTCAGCCTCCACAGGGCCATGTAGCCTGGAGATGTAAGCGCAACGTCTCCATTGCCGTGACCAGCCATGGTTTCAATCATTTGTTGTAGGAAATGTAGGAGTGGAATTACGTCGTTCATGGCGTAATCCAGGCGACTCACAAATAATGTGGCTTCCTCAAAGGGCCTCAGCAAACGGCAGGTGTCACGTATGAGCTGCCACTGGTTCACATTGAAGTTACACAGGGGAGTACTCCTATCTGCTTGGATCATCAAGAAATCGGTGATGGCTTTCCTTTGTTCGTATAGTCTGTCCAAAATATGGAGGGTGGAATTCCAACGTATGGCAACGTCACAAATAAGACTATGTTGTGGGATACCGTTCTGACACTGCAGCTCAAGGAAGGTGTGCTTGGCGGTGTACGAGTGGCTGAAGTGCATGCACAGTTTCCTTGCCATTTTCAGGATGTTTTGCAAATGGGGTGAAGACTTGAGGAAGCGTTTGACAACCAGATTCAACACGTGTGCCATGCAGGTTGCATGTTTCACACTTCCTTGTCGCAGCGCGGACACAATGTTCTTCCCATTGTCAGTCACCATGGTTTCCATTTCCAGATTTCGTGGAGTAAGCCATACTCGGATTTCTTTACGAATGAACTTTAGCAGTTCCTCCCCTGTGTGACTCAGTTCACCAAGGCAAACCATGTGAAGAACAGCTTGACACCGCCGTGCCCTACACACATGGTACGATGAAGGGCCACCGAGATTTGGCCGTGCAGTGGAGGCCGAGGACACGGTGGAGGATGAGGAGGCGGCGTCGCACACTGTAACAGGACCAACTGCCTGTGAGCGAGAGTGTGGAGGAGGAAGCGGTGTGACCTGTCCAAGTTGCTGTTGTGGCTGTGCAGGAACCACATTTACCAAGTGAGCCGTAAAAGACAAGTACTGTCCCTACCCGTAGTTACAGCTCCACACATCGGCGCTGCCGTGCACTTTTGAATACACCGACAGGCTCAAGGACTGGCCCACCTTCTCTTGTACAAACTTATGCAGGGCTGGTACTGCCTTCTTCGCAAAGAAATGACAGCTTGGGACTCTCCACCTCGGCTCGGCACAAGCCATCAATTCTCTGAAAGGTGCAGAGTCCACCACTTGAAAAGGGAGGGACTGCAACACCAGCACCTTGGACAGGAGCACATTCAACTTCTGCGCCATTGGATGAGTGGGCACATACTGTTGTCTCTTGGACATGGCTTCGCCGATGGATTGTTGGCTGACTAAAAGCGGGAGAAGCAGGAGCGACAGAAGGAGGGTTTGACACACAGCTCCCTTCGGCTGAGGTGGTGGAACCTTGGCTGGATGAAGGAGGGAGCGGATGGCCACTGGTTGATGCAGCAGGCTGGACCACTACATCGGAGCCACGGTTCTCCCAGGCCGCTTTATGGTGGTGAAGCATGTGTCGACGCAGGGCCGTGGTGCCGACATTGGGACCCTTGCCACGCTTCACCTTCTGCCGACAGATCTTGCATGTGGCTACGTGAACCTCCTCCGGATGCCTTATGAAAAACTTCCACACCGCGGAGTAGCTGATTTTCCCACCCGAAGTCCGCACTAATTGACTGCTACTGGCGCCGTCTCCAGGAACCCCTGTTCCACTACCTCCCGGAAAGGTAGGCTGCTGCGAAGCAGGTGCTCTCCCCCGGCACGTTTGGCTCCTGAATTTCCACTACTGCCACCACGCTGACTGCCAACCCTGCTACCGCCTTGCTGCCTCAAGGGCAACCTGCAACTCTCTTCTCCTGATCATGATGAAGCCCCTTCTGCACCCGGCTCCCAATTGCGATCGGCTTCATCATCATCAACAGTTGTGTGCACGTCACTGATGTCCTCCTCAGGTTCCCGAACAGTGTCTGCTTCAGGACCCTGAACACTTGCAACACCGCCTCCCACGTCACTCTCCGCATCACTACTTGGCCGCCTAGCGGAGCAAGCGGCGCATGTCTCCTCCCCTTCTTGGCTGTCCAGTAGCTGCTGACTGTCCTCTATTGGATCGTCCTCAGTAAATAGTGGAGCTGAACCCACAGCATAAGATATTTCTTTAGGAGAGGGAACAGCATAGGACAAAGGCAATGGGAGGACACGGCCTGCTCCCGGGCCATGCCAGCTGAGGGTTGTGTCTGAGGAACCCACCGACTGTTGACTGGGGGTGTCAGATGTCACTTGTGACGATGTGGATGAGCGTGTTAACAAATCGACGACGGCAGATGGGTTGCTGGTGGAGACACGACCACTGGCTGATAACGGGAGCTCAGGCCTCTGGCTGCGACTCCTGCTGCCACTCGCCCCAAGTCTGCTGCCAACTCTGCCTGAAGTATTTAGGCCTCTGCCACTCCTCTGTGCACGTCCTGGCACTTCTCTGCCTGACATACTTAGTGCGTTTATGAGGGTATTACAATACGCTACACTACTCTTTAAACAGTATTTGTCTAGAACAGCAGCAGGTGATTACTTACGGCTGTCCTTGAACAGTATGTAGGCCCTTGACAGATTAACAGGTACTAGATGGTACAATACTTGGATGTACGTATGCAGTATGCACTGATGAGGGCAGTAATATGCCTAACTATTAGCAGAAAAAACTCTGTATTTTTGGAAAACACCAGCCGGTGGATACTATAGTTTGGACTTTGACGGTTTGGAGCACCTTGACAGCTACGAAATGGTACAATACTTGGATGTACCTTTGCAGTATGCACTGATGAGGGCAGTAATATGCCTAACTATTAGCAGAAAAAACTCTGTATTTTTGGAAAACACCAGCTGGTGGATACTATTGTTTGGACTTTGACTGTATGGAACACCTTGACAGCTTAACAGGTACTAAATGGTACAATACTTGGATGTACCTATGCGGTATGCACTGATGAGGGCCTATTAGCAGAAAAAACTCTGTATTTTTGTACTACACCAGCCGGTGGATACTATTGTTTGGACTTTGATGGTATGGAGCACCTTGACAGCTTAACAGGTACTAAATGGTACAATACTTGGATGTACCTATACGGTATGCACTGATGAGAGCAGTAATATGCCTAATTATTAGCAGAAAAAAAATCTGTATTTTTGTAAAACAGCAGCCGGTGGATACTATTGTTTGGACTTTGACGGTATGGAGCACCTTGACAGCTTAACAGGTACTAAATGGTACAATACTTGGATGTACCTATGCGGTATGCACTGATGAGGGCAGTAATATGCCTTTTAGCAGATGCACTGATGAGGGCCTATTAGCAGAAGAAACTCTGTATTTTTGTAATACACCAGCCGATGGATACTATTGCTTGGACTTTGACGGTATGGAGCACCTTGACAGCTTAACAGGTACTTAAATGGTACAATACTTGGATGTACCTATGCGGTATGCACTGATGAGGGCTTGTTAGCAGAAAAAACTCTGTATTTTTGTAATACACCAGCCGGTGGATACTATTGTTTGGACTTTGATGGTATGGAGACCCTTGACAGCTTAACAGGTACTAAATGGTACAATACTTGCATGTACCTATGCGCTATGCACTGATGAGGGCAGTTATATATACATAACTGACATAAATAACTGTTTACAAAAAAAACAAACAGCCGGTGAATAGTATTTTTTGGACTTGCACAGTATGTAGCCAGCCCCTTTACAGATTAGCAGGTACAAAATGGTGCAAATGCACTACAGTCCACTGAACAATCACTTATTTCTGAACAGCAGCAGGACCCAACAGTGCAGCATCACCAAAAAAAAAATCCAGGGATTAAACCCTAAATTGCACTCTGTCACACAATTCTGAGCAGCAGAAGTTTTGTGGAGCAAATAAAAATAAACTCAATTGGGCTGAATAATGAGGAGATAAGATGCTTCAGAAAGTTTAGGCAGCTTGGAGATCTGTATGAGGCAGCTGACAGCTATCTGCCCCTCTCTGCTGCAATGCTCAATAACGTGAATAGGAGGTTTAGCTATCAATGATCCTTCTCAGTGTAACAGCAAAGCACTCTGCACTCCTGCCTTTCCCTAATGCTGATGTGACTAGCAGTTGCAGTGTAACGCAGTGGTATGAGCTATTCACACACACGCAGTCCCGTCCTCTCTATCTGACTGCATAGATGAAATGAAGAGAGGCAATATGGCCGCCGATTATATAGGGCCTGTGACATCACAGGGGTCAGTGAACACTGATAGGCTGCATCTCACATGTGATTCAGGGTCAGCCCGCTTACCTTCATTCCCGCCGCTGTTTCCCGCCCTCCCATATTCCCCTGCCCCATGTACTCACATGTGGATCCGCCATCATAGGTCCCCAATAGCCTGGAACGCTGTAAAATGGAGTTTAATGAAGCGATTCGTGTGATAGAATCGCGACGATATTCGTATTCGTTGCGAATCGAATTTTTCATGAAATTCGTAACGAATTCGGGTTTGTCAACTTCGCGTCTAGACCACCAATAGCAGGGATAGGAGGGGTGGCACCCCTGCCACCTCACTCCTATCGCTTCAGGGGGATCGTAGTTGTCTTAGAAAACCGCGATCCCCCTTCTATTCCGGGTCACCGGGTCACCATAGACCCATAATGACCCGGAATCGGCACAAATCGCGTGTGAATTCACTTGCGATTTGCGCCGATCGCCGACATGGGGGGTCTAATGACCCCTCCTGGGCATTTGCACGGGGTGCCTGCTGATAGATATCAGCCTGGCGTGCGGGGACCGAAATTCCCACGGGCGTATGGATACGCCCTTCGTCCTTAAGTACCAGGACGCAAGGGTGTATGCATACGCCCTTCGTCCAAAACAGGTTAAACTCCTCTCTAGGTGGTACAGGGTGCCTGCAGTGTTACACAGAATGTACCCCGCTGTCTCTGTCGCCTTTCTCTTTCCCTTTTTTTGACTGTAGTGGTGTCCCGTATCACGACTATCGCTGGCGTGAAATATCCCAACGACCCCAAGGTACTCCTCCTGACATCAGGTCTGTGATTTAAGATGGATGGTGTTAGAAGAAGTGGATACCATAGGGCAGAAAGGATTAAAACGCAAGTTGTTAAAACGAAAAGTATTTTGGATCCAACAGCTGACAACTTTATCCCCACGGGGTATAAATGAAAACTGTTCATTTAATGTATATTTGCAGTAGATTGTTCTCTTCTGAAATTTTTTTATCTTGTATTTCAACACACTGATGATTTTATATTGTTTTATATTCTCATGAGAAGTCATATGTATTGAACTATGGTGATGGGTGTTCACAAGATAGGCTTGAGAAAGGGAGGTAACCCTCCTGAAACGTCGCCTGACACTCGGCGCTCGGTTAAGCTGAGCTGCCAAAATTCCAACCAGGAGGAGATGCATTGGATTAAGGCAAAAAAAAAAAAGAGACCTCAGTGGAGGCGTATGATTCTTGGTAAAGCCTAATCTATGGACTGTTTGCTACAAGTCACAGGCTGAATATCCTGCTGTATATCTGCATTGTTGAAAAATTATGTGTACAGAAAATTTAAAAAGTAGATAAAAATAAATACTGAAATCCCGTGGATCAGCCTGTTTTTTGTGATATGAACAGTGTCTAAGCTAGGGCAAGGGAGCCTCTTGTTTGAACACGTGTGGGAGCCACCCAGGTGTGATCCAATTTTTCACTATAGACTCCTCCTGACTATCCTCCCGGTATTGAGGAAAACCCCTTTTGGGGTACGAGCCCACTTCCTTCTGATGGCAGCGCGAACTGTGATCCCTAGGCGCTGGAAAAGTACCCACTCCCCGACTGTCACGGACTGGTATAAGGAGATACAATTTCTGTGTTGCATGGAGGAACTGATGGCAGATCCCTCTGGCCGCACTAGAAGATTTGTGGCGATCTGGCAACCATGGCTTGCCTTCCTTGAAACGCCTCTTTATAGAACAGACTAGACCAATTATCCTGGTAAGGCTGGGTTCACACCACGTTTTGTTAAATACGGCTCCCGTATACGGTTGGGAGGAGGGGGGGCGGGGCTTAATCGCGGCGCCCGCACTCAGCCGTATTCGGGAACCGTATTTAATGTATGTCTATGAGTCGACCGGAGTGAACCGCAGCCTCCGGTCGGCTTCGTTTTCGGCCGTATGCGGTTTCCCGACCGCAGGCAAAAACGTGGTCGACCACGTTTTTGCCTGCGGTCAGGAAACCGCATACGGCCTAAAACGAAGCCGACCGGAGGCTGTGGTTCACTCCGGTCGGCTCATAGACATACATTAAATACGGTTCCCGAATACGGCTGAGTGCGGGCGCCGCGATTAAGCCCCGCACCCCTCCTCCCAACCGTATACGGGAGCCGTATTTAACAAAACGTGGTGTGAACCCAGCCTAAGAGACCTCTTCTCTGTCCTTATAATTCGCTCTCAATGTGCTGTGAGAGGAGTGCTACAGGAGGCAGGGGCTGATTTACTGAGAGTGGCGACAGGAGGAGCACAGGTTTGTTGTTCTGGTTATTTCTTTTTTCCTTCCCACCCCCCCCCCCCCCTCCTCCTCCTCTTTCTTATCCTTTGCCTCTGTTTCTTATAGTAGTTGTTACGTTATGCACTCTGGCCGCACACGCTGGCCGTGAGCAGGGGCGTAGCTAGAAATCACAGGGCCCTGATGCGAAAAGTTGTCCTGGGCCCCCCTACCCCTCGACGACACGCTTCCCCAATCCCTGACCAACTCCTTACCTAGCCTTGACCACACAAATTTAATAATGAATGACAGGCAGGGCCGTACTGGGGCCAAAAGTAAGCCCAGGCATTTCAAAATAAGCAGCCCATTTTTATGGTGGGGGTCCGACTGCTTAGACCCCCACCAATCACCTTGGTTCAAGTGGCTCTCCAGCTTTTATAAAGCTACAATACCCATCGTGTCTGGAGATTCTCAGGCATTATGGAAGTTGTTGTTTTGCAACAGCTGGAGAGCCACAGATTGGATCAGACAGAACACACAGTGATATCAGTGACCTGAGTGACATCTTCTCTGTTTTCTTCTCTTTCTCATCTTGTCTGGGCACCAGGTCTTCATCATTGATTCCTCAGCTTGTAAGCAGATCCTCATTCTCTATATAAAGACATTAATCATTATAACCCGGCCAAATACGTGGTCCCCTGAATATAATACTGCCAACCACTGTACCCCCTGAATATAATACTGCCACCCACTGTACCCTCTAAATATATTATTGCTACACACTGTACCCCTGAATATAATACTGCCACCACTGTACCCTCTAAATATATTATTGCTACACACTGTACCCCCTGAATATAATACTGCCACCACTGTATCCTCTAAATATATTATTGCTACACACTGTACCCCCTGAATATAATACTGTCACTCACTGTACCCTCTAAATATATTATTGCTTCACACTATACCCCCTGAATATAATACTGCCACCACTGTACTCTCTAAATATATTATTGCTACACACTGTACCCCCTGAATATAATATTTACACCCACTGTACACTCTAAATATATTATTGCTACACACTGTACCCCTGAATATAATACTGCCACCCATTGTACCCTCTAAATATATTATTGCTACACACTGTACCCCCTGAATATACTGCCACCCACTGTACCCTCTAAATATATTATTGCTACACACTGTACCCCCTGAATATACTGCCACCCACTGTTCCCATATTAATACTGTCACAGTGTTTCATCTTAGTCCGGCTGAATCCCACCCTTGCACTGTCCTCCTCCAGGCTTCTCAGCCCCCTAAGTCTTTTCCTAAGTCATTACCCCATACACCGCCACCCACGACCCCCCCCATACACCATCCTCAGTCTCCTCATCACCTCATACACCACCACCCAGGCCCCTCCTGCACCCCATCCTCAGTCTCCTCATCACCTTATACACCACCACCCAGCCCCCCCGGACCCCATCCTCAGTCTCCTCATACACCACCACCCAGCCCCCCCCAGTACCCCATCCTCAGTCTCCTCATCACCTCATATACCACCACTCAGGCCCCTCCTGACCCCATCCCCAGTCTCCTCATCCCCACCACCCAGCTCCCCCCATACTCCATCCTCAGTCTCCTCATCACCACCACCCAGCCCCCCCCATCCTCAGTCTCCTCATCACCACCACCCAGCCCCTCCCCATACCCCATCCTCAGTCTCCTCATCACCTCATACACCACCACCCAGCCCACCCCATACCCCATCCTCAGTCTCCTCATCACCTCATACACCACCACCCAGCCCCCCCCCCCGTACCCCATCCTCAGTCTCCTCATCACCTCATACACTGCCACCCAGGCCAGTCCTGCACCCCATCCCTAGTCTCTTCATCACCACCACCCAGCCCCCCCCCCGTACCCCATCCTCAGTCTCCTCATCACCTCATACACCACCACCCAGCCCACCCCACACCCCATCCTCAGTTTCCTCATGACCTCATACACCACCACCCAGTCCCCCCCCACTACCCCATCCTCAGTTTCCTCATCACCTCATACACTGCCACCCAGTCCAACCCCCCCCCCAGCACCCCATCCTCAGTCAATCCCCCCAGCACCCTATCCTCAGTCTCCTCATTGTTAGGTACCCCCACCATCCATGGTCTCCTCATCAACCCCCCCCCCCAACATCATCAATGAAAAACCCCACACCCTCAGTCTCCTCATCAGTCAGTCAATCAATCAGGCCCCCCCCCCGGCCTCCGTCTTCTCATCAATCACCCCATCCTCAGAATCCTCACCAATGAATAAAACACACACACACACACACAATGTCCTCATGAATTTATCACCCCCAGCACCCCCCTCCGGCAGCCCGTCCCATGTCTCCTTACCTTCTCACTGCAGTGATGTGGGGCGGACGGGCGGGCGAGCGGCTGCACCTGCCTCTGCCTGGTATCGATAACACAGGGTCAGAGGCAGGGATGCGTCAGGGGCTTTGAGCTGACGAGCTGACGTGCATGCGTGCCTGCGCGGAGCACGTCTTCTCCCATAAGCCCCTGGCCTCCCATTATGCCCCTGACCCTGCGCTGAGTTTTAAAAGGTCGGCGCTCAGGTAAATGAAAAAAATAATAATAATAAAGATGGCTGGCAGCAACGTGCCCGGTCAGCGGACCTGTTGCTGCAGCTGCACAGTGTAGTGGCACTACGGGCCCCCCAGGCTACGGGGCCCAGTCACGATTGCGACCCCTGCGACCTCTATAGCTACGCCACTGGCTGTGAGCGCATGATCCCCTTACCTGCTGTAATCCCAGTCCGTCACTCTCGGGTGTTTCTCCTGCCTCCACCTCTGCTTCTCTGCTCCGGCACACGTGTCCCCGTCCCCTAGGGCGCGCGCACGACGGAGCTTTAAGATTTAAAGGGCCAGTACGCTCATTTGTGTAATCCACCTGTGGCTCATTTATAAATTCCCCCACCCTCCTCATTTTCCTGCCAGATCTTTGTTGCCTTGAGTCTGAGAGAAAGCATTCCTGTTATTACCTTGCCATGTATCGGATCTCTTGCTTTGTGACTCGACCTTGTTCCTCTGCCGCTTGCCTACTTACCCCCTGCTACAGTTCGAGTCATCTGCCACACAGGTCCAGCGGATCCACCGAGGTTCCTGTCTTCACAAACGTGAGTGTTACAGTATTAATGTTGCTATAGCCCTTTTTTCCCTTTTTTATTTTTCTATCGAATAGCCACTACTTCTGACTGACCTCCGCGTTTTTCTTTTTATTGTATTCTGGCTCATTTTAAAGTTGTGCTTTGTTCACATGATACCTTGTGAAATGAGCTATCTATTGATAATGGGCCTCATTTACTAATAGTTTCGGGTTTTTACTAGTGGAAAAAGTTGTTTCAGACATGCAGGATTCCTCTCTATTTACTATTGGGAAAAGTCGGGAACATTTTCTGACCAGCTTTTTCTAGGTCGATATTTCCAGCCATTTACCCACAGGATTTTCTGTGAATTCCATAGTAAATCGGTCGGGTTGAGAAACCATGCCCCTTTTTGGCAGACCACGCCCCCTTTTGCAACAGACCACGCCCCCTGTTTGGGTTTGTCGGATTTTTCAGGCGCACATTGTTGCACACTGTGTGTTATTCCACTGCGTTGGATCTTCGACCTTTACTGTTTTGTTTCTTGGTCTTATATAATAAAACTATTGTTTGAATACTAAAGAAAACTTTGGATTTGTTTCATTAGGGTACAGTCCCACGTAGCAATTACGAAGAGTATTTGACGCTGCGCAAAATGTGCTGCACAACGGGAAATACACTGTGTATTCTGCGATGAGCATACACACAGGGCTACCTGGCGACAGTCCTGTGTGTTCAGTGAGGGTTGCAGGGCCGCACGCCGGCATGACTGTGACACAGGGCTGTCTCCAGATAGTCATGTGTATAGTCTCATTGCAGAATATGCAGCGTATTTCCCGCTGCGCAGCACATTTTGCGCAGTATAAAATTCGGTGAATCAGCGCTACGTGGGACCCTACCCAATCAGTAAAAACCTACTGGATGTACAATTAAAATGGTAATTATGAGTGCAGTCGATGCAATGTTTGTAAACATATGTACTTTACAAGATACTTTCAAATTATAGCATAGTAGTTGATCGTGAATTATCTAATCACTAGTGTTGCTCGCGAATATTCGCAATGGGAATTTTATTCGCGAATATAGCACTATTTATTCGCAATTATGAATATTCGTTTATTTTTTTTGTTTTTTTTCACAGTACACATCACAGTGATCATCCCTCTCTGCTTCCAGCTTGTGTGGTGTAAAGAAGGCTCTAATACTACTGTGTGAGTCTGGCGTACGAATTTTCGCATATGCGAATTTCCGCTTATGCTAATTTTTTCACATGCTAATTTTGGCATATGCGAATTTTTGCATATGCGAAAATAAAACGTGAATATTACGAATATGCAAATTTAGTGAATATATGACGAATATTCGTCCATATATTCACGAAATATCGTGAATTCGAATATGGCCTATGCCGCTAAATACTACTAATCACATATAGCCCAAAATATGTTGTGTATGTACTGATTTGTGACTGTGGTTACTATTACATAGGAAAAACAAATAGACCGTTGCACAAACATTTTAAGGAACATCTGAGATCATTAAAGACAGAAGTGGGTTGTCCTCGTTTAATGGCACATAATAATAATGTACAATGTTTGAAATTCCTGGGATTTCTTAATGTGAAACCATTATGCACGGGAGGACATCGGCATAAATTATTACTTCAAAAAGAAAAAGGAATTAATCCTTCAGACAAATGCTTTGGGACCGCTTGGTCTGACCGACTGTAGTGATCTAAGTGTGTTACCTTCACAAGGGTTAGCTGCTATACAAGCTGTTAACCCCCGCTTGTAAAAAAAAAAAAGTTGTGCATATTTGACTTGTATCTGATGTTTTATGGAGGTATATTATTGATTGGTAATGACCGAATAAAGTTTTATATCAAGGTGTATGAGATATCAGAAGTGACATAGTTGGCCACAAAGAAAGACTACTTAAAGGAGTACTCAGTTGCTCCAGCATTTTGAACATTTTGTTCCGAATGCTTGGAGCCAGAGGCCGTGATCGTGACGTCACGACCTCGCCACCTCGTGATGTCACGCCACACCCCTCCATTCATGTCTATGGGAGGGGGCGTGTTGGCCGAGACATTACGAGGGTGTGTGGCCAAGACATTAAAGGAATAGTCCAGTGGTGACTCAGTGGTGAGCAACTTATCCCCTATCCTCAGGGTAGGGGATAAGTTGCAGATCGCGGGGGGTCCGACCGCTGGGGCCCCCTGTGATCTCCTGTATGGAGCCCCGACAGCCCGCGCGAAGGGGGCGTGTCGACCTCCGCACGAGGCGGCGGCCGACACGCCCCCTCAATACAACTCTATGGCAGAGCCAAAGCGTTGCCTTCGGCAATCTCCGGCTCTGCCATAGAGATCTATTGAGGGGGCGTGTCGGCCGCCGCTCCGTGCGGGGGTCAACACCCGCTATCTGGGCCCCGTACAGAACCGGGGCACCGTACAGAGAGATCGCAGGGGGCCCCAGTGGTCGGACCCCCCGCGATCTCAAACTTATCCCCTATCCTTAGGATAGGGGATACGTTTTTCACCACTGGACTACCCCTTTAAGACCACTGTCGCAGGAACCTAGCGTTTGTTTAGAATGCCGGGTGCTGCTGGAGATTAGTGTTGAGCGGCATAGGCCATATTCGAATTCGCGAATATTCGCGAATATATGGACGAATATTCGTCATATATTCGCGAATATTCGCATATTCGTTATTTCCAGTTTTATTTTCGCATATGCAAAACATTCGCGTATGCGCAAATTAGCATATGCGAAAATTAGCATATACAAAATTAACATACACGAAAATTCGCATATACGAAAATTAGCATATGCAAATTTTTGCACGCCAGTCTCACCACAGTAGTATTACAACCTTCTTTACACCACACAAGCTGGAAGCAGAGAGGGGTGATCACTGTGATGTGTACTGTGAAGAAAAAAAAAAATAAAAAAAAAATAAAAACGAATATTCGTAATTACGAATATATAGCGCTATATTCGCGAAATTCGCGAATTCGCGAATATGCGATATTCGCGAATAATATTCGAATTGCGAATATTCGTGAGCAACACTACTGGAGATCATGGTGGCCCCAGCAGCAGGACCCCTGCAATTAGACATCTTATCCCCTATCCTTTTGGACAGGAGATAAGATTTCTAGCAGTGGAGTACCCTTTTAATAAAAGAAGATATGATAAGAAGATATTTAACCTGATGGCGACTGCCACAACAAAATATCTTTTTAAAGAGACTAATTCTAACTGTAAAAACAAGCAATCTCCAGGTAGCAGAGCGGGATCAATGGAAGCGCTGAGACCAGATAAGAAGTTAAAAGGATTTATTTCCCATAATGCAACGCGTTTCACGGTGACCCGCTTCCTCAGGCCTGAGGAAGCGGGTGACCGTGAAACGCGTGCATTATGGGAAATGAATCCTTTTAACTTCTTATCTGGTCTCAGCGCTTCCATTGATCCCGCTCTGCTACCTGGAGATTGCTTGTTTTTATCGTGATTCTATTTCAGCGGGACGAAGCTGCAGAGACCCTGTTCCATTGTTGTACTTGGTTGGAGTACAACTTCATGTGGTAAGCGCAATTCACACTTAGCATTACCAACTCACCTTTGGTGTTACACTACGGAGCGCATCCGTTTGTGCTTTTTTATTTTAATTCTAACTGTGTCTTACATCTGATCTATTGTCTTGCAGTACACTGTAATACTATTACTTCTGTTGAGTTTTTCATTATTAACTGAAATAAACATTACAATGCAAAAAGTCATTTTGAAAAATGTTATTGAAAACTATTTTGAACATTTGTGTCACACATCATTTTGGATTTGCTCTAAACCTTTTAGACTGTGTTTACTAAAAGTTAGGTGACAATGATGAATGTTATATGTAAATGGACACCCATGAGATGCGATCATTATCCCCACTATTGGGAATAACATAACATGGATTTACTTTGTAATGATGAAAACAATAATTTTTCTTGTTATTGGAGCAAAATATTGTCCCAAACTGAATTCCTAATAATTATTAAATAATACTAATTGTTACTACTACAACTACAACTACTACTACTACTACAACTACTAGTAGTAGTAGTGGTTGTAGTAGTGGTAGTGGTTTTTGTCAATAGCCTCAACTCTGGGCTATTGTGAGTCCCCATTTGAAGTTGGATTAATGGAGAAACTTGTCAGGGGATTTCTGATTGAACTTTTAAATAGCTTTCTGCTCTGACCACAAAATAATTTATGGTGTAAACTGCAGATACACCATGTTATGTGCATCTAAATGTATTAATAAACCACTACTCAACGGGCGAATTGAATTATAATACATTTCTACCTATGATAATATTCAGATACAAAGTACCGTATATACTCGAGTATAAGTCGATTTTTTCAGCATGATTTTTCGTGCTGAAAATGCCCCCCTCGGCTTATACTCGAGTGAACTCTCCGCCTGTCAATCCCTTCTCAGTGGTCTTCAACCTGCGGACCTCCAGATGTTGCAAAACTACAACTCCCAGCATGCCCGGACAGCCATCGGCTGTCCGGGCATGCTGGGAGTTGTAGTTTTGAAACCTCTGGAGGTCCGCAGGTTGAAGACCATTGAGGTCTTCGTCATCATCCAGACCTCCCCTTTAGTTTTCTACTCACCTCCCCTCGGTGGGAAGTTAGGGTGAGCTGGTCCGGGCCATCTATGCTGCAGGGACCGTCCGGTGGGGAGGGTTAGTCGTTCCGGGCTGTCCATTTTCACCGGGGGGCCCTCTTTTACAGGGAGGCTGCGCATGAATGTCCCTGTGCGTCTTCGTCAAGGCAACGTCACTAGTCCGGGGAAGGCCTGGAGCGTGGAGAAGTGGGCCCACCAGGGGAAAATGGACAGCCCGGAACGACTAACCCTCCCCACCGGACGGTCCCTGCAGCCCGGACCAGCTCACCCTTCCTTCCCACCGAGGGGAGGTGAGTAGAAAACTAAGGGGGAGGTCTGGATGATGACGAAGGCCGCAGTGGTCTTCAACCTGCGGACCTCCAGAGGTTTCAAAACTACAACTCCCAGCATGCCCGGACAGCCAATGGCTGAAGGGATTGACAGGCGGTGATGATGACGGGGGTCTGGATGATGACATGGGGGATGATGTATTTCCCACCCTAGGCTTATAGTCGAGTCAATAACTTTTCCTGGGTTTTTGGGGTGAAATTAGTGGCCTCGGCTTATATTCGGGTCGGCTTATACTCGAGTATATACGGTATGCTTTTAATGCATTTCCTGGTGTAGGACATAATAAGGTTTTTACATTATCAGCAAATATAAGTTAAGTCTTAATTTTAGCTTTAGCAGAGTAGAAGTGTTTGAGATTTTTTATTTTTTTTTGCCTTTGGGAAATTGGTCATAAATTGGTTTGTATACCCAAACCACTCATGCTTGGCCCTCTTAAATTGTAAATTTTAAAGTTGTAATCTTGAGATCACCCTTTTAACCCAATTTTGAAATACGTTTTTATAATAAAGACTGCAGCCTTCACTTCTGGTCTCAGTGTCGCTTCGTTTAGCAGTATTCCTTTATCACTATGCTGGCACCCTCAGAGACATGTAATGCAGCTGGTATGCTGCCTGTTGCTTGTTAGTGCTATGAATTACTGTTAGAAGGGTAAAAAAGAGGCAATCCATTCACAATCAGGACAGAGATCCGATCATATGCAGAAACCAAATTCGATAAAAGACTGAAAAGAAATATCTTGTACTTAATATGATATTGAGCTGTGTCCATTAACACAACATGATCTTATCTGGTTGGTTTTTACTAATGGATATTGATACAGTGTGTGGCATATTACCTCAGCATGTATCTTTACATCATCTTCCTTTTGATTACTTTTAAAAACTTTAATAAAAACAGAACATACAAATACATATACAAATAAATATATCATGGCTATGCATGGAACTTAAAGTGTACCTGTTGTTTGCAAAAACTTTTTACATACTGTAGATAATATCATTATACCTATATTTGTAATATACATTGGTTAAAAATTTGTATATTTTGGTGAACATTTTTGTCTCTGCAGCTATTGTCTGTGTGTCTCTGTGGGGAGACAAAATACAGGAAGTGAGGGCAGGACAAGCAGGGCTCTGTGCAGGTTCCTGGCTTGTCAATCATCCTGCTGTGTGAGCCGGGAGCATGACACAGAGCCTCACTGCACAGAGCCCTGCTTGTCCTCAGTGCACAGGGCCCGGCTTGTCCTCAGTGCACAGGGCCCTGCTTGTCCTGCCACTCCAGGGAGCCGAGTCTAAGGTGCCGCTGGTTTTCACCAGAGCCTGCCGCAAAGCGGGATGGTCTTGCTGTGGCAGGTGGCACCCAGGTTGTTACCCCCGGCATGACTTGTCCACACAGGTTGCTAGGATCTGGTGTGGCACAAATGGAAACTGGCAAGACAAGGTCAAGGTAGCAGTAGGTCAGGGCAGGCAGCCCAGGTGTGTGGTCAGGTAACAGAACAAGGATCAGGTAAACGGATATCAGGAACACAGGAACATGATATGCTTTCTCTAGGGCACAAGGTAAAAAAGACCCGGTAGGGAACAAAGGGAGGAGCTGATACTTAAAGACAAGGTGCAGGTCTAGACATTTAATTAAATGAGTACTGGCCCTTTAAATGTAAGAGCTCCGGCACGCGTGCCCTAGGAGGCGGGGGCACACGTGTCGGGGCTACGAGAACAGGAAGACCAGGGAGGTGAGTGAGGGGCTGGAATTCGCAAGGGGCGTGCCCCGCAATGCGAATCCCAGCCCCACCGGCAGCAGGGACATGACAAGAGAGCCCTCACGGCCAGCGTGTCTGGCTGGAGTGCAGATGTTACAGTACCCCCCCTTTGGTCTCCCCCTCTTCTTTGGAACTCCCCACCACAGGAGACCAAGGGGTTTCTGGAAAGGGCAAAGGCTGTAAGGGACTTGCAGGTTTCTGTCGTGGGCTCTTCCGTCTTCTAAGGTGACCAACTGGCAAAGAAGAATGTCCCCAATTCAACACTTTATGTCTGAGTTTAACAGGCACAGAAGAAATCACAGGAGGAACATTATACCTTGGTGTCGAGTCCAATCCTGCGACATCTGAGGATCTGGAAAGAGCGTCGGCTCTGAAGCTTTTATTAGCAGGCCTAAGAAGGGGCACAAGACAATGATCTTGGCAACATTCTCCCCAGCATGTAATTTCACCAGATTTCCAGTCCAGTTGTGGAGAATGACGTTGAAGCCAAGGAAGACCAAGGAGAAGCTCCGAAGTACAATGTGGTAGCACATAAAACTAAATTTTTTCCTTATGCAAATCCCCCACTTGCATGACGAGGGGTTCAGTGCGGAATTGCACCTTACAGTTCAGATTTTGTCCATTAACAGAAGAAATGTAGAAGGGCTTGACAAGATGCGTCACTGGAAGACAGTGTTTATGGACCTAGGAGGAACCAAAGAAGTTACGAGCGTAACCAGAGTCCAAAAAAGCAGAGGCGATGAAAGAAGTCTTGGCAAAGGTAAACACTTGAACCGAGGTGGTTCCCTTGAGAGGTAATATTCACATCAAGGGATGCCACTCTGAGAGCGTTCTCCCGGACGCCGAGGACGTATGGAGCAGTCTTTGAGAAAGTGCTCTGGACTGGGACAATATAGGCACAAATTCTCATTGCACTGGATTTTTCCTGCTGCGTTAAGTGAAAACGGTCCACTTCCATAGCCTCTTCAGCAGGAAGCAAAGAAGACAGTAGGGGTGGATGTTAGAACACGGGTGCCAGACGAGGTAAACACCGTGTTAGGGCAGGTTCTTTTTCCAAAGGAAGTTCCTTCTGCCTCTCGGCCACTCAATTCAAGTGGCTAAATGGAATACGTTTGTTCAGGTTAGTCGGAGAGTCTCGTGCAGTGAGAGCATCCTTGATTCTAGAGGAAAGTTCTTTTTTTAAGGTAGCTCACAAGGCCTCGTCGTTCCAAGCAAGTTCCGAGGCAAGAGTGCGGAACTGAACCACGTAGTTGACAACAGAGGAGTTCCCTTGGCAGAGGTTCAGAAGAGCCATCTCGGCAGTGGAGGCTTGCGCAGGTTCTTCAAATGCATTGCGGAATTCTGCAAGGAAGACCGAAAGGTTCAAGGAGACCGGATCTCTACGATCCCAGAGAGGAGTAACCCTGGCTAAAGCTTTTCCAGACAGTAGACTGGCCACAAATGCCACTTTAGCATGCTCTGTCGGGAACAGATCCGCCATGGGTTCTAGACTATGTCACAAAGCCTCTGCACAGCTTGGGATCTCCGTCATACTTTGAAGGAAAGGACAAACAAAGCTTGGTCCAGGGAGAAGCTGCAGACACAGGAGGAGGCTCAGGAACAGGTGGCTGCTTCTGTTACTGTTGTTGCTGCTGAGCGGCAAGAAGCTGTTGCACCATGGCTGAGAGTTGATTCAGTTGGTGCGCCTGATGGGCTAACTGCTGCGACTGTTGAGCCACGACGGTGGAAAGATCTGGCAGAGGCACCCCAGCGGGATCCATGGCCGGATCTTACTGTAAAGGGTCACGGCAGGGGATGGATCCTCTGGGCCTGTGTGGATGATGACGTGAGCCGTGCCAGGGAGCGGAGTCTGAGGAACGGAACAAGGATCAGGTACACGGATATCAGGAACAAAGGAACACAGTATGCTTTCTCCAGCACACAAGGCAACAGAGATTCGTTAGGGAACAAAGGAAGGAGCTGATACTTAAAGACATTGGCCCTTTAAATGTAAAACCTATATAAATTGGGTATCCTTGTAACCGTATGGACTAACAGAATAAAGATAATGGGGTTTATTTACTAACATGATCCCGATCCTTTTTTGTCGGGTTTTGCGCCCAAATTGTGTTGCACGTCCTTTGCGACACAATCTGCGACCAAAAAAACAAAACCCTTCATTTTACAAGGAAAACACGAAAAGGGGGACGTGGCCACTGGATAAAGTGGGCGTGGCCCTGACAGTTTTGAAAAAAACCCAACATATTTACTATGGTTTCCACAGAAAATGCTGTGAATTTGAGCTGAGGAAAACCCGACAGATCAGAACAGTTGTAAAAAAAAAAGCAAAACGTAGGAAAAAGTGCAAAATGTAGGGGAACCTTAGCAAAACCCACAAAGAAACCTACACTCCACTCTTAGTAAATAAGCCCCAATGTGTTATTTTTTACCAAATATTGCACTGCATAGAACGGGAGCCCCCAAAATTTACAAAATGGCGTTTCTATTTTCGTTTCACCCCAGAAATAATTGTTTTTTAGTTTGGCTGCAGGTTATTTAATGAAATTAGTGATGTCAATACAAAGTACAATTGGTGACGCAAAAAACAAGCCCTTATATGGGTCTGTAGGTGCAAAATTTTAAGTGTTATGATTTTTAGAAGTGAAGGAGGAAAAAACGAAAACGCAAAAATGAAAATTTCCTGAGTGCTTAAGGTGAAAATAGAGTCCCTAAGAGGTTAAAGGGAATGTGTCATCAGCAAAACCTGCACTAACCTGTTGGTTCGGGGTCTTAGTGTGGATGATGCTGTCTAAAATGGTCGTTACCCCTTCTTGATCTGTGGCTCCGTTTCTCAGTTATTCCGGGTAAATGCAATTATGCAAATTAAGAGTTTGGTGCAATTGGGGTGTTCCTTAACCCCGTGTGCACTGGGACATCCAGCCTGCATCTTCTATGTTTATGCACAGACTTAACTTGGAAGTGACCAGCAGCCTTTCTTCACAGGCAAGCCGCTGGCTGCTTCTGGGAGTAGCCTGGAAGTGGCAAATGTGTTATTCTTTATATTACCCGAGAGTATGTGAGACACATGAAGAGAGCGTGAGCATAGAAGATGCAGGCTTCACAAACACATGCTGGCCGCTTCCAGATGTAGTCTGGGAGGGACGCATGCGCCATTATCTATATGAAGACCCTAGCCCCAAGTGCACCACCCCACAAAATTTGCATACTTACCGTTTCAGACACGGTGAAGGGACAGGGACACGGATTGAAAAACGGTAAACACCATTTTAATCAGCATCACCCAAACTATAAGCCTGTACCAACAGGTTAGTGAGCGTGACGCTGATGTCACTTAAAGGGAACCAATCATCAGATTTTACCCTATATAACGCTTGGCAAAGCGTTATATATAGGGTAAAATCTTTATCCTCACCATCCCCAGGATGTTTCTGCCTGCGAGGATAGTGAGGATATGAACTTATAAACTAGTCACTGCGGCACCTGTAAGTAATCCCCTGGGCAGGGAGCTCCTCTCTACTTGTCTCGTTCTTCGGCCGGCAGCGACACCCCCTCGGCTTGATTGACGGGCCACATAATCACTCTACTCCGTCTGCCGAGGGGGCGTCACTGCCGGCCAAAGACACGGAACTAGGTGAGAGGAGCTCCCCAACTACTTACGGGTGCGGCGGGGACTAGTTTATAAGTTCATATCCTCACCATCACCACAGGCAGAAACGTCACCCGGGGATGGGGAGGATAAAGATTTTACCCTATTTAAGTCTTTGCCAAGCATTATATAGGGTAAAAGCTAATGATTGCTTCCCTTTAAGCCCTGTGTTTGCCACATATCCACTTAAGGACCCAGGGCGTATCTGTACGGCCTGAGTCCGCTCCCTTTCTACAAAGGCCTCTTACAACGGCTGGGACCCGTGGCTAATAGTGCTGCCGCTCGCTATTAAGACTATAGACACGGCACAAAGTTGATCGCCGCATCTAAAGTGAAACTAAACCACTGCCGGTTAGCTCAGGGGGCTGTTCGGGATTGCGGCATCTCGAACAGCTGTAGGACACCATCCTATGGGGGCTATAACATTGCAAAGAAAAAGTGAAGAAAAAAAAGTTAATAAAGATCATTTAACCCTTTCCCTTTTTAAATCACCCCCCTTTTCCCATAAAAAAAAACTGTGTAAATAAAAATAAACATTTGGTATCGCCGCTTGCGTAAATGTCCGAGTTATACAAATATTTCATTAATTAAACCGCACGGTCAATGGCGTACGCGCAAAAAGATTCCAAAGTCCAAAATGGAGTATTTTTGGTCACTTTTTATATCATGAAAAAATGAATAAAAATAAATCAATAAGTCTGATAAATACAAAAATTGCACGACTAAAAACTTCAGATCAGGGCGCAAAAATTAGCCCTCATACGGCCCCATACGCGGAAAAATAAAAACGTTATAGGGGTCAGAATAGGACAATTTTAAACATATAAATTTTCCTGCATGTAGTTCTGATTTTTTTTAGAAGTACGACAAAATCAAACCTATATAAGTAGGGTATCATTTTAATCATATGGACCTACAGAATAAAGAAAAGGTGTAATTTTTACGAAAAAATTTACTGTGTAGAAACAAAATGGCATTTTTTCTTCAATTTTGACGCACAATGATTTTTTATTCCGTTTCGCCATAGATTTTTGGGTAAAATGACTGATGTGATTACAAAGTAGAATTGGTGGCACAAAAAAATAAGCCATCATATGGATTTTTAGGTGCAAAATTGAAAGAATTATGATTTTCTAAAGGTAAGGAGGAAAAAACTAAAGTGCAAAAACAGAAAAACCCCGGGTCCTTAAGGGCAGGCCTGGACTGGCCATCAGGCAGACCGGGCACTTGCCTTGTGGGCCGGGCCGTCCGACTGCCCTGAATCTGCAGCTCTGTGGCTAGCGGCCGGCAATACTAACACAGTGACAGACGGGGTCGGGACCCTTTGTGTGCCGGCCTGCAGCACAGAACGTCTGGCCGCAAGCACAGAACAGTGCCCGGCAGTGCCACTTTAAGAGCAGTGGAGTCACATGCCGCATCAGGTGCAGCGCAGGCACGTGTCTTTATCCCTGCAGCAGCTCACTGTACAGTAGCGCGGCCTGAGCTACAGCGGCAGCTACTGTAAGTGAGCTGCGTCATTGCCGTGGAGACACACGTCAGTGTGGCCCCGCCAAACGTTCGGCCCTGCCGAGCGCTGCAGGGAGGAGCAGGCAACGGGACCACAGGAGGTAAAGTAAAAAAAGGTCAGGAGGAGGAAGGGGGTTTGGGCACAAGGCATTAAGATGGAGGGGGAGAGGGATAATGGCAGAGGGGGGATGGGGAGAAATAAAGCACAATGCATTATTTCTCCCCATCCCCTCTCCGCCATTATCCCTCTCCCCCCTCCATCTTAATGCTTTTTGCTTTATTTCTCCCCATCCCCCCTCTGCCATTATCCCTCTCCCCCCTCCATCTTAATGCCTTGTGCTTTATTTCTCCCCATCCCCCTCCCTCTGCCATAATCCCTCTCCCCCTCTATTTTAATCATTAAGATGGAGAGGGAGAGGGATAATGGCAGAGGGGGAGAGGGATAATGTATTATACTCCAGAGCTGTACTCACTATTCTGCTGGTGAAGTCACTGTGTACATACATTACATTACTTATCCTGTACTAATCCTGAGTTATATCCTGTAAATCTTTAATTAGAAAAATATAAATCATAACAAAACATAAACCACCACAACTTTGCCATAACGGAAAACAACAACATGAAATAACATAAACCCAAACTTTACATTAAAAAAAAAGAACAAAAATCCTGCCTAACCGGCCAGCCCAGCTTTCCTACTAGAACTAGAAATATTACAACTATACCTTTCATAGCCAAACAACACACTCATAAGAAACATAAAAATAGCACTATTTCGCTTTAACTCAAAAACACCCAAAGTCGGGAAAAATCATACATTACAAATAGAAAACACAACAAGCACTCACACTGCACACCATGTTTTTTTTTAAAATAATAATATTAATAATAATAATAACACTATACCACACACATGCACACATATATATCAATATATTAACTACATTTAACCAAGAAACCAAAAAAAAAAAAAAGCACAACTCAAAATACCAAAACTCGGGAAAATATCACAGAAAACACAATACACACATGCTTACACACATCTTTACTACATACTACATATATAAACCAAAGAAAATAAATCCACAATACTAAAGAAACATTACTACAAAAACAAAACTGGTTCGACTGCCATGTCTATCTCTACTATAAATACTATATACTTAAAAAAAAAAAAAAATGATAATAATAATTTATAATAATAATAATATAACATACATTATACATACTATATACATAACTAACTATATACACTACTATATACAATACTATACACAAACTATATACACCTATAAATAAACAGAAAACACACCTACAAATATAAAAGAACATTCTACACTAAACTGACCCTTCACCCACACCACCCGCCCTCCTGTTCATGGGTCAGAGTTTTTTCCATACAGTTCATAGTCCTCAATGTCCAGTCCACAACTGACCCATGCCAGGTCCACCAAAAGAAAAGACCACCACTACACACAAATATACCCTCCCAACCTAGAACTCCTCCCAACCAACTTAACCATTACCAGCTTTAACATACATAAGCAAACAATACAACCCACTTTAGGCCCAAGTTCGGTGCCTGTAAGCCCTTCATAACCTTAACATCTGAAAACAAAACAAAAAGCTATGGTGCACATGCATTAGCCCACCACCAGGATGAAGGATGCCAATCCTGATACATACAAAATTTACATTCTTTCCCTAACTGCACCCTACCTCTCACCCTACCATTATCCCTAAAGATAAACTGACCCTACTATTACCCTAACCCTGTCCCTACATCACTGTCCCTACCCAAAACAAGGGTACTCTACCCAAAAGGTCTAGTACCTAGGGCACATCAAAAGAAAACCCTCTCCATAGGAGAGAAGCCCTACTGGTACCAAGACTGCCATACTCCAAAGACCGAATCTTCCCGAGGTCACCGGTGATATTCCTACAGACCTCCACCTCGGAGAGGACTTTGCGCTGTGTAGACACTAAACACTGTGCATTCCACGTGTAGTACCTAACCACTAAGCTGACTAAAAACAAAGTGCCCCGGTCTCGGCCACCCAGGTTCCTGAATGCCCCATAAGCCCACTCTGGATAGGTAAGGCCGGCAAGTTGACTCCAGCCGATGGAAGCGCCCACCCGGTTGTAGACCCCTATATTAAAGGGACAATGAAGCAGGAAACGGTCCATGCTTTCCAGCATGTCCCCGCACTCTTCTCGGGGACATCCCCGGTCATCAGATCTCCTACACTTCAAATTGTCCCTCACATATAGCTTCCCCTGAAAGCAGCACCAGGCCAAGTCCCAAAACTTCTGGGGGATCCTTTTCATATTTAAAAGATACAACCACACCCTCAGATCCCGACCTGGGCAGTCCCTGAGCGCCAGAGGCTTCTGGAAGTGGGTCAACAGAACCCGTTTGTCAAGGAACTGCCTTGACTGGGTCCTGATCTGCCACATTCCCAGACCCCACCGACGTATCGCCTTCAGAATCGGGGTAGCGTAAGCCGGAAGATGCCCATGGGGCGTACGGAGGTCCTTCACTTGCCCTCCTGTCTCCTATTCCTGGAAGAAAGGACGAAACCATTCCCTGCAGGAGAGTACCCACGAAGGAGCCCTCTCTGACCAGAGGTTTGAGATGTTGGCTTTCAAGAAGGTGTGTGTTAAGAACACCACAGGGTTTACCATAGATAAATCCCCTAGTCTCCTTGTGTGGTACATAACCTCCCTCTTGACTAGGTTCATCCTGTTCCCCCATAACAGTTGGAAAAACAGGCTGTAGATCCTAGTGTAGTAAGCCTCTGGCAAGATACATACGCTGCCCAGATAGATAAACAAGGGGAGCAGGTACGATTTATTTGATCAGGTGTACCCTTTCCCTGAGGGTCATAGACCAACCCTTCCACTGATCCACCTTCTGAGTGGCATCCTGTAGCTTACCATCCCAGTTTTTGGTGGGATAATCATCCTGGCCGAATGTGATGCCCAGAATTTTTGCTGAGTCTTGGGGCCCTGGGAGGGTGTCCGGGAGATCAAAAGTGGGATCTCCCCCTCCCAGCCAGAGACTTTCACACTTATCCCGGTTGATCTTAGACCCGGATGCCTCCGAGTAGCGGTCCACATCATCAGCGTACGCCACCACTCTCTGGGCAACATCCAGCTCCGCCAGACTCATCCCGACTCCCGCAAACGGCCCACAATCTACCCTCCAGACGAAGGGATCGATTGCGAACACGTATAAAAGCGGGCTCAAAGGACAACCCTGACGGACTTCGGGCCCCACCTCAAAAGAACGGCCAGACCACCCGTTCACCAGAGGGAAACTCTCTGCCCCTGCATACAAGATCTTAAGCCAATTAACAAAAGTACTTGGTAGGCCATATCTCAGGAGGACGGACCAGAGGTACTCGTGGTTCACCCGATCAAATGCTTTTGCCTGATCCAGAGACAGCAAGTACCCCTTCCAGAGACACGCACTACTCTGCTACATTGCCTCCCTGACACTAAGGACAGCACTTAAGGTGCTGCGGCCTGGAACCGAGCAATGCTGGGCCCCCGAAAGGAGCCAATTAAACAGTATCTTGGCCAGAAGCTTCCTGTCCATATTGAGAAGAGCTATGGGCCACCAATTCTCAATATGGCTCGGATCTTTACCCTTTAACAGGAGAATCAGGGCTGACCTCCTCATTGACTTCGGCAGGGTGTCCGAGGAGAGACATTCATTGAATATCTCTGAAACATTCAAGGAAAACAAAATCATACAGTGATCGGAGATCTCCACCTCAACCACGGATACTGCGGAAGAGACGGCTTCCTCCTTTAAATAAAACCTGTCTATCCTAGACCTGCTGCTACCTCGATGATAGGTGAAACCTGCGTGGCCTGAGGGGCTCTGGATGTGGGCGTCCTCTAGGCAAGCTTCCCTAAATATGCTATTGAGGGCTATACTATCATAAGGCAGTGGACCATTGGAGTCTCTCCTATCTTGGGATCTCGTGACATTATTGAAGTCCCCTCCAAAGATCACTTGCCGACTTGTAAAAAGGAAGGGCTTGATCCTCATAAAGAGGCTTTTACGGTCCCACTCTGTTTGAGGGGCGTAGATGTTAATGAGCCGGAGCTCTTGCCCCTTCATGAGGACATCTAAGATCAGGCACCTCCCCATGTCCAACTCGATAACCCGTCTGCATTCAACAGAAGTGGTAAAAAGGACCACCACCCCACTATACGGCTTAGCCGCAAGAGACCAGTGGGAGGGCCCACGCCTCCACTCTCTCCTGGCTTTTACCAGGGAGGCTAGATCTGACAACCTGGTCTCTTGCAGATACAAAATGGCGGCTTCAACTCTGCCGAGAAAATCAAAGGCTGCAAATCTAGCCATATCAGACTTAATGCTGGCACAGTTAATGGATGCCAGCGTCAATGGGCTGAGTGCCACCATCCTGAGTGATCAAGTTGGATGGCCTATCCCCTTTACCTCTTACCCTTCTTCTTCTCCCCTTCCCTGTCAGAAGAAGACCCCCTTTCCTTCTTTTTAGACCTCTTTAGGGATGCTGACATATCCATACCACTATCCTCATCTCCTGACCCAGGGGCCACCTGCCCTCCCAAGGAAGTTACCTCAGAAGGAACAGGCTCAGCACCTCCCAGAGGTTCCTCCGCCTCTGAACAAAGACTCTCAGCCTCCCCCTCCAAAGAAAGGGAAGAGTCCTTGCCAAGGGCCCAATACCTATTGGATAGAACGATCAGAGGGGGGTTGGTCAGGCTTTTCCCAGGCACTTGGCCTGCAACACCGGAGGAGGAAGATGATGCCCTGAGTACCCTCTGGCCCGGCCTCCTTCTGCCGCACTTTTGTTTTTCCTTTTTGCCCTTTCCCATCTTCCTCATCCAATCTTTCATATTGAGAGGAACTTGAGGAAATGGCCCTATTTGCCTCTTCTTTACGAAATTTCCTTATCTCTTCATCTAACTCAGTGTCCCCAAGAGCCTCAGCTGTCTTCTCTGAGCAGCGACATTAGCATAACTCCTTATTGGAGCAGTCGCTACCGGGGGGTGGGGGGGGGGGTGGCCAGCCGGACAGACACCACTCCCCCCCCAGAAACAACAGTAGAGGAGTAACATTACACATAACATTTGTGCCTGTCTTCTCCTGTCTAGCTGCACTGGACTGGCCGGGATGTAATCTTGCTGGCTTTATGATGCCGGGCTTTACACTTGCATCATTGGCTTCATTGGGCACACTCAACCTTGCAGCAATCTTCCCTTTAGGAATATCGGAAGAAGCTGCTTTGTCGCATACTTTGCCCTCAGCCTCCGCCAATACCTCGGCTTCAATTTCTTTAACTGCTTGTAACATTTCATGGGTTGTATCATGTCCATGTTCCTGTTGTACCAGTCCTCCACCACCAGCTTCACCCACAGCAGCCCCACCACAGCGCCACAACTCAAAAGAGCCAGACACCGCTGACTGGGCCGCCGAGAATGGCCCTCCGGTTCCAGGCACCTGGACACTCCCCCCTTTGCCTGCAGAGGAGTGCCCCGCAGTGCCAGACCTGTTCTGGGAGCTGCCCTCTCCCTTGTCTTTATAATTGCCCGGCCGCTCGAGCTCCATACCAGCCTCTGGCACTTGGACACTCCCCCCCTCACCTGCAGAGGAGTGCCCCGCAGCACCAATATCCCCTAACTGGGGACATGCTACCTTGTGCACAACACTGTCCGGCCCCTTGGCCGTATCTTTACAGGTGCTGGCCCCGCTACTATGACAAGCGAGGTCAGCGCTTTCCCCCATCTTTACTGTATTATCCCTGGTGTTCTGGCCCCGCTCCACATTTGCAGAAGGGGGGACAGGCAGATTACCAGGGTCTGCACCCTGAATTGACTTTGCAGCCGGCCCAGGGTGCACAAAAGGAACATAAATCAGGCTTACTTGCTCAGATGTTTTTTTCTGGCTTTTCTTCTTTTTTAGTATTTGTTCCTCTCCAAGGTCGTCACCAAAACTAAAATTATCCAAATGCATGGGGGACTCCATCTTTACAATTTGTGCCAGCAGGGCGCCACCACAACCCTCCTCCTCCTTGCCAGCACTCTCGCCCGATGAAGGTGGTAATGCCACTTGTCCTGCAGGTAGACTTGCTTGGGACATGTTCACACCCTGCATTGGCTGTGGCTTGGCTTCCATAGCTTCCCTACTTGCCAGCACCTCAGTCTCTTCAGCCTCCATTTCTTGGACCTCATCCTCACTACTGCTCTCACTTTCTGCTGAACTATCACCCCAAATCTCCTTTGCTTTTACTGGGGATTTCATCCTGGAGGAGCAATCCTCATTAAGAAGTTTCTCAATAAATAAATCGCTCCCCTCCAGGACAGCCATTCTCCTCAGCTCAGTCTCCTCCAGCTCCAGCCTCAAGGACTTAACCCTTGCAGAGTACTCTGGTTTCCTCCGCTTGGTAGTCATGCTCGCCTGATACCTAGCAAACTTTAGCTCCTCTCTCAGCTCCCTCAGCTTCTTCCCAAGGAGTTTGTACTCACCAAACTTGGCAGCAAGTCTGGAGCTGCATTTCACCATAGACTCCTTGGGTCTTCTCTGGCCCCACTGCTCCACAACCTGGCTCTTGGAGTAGCTCTTCTGTGCTGCAGAGACCTTCTTTAAACCTGTCTTGCTTGCAGGCTTTTCTTCCTGGCTGAGAGCCTTGCGGCTCCCAACCAGTGCTGGAGGGACAGAATCCACATCGCTGCGGACCCTGCCAGATCTTCTAACCCCTCCAGCCGGGGCACTGGCTGGTAGCTTTCCCTCTACACCCCTTGCCAGCCTGGACCGAGGAGTGGAGGTCAGGGGATTCATGCTGATGGCTCCCCCAGGAAGCTGCCACCTTTCTGGGAAAGCAGGTAGAAAAATCAGCCTCTCTCTTCTGGAAGTCAGGAGTCTCAGGAGCTCAGCAACAGACACACTTAGTGACCACACCCTCCAGAGCTGGACTTACTATTCTGCTGGTGAAGTCACTGTGTACATACATTGCATTACTTATCCTGTACTAATCCTGAGTTATATCCTGTATTATACTCCAGAGCTGTACTCACTATTCTGCTGGTGAAGTCACTGAGTACATACATTACATTACTTATCCTGTACTAATCCTGAGTTATATCCTGTATTATACACCAGAGATGTACTCACTATTCTGCTGGTGAAGTCACTGTGTACATACATTACATTACTTATCCTGTACTAATCCTGAGTTACATCCCATATTATACTCCAGAGCTGTACTCACTATTCTGCTGGTGAGGTCACTGTGTACATACATTACATTACTTATCTTGTACTAATCCTGAGTTATATCCTGTATTATATTCCAGAGCTGTATTCACTATTCTACGTGAGGAGTCACTGTGTAAATACGCTACGCTGTGCTGTTGAAGTGTGTTCCACCATCCGCCGCCGGCCAGTGCTGCATATTTGGAGGTATGACAATTGCGTCTGCCTCCTCTATCACATATTTATCTATGTCAATTGTATCTTTGTTGTAGAATAGGTTAAAGCTAAGGACACTGCTGCTATACACTGACAACACTGCACAGGCAGGACCATGCGACTACTGCGGTTTCTCAGCTGCTCCAAAACTGCAACCAATCACCATTATGCCCTATATGCATTACATTACTTATCCTGTAGGGGTCCAGAGTTATATCCTTTATTATACTCCAGATCTGTACTCACTATTCTGCTGGTCAGATCACTGTGTACATACATTACTTATCCTGTACTGATCCTGAGTTATGTATCAGACAGGAGGCTCATATCTTATGCATTAATCTTTCTTTATTAATGCCCATAGCAGAAATTCTAAACTTTTTAAATGAATTTTTACTAAAAAACTTTTAAAACCACTTAAAACTACAACTCCCAGCAGTCCATAGGATGTATCGGCCAATCCCTGGCCGGGATGCTTGGTATATAAGGGACTGCTTCCATTATCTCCTCCTCTTTCTTTCTGCTCATAGCAGAACTTCAGAAAAGTATTTTATCACTGTTCGTTTTATTGTCTGGGCATTTCAGGTATAGGTCTGTATTTCTCTAATCCAGCCCTCCCTGTTGCCCTGTACTTCCATTCTATTCTATTTTATATATTATACTGCGATTATATAACTTTATATATGCTATATTTTGGTTTGTCCCTCTCTTTGCTATTGCTGCGCCCTTTACACCCCGCTCCAGGTTTCCACCTGTCAGCGGCACACGCTGTCCCTGTGCGGCGCCTGTCACAAGTTTTTCAACTCACTTTTTCTTCAGCGCCATCTTCGGCGCCATTTTGTTTCCTTCCTTCTTCTTATTCTCCCTTTTCGCGCTCGCTCCTTCCCGCGCCTTGGTCCTATTCCAGCGCAGAGAGGAGGTGGGCATGTCTTGGCCAGCTAGCTCGCCCTATCTCTGCGCAGGGAGCGGTAATCTCGCGAGATTACGCCGCTCTGCGATATTTCTCCGCTCCTCCCTGCACCGCAATCTCCAGTTCAGTGAGAACGGCGTGAGGGACGGAGCCTGGACTAGTTTTGCTGTATACTGTTTATCTATATCTACGGTATTTACTGGGAATTTATTCCCTCTTGCCTTTTACTGTCCCCAGCTTACCTCTATAGAACCCTTTGTAGGCATTAGCTGCTACAACCCCTGGGTAGAGTCATATACTCCATACTGGTTAGCATTATGGCAGATGACAAGACTACTAGTTCCCCCAGGGGAGAAGATCCTACCATGGATGCACCCCTTTACCTGACTGCTGCCCAGATCCAAGATCTGATAAACAAATCAGTGCAAGCAGCGATGTCCTCTGTCATGCCTCCCAAAAGTTTGCAGCATCCTGCACATGGCTCTCAGAAACCCTCATGCAGTGGCGAACCACCCTATAAAAGGGGTAAAGCGTCACAGAAACGCAATCATACCATCATGGTATCTGACTCCCCGGCAGGGGAAGTAAATTCTATGCACCAGGCAGTTCCCGACCCGGCCTGCCGACCCACTTTGCCTCCAGACTCTAATAGACCCCTGGGCCCCGGGGAGTTGCGCAAGCAGGAGCAACGATCCGCTAGACGGACCAAACCGGATTCATTTGTAGATTCTACAGATGAAGAATCTTCCGCAGAATCCGAAGTGGCTGACGCCAATGATTCTGAGGATAGTGCAATAGAGGATAGTGGGCATATGGCGATCCCTGAGGACGCTAACCCTGTACCCCAGGGTGACATTGTGTTAGACTCTCGTGGAGAGCCTTTCTTTGACCCAGAGGCTATAACCCATCCACGCTCTGGAGACTGGGCTCCCACCCCTGAAGTGTCCCAATATATAGAACATTGGGCTCGCAGGTCGGTGGATAAGGCTAACCGCAACAAGTTAAAGGCGGAGTGCCCCCAACCATGCATTCCCAAGAAGGTGGTGCTTACGCCCGAAATTGACCCCATACTTTTGAGATACCTCACTAAACATGGAAAATATTCCAAGAAAGGTATCGAGAGGTCCTTTAGGTCCATCCAGGATCGAATCTTGGACCTCTTCGGCCCTGTCACTATGATTCTCAACTTATTGGAACAGGCGGCGGCAACTGATCAACTGATCGACCTGCTGCAACTTAGAGGTTGGGCTCAAAGAGCAGTATGTCTGCTCGGGTGTGCAAACACCACTTGTTCGACTGAACGTCGACGGTCAATCTTGATGAGACTTGACCCACAACTCTCTCATTTAGCAGAGACTGAGCCCGGACCCGCTGCCGAGGGCCTTCTCTTCGGAGATACCCTTATCAAGGATATCAACAAGATGGTCGGGCTGTATACCAGCCTTGACAAAGCCCAAACATCCCTTAAGAAATCGGGCTCGGCTAAGGTTTTCACCAAGGCCGGCAGAAGCAGGAGTCGATCGGCCGCAATTACACAACTAGGCTGTACAACAGAGCCCCGGCTCCTCAGTACAACCAGGCTCCGCAACCCTATCCTGTGCCAGTCGCACAATCATCACCCTTTTTCCCGCCCCGCGGATGCCCCTGGAGAGAACGTGGAGGAAGAGGTTATCCCCGCTCTCGACCTACTACCGGTGAGTACAACACACCTGAGTTCTTTTCCCATTCCCGTAGGGGGCAGACTGCAACATTTTATCCACGCATGGTCCGCAATTACTGCAGACGCATGGATACTCCGGACAGTGGCAGGGTATCAAATAGAATTCTGTTCCCCGCCAGACTTGACTTTAACTCCACACCCCATCCGGTTCTCCGAACTAAACGTTGCTCTTATAGACAACGAATTGCGGGACCTCTTGTCCAAACAAGCGGTGGTGGAGGTGGACCCCCTTTCCCCGGGGTTCCCTCAGCAACCTTTTCCTAGTCAAAAAGAAAGGGGGAGGTTATCTCCCTGTCATAAACTTGCGAAATCTCAACCAACATGTCGTTTATCGGCATTTCAAGATGGAAGGAATCCACTTCCTGCGGGACCTTCTACAACCAGGAGATTGGCTGGTAAAGGTAGACCTAAAAGACGCCTATCTCACGGTCCCCATCCATCAGGCCTCCCAACACTTCCTACGCTTCCTGTGGAGAGCCAGAATGTGGCAATTTACTTGCCTACCCTTCGGTCTCTCGTCCGCCCCATGGTGTTTCACCAAACTTCTGAAACCGGTGGTGGCAGCCCTACGGAGCAGGGGAGTGAGATTGATTATCTATCTAGACGACCTGCTCATCATGGCTCGTTCCAAACCTCAAGCGGAGGAACACGTCGGCTGGACGGTTCAATTGTTACAACACTTAGGATTCATCATCAATCACGAGAAGTCAGTTCTTGTTCCAGCTCGGGAGATGGAATTTTTGGGATTCTTGGTGGACACCGATCATGCTGTCCTCAAATTACCCAAGGCCAAGCTGACTACCATCCGCAAGGAAATCAGGGCCGTGTTACACAAACGACGAGTGTTGTTACGTGTGCTTGCACGCCTGGTCGGGCTTTTATCAGCCTCCATACAGGCCATATTTCCCGCCCCTCTCCATTATCGGGCCCTTCAAAGGCTCAAGTCATTACATTTGCGACAAGGGCTTCGTTACGCGGACGAAGTTCCCCTATGTCCGGAAGCCATAGTAGAACTTCGGTGGTGGTTGCGTCATGCCGTCGAATGGAACGGCAAGACCATCTTCAGTCCCACTCCGGACTTCATTTTGGAGTCGGATGCGAGCCGTCACGGTTGGGGTGCTCGATGTGGTCTCTCTTCCACAGGAGGGACGTGGTCCGCAGAGGAGTCTCTGCTGCACATCAATGCGCTGGAGCTTCTGGCAGCATTCTTTGCCATCAGGAGCCTTCTACCTCGGGCATCCAATTGCTGTGTATTGTTGCGCATGGACAATGTGACTGCGGTCCAATATGTCAATCGCTTGGGAGGTCCCAGGTCCCGAATCCTTGCGGACCTCGCGAGGGAATTTTGGCATTTTTGCCTTGCCCGCAACATTGTCCCGATAGCGGAATACATTCCAGTGTCTTCCAACATGGTAGCGGACTGGAACTCACGCTATTTGACGGATTCCAGCGATTGGCGGCTGGACCGGTCGCTCTTTCAGACCATTTGGCGCCTGTGAGGTCCATTCTCTATGGACCTGTTCGCCTCCCGACTCAATCATCAACTACCCCGCTTTTACAGCTGGAGGCCGGATCCAGAAGCCTATGCGGTAGAAGCCTTCCGCCACATATGGCGCCGGGGGACGCATTATGCATTCCCACCGTTCTCAATGATCCTCAGGGTGCTTCTACATATAACGAACCTGAGGTCGTTGGTGCTGGTGATCACTCCCTGGTGGCCGACACAGCCATGGTTTCCCCTTCTTCTGGGGATGACTGTGGATTTTCCCAGATTGCTCCCTCAGCTCCCTCATCTCCTGTCCAATCCGAGAGGGGATCTTCATCCTCTGATCACAGACCACACCCTGCATCTCCTCGCATGGTTGGTTTCGGGGTGCCAGACGCAGATAGCGACCTTTCAAGATCAGCTAGGGACCTCCTTGCCTTGGCCTGGGCCCCCGGGACTAGATCGGCATATCGATCAACCTGGAGACTCTGGGTACGTTGGTGTGATCAACGGCAAGTTGATCCCATTCAGGCACCTGTTTCTGTAGTGGCCAACTATTTGGCGGATTCTTTTGAATCCGGAAAATCTTATAGTTCTATCAATGTGTACCGATCTGCAATCTCTGCTTATCACACTCCAGTGGATTCTCTACCAGTAGGCAAACACCCTTTGGTATGTCGCCTCCTGAGAGGCGTTAAATGTAAACGTCCTCCTCGCCCCAAGTATCAAGCCACCTGGGACGTATCTAAAGTCCTGTCCATGTTCTCGGCATGGGAGGACAATGACGTACTTTCTCTGAAATTGTTGTCGTTCAAGCTTACGGTCCTTTTATGCTTGATCTCCATCAAGCGTGTATCGGACGTTCGGGCTTTAGACATCTCCAGGCGACAATTCTCACCATTAGGAGTTAAATTGTCTGTCGTACGTAGGACGAAAACCGGACTTCAATCGGTTTTCTATCCTTCTTTTTCCGCACATCCACGCTTGTGTGTGGTCCGCTGTCTTCAGTCATATGAGTCTCAGACAGCTTTGTTACGTTCCTCGGAATCCTCCCAACTCCTCATCTCCTACGTTCGTCCTCACCAACCGGTGACTTCAGCTACTCTAGCAAGGTGGGTACGCTCCGCTATGGATATGGCAGGGATTGACGTTTCCCTGTTCGGGGCCCACTCGGCCAGAGGTGCGATGGCTACTAAAGTGGTCACCGCGGGAGGTTCCCTGGCAGATCTATTGATGGCAGCGGATTGGTCTTCAGAGACCACCTTCCGTCACTTTTATTTTAGACCGGAGGAACACATATCTATGTCGGTTCTGTAATTTGTTTCTGTCATGTATTTTATATCGTTCTTATGTCTAGCTTTGAACTTGCACAAGATATGAGCCTCCTGTCTGATATATAAATTGAGATTTTCCTAGCTCGTGACGGAAAATATTAGTTATATGAAGACAGGAGGCGAGTATCTTCCCGCCCAACCCAACCCTGTCATGGTATTCCCTTTTTTCTTTCCAGGCTACTGTAGACAGCGTCCTACAAGTCGGAGGCTGAGGTGTTCCGGAATTTTCCTGTTCGTTATGGTGTCCCCGTTGGGACATGGGTTCGGTCCGGTGATTCGAGGTTCTATGGAGTCGGTTTAGGTTCTATCGTGATTCCAGGTTCCAGTTGCGGCTACAGTTTCGCATCAAGAAAGAGGAGGAGATAATGGAAGCAGTCCCTTATATACCAAGCATCCCGGCCAGGGATTGGCCGATACATCCTATGGACTGCTGGGAGTTGTAGTTTTAAGTGGTTTTAAAAGTTTTTTAGTAAAAATTCATTAAAAAAGTTTTGAATTTCTGCTATGGGTATTAATAAAGAAAGACTAATGCATAAGATACTCGCCTCCTGTCTTCATATAACTAATATTTTCCGTCACGAGCTAGGAAAATCTCAATTTATATCCTGTATTATACTCCAGAGCTGTACTCACTATTCTGCTGGTGAGGTCACTGTCTGGCCTTGCGCATGGTGATAATAATTTCTCTTTATACATCGGTGTTATTTGGTAACTGTATAATTTTGGTATAATATAGGCACATGTGTTTATCATGGGAAGTTGCCTTACCTATTGTATATTAATGTATATATATATATATATATATATACTTTTTTCTGTTATACACCCGACTATATCTAACAATGACTACCATTTGGCCCCTCCCCCTTTCTGGCCGTGCCCTCACGTAGTAACACCACTGGCTAAAGTGAGCTGCTCAGTCTAAAATGCTCGGGCCTATTTTTGTTCCCAGTCGAGCCCTGCTTAAAGGGGTTCTCCGGTGCTTGGACATCTTATCCCCTATCCCCATTTGTAATCAGTCCCCAGAGCGTGTTCGAACACGCTCCAGGGACTGATTACAAACGGGGTGCCGTGTGCAAGATCACGGGGGTCCCCAGCAGCGGGACTTCCGCGATCAGGCATCTTAACCCCTTTCGTTTGGATAGGGGATAAGATGTCTAATCACCGGAGAACCCCGTTAAGGGGATATACAAGGAAGGCTCCAGGAAAATACTGTTCATCAAACATATACAAAGGTTCCTTTTACCTGATAGATTCAAATAGGACTTGTTTCTTTAAGGTTAGTTTAGGATAGTATACCTTTCTTTGTATGTATACACAAGTGTAGTCTATGTTATTCTATGCTAAGGCAACCCACAAGAAAGATATTTTTTTAAAGGACTCAAAGGGCGACCTATAACACTGTATTCCTATGTAGTGGCATATATCAGCGCCTTCCCTCATAGGAATACATTGGCGGTTCACCTAGTGACTTAGATGTAATGGAAAGGAATCTTGACAGTCTCCACAGCAGGTTGCAGTATCCAAAATCTCGCCTGCAAAATCTTGTTTGTAATGATGCTCTCTGGATCGACTCCATGTCTTTATTTGGAAAGGATTAAAAGGGATTAGGGAGACCTAATGAAGCCACCCAATGCTTTGCAAATAATCAGATACACAGCTCAGAAAGAGAGTGGAAACAGGAGCATCCCATCTGCACATTCCTGCTCACTTAACAAGAGATCACATAGCAGTCAAACAACTCTAGGGCAGCTTATGTGTCAGTAATGATTACTAAGAAGATTGTCGCCAATTAAAGCAATTTGTGGGGGTTCATTTAGCTTCATACCAAATGGTAGCTACAAATTCTGCAGAGTAATGGTTAAAACATGTGCATAGTAAATGGAAAATATTTTTGAAAGCTGTAGGCCGCCAACTTATATGTCAGAAGTCTAGAATGATAGGGCATTGGTTTTCAGATACATAAGCTGTCCTTTACAATTTATTGCACCATTTTATACTTCTGATAAAAGTGTTGAGATGCATGTTTGGGATATAGTATTTTGTACCAGTTTGAATATCTACTGTATAAGAAATGTACCCAACACCAGTGGAGAATAACACCCTATGCACATGTTAAACTGTGTTCAGTAGCATGCACGATGGAACATTGTGCCTCCAATATGTGCTACTGTATGCTGCCTTATGCTACACTTTATTCCAGAGGTAATATCTCAGTAATACAGCAGCAAATGAACATGCTAAATATCTCAATTACTGCAAGGAAAAACCTCTCTATACATGTGTATAAAACTGGAGACAAATGAAGGTACTGTAGGCCCCAAAAAAGCATATAGGTGCCCTTTTGTGTGTCCCTTCAAATCAAACTTTATATGGAACCTCAATACAACCATGTGCATAAACCCTAGGCTGGACATGAGACTTTGAGCAATACAGCATGGCCAATCAATGCCCTCTGGAATTTTTCATGGAAAGGATTGAACCAAAAGCACATGAGACTAAACTGACAGCTTACGTAATTGCTTGACCAAGTTCGGCTGATCATGACAGATGGTTTTTCTCAGCAAAACATCCAGCATAGTGGACCAAACCTTTGGCAGACATGAAGTCTGTCTTCAGTCATCACAATTGGATGTTCATACATAATTTACAGACGATGGTTGGCCGAAATGGTAAAAATTGGCCATTTTGGCTTACTATTATCTGATGTGTATGGATAGTCTTTCTTTCTTCAAATTTAACATTTGATTTGCAGATAAGTCACAGGAGGCATAGTTTCCAGGTTACTATACCAAACCTACACAGTATATACATGTGTGTATGTTCCAGCATCAATTCCAAATGGCAGGAGATATTGTGATGAAACTTGGTAAACTTGTTACTTATATGTCAATTAAAAATATAGCAAAGATGAATTAACCCTAATCTACCCCCATTTGTGAGGGTGTGGGTTCTAGTGTATAGACTGAGTGAGTGCATTTCAGCTTTCAAGCCCCACCTTTCTCCACAAGCTCTACAACTCCAGGTGAATGTGTTACCCATCCAACAAGCCAGACCCTCTCCTGCAGGCCAGTCCCCTCTTATTTCCAGCCCTTTATTGTGCATTGGTCCAGCTTGCAAGCCACCCCCAAAGCCACGACCTTCCTGCTAAGCCATCCCCCTTTCTAATTTTGACCTTTTTTGTGTATCCGTTGAGCATGCAAGTCACTGCCCCTCACAGAAAGCCACATCCCCTGTAGCACCACGTCCCCTTCTATTTGTGGTCTACAATCTCTTCATCACAGCTTTTCCCCATCTGAGGACAAGATATGAGGACAAGGCCTCCTCATATGATACTTTTTTTCTCTCACAACATTTAGGTAGGAAGACCAGGTACTCTGCTATTAGTTTTTATAAATACTGGACACAGTATGAGGCTGGACATGCCAATGGACAGCTACATTTCCACATTGAATACTGAAAAAAAAATCTTTTAAGATATTTTATTGGTCAAATGACCACCTATACTTTTGAGAATGATACTGATTTAAGATATTGGCTATAGGATACATATGACATAGAAGGGTTGGTTTGCTTGACTGGTTACAGAGATACATTCAACTTCTAATGTCTCTGGGGAAAGCACACAGCTCCAGGACTGTGGCCTGGAGATAATTAGGACATGTGTAGAACCTCGGCTGGGAGCACGCCATGCAGAGAACAACTATAATCCTTTGATCAGATGTTTTGCTTCCTTTTAAGATAACATCTTCAATTGATTTAGAGAGCCCCCTCCTCTATATTTAAGGCAAAAAATGGAGTAATGGGTTTCATTTGAGAGTCTAGTCTTACAGGATGATAAATGGCTGTTGTCAGCTCTACTTGACTTTGACTGGTAGATGATGCAGAGTTAAGAGGGTAGTGAAAAGGTGAAGACCAGGTCAAACATGTGGCTTTGCAAACATTGTGTACAATCCCCTTGAAGAATTGTATTTACCTCTCTATAGGTCACATATTTGAAGCAAAAGTATAAAGTATTCCAGCAATTTTTATTATTCATGTCCTTGATGAAAACTCTGGCACAATAATGCAATTTGTCAATGATTTAGTCCATTTGTTGGGAAATTTGTTGGCATAAAAAGATTCCAGGTGCCATATTGCTCACTTTAACCAATTTTTGACATTCATTGCGCTCTCTGTCATGTTCTTAATTCTAAAAACAGGACTTACAAAAAACAATACTTTCTTAAATTTCAACAGAACTTTCAATTACTAAGTAATTACTAAGTTTTCCTTTGCTATTTTCACAGGATTCCATGTAAATCTAGTGTACAGTATACGATTTATCTTGTATTCTCTTCTTATCACATTATGATTATGCTGGTATTTATTATTTGAACCTCTGAGGCACAGATACATCAGTGCAGCCAATTTTGAGATTCCTCAGTTGCAAGAATCTTAATGTAAACCCAGCCTAACATTTAGTATTCACCATCTAAAGTCTATAAAGTGTAGGTTTACATTTTCTTCCAGTATAAACACAATTGTCCAGATAATTGAAGAGGGGTCATCATATTTGTATATTGCTACCGTTTGGAAGAAGATGGCTTTTCGTCATTTGTTTTATTGGTGCTAAACATAAAATTATAATAATCTATTCAATCTAAAATTGGTGCCTAAAATGTGGTATTTTCCCATTTTCTAGAAATAAACAATATTGGATAAGAATGTTTAGTATAGTTTGGAGTACACATGAGGTGTGAGGAATTGAAACACAAGGCCATGCCTAGGCAACCATACTACGCTCAGCAAAATTTCATGCAAAAGCCATTTTCTGATGAACAGGATGCGTACGCAGAACTTCACTGAACGTGGTAAGGTTGCCTTGAAACTGTACCACACAGCTTGGCCTTCATCCCCCTATACTGAAGCTAAAGATTGTTTGGGCCTAAAACATGGGTTTTGCACTTTAACCCCTTAAGGACTGAGCCCTTTTTCCCCTTAAAGGGTACCTCTCATCAAATAAACTTTTGATATATTTTAGATTAATGAATGTTGAATAACTTTCCAATAGTATGTTAATGAAAAATATGCTTCTTTCTATTGTATTTTTCCCGATCAGTCCTATCAGCAAGCATTTCTGACTCATGCTGGAGTCCTAAACACTCAGAGCTGCCAACCTGCTTTGTTCACAGCCAAACAGGCTGTACTATACTATATATTTTGAAATAATATTCAACTTGCGTTGTTGAATGCCGCACCGGTGACCAAGCGGTGTGATTGCTTAAGTCGCATGTGGGGTATATTCACACCACATGCGATAATTATATGTTTAATGCGATTTCATTGTATTTCTATATTATTGTTTTATTTTTGTGATTGTCGTTTGTCTATTTATATTTTTCTACATATTGTCACATTCATATGTGGACATGTAATTTTATGTAACAACTCTTTCAAAAAGTACTCTAATGGTTAATTCCTGGGGGTATATATATCTGTTACCAGCCTTCTCTTGTTATGCCTGATGAAGCTGCGCATGTGCAGCGAAACGTGTTGCATTTAATAAATCCATTGATTTTATTTGGCTTCCCGATGGTTCCTCTCTGCGCCGGACAAACTCCTGAATTCATGGTCATTCGGTTTTGATTAGCCAAACAGGCTGTGAACAAAGCAGGCTGGCAGCTCTGAGTGTTCTCCTTTGTGAACAAAGCAGACTGGCAGCTCGTAGTGTTTAGGACTCCAGCATGAGTCTGAAATGCTTGCTGCCAGGACTGGTAGGGAGATCTCTAGTGGTCATTTCTTCAAAGTGGAAAATTAAATAGAAAGAAGCATATTTTTTAATAGCATGCAATTGTAAAGTTATTCTGCATACATTAATCTATAATATATCAAAAGTTTTTTTGATGAGAGGTACCCTTTAAGGCCTTTTTTGCAATTCTGACCACTGTCACTTTAAGCATTAATAACTCTGGGATGCTTTTACCGAGATTCCGAGATTCCGAGATTGTTTTTTCGTGACATATTCTACTTTAACACAGTGGTAAATTTTCGCCGTTACTTGCATCCTTTCTTGGTGAAAAATCCCCAAGTTTCCTGAAAATTTTGAAAATTTTGCATTTTTCTAACTTTGAAACTCTCTGCTTGTAAAGAAAATTAATATTCCAAATAAATTATATATTGATTCACAAATACAATATGTCTACTTTATGTTGGCATCATAAGGTTGACATGTTTTTACTTTTGGAAGACTTCAGCAGAAATTTTCCAATTGTTCACACAATTTTCAAAATTGGAATTTTTCAGGGACCAGTTCAGTTTCAAAGTGGATTTGAGGGGTCTTCATATTAGAAATACCCCCAAATTACCCCATTATAAAAACTGCACCCCTCCAAGTATTCAAGATAACATTCAGAAAGTGTGTTAACCCTTTAGGTGTTTCACAGGAATAGCAGCAAGGTAAAGGAGAAAATTCAAAATCTTCATTTTTTACACTCGCATGTTCTTGTAGACCCAGTTTTTCTAATTTTACAAGGGGTAAAAGGAAAAAAAGCCCCCCAAAATTTGTAACCCAATTTCTCTCGAGTAAGGAAATACCTCATATGTGTATGTCAAGTGTTCAGCGGGCGCAGTAGAGGGCTCAGAAGGGAAGGAGCAACAATGGGATTTTGGAGAGTGAATTTTGCTGAAATGGTTTTTGGGGGCATGTCACATTTAGGAAGCCCCTATGGTGCCAGAACAGCAGAAAAACCCACATGGCATACCATTTTGGAAACTACACCCCTCAAGGCACGTAACAAGGGGTCCAGTGAGCCTTAACACCCCACAGGTGTTTGTCGACTTTTTAGGGTTGGATGTGTAAATTAATTTATTTTTTTCACTAAAATGCTGGTTTTCCCCATAACTTTTATATTTTTACAAGGGGTAATAGGAGAAAATGCCCAACAAAATTTGTAACCCCATTTCTTCTGAGTATGGAAAAACCCCATAAATGGATGTAAAGTGTTCTGCGGGCAAACTACAATGCTCAGAAGAGAAGGAGCGCCATTGAGCTTATGGCGAGAGAATTTGTTTGGAATGGAAGTCAGGGGCCATCTGCGTTTACAAAGCCCCCAGTGGTGTCAGAACAGTGGACCCCCCCCCCTACATGTGACCTTATTTTGGAAACTACACCCCTTACAGAATTTAATAAAGGGTACAGTGAGTACTTACACCCCACTGGCGTTTGACAGATCTTTGGAACAGTCGGCTGTGCAAATGAAAAATTACATTTTTCGTTTTCACGGACCACTGTTCCAAAAATCTGTTAGACACCTGTGAGGTGTAAATGCTCACTGCACCCCTTATTACATTACATGAGGGGTGTAGTTTCCAAAATGGGGTCACATGTGGGTATTTATTGTTTTGCGTTTATGTCAGAACCGCTGTAAAATCAGCCACCCCTGTGCAAATCACCAATTTAGACATCAAATGTACATGGTGCGCTCTCACTTCTGAGCCATGTTGTGCGCTCGCAGAGCACTTAACTGGGGTAGTTCTGTACTCAGGAGAAATTGTGTTACAAATTTTGGGGGTCTTTTTTCCTTTTACCGCTTGTGAAAATTAAAAGTATGGGGCAACTTAAGGGCTCTTAAGTGAGAGAGCGCCATGCGCATTTGAGGAATAAATAGGGTATTTTTGTGGCTGATTCAAATACCCTAAGGCAGTGTTTCCCAAACAGGGTGTCTCCAGCTGTTGCAAAACTCCCAGCATGCCTTGACAGTCAGTGGCTGTCGGCAGTACTGTGAGCTGTTGTTTTTCAACAGCTGGAGGCTCCGTTCTGGAAACACTGCCGTACAATACGTTTTTTTTTTTTTTATTGGAGTGGGGGGGGGGGGGGGACTAGGGGTATATGTATATGTAGTGTTTTACCTTAATTATGTGTTAGTGTAGTGTTTTTAGGATACATTCACACGGGCGCAGGTTTACAATGAGTTTCTCGCTGGAAGTTTGAGCTGCGGCGGAAAATTTGCCGCATCTCAAACTTGCAGCAGAACTCGCTGTAAACCTGCCGTGTGAATGTACCCTGTACATTCACATGGGGGGGGGGGCAAAACTCCAGCTGTTGCAAAACTACAACTCCCAGCATGCACTGACAGACCATACATGCTGGGAGTTGTAGTTATGCAACAGATGGAGGCACATTGGTTGCAAAACACAGAGTTTGTTACTTAACTCAGTGTTTCGCAACCAGTGTGCCTCCAGCTGTTGCAAAACTAGAACTCCCAGCATGTACAGTCTCTCAGTGCATGCTTGGAGTTGTATTTTTGCAACAGCTGGGGGCACACTGGTTGCAAAACACTTAGTTAGCTAACAAACTCAGTTTCAAAACCAATGTGTGTCCAGCTGTTGCAAAACTGCAACAATCAGCATGCATTGACAGCCGAAGGGCATGCTGGGAGTTGTAGTTTTGCAACAGCTGGCTGCACACTTTTTCATAGAAAAAAAGTGCCTCCAGCTGTTGCAAAACTAGAACCCCCAGCATGCACAGACTACCAAAGGGCATGCTGGGAGTTGTATTCGGAACTCCAGCTGTTGCAAAACTACAACTCCCAGCATGCCCTTTGCCTGTGCATGCTGCGATTTGTTGCTAAGCAACATCAAGAAGTGATCAGGCCTCACCTGCTGCTGGAGCCTTCCGCTGGGACCTCCACCGCTGCAGCCGATCCTGCTGCTCCTGTCGCAGCCACCGATCCTGAGGGGACCCTGTCGGACCAGGGCAAGGTAGGAGACCCCCGCCGACGCCGATCTCCGCCATCTTCGCCGTCCCGATCGCTGCCCAGCAGGGTCGTGATTGATCAGTCGTTCCGACCGATCAATCATGTGATCGTGAAGCGGCACCTGTGCCACCTCACTCCTGCTGGGTAAGGGTGAATGGGGCTGTCTCGGATAGCCCCATTCATCCTTTTTTTCCCGGTCACCGGGTCACCAGAGACCCGATTGACCCGGAAAAGCCGCAAATCGTTGGTCTGAGTTGACATTGACATGGGGGGTCTCGGTACCCCCCCCAGTGGTTTGCACGGGGTGCCTGCTGATAGATATCAGCAGTCACCCCGGTCCAGTCCCCGCCCGGCGAGCGGCAGGGACCGGAACACCCACGGGCGTATCCATATGCCCTCAGTCCTTAAGGACTTTAAAACGGGGGTGTATGGATACACCCAGCGTCCTTAAGGGGTTAAAGAGGGATGAATTAAAGGGGTACTTTTTTTTTTTTTTTTTTTTTTATCAACTTGTGCCAGAAAGTTAAACAGATTTGTAACTTACTTCTATTAAAAAATCTTAATCCTTCCAGTACTTTTTAGGGGCTGTATACTACGGAAGAAACGCTTTTCTTTTTGGATTTCTCTTCTGTCACGACCACAGTGCTCTCGGCTTACCTCTGCTGTCCATTTTAGGAACTGTCCAGAGCAGCATATGTTTGCTATGGGGATTTTCTCCTGCTCTTGGGGACCCCATTGCGGTCCCCAGTAATTGTTTAAACCATTTCCCCTCACTTTGGAAACAGTTATTGGTCAAAATTAATGTTACAGCCTCACCAACAAAATTGACGAACTCCGTAGAATTATCTGTAGAGGCAAGAAATGTTTTGAGAGCCTACACACCCGCATCCTGAGGGTGTACAGGCTCTCCACATCTATGGAGGCTTGACTATAGCCATCCATCCATTCAAAATCATCCAGGGCCATAATGAGATTACCTGAGTCCTTCAAAAAAGTAGGAATCAGTTTTAGAAAAGGGGAAATCAGCCATTCTATATAGTGGGAGATCCGATTGTGGCCACAATTGGGCGCCCAGGAGGCCACAATCGGGCGCCCAGGACGCTTAACTGATATGCGTGTTGATCTCAATAAAGGATAAAATTTTGGATTGAAGGAGAACTTTAATTTCTCGGTGTTCGAAGAGGAATTGTTTAAGTCGGTCAGAAAAATCAACCTAAAGAAATCTTTTACAGCAATGCAAAAACAAAATATCCAAAGAGATGAAAGCACACTGTTAGAAGGGGAAACACAATGTACTGTGGGACCACTGGGATTTTGGATATGAAGGCCTAGGAGTGGAAGATTATCCACATGTACAAAGTCTAATGGAATTATGGGACAAAGGAACCCTCTTAGTGCAAGAAAGAAATAGAGGAGAAAGATAATTTTTTCGTGGTGGCAATCAATCCACCTTTAATCCTCCAACAATTCCAGGAAGCCCAATAGATGTGTTTTATCATGCAGTATGTCGGGAAATCAAAGAGTTAATTTACCCAAAAGCAGGTTTTAATATCACTAGAAGAGAACAACAAGCTTTAGATTGGTTAGGAGAAAATAAAGAAATCATAGAGTCAAAAGCCGATAAAGGCGGCTCTGTAGTAGTATGGTGGAAAAGAGACTATGACAATGAATTAAACAACCAACTACACAATACTCAAATATATGAACAACTAAGTAGCGAACCAGCCAATAAGATCTTAGGGAGAGTGCGCAGCTTTTTAAGAAAATACGTAGAGTCAAAAATGATAAGTGAAAAAAACGCAAAAATAAACTAATTCCAGAAAACCCATCTAAACCGCACATTTATATCCTGCCAAAAACGCATTAAAAAACTGCTTCCTACTCCTGGGCGCCTGATTGTGGCCGCAATCGGATCTCCCACGCAAGCACTCTCAGGCTATATAGAATGGCTGATTTCCCCTCTTCTAAAATAGATTCCTACTTTTTTGAAGGACTCGGGTGGTCTCATTATGGTCCTGGATGATTTTGAATTGGGGGATGGCAATAGTCTAGCCTTTATAGATGTGGAGAGCCTGTACACCCGCATCCCTCAGGTTGCGGGTGTGCAGACTCTCAAAACATTTCTTGCCTCTACAGATAAATCTACAGAGTACATCAATTTTGTTGGTGAGGCTGTAACATTCATTTTGACCAATAACTGTTTCCAAAGTGAGGGGAAATGGTTTAAACAATTACTGGGGACTGCGATGGGGTCCCTAATATCATGCTCGCTGGCCAACATTTTTTGGGGAATTTTTGAGCAATATTATATTTTTACCCCGCTGAACCCATTCCTCAAACATATAAAATTGATGCTAAGATATGTGGACGATGTCTTAGTGATATGGTCAGGTACATCAGCCCAATTTGTGGAATTTGTCACATACTTGAATGACATCAACGAAATGAATATGCAGTTTACTTCAGTTTTCGGAGGAAACCGAATAGAATTTCTGGATGTAGAAATCGAAATCATTAATGGGAAGGTTGTCACTTCTGGATTCAGGAAAAATACAGCAAGGAACGCCATACTCCACTACACTTCATCAAATCCAAAAAAAGTTAAAACTAGCATTCCTTATAGCCAGCTTGCACGTCTAAAAAGAATAAATACAGATCCATTAATTTTTTGGAAACAAGCTGATGAACGTCTGATTGAGAGGGGTTATCCCCGTAAAGTCCTTGCACAAGCGAGAGAAAAAATTGATAAAATTCCTAGGGAAACATTACTGAATTAAAAAAAAAAAGAAAAGAGAACATACACAACGAGCAATTTTTTCTTTCAGAAATGGACCTCTAAATGACAAAATAGGGAAATCCATCTATACTAACTGGTTTATTCTACAAAGTGACCCAGACATTGCGGACATCATAAAAAACTTATCATAACTTATAAACAAAATAAAACAATACGAGATAACTTGAAAGCAAAAGAAAAAGAAAAAAAGTACATGGTTAGAAAATGAAGACCTGAAAGGAAATCATGCCTGCGGCTCATGTTTTTTCTGCGCACATAACTTGAGAAAAAAGGAATTTAAATTGGGTGAACATACGATTCATGTTAAACAATTGATAACCTGTAAATTAAAGATGGTTGTATATTGTATTATCTGCCCATGTGGCAGATATTACATAGGCAAAACTATCCTGCCCCTGTTTCACCGCATTAGAGAACATCAAGAGATCATTTGTTACAGGAAAGGGTTCAGCCAAAATTAATTCACCATATACAAAATTTTCATAAAAATGAATTTGAACAGATTAAGTTTGCAGCCCTGGAAACAGTGGATACCACAATTAAAGGAAACAATAAACATGAAACACTATTATGTAAAGAATCCAGGTGGATTTTAAGAGTAGATACTACAGGTCCCATCGGACTCAACAACAAAAATGAGTTCGGAGCCTTATTGTAATGTTATTTTGTTGGTGGAACATTAGCTGGAAAAAAGCTCCCTAGGGAGCGAAACTAGTTGCATTTCTTTCTCCTCCACGTCCTCCACCTGTTCCAGACCCCTATACCCAGTTGAATAAAAATTCTCCCTGCTTGCAGCACATTCACTGTGAGTGAGTGCGTTTTTTCCCTCTACAAATGTACTTATTATTGTAATGTTATTCTACCCTCTTGGACCCTATTCACATGACCGTCTCTCCTTTCTTCCATTTTCAATTCACTTCACTGGTTATGTTAGGCACATTATGAGTTAATTCTCACCTGGTAGTAAGTCTTCTGTTCACCTGTTTTTTCTTCACAGCAAGAGTTAAAAACGTGGAGGAACACGATGACCAATGTACGCCTGACAATGCGCCCATTGGCGCTATACGGACTTTGGCCGGTGTCTGAGCTCCCCCAATTACATCTACCACCTTCCTGCTGCAGACCCCAGACGGGGGACCCCAATAGATGGACGACGCCATCCCGAAGGATACAGATCGTGTGAGTGCTCCATTTCTATATTTTCGCTTATAGCATAATTTACAAATCTGTTTAACTTTCTGGCACCAGTTGATTTAAAAAAAAAAAAAGTACCCCTTTAAAGTTATGTCAGTCATCTCTATTCATAGACATGTCAAACATTGCAAGGCTTTTGGAATTCTCTTTTAATAACAACTATTAAATCTGCTATACATTAATGAGTATGCAGTAGATTCTGTAACTATGCCTTCTATACTTCTTTTCTGACTATTGTAGCGTTAAAGTGAATCTTTCATGCTGAAAATGCAGTCCAATCTGCAGGCATCATGTTAAGGGGAAAAAGGAGCAAAGCAGATTAATATATGTTTTTTTTTGCAAAAAGATTTAGGAAAACCATAATATAATCATTTTGTTCAAGTAAATTTCTGCTCATTCTAGTAGTAAAGGGGGTGGTCCAACTACATCATTGACAGCCATGTGTAAGGATATCAATCACTGACTGTGACCGACCACTCACCTACCTAGCCCATGATGAATAGAGATTTACATGAATAAATGACCTTCTTCTATCACATGATGACTGCAGACTACACTGCTTTTTAATGTGACAGGTTTCTCGTAATTATACCTATTGCCACTATCATTAAATAAGTATGTATGTAAGGGTGATATTTTGACATGCTTATTCAATAGTGCTGATTAGGGATGAGTGAATCGAATCTGATGAATCCGAATTTGTTACAAATTTCAGGAAAAATATGATTCAAAACGAATGCGAATATCGGCACGATTCGATTTCACGAATCGCTTCATTAAACTGCATGTAGTGCGGTCCAGGCTCCAGGGCATCTAAAATGGCGGATCCACATGCGAGGACATGGGGCAAGGAATCCTGGCAAGGCGGGAAAAGGGTAAGCGGGATGACCCTGAATCACATACAGCACGCAGCCTATCAGCAGCCAGTCACGTCTGTGATGTCACAGTCCTATATAAATCGGCAGCCATATTGCGGCCAGTTACTTCAGCCTTTCATTGCAGAGAGATAGATAGGGACAGACAGCACTGTGTGTTGGCCAGAAAAGCATTTTTCCAGCAGTGATTCACCTCCTAGTTACATCAGCGTTCTGTTGCACAGAGGGCCAGAGAGCAGTGTGTGTTGCACAGAAAAGAATTCTTACTGCAGCGATTAACGTCTCAGTCACTACAGTGTTCTCTTACAGAGAGGGACAGAGAGCAGTGTGTCGTACAGTGTGTTGCACAGATCAGCAGCGATTCAGCTCAAGCACATATTGAGCAATATTGAGAGAGAAAGTGTAATTTTGGGTGTAGTACACAGCGAATGTGTTGCAGCACTGGTGTGCAATGCTGGTGTTGTACACAAATACTTTTTTAAGCCTACTGGAGCGCGTTGTCCACCCCACATAAGTGCATACCACATACGTACGTCTAATTGGTGTACTATTTTGTTTCTGTTAAAGTCTCAAGGGCCTAGCTACTGTGAAAGGCCAGGAAAAAGTACACACCAGCTGGTGTTGTACACAAATACTGTTTTAAGCGTACTGGAGCGCATTGTCCTCCCCCATATATGCACTAAGTATGTCAGGCAGAGAAGTGCACAGAGGAGTGCAGAGGCCGAAATTCATCAGGCAGAGGTCGCAAGTGGAGAGGCGAGTGCCAGCAGGAGTCGCAGCGAGAGGCTTGAGCTCCCGGTATCAGCTAGCGGTCGTGTCTCGACCAGTAACCCATCTGCCATCATCGATTGGTTAACACAGTCATCCACTTCATCACAAGTGACATCTGACACCCCCAGTCAACAGTCGGTGGGTTCCTCAGACAAAACCCTCAGCTGGCATGGCCCGGGAGCAGTACCTGTCCTCCCATTGCCTCTGTCCTATGCTGTTCCCTCCCCTACAGAAGTTTCTTATGCTGTGGGTTCAGCTCCACTGTTTAGTGAGGACAATCTAGAGGACAGTCAGCAGCTACTGCCCAGCCAAGAGGTGGAGGGGACATCCACCACTTCCTCCACCAGGCTGGCAAGTATTGATGAATAGAGTATCATGGGAGGTGGTGTTGCAAGCCTTCAGGCTCCTTAAGCAGACACTGTTGAGGAACCTGAGGAGGACATCAGTGACGTGCAGACACAACCTGATGATGATGAAGCCGATCGTACTTGGGAGCCAGGTGCAGAAGGGGCTTCATCATCATCATGTGAAGAGGGTTGCAGGTGGTAGCATGATTGGCAGTCTGCATGGTGGCAGAAGTGGAAAGTCTGGAGCCAAACGTGCCCAGGCTAGACCACCTGCTTCGCGGCAGCCTATCTTCCAGGGAGGTAGTGGAACAGGGGTTCCTGGAGTCGGCAGCAGTAGCAGTCAATCAGTTTGGACTGTTGGTGGGAAAATCAGCTACTCTGCGGTGTGGCAGTTTTTCATCAAGCATCTGGAGGAGGTTAACATGGCCACATGCAAAATGTGTCGGCAAAAGGTGAAGCGTTGCCAGGGTTCCATTGTTGGCGCCAGGGCACTGCATCAACATATGCAGCATCACCATAAAGCGGCCTGGGAGAACCGTAGGTCTGATGTGGTGGTCCAGCCTGCTGCATCAGCCAATGGCACGCCGCTCCCTGTTTCAGCCAAGGCTCCACCACCTCAGTATGCACCCACTCATGCAACGGCGCAGAAGCTGAATGTGCTCCTGTCCATGTTGCTGGTGCTGCAGTCCCTCCCTTTTCAAGTGGTGGACTCTGCACCTTTCAGAGAACTGATGGCTTGTGCCGAGCTGTGGTGGAGAGTCCCAAGCCCTAATTTCTTTGCAAAGAAGGCAGTACCAGCCCTGCACAATTTTGTGGAACAGGAGGTGGGCCAGTTCTTGAGTCTGTCAGTGTGTACCAAAGTGAATGGCAGCGCCGACGTGTGGAGCTTTAACTACGGTCAGGGACAATACATGAATGTGGTTCCTGCACAGCCACAACAGCAACTTGGACAGGTCACGCCGCTTCCGCCTCCACGCTCTCAGACCGTTGTCTTGTGACAGTATGCGACTCCACCTCCTCATCCTCCACCGTCTCCTCAGCCTCCACTGCACTGACAAGTCTCAGTGCCCCTCCAGCATACCATGTGTGCAGGGCACGGCGGTGTCACGTTGTTCTTCACATGGTTTGCCTTGGTGAACGGAGTCACACGGGACGAACTGCTTAAAGTCATTCATAAAGAAATCGAATCATGGCTTACTCCATGAAAACTGGAAATGGGAAACATGCTGTCGCGCTGCGACAAGGAGGCCTGAGCCATGCGCCCTGCATGGCACACGTGTTCAATCTGGAGGAGAGGGAGAGGCACAGTGGAGCACAGTTTAGGTTTCGCAAGATGGGTGGTTTTTCTAGTCATCTGACAAGAGAGGAGGAGCAGGAGCAGCTAGAAGGTTATCAGGAAGGCGAGACACAGTACCCAGACCCACCGTGGCAGTATGCAGTGGAGATGGAGGCAGGGAGTCCCCTCCCCCCCGAGTCACTTGCGGAAATGGCACGATGCATGCACACTTGCTTGCGTAGTGACCACCGAATTGTCACCAATTGTCAGTGGGATGACTTCTGGCTCTCCACCTTATTGGACCCACTGGCACAAAATGGGGCCTTTTTTACACCCACTGAGAGGAAGGACAAACTGACCTACTACAGAGACATCCTACGTAGTCAGTTGGCCGATGCTTATCTTCGCCATCATCCATCCTCTCGCAGGTCTGACTCAGGGGGAGCTCTGCACTCACCTTCCACTGCCATGGCTTCTGGGGAGGGGTGGGGTGGGGTGGAAGGAGCAGTTCCAACTCCATCAGCAGCAGCCTGAGTCTACAGTCGCTGATGAGTAGCTTTCTTCACCCGCATAGTGAAGCAACTCATCAGACCTGGAGCAGGACCTGAACCAGCAGGTGATGGCATACCTTGACATGACCATGCCAACATACCTTGAAGATCCACTGGACTTCTGGGCAGCCAAACAGGATTTGTGGCCGCAATTAGCAGAATTTGCCCTGGAAAAGCTGTCCTGCCCGGCCAGTCATGTGCCATCAGAGCGGGTGTTTAGTGTGGCGGGGGCCATAGTAACCCCATGGAGAACTTGTATGTCCATGAAAAATGTGGAGAGACTGACCTTTGTGAAGATGAATCATGCATGGATCAGCCAGAATTTCCACCCACCAATGCCTGATGCATCAGAGTAGATTGAATATGGTGCCACACCAACACTTCACAAATAAGAATAATACAAAACATGTTTAAGGTGCTGCTCCCCAATTACAGACATTCCTCGCCATCAGACGATAGTATTGAGGATATGCATTAGCTAAAACTTTACTTAAAGTTTTTTTTTTAAATCAAACAAAAGGAAAGGTTTGCAAAAAACACCATGTGTGTTACATACTGCGCTCCGGCGGTTAGCACCGGTCATGAGCGCAGTAGCCCCTTGTCCATGGTCACCGATGGGGCTGGGATTCGCATTGCGGGACGTGCCCGCATGTGAATCCCGGCCCGTCACTTACCCCCGTCCACTCCTGTTGCTGCTGCTTCGTCTTAGCCTTGGTGCGCGCTTCCCCGTCCCTTAGGGTGCGCGTGCACTGGAGCTTTGAAATTTAAAGGGCCAGTGCGCCCATAATTAGTAAGTGTACCTGAACACTACATTATAAATCCCTGCACCTCCCACACATCCCTGCCAGATCTTCAGTGCTCATTGCCTAAGAGAAAGCGTTTCCATTGCCTGTTTTGCCTACCCGTGCTACCAAACGTCCTTGCTACGTTTTATGACTACGAACCTTTGCCGCCTGCCTTGACCTTCTGCTACGTTGACTAAGCCTCTGTCTCATCCTCCTGTACCTCGCCTTGCCCAGTACCTGTGTGGTCGAGCCGCATTAGGGGTAGCGACCTGGGTGCCGCCTGCCGCAGCAAGTCCATCCTGCCTTGAGGCGGGCTCTGGTGAAGACCAGCGGCACCTTTGACTCCGCTCCTCGATACGGTCTGAATCATCAGCCACACAAGTAGAGGATCCACTACCTGCTCCATGACATCCGTATCCAGGTACGTGACAGCGTGCCACCTACACCACCAAGTATTGATGTGATGTAAAGACCTCTAAAAGTTGGAAGGAAACAACGTATGGTCCATTGTAACCGGTGGGGATAAAAACTTCCCCTGTAAGGCCCTACTCTCGCATTATTAATTCCTTTCTTTGCAAGTATTACTCGCCCTAATAAGTGCAGCCCCGCACAGGAACCTCTCCTTATTTCCCCCTACAAAACACTGCCAATTCCCAGGGTCTTTAGGTGGAAATATAGAGAGAGTTTCTTGTGTGGGATGCCCTTTTTAGGGTGAGTAACACTTGCCAAGAAGAGTATTAATAGGGCGAGAGCAGGGCCTTATAGGGGAAGTTTTTACCCCCACCTGTTACAATGGACAATACATTTTTCCCTTCCACCTTTTCGAGGAAAGTGTTACTCGTTTTAAAAACAGTGGCCCCACACAGGAACCAATCCCTATTTCCACCTAAAAACCCTGGGAAATGGCAGTGTATGTACATGGAAATAGGGAGAGGTTCCTGTGTGGGGCAGTCCTTTTTAGGGCGAGTAACACTTGCCAATAATGCTAGAGTAGGGCCTTACGGGGGAAGTGTTTACCCCCACCAGTTACAATGGACCATACGTTTTTCCCTTCCACCTTTTAGAGGTCTTTGCATCACATCAATACTTGGTGGTGTAGGTGGCACATGGTGTTTTTTGGACACCTTTCGAATTGTTTGATTTAAAAAAGAAATTTTGGGTCCATATATTTTATCCAAAGCATATTATTAAAAGTTAAGTTTTACGTAATTCATATTCTCAATACCTACTTGCGCACACTAACACTTTTACAAAAGAGACCTTTTTCTTCTGCCTACCTGCCTCAGCTACGATACTGATCCTGCCACCCGCCTGATGCCACACATCTGATGCCAAGTTCTCCTTTTTTCACCCACCTTCGTCACCTGTTACTGGTATTGCCACCCACCGCACCACTCTGTCACCGGGTCCCTTTCAGGACTCCTGATGCTGCTGCCACCTCCAGGCTGTCTGATTCTGCCACCATATGTTGTCTTGATGCCAGGTCCAAGCTGTCTCATTCTGCCACCAAATGTTCTCCTCATGCTGCTGCCACCTCCAGGCTGTGTCATTCAGCCACCATATTTTCTCCTCATGCTGCCGCCACCTCCATGCTGTGTCATTCAGCCACTATGTGGTCTCCTCATGCTGCCGCCAACTCCAGGCTTTATCATTATGCCACTATGTGTTCTCCTCATGCTGCCGCCACCTCCACGCTGTGTCATTCAGCCACTATATGTTCTCCTCATGCTGCCGCAAACTACAAGCTGTGTCAATCAGCCACTATATGCTGCCGCCAACTCCAGGCTGTGTCATTCAGCGACTATGTGGTCTCTTCATGCTGCTGCCAACTCCAGGCTGTCAATCAGCCACTATATGGTTAACTCGTACTGATGCCAACTCCAGGCTCAGTCATGGTGCCGCTCTGCGACAGTGATTCTAATAGCAATGGCTCTGATCTGCATGTCATACTGAATAACAGTATTATTTCACTTACCCAGCACACACCCTATATGTGTTACAGCAAGGCAAAGTGTTCTACACCCTTATTGAGGCTCTCTGTAGTTCAGAAATAGCAGTTTTTAATAGCGATTTGGGACCAAAACTATTTTTTTTTTTTATTTGGCGAATCGGCTGAGTCAAATTTTTCAAAAATCTTACAAACCAAAAAGCTGTAACAAAACAGGTGCCCTGCAAACATAGGTAGAAATTTATCAACAGGTTTAGAGTCTTTTTTGGTGTAAAAAAGTCACAAAAATGTGTCTGTCGCACAAGCTTTGTGGGACTTTTTGATAAAGTACACACTTTTGGTTTTTCACTTTGCAGTGGTTGCTGATCTATGAAGCATGATTTTTCGAATAAAAGTTTGTTTTCTTTGTTTGTAAGTTTGTCCCAAGCCCCTTAATTTGTTGCAAATTTACACCAGCCCAGACCTGGCTGTGAAAAACATTTTTAAAAAGTTGCAAATTTTTTGTGCAATAGGGTAAAAAGAAGCTGAAAAGTAAGAGAAATCATACAAAGTTGTGTTCTGAAATTATTTATTGTTTTTTGCATATGTGAGCCAAATTTATCACCCCCCATGCTATACTATGATAAATATGTCCCACATAAGCAAAACCAAAGCAAAAATAAATGACTTTACAATGTTAAGTGTTCATAATAGTTCTTTTTTTGTGTGCATATAATTTAGATTTTAGATCAGACCTTTGCATACCATGCTGATTTACCACTTGCCCTCAGTCCACAGTCTGATTCTGACAATTCTTGGAAATTGCACTGTGTTGCTTCTAGATCATATAAAAAATTGTTCTTATATTGATGTGGTAGAGGGTGTGATGAGGGCAGATGGCATTAACCTCTTGTGTTTGTGACGCCAGGGTGTGGTTTATCCTCAATACCACCCAAAGGTATACCGCTGGATCCTGGGCTAGGCACAGGGGCAATAATGACTCTGACACCAAGTTACAGAACAACGGTAGCTTTACTGAGTTAGACAGGTGGAATAGTCTATACAGCTTAGCCAGGCCCACGGAGGTGACAAGTGACTTCAGAGACCTTAGGGTTTACTGGGACTTGCAGTGGACTGGGACTGACTGAAGACAGGTTGACTTTCACTGACTTGACTGAGACTGACTATACCCTGTTTGTTGCTTACCAGGTTTTGACTGGGACCTGGGGGTTGTGGACTTGTAGACTTGTGGCTGCGTGGTTGACTTGAGGCCTCCTCTGGACTCCAGCCACACATCTAGGACTTGACTGCACTGGACCTCAGCAAAGACTTAACTGGAAATCAAGAGAACGAGCTAGCTCTTCCCAGGGCTTACATAAGGGAGACTAGGAGGGGTCCCATAGGTCACCCTAGGGTCACATGGTCGCTGATAACTCACTGGGTTACAATCACATGACATCAGGTTAATCACATGTCAACGGTTCTTAACCCCTTAAAGGGGTTATCCACAATAAGGTGATTTTAGTACGTACCTGGCAGACAGTAATGGACATGCTAAGGAAGGATCTGCGCTTGTCTTGGGGCTAAATGGCTATGTCATGAGATTACCATAACACTGTGGCTAGCTTTTTGTGAACTTGTATTTTCTGTTTGACTTATGTTTTTTTTCACTAAAAATCCCATAATGCCATTTTCCTCACTCCCACACATCAGCCATCCCACCCATTGAAACAAAAGACCTGTGGTTTTCAATCAGGGTGCCTACAGCTGTTGCATTAGTTGCAGATTGATCCCTCCACTCATTGAAGCAGACAGGCTCCCTGTCATCAGATGACTAGTGAGTCAGGTCTCGGCCGCACAACAGTCATTTTGTATGCTGGTAAAAGTAAATAAATAGTGGGGTGAAAATCACAGAAGAATTGTGAGAAAACAGTCACACACAGGTATAGACACTATATTATGAACTACACTAACTTTACAGCCCCTGTAGTATAGTCAAATAAAAAAAATTCCTGTAATACTCCTTTAAGGACCAAGGGCATACCTCTATGCCCTGATTCTGCTCCCGTTCTATAATGCCCCGCTTCATAGCAGGTCAGGATCAGCCTCTAACAATGGCGGGGACCCATGGCTAATAGCGCGCTGCACTGATCTTGGTGCCGCACGCTATTAACCCTTTAGACGTGGCGTTCAAAGTTGATTGCCGCGTCTAAAGTGAAACTAAACTACCCCGGACTAGCTCAGCGGGCTGTACGGGATCGCCTCGGTGAAACTGCAGCATCCCGAACAGCTGTAGGACAGAAAGAGGGTCCCCTTACCTACCTCCCGGTGTCCGATCGCTGAATGACTGCTCAGTGCCTGAGATCCAGGCATGAGCAGTCAAGCTGCAGAATCATCGATCAATGGTTTCCTATGAGAAATATAATTATAAAAATATATAATTAATTAAGCCGCACGGTCAATGGCGTACATTCAAAAACAATTCCAAAGTCCAAAACAGTGTATTTTTGGTCACTATTTATATCATGAAAACATTTATAAAAGCGATTAAAAAGTCCAATCAATACAAAAATGGTACCGGTAAAAACTGCAGATCACGGCACAAAAATTGAGCCCTCATACCACCCCATTAGCGGAAAAATAAAAAAGTTATAGGGGTCAGAAGATGACAATTTTAAACATATACATTTTCCTGCATGTAGTTATGATTTTTTCCATAAGTACGACAAAATCAAACCTATATAAGTAGGGTATCATCATTTTAATCGTATGGACCTACAGAATAAAGAGAAGGTGTAATTTTTACCGAAAAATTTACTGCGTAGAAACGTAAGCATGCAAAATTTACAAAATTGTATTTTTTCTTCAATTTTGTTGCACAATGATTTTTTTTTTCCGTTTCATCGTAGGTGGTGCAATTAATAAGCCATCATATGGATTTTTAGGTGCAAACTTGAAAGAGTTATGATTTTTTAAATTTAAGGAGGAAAAAATTAAAGTGCAAAAAACTGAAAAAACCCTGGTCCTTAAGGGGTTAAAGACATAACACTTTTATATACAATACACAGCATAAAGATAACTATACAAGGGGAACCGGTGCAGGGGGCCCAATGGACACTGCAGGGAGGCTGCCTGACAGGGCAGCTAGGATACAGGGATAAAACTCCTGTACCGGGCCACCACATTGATCAATCAGTATCTACATACATCCAGTGGTTACATTTATATTTCTGCATGCAGGAGAAAGCAGGATAAGCAATGGGTGCAGAGGTGTTAAGGGAAATCGTTTGGCATCTTATGTACTGCATTTTATTAGATCATTGAAGCATGTGCCTCCCTCTGTGCCCTAGGCAGGTGCCTATTTTGCCTTTCCCTGTTGTTAGTGTGATTATTAAGTTTGGATTAATGTATTGATTACCAGATGCACAAACAAGGATGTGAAAAGATTAAAAAAAACTAAGCCATTGATCACACTATGCAGAAAATTTGTACAGGTTGGGGATAAGAAACATAAGTGCTGGTCTAAAAATCAACCTGTAACCGTAAAAAAGCTGTCTTGGATTCTAGTACATTGGATGAATGTCCTTTGAGCATTCCAAATATCAGAACTACATGTATGAAATGACTAGCCTTGTACTTAAACAAAAATATGAGTTTGTAGGGTAGAACACCTGTTCGTGCACATTTTTTTCTAATCTGATAAAATATGCGGCTATTACTTTGATGAATTTTCCTCTTTCAGAAAAGCAGTACTTTGTGGAAAAACAGCTGTTATTTCAGAAAGCGACATTGATGAATACACCCCTAAATCTTTAATGTTCCCCAGTTGCCCAAAGAGCTAATGTGTCACTGTCATTGCAGTTGATTAAAAACTAGCTTTATTTCTGTACATATCACAAAACAGCATTTTTATATCTGCCATATGGATAGTATTCTTGCAACTAAATTTACATTGCAGAGCTTCATTTAGCCCATGCTGATTCCCTACAGATATGCATCTCAGAAACACAATTATAATCGCCAAGATCCGCTCTACGTTTAGACTAAAGAGCCACGGGCTATGGAAAATTTGTCCAGGGTCTTACCAACGCATGCTATCTGACCGATGGCTGAAATGAGGAGGTCTGAGCCTGGAGCAAACGGGTGACTTGAATGTATATGCAAAATCATATTCAACATTCCCGGCTTTCAGCAGCAGAAAGTCAGAAAGCAGGGAGGAAAATACTTTGTCATCAAAAACCATAATAATTACGTGTCAAGTGTAATTACAGCTCTGAGGGGTAACCCGTCTAATCTTAAATGACAGGGGAAAGTGTTTTTGCAAGGGAAGATGCATAACGGGGTGAAATCAAATACGTAAAAATGTTCTTCGTGTTCTATTTGTGGATGCACAGAAGAAATTCAAGCCTCTTAGCTTCTATTTGCAATGCATAGAACTTTATCTGCATGAAGATGTTATTTCACCCTAGAAACATTGCCTGCTTTCTTCCCCTCTGCTACACGCCACCTTCAAAGCATTGTGGGACATAATGACCTAATTTTGTAAATAACAGGACTCTCAGCTGTTATCACGCACAATGCTAATGACTTGCCTGCTCCTAACTATTCTTCCACTTGATTCTTTTTTGACATGTTGTGTCTGCTGTAAACCACTAACCAGGGTAAAGCTAAATAGTTCATGGACTGTCGTCAGCTAAACCATGATAATGGCCTTGCAATGGAGGAATTAACTATTAAAAGAGTCTGCAGTTGACATTCTGCAACCCAACAATGGTCAAGTAAGAACCGTCTAAGACACTGACAAGCATCTTGACTTGCTACCCTGAACGCAGCATATGAGAAGAATGCTAGATTTCATGATATTGGATTGAAGAAGGAGAAAATCAACAATTAAAAAGCAGAAGACGTAAAGATCCTTATGGGTTTACAAAATTGATGGCCTATCTTTTGTATTCACTAGGATGGGATTAAGATGGTGTAGGTAAAACATGGCACAGCCACTACCAAAAGTACAGCGCAGGCTGGAGTTATGGTGTGGGCACTGCAATTGTGCCAGTGCAATCAAGAGCTGGCCCATTACTGAAATACCTCTGGTCTCAGTTGTTTAAAGGCTATGAACATATTTTTATATTGCTTTGTTGTTCTTATGGTACATCAATATTTTTGTCCATAGGGTTTTTATTAAAAATTGTTTAGTTTCACTTCTACAGCCTTTTTGTTTTGACATATTGTACTATCAGCAGTATCCCATTCCATCACAGTAGCAGTCTGACAGATTTGTCTCCAGCCCTTTTCTCTTCTCTACTGAACAATATTCTCAGCTGATTGATGATGACCAGGATACAGGTTCAGGTTCAAACATAATAAAGAAGAGGAACAAGCACACAAAGCAAGGGGAAAAACAAGAAAAGCAGACTTAGACTCATACCGAGGTGAAATAGAAAACAAAAGCAAAACAGAGCAAAGGTCGGAATACAAGCCAGGGTAAAGGATACACAGCAACAAGTGCTGAAACAGCAACAAGTGCAGATAAGACTACAGTAAGACAGGATACGGCTAAAATTAAGATAAACAATTCAGAACTGCAAAGCAAGAGCCCACAAAGAATGCTGAGGAGGAAACAAAATACCCCATCTTACCAGCTGATTGATCTGGTGCTTGTAACTCCTTATTGACTAGAAAGCAGCATGCTTAGCCTGTGATAATTAAACCTGATGTTCAGTTTTCCTGCCTGATTCTAGTTTGAGATTTTTCTCATGTGGTGGTGTCCTCCTCGCAATACATTTTAGATGTGAAGCCTGTGTGTTCAAAAGTCTAGTCTGATGAGATGGGGTGTGATGACGGCAGATCTTGTTACCCTAGAGGCAGATGGCATTAACCCTTTGTATTCATGACGCCAGGGCATGGTTTATCTTTGATACCACCCGAAGGTATACCGCTAGATCCTTGGCTAGGCACGGTGGCCATAATGACTCCGATGCCAAGGTACGGATAACGGTAGCTTTACTGAGGGTAGACAGATGGTAAAGTCTATACAGTTCAGCCAGGGCCCACCGAGGTGACCAGTGGCTCAGAGACCTTAAGGGCTTGCTGGGACTTGTAGTAGGACTGGACAATGTACTGCAGGCCACGCTGACTTGACATATGACAGGGACTGACTTGTTTTGACTGAAGACTGACTGTAGCTTACTTGCATTTGATGGTGGCTGCAGGACATGACTTTGAGGCCTTCAACACTCTTGACACACACACTAGGCACGACCGACCTCAGCAAAGACTTATCTCCAAAGAGAGAGAGCTAGCTCCACCCAGGGCTTAAATGGAGGAGACTAGCAGGGAGCCCATAGGTCACTCTTGGGGTCACCTGTTCACTGATACCTCCTGGTAACAATTACATGACATATCACATGGTACAACTCTTAAAGCAACAAGACATTTTATAATACATTACAGTGTAGAACATATGTACAGGGGGGGAAACAAGTACAAGGGAGCCCAGGGGACACTGAAGGGAGGCTGCTGGACAGGGCAGCAAGGGTACGGGGTAACACCTCCAGTACTGGGTCACCACACTAGAATTTGCTATCAGTACTCTGCTTCACTCTGCACTTTGCACAGGCTATGTTATTCTTCCCTGCAGATTACTTTGTGTGTGCTTTTCTCCCTATATCTACAGCCTCTGTGAGCTGCCCTTCATGTATATGTTCTACCATCTGTCCACACTTTTATCTGCTGTATACAACATCCTTTCCCGCTGCTGCTATCTATAACACTGAAAGAATGGAAAGTAAGAGTAGAAAATACATCTGCTGAATAATCTTTCTCTGAGCAGCAGCTAAATGGTGGGAAATGTTTAATAAAAAATACTTAGAAAATCAATTTTTTATCATTGAGCAAATGAATTCAAAAAAATCAGTGCAAAGGTGTCCATAGTCTTTAAAGTTAAACATGCTTACTGGGTTAAAAGAAATTGACTGTCATCATATACAGCCATGGCCGTAAATGTTGACCATGACTGTAAGAAAGAAAATGGCAAAAAAAAGGCAAGAAAATTAAGTATTTCTCACAGAAAAGGATTGCAGTTCCCTTTGTGTGTATTGAAACTAAACCAAAAATGGAGAAAAAAAACCTAATTGAACATAATGTCACACCAAACTCCACAAATGTGCTGGACAAAATCATTGGCCCCCTTAACTTAATATTTGGTTGCATGCCCTTTGGAAAAAAAAAATAACTGAAATCAGTCTCTATAACCATCAATAAGCTTCTTACCCCTCTCAGCCGGAATGTTGGACCACTCTTCCTCAGCAAACTGCTCCATGTCTCTTTTATTGGAAGGAGCCTTTTCCCAACAGCAATTGTAAGATCTCTCCACAGGTGTTCAATGGGATTTAGATCTGGACTCATTTCTGTCCACTTCAGAACTTTCAGCGCAGTGTTGCCATCCATTTCTGGGTGCTTTTTGAAGTATGTTTGGGGACATTGTCCTGCTGGAAGACCCAAGATCTCGGACGCAAACCCAGCTTTCTGACCCTGGGCAGTACAGTGCGACCCAAAATCCTTTGGTAATCTTCAGATTTCATGATGCCTTGCACACATTCAAGGCATCCAGTGCCAGATGCAGCAAAACAACCCCAAAACATCATTGAACCTCCACCATATTTCACTGTAGGTACTGTGTTCTTTTCTTTGTAGGCCTCATTCCATTTTCGGTAAACAGTAGAATGATGTGCTTTACCAAAAAGCTCTATCTTCGTCTCATCTGTCCACAAGATGTTTTCCCAGAAGGATTTTGGCTTACTCAAGTTCATTTTGGCAAAATGTAGTCTTGCTTTTATATGTCTCAGTGTCAGCAGTGGGGTCTTCCTGGGTCTCCTGCTATAGCGTTTCATTTCATTTAACTGTCAACGGATAGTTTGCACCTACACTGATGCTCCCTGGGCCTGCCGGACAGCTTGAATATCTTTGGAACTTGTTTGGGGCTGCTTATCCACCATCCGAACTATCCTGCGTTGACACCTTTCATCAATTTTTCTCTTTCGTCCATGCCCAGGGAGATTAGCTACAGTGCCATGGGTGGCAAACTTCTTGATAATGTTGCTCACTGTGGACAAAGGCAAATCTAGATCTCTGGAGATGGACTTGTAACCTTGAGACTGTTGATGTTCTTCCACAATTTTGGTTCTCAAGTCCTCAGACAGTTCTCTTCTCCTCTTTCTGTTGTCCATGCTTAGCGTGGCACACACAGACACACAATGCAAAGACTAAGTGAACTTGCCTCCTTTTTATCTGCTTTCAGGTATGATTTTATATTGCCCACACCTGTTACTTGCCCCACGTGAGTTTAAAGGAGCAGCACATGCTTGAAACAATCTTATTTTTCCACAATTTTGAAAGGGTGCCAATAATTTTGTCCAGCCCATTTTGGGAGTTTGGTGTGACATCATGTCCGATTTGCTTTTTTTCTCCTTTTTTTGGTTTAGTTCCAATACACACAAATGGAATAAACATGTGTATAGAAAAACTATACAGGGGTGCCAACATTTACGGCCATGACTGTATTGGATGATCTTCATGTAGAAAAGTAATGATGACAGATTGATTGTAGGACAAAAAAATTAATCATTAAAAATGTTTTGGGAAAAATTCAGAAACAAATGTACAAATAAAAGAAGGTCAATTGAGAAGTTTCTTCTTCACTTGGTTCATATTAGATTTTTGCACTATAAAAGCAACTGTAAACCATATTGAATACTGTAGACTCATATGGTACAGATTATGTACATTGTAGGAAAAATATTCCAACCTATGAAAGCAATAATAAGTAGTGTTGGGGGGTGCGAATATTCGCATTTCGAATTTTTATTGCGAATATGGCAAATTCGCGAATTTGCGAATATTGTGAATATATTTGCTATATATTCGAAATTGTGAATATTCGCTTTTTTCCCACATATGCGCATATGTCAATATTCACATATTCCTTCTTTTCACTTGTGGGACAATTAGTATGATGCAAATACACTTGTCAGAGGTTATCAACAACATCCCTAGCAACAAATAGTAAAGTTGTGCAACACAAAAAGAGAAACACAGCCGCACATCCACTATTTGTAATTTGATCTACTTGCTCCTCAGCATAATTTCAAAAACTAACAGGTTGTTGGTATACATTTTGATCAAAAGTACAAGCCCACTCGCCACGTCAAGGCCACCTCGTTAGAGTGAGTCCCTAACCTGACACAGGCGTAGCGCCCGGCGGTGACCACTGCCAGGCAGCCCCACTACTGCCCTCTGGCAGTGAGCACATGGTAGGTTTCATACTGGTGCGGTTCTCTGTGGCGGCCATTTTTCTGTGATGCCTTGTCTGCGGGGTGGAGTGGCCCAGAGCCAGGGGCTTGATCGGGCAGAAGTGGGGCTGCCTGGCCACTGGGTCGCTCCCCCCATTGGGCATGGAGTCTCGGAGGCAGTGGTCGCCGCCCGGCGCTACGCCAGTGTCAGTTTAGGGACCCACTCTAACCAGGTGGCCTTGATGTGGCGAGTGGGCTTGTACTTTTTGATCAAAATGTATACTAACAACCTGTTAAATTTTGAAATGATGCTGACAAGCAATCAGATCAAATTACAAATGGTGGATGTGCAACTGTGTTTCTCTTTTTGTGTTGCAGAAATAGTAAAGTTGCCCACCCCCTCACTGGTGTCTTCCTCAAATTCACGATTATGCGAATATTCGTCTATATATTCGCGAAATATTGCAAATTCGAATATGGGCAATGCCGCTCATCACTAATAATAAGATAAGGCACAGTGACAACACTACTTTTTAACATTTCTATTTGTCACTATATATATTTTTATTTTAATATCAATATACAATAAAAGTTAAGTTTTATTGGGTAGGTTTGGGAAGGGGATTTAGTGCCCTAGGCTTGGTGCCCTAGGGTCTTTGTAAATTAGTTTGAATTGGAATCCCTGCCTCCCCTTTTGTATGGGGTTTTTGCAATATTATAAAAGCAATTCTATCACAAAAATGCAGTAAAGCTAGGCATGTGCTTCCAGAACAAGGCATTACCACTCCCACCAAGGATTTTAGTACACCAAATGCATTCCATGTAAATAGAAAAGAAGCAAAAAAATTAAATCAAGAAACCATGATTTTTATAATCATACAGTAGTGGAGGAGACATGGTTGGCACTTTGGAGAAACTTTTTGCTATATCGTATTGTTTCCTATTTGCATCATTCCATTTTCATGAGGACTGCACTGAATGAAATGTGAAACATTGTCGCCATTTTAATTTGTACCAAGCACAGCACAGGCACAACTGTCTGCATGCATTATGATCAACACTTATGAGAAACAGACCCGAAGAACTCTCTGACCCTTTCTCCATAAACAGTGGACTGCAGACATGAACAACGCAGAACTGCCAACATACATTTTGATCTGAAGCAACATAAGTCTGAATGACGGTTGGTGCAAAGGGAGGGGCACTGGGCTAGGTAGCCTTATGTCTATAAGGACCTTTATTTTCTAGCCATACAAGGTTCAAGGCTAACCTGTTCATCAGTCACCACTTTGTTCATGACATTTACCAACAAGTTTCAAACTTCTGACCTGATACAAAAATACTGAAGGGGGGGAAGGTGGCAGAGAGAAGAAAAATGGTTTCTAAAGTTCCCACGCTGGCCTCTAAATCCGAACCATATGGAGACCTGAATATGTCTTGGTCACAGGCGATGAAGGAGCTGGCCTGAGAAGTGTCAGGAGGAAAGAACTTATTCCTAAGTGTAATCCTTCAATGGTTATTAATTGCAGTCCTGTGACCCATATCCACTTCAGAACAAAAACCTCATTCATGGCACAACAAACCCGAAGACCCCACCACTTTTTATAATAATAACAAATTATATATAAAAATAGTGATTAACAAGGCAGACCCCTTGAGCTTAAATATTTCAAATGATTTACCTCCAGTGCCTAACAGGGGCTAGGTCAAACTACAAGTACACTCCTGATTTCTTTTTATTTTTAATGAAATTAGGGGTTGTACTCGAGGGGCAACCTGAGAGTGATCTGGATACCTAGGAAATAGAGGTCATATCATACACCCCTTTCCAAACAATCATATCTTAGAGCACAGAAGTTTACAATCAAAATTGTAATCTTATTTGAGTGGACAACCCCCTCTAGCAGACCAATCTTAGTGTAATTTTGTGGCATTATCTTTCACTTTATATGCAATAAAAAATATAATACCATTTTAACAGTGTATGGTAACCTTGATGCACCACTCAGTATCTGAAAGATAGAATTCCCTGTCATTTAGGCTGGGTTTACTATAGGATGGTGCCGTCCGTGGGACATATATGTCGACAGGATGTCAAAATGGGATACAGATGGATACATGCATGGACAAACATGGACCCCATTGACTTTAACAGCCCAAATGCAGTCAACTTGTGTCTAGATTTGGTCATTTTCCAATTAAAAAGTGTGGTGTGCTACTCTTTTAAATCTGAGTCAATAAACATATGTGTACGAGAAATGACCCAATCATAGTCACCAGTTAACTACTTTTGACCATTTGGCATCACATTTTGACAATGTGTGATGTGAATCAGTCTTTATTTGGAACATAAGGCAAGTCATTTTCCAAGTAGTTCAGAGATGATGGGGGTATTTAATACCTCCTAAAGTTGAGTAGGAAAGGCATATCATCTAAGTTTATCTGCATGCTTATAAAGAAGGGGAGTTGTCCAGTGGGGAGCATAGGTTGGTACCAGCTGTTTTGGTGAACAGTGGATGTGTTTTGAAGTCAAGTTGTAATGTGGGAATGTATGTGTTTATTTGGCATTTAATTGATTTGGCAGCATCATACTGTAAGAGTGTTTTTTTTTTTTTAGCAGCTGGGGCTGGGAGACTGGTCAGGGTTGAGGGAAAGCTGAATAGAGATATTCTTAATGAAAACCTGATCCTGAGTGCTCTGGACATCAGAATAGGACGAAGATTCACCTTCCAACAAGACAATGAGTGGCCCAGTCAGAGCCCTGACTTAAACCTAATTAAACATTTGTGGACCTAAGAATGTCTGTCCACCAATGGTCTCCACCCAATCTGACAGAGAGGATCTGCAGAGAAGAATGGCAGAAATTTCCCAAATACAGGTGTACAAACCTTGTAACGTCATACCTATGAAGACTGGAGGCTGTAATCTCTACCAATGGTGCAAAACTTTTCAAGATGGGTGGTGACCGTGGCGGCCATTTTGAAGTCAGCCATTTTGAATCCAACTTTAGTTTTTTCAATAGGAAGAGGGTCATGTGACACATCAAACTTGTTGGGAATTTCACAAGAAAAACAATAATGTGCTTGGTTTTAACGTAACTTTATTCTTTCATGAGTTATTTACAAGTTTCTGACCACTTAGAAAATGTGTTCAATGTGCTGCCCATTGTGTTGGATTGTCAATGCAACCCTCTTCTCCCACTCTTCACACACTGATAGCAATACCGCAGGAGAAATGCTAGCACAGGCTTCCAATATCCGTAGTTTCAGGTGCTGCACATCTCATATTTTCACAGCATAGACAATTGCCTTCAGATGACCCCAAAGATAAAAGTCTAAGGGGGTCAGATCAGGAGAGCTTGGGGGCCAATCAACTGGCCCACGACGACCAATCCACTTTCCAGTAAACTGTTCATCTAGGAATGCTCGGACCTGACACCCATAATGTGGTGGTGCACCACCTTGCTGGAAAAACTCAGGGAACGTGCCAGCTTCAGTGCATAAAGAGGGAAACACATCATCATGTAGCAATTTCGCATTTCCAGTGGCCTTGAGGTTTCCATTAATGAAGAATGGCCCCACTATCTTTGTACCCCATATACTACACTACACCATACCATCAATTTTTGTGTTCCAACAGTCTTGGAGGGATCTATCCAATGTGGGTTAGTGTCAGACCAATAGCGGTGGTTTTGTTTGTTAACTTCACCATTCACATAAAAGTTTGCCTCATCACTGAACAAAATCTTCTGCGTAAACTGAGGGTCCTGTTCCAATTTTTGTTTTGCCCATTCTGCAGCACCTGAAACTACGGATACTGGAAGCCTGTGCTAGCATTTCTCCTGTGGTGTTGCTATCAGTGTGTGAAGAGTGGGACAAGAGGGTTGCATTGACAATCCAACACAATGGGCAGCACATTGAACACATTTTCTAAGTGGTCAGAAACTTGTAAATCACTCATGAAAGAATAAAGTTACGTTAAAACCAAGCACATCATTGTTTTTCTTGTGAAATTCCCAATAAGTTTGATGTGTCACATGACCCTCATCCTATTGAAAAAACTAAAGTTGGATTCAAAATTGCCGACTTCAAAATGGCCGCCATGGTCACCACCCATCTTGAAAAGTTTCCCCCCTCACAAATACTAATGTGCCACAAACAGGAAGTTAATATCACCAACCATTCCCATTTTATTAAGGTGTATCCATATAAATGGCCCACCCTGTATATCCCACCTCACTTCAAACATGTGGTGTGTGACTATGGCCTCATTGAACAGATTGTAATGTATAAGTAGAGACTGGAGACAAATAATTTGACATCCTGAAATAACTAAAAACAGATACCTATATAAAAGGCTTTCATCAACTTTCTCATACCATTCACTGACCCATTATGAATTAAACTTTTTTTTAAGACATATATGTGTATACACATATGCAGATAAACTTCATGGATAGCTGAGATGGGTCATCTTGGGTGACTCACGGTTCATGCGCTATGTCCTATTTGAAGAGAGAGGCCAAAGAGTAGCATATCAGTGCATTCTAGACATATATTAAAATGCTTTTGGAAATCTGAAGTGAAGCCAGAATAAGCACAGGGAGAGAAAAACAAACAGCGCAGCATCTCACAGCTGGATATGTCAGCACTTGAGTGTGAAACACTCTTCTGACAGGAAGCCTGCTGTGAATATGGACTCCTGCTCCTTGTGTTTTGGCTTGGGAAGTGAAGTCAGGAATTAATTGACCCAGCTACATTACGTGATTACCTCCAGCCCTGCTTGCGCCTATATCTTCAGCCTTGGCCGGTTTAATAAAACTTTCTCCATTCCGATAAACAACAGCTAATCAAACCCTTTAAAACACGGTGACAGAAAAAAGAATATTAGATTGTTTTTACTGTAAGTTTGAGGATTTTATATTTAGAAACCTGCACATTTAAACTACATATACAGTGTAATAGCATTGTCAGGTAGTTGTCAGAATCCCCATCCATTAGTAAAATTAAAACAAACATTTGAATAGAAATTTATAGCATTAAAGAAAATATATCAATGTAAAATCATAGAATTTTGCAGTATCTTGTAATACCTTTTTTATTGAACTAACAGTATTTTGTAGAGACTCTGTTACTCCAATACAATACTGTTAGGTATTACAATATACTGCAACATCCTAGGATTTTGCATTTGCATCACTGGACTAATACGGCTACTCCTAATTACTTTAGAATATATATATCTTGTATATAAAAGGAGAAGACCTGACTCAATGACTCATCAACGCCCAGCCTAAAGCCTTGGACCTAGAAAGCAGAATTTTTGCACAGGTGTTGTTTTTAAGATGTAGACAAGGAAGAAGAAATTATTTTTCAAAATTCCACCCTTAAGGGGGTGAAAAAGGTATTTTTTCTTTTTTTTTTTTTTAAAGTCCCATACAAGTCTATGGGAAATATATGTTACTGCATAACTTCCAAACGGCTGGAGATATTTAGATAATACTTGGTCACATGTTACTTATATGTCCACTTAAAATATAGGATAGTTAATTTAACCCTTAACTACCCCCATTTGTGAGGGTCGGGGTTTTTGTTTAAAGTCCCGTGCAAATCAATGGGAAATATATGTTCCCACATAACTTCTGTACGGCTGGAGATATTTCAATACTTGGTCCCATGTTACTTATATGTCCACTTAAAAAATAGGATAGTTAATTTAACCCTTAACTACCCCCATTTGTGAGGGTCTGGGTTTTTGTTTAAAGTCCCATGCAAATCAATGGGAAATGTATGTTCCCACATAACTTCCGTACGGCTGGAGATATTTCAATACCTGGTACACATATTACAGGTCAGGATATGTGGACGGGATGGGAGGTCAGGATATGAGGTCGGGATAGGAGGTCTAGATAGCAGATCGAAATAGGAGGTCGAAATAGGAGGACGGGATGATCGGGATAGGAGGTCGAGTTAGGAGGATGGGATATGAGGTTGAGATAGGAGGACAGGATAGGAGGTCGGGATAGGAGGTAGAGATAGGAGGACCAGATCGTGGGACGGGATAGAAGGTCGGGATAGGAGGTCGGGATTGGAGGTCGAGATAGGAGGTCAATATAGGAGGACTGGATAGGAGGACGGGATAGGAGGACGGGATAGGAGGTCGGGATAGGAGGTCGGGATGGGAGATCAAGATAGGAGGATGGGATAGGAGGACGGGATAGGAGATCGAGATAGGAGGACGGGATAGGAGGCCGGGATAGAAGGCCGGGATAGGAGGAAGGGATAGAAGGATGGGATATGAGGATGGGATAGGAGGTCGGGATAGGAGGTCGAGATAGTAGGACAGGATAGGAGGATTGGATATGAGGAAGGCATAGGAGGTTGGGATAGGAGATTGAGTTAGGAGGACGGGATAGGAAGTCGGGATAGGAGGATTGGATAGGAGGTTGAGATAGGAGGTTGAGATAGGAGGACGGGATAGGATGTCGAGATAGGAGGACGGGATGGGCGGGATAGGAGGACGGGATAGGAGGTCGGGATAGGAGGACAGGATAGGAGGTCGGGATAGGAGGTAGAGATAGGAGGTCGGGATAGGATGTCAGGATGGGAGATCAAGATAATTTTCCCCAGTAACAACATATACATTTTTTTGGGCTCTGACAGTGCCCATTTTATGTCTTTTATGTTGTTTTTCTAATATACAGCTTTTAGTCATCTGCATCTGAATATAATTACAATATTCTAGTTGCCTACAAATGCCACTTTTAGGATCTTACTGCTTAATGGTAAATATTGGGTTAAGTATATGTTCAGTATGAATAGTATGAAGTAGTAGTAGTAGTAGTAGGTTATCACAAGATTGCAAAATATCCCCATTCCAAAGGCTAATTGATAAGTAGACCAAAATGCTAAGAAAGTGAATTTCAGCTCCAATGGGTAAAAATTCAAATTTTTATTGATTTCTCATTAAAAAATCTTTTACTTCAAACAAAGCCAACATGTTTCGGCCTGTAGTCCGAATCATGATTGCAATCCAACAATGGCATACATATATTGTAGATAGGAAAATGCAGCCAAAGATGTAATAAATTCTAATGTGTTTAGTTATATGGCCTGCATTCTACAGGTGGTAATGGTCTTACTGCTGGAACCCCTGTGATAATGAGTAGTGGTCAAGCATGAACGTTTTATTAAAAACAGAACTCCAACTGCTATAAAGATATCCAAAGAAATGAATTAGCACAAAGCCCAAATCCTTTCATTATTGCTTTTTTGTGTCAGTTCCAATCCTGTTTTTTTTTTCTTTTTACAGAAATCACAAACCAAAATAATGTGCAAACTATATGTGAGCCTAAGAATATCTTACAATAGTAGGCCTATGATCACTATTTTTTTTCTGCCATTTTTTAACGAGCAAGATAGCTAAAAAATAAAAAAAAAACTGTTTTACATTTCAGAAATTTTTTACATTTAATTCAATGTAAACAAATCTCATAGTTTTCATTCATATTCATTTTATGTCCATAATTGTGCCAGTTACTTCTTTTTGGCCAGTTACTATATATGACAAAATACAGTGAAACCTCTCCAGTGAAACCTCCCCCCCCCCCCCCTTTGAAAAGACCCTCTAACCCAGACCAAATTTTGTGTGACAGTTTTTTTTTAGTTCACTATACATTATGAATAGTGGCTAAGACTACTCGCAAAGAAGATCACTTTTAAATGCAATTTTGGGTGGTCTTGGTATAGAAGCCATTTTTTTTAACCAAATCTCTGTAGACAAAAACATGAAGTCCCAAAATGATCCAAATAAAAAAAGGAGAGAAAAAACATCTGAGTTTCACACTTTTTTTTGCCTGTAAAGGGACAAAAAATGACTGAAAACAACTTCGTGAAAACATAGTCTAAGAGAGTAAAATAAATTCATGAGTATGTGGAGTGCCTGCAATTGGAACGCAGTGAGCAGATCTCTGCCAACCTCACTCAACATACTCTACTACTACCACCATCGCTGATGACCGGGAAAGGATGCAGGGCTGCCCCAGAGACATAATTGAGTATTTCACTAAAATATGCACAGGGCAGTGTTTTGCCTCTAGCGCAACACAAAGAGGTGAGTGTGCCTTCTGACTATTTAATCCTGAATCGGTAATTTAACGATCCTGACCAGATCGCCTACTTTACCGCTGATAACAGCACAAATAGTGTTTGTGTTTGAACATAAATATATATAAAGCTATGAAAACATCACTCAGTTTAACCCCTTAAGGACTCAGCCCATTTGGACCTTAAGGACTCAGACAATTTTATTTTTACGCTTTCGTTTTTTCCTCCTCCCCTTCAGAAAATCACAACTCTTTTATATTTTCATCCACAGACTAGTATGAGGGCTTGTTTTTTGTGTGACCAGTTTTCTGGTGTAATGCCATCACTCACTTTACCATAAAATGTATGGCGCTACCAAAAAAAAACTATTTGTGTGGGGAAATTAAAAAGAAAACCGCAATTTTGCAAATTTTGGAAGGTTTTGTTTTCACGCGGTACAATTTATGGTAAAAATGACATGTGTTCTTTATTCTCTGGGTCAATACTATTAAAATGATACCCATGATTATCCACTTTTCTAATACTGTTGCGCTTAAAAAAAATCGCAAACTTTTTAACCAAATTAGTACGTTTAAAATCCCCCTATTTTGAAGACCTATAACTTTTTCATTTTTCCGTATAAGCCGTGGTATGAGGGCTCATTTTTTTGTGCCGTGATCTGTACTTTTTATTAATAACATATTTGCTTATACAAAACTTTTATTACATTTTTAATAAATTTTTTTAAATAAAATGTTATAAAAAAGCAGCTATTTTGGACTTTTTTTTTATGTTCACGCCGTTCACTGTACGGGATCATTTACATTTTATTTTAATAGTACGGATATTTACCCATGCAGCGATACCAAATATGTATATAAAATAATTTTTTTATACTTTTTGGGGGTAAAATAGGGAAAATGAGACAATTTATGTTTTTATTGGGGGAGGGGGTTTTTCACATTTTTTTTACTTTATTTTTTTACTTTTTCTACTTTTATTTTTACACTCTTATAGTCCCCATAGGGGACTATTTATAGCAACCATTTGATTGCTAATCCTGTTCAGTGCTATGTATAGGACACAGCACTGATCAGGGTTATCGGTCATCTTCTGCTCAGGTCTGCGGGAAGGCAGATCAGAGCAGAAGACTCCCGGAAGACAGCGGAGGCAGGTGAGGGAACCTCCGGCTGCCGTGCAGGATGATCGGATGGCCGCGGCAGCGCTGCGGGCGATCCGATTATCCTGTTAAGTGATCGCGATGCTGCAGATGCCGTGATCTGTATTGATCACGGCATCTGAGGGGTTAATGGCAGATATCCGCGGGATCGCGGGTGCCCGCCATTACCGACGTCTCCCTGGCTGCGATCCACAGCCGGTACCTGCCGTGCACGATGCCGGCATCGCTCCGATGCCCGCGGTTATGCTCAGGATGTAAATGTACGTCCTGGTGTATTAAGTACCACATCACCAGGATGTACATTTATACACATTTATACACAGTTATACACTTTAATAACATGGCACACTAAAGATCAGTTGTAAGTGTAGAAATTGTGCTTAATTTATTTAGTCAGGTATTAACAGTCATACCTGTACTCAAGCTACAATTAGAGTCATGAAGCATCAAAAGTCCGTGATCCTCCCCTCCCACGTCCTCCAAAGAACCTGTAGTAAGTTTGAATAAAACCACACACACATCGCAATATAAAAACATCATACGGTATTCTCAAATATGTGGGAAGTATGGAATTATGAGTGCAGTCAACAGAAAAAGGTATCTCTTGAAAATAAAATAAAAACCATTTGACCAGCAAATAGTGTTTGTGTTTCTGTTCTTTTTCTTTGTATGTTAGAAAATAAATTCATGATCATCAATATCTAAATACGGCATGTACGTTGTCACATGTATAAAAATCATATTGACTTTTTCAAACACTTCAAGGAAAGTTTTTAAAAAAGCCTCATAAATAAAGGTTATCTGAGAGGAAACTACTCCATTTCCTCATCTGTAAAAAGAAATCAGCTCAGACAGTTCCCGCCTAAAGTTCGTGTACCTGTCTATCAATAATTAATGGAAAGAGGAAAGGTTATTCTTATATTTAGATGGTCAGTGAAAAGGTGGAGTTAAAATTAGCAGCCTGATGTTCAGGAACAATGTCATTGCCTTCCCCTGTAACAGAGAACTCACGGCACGAAACAGGAAAAACAACAACAGGTCCAAGAGCAAGACAGCAGGTCACACTCTACACAGGAACCAGGACACAGCAATTGACCTATTGACTGTGTATATTAACCCCCTCAATGCTCAGGCTTGCATAGGCCTGATGTGCACAAATATTGCTTAATGTTACACACACTGCCCATTGACACAGATCATGCCTATAATAGCCAATACACCTACCTATTAAGATTACACAAGTGGGGCTTGGAGACACCTGTAGCTTTATCACTGTTTATATTATTTCTGTACTGTGACATCATTATGTTCATTATCCTTATAATATGATGCTTCTTTTTTTATCCAGATACTCTGGCACAACTACAGTCCTTAGCCATTAAATGTCAACATGGATTTTTTTTTTTTATATCTGTTCTGTACCCTCATTGTGTACAGTAAATAGTTTCCTATGACTTTCATCCCCCTGTGTAATGATACAACTGCACTGTGACATCACTGTTACCATTATTCCTGTGCTGTTACCCCCACTTTAACCATTACCCCTGTGATATCACTGTGTTTATTAGCCCTGTGTAAGCATATCTTTGGTTGCATTTTTCTGCTTTGTGATGTCAGTGTAAGAATTGATAGAATATAGATTTTTATGCTTCATTTAAAAATCATTTTTAAGAGCTGTTTATCATTTTATGGCTGAATTTGCTTTTCCCTGTGCTGTCGCATTAATGCCCATATTATAATGGATATAAATAAATGAGGTGCTGAGGTTGCAGTTGTACCTAGAACCTGGTACCAGTGTTGTATATTGCATGTAAAGTTGGTGGGCTCTACTATAGCTAATACATTGAACTTCTAGTTAAAGGGTGCCTGTCATTTGCAAAAAATATTTTCAATATGTAGATAATAACATGATACATATATTTGTAATATACATTGGTTAAAATATACGTATGTTGTTCGGTGAAAAAATGCTGTCTGGTCCCTGCAGCTATTGCCTATGTGTCTCTGTGCAGAAACAAAATACAGGAAGTGTGCACAGAGGATAAGCAGGGCTCTGTGCACTGAAGACAAGCAGGGCTCTGTACACTGAGGACAAGCAGGGCTCTGTGCACTGAAGACAAGCAGGGCTCTGTGCACTGAAGACAAGCAGGGCTCTGTGCACTGAAGACAAGCAGGGCTCTGAACACTGAGGACAAACAGGGATCTGCACTGAGGACAAGCAGGGCTCTGTACACTGAGGACAAGCAGGGCTCTGTACACTGAGGACAAGCAGGGCTCTGTGCACTGAGGACAAGCAGGGCTCTGTACACTGAGGACAAGCAGGGCTCTGTACACTGAGGACAAGTAGGGCTCTGTACACTGAGGACAAGCAGGGCTCTGTACACTGAGGACAAGCATGGCACTGTGCACTGAGGACAAGCAGGGCTTTGTACACTGAGGACAAGCAGGGCTCTGTGCACTGAAGACAAGCAGGGCTCTGAACACTGAGGACATGAAGGGCTCTGTACACTGAGGACAAGCAAGGCTCTGTACACTGAGGACAAGAATGACAAGCCAGGAGGCTGCACAGAGCTCTGCTTGTAACACCCACACTACCTGTAATTTGTCCCTGCACAGAGACATAGGGGGAGATTTATCCAAACCTGTGCAGAGGAAGAGTGGTGCAGTTGCCCATAGCAACCAATGAGATCGCTTCTTTCATTTTTAAAGAGGCCTTGTCAAAAATGAAAGAAGCCATATGATTGGTTGCTATGGGCAACTGGTCCACTTTTCCTCCGCACAGGTTTTGATAAATCTCCCCCATAGAGGCAATAGCTGCAGGGCCAGGACAGAATTTTTTTAATCATTGTATTTTACAAATATACATGTATGCTTTAAATCTTTGCATAGGTGGGTCAAAGATAGTTATAACATACCAAAGTCACGTTAAAGCAGTGCAATATACCACAAGTCGTTTTTGTTCAGTTAAGGAGGGTCCCGTGGCCCATCCTGGCCTGTCTGTTTTTAGTTTTTATGAGATGAAACATCTCTTATAACTCTGTGTTGCCTAAATATTCAACTCCCCACTGATAACACCTAGCTATTAACTCTTTTAAATGAACTGTACAGTATTTTAGCATTATATGGCAACCTTTGCATGACCTTGATGCCTGCAAGGTCAGTAAGCCCTCCCCCCACATGACCTTAATGCCTGCAAGGTCAGTTAGTACCCCCCCCCCCCCCCCACACACACACACACACACAATTCACATATCAAATGTGACATTTAACTTGACCATACACTTTAGGTAAGTGTTGGCTGAACCTGCCAATCATTGTTTATGGTGGTCTTGCTACTCTCCCCAATGGTAGATGTTGAGGGAGTGAAGGGTCAGCCATGTTGGGTTTTACCTGCAAGATCATTCTGTTCTTGGGGAGCTATGCTGTTTCCAGAGGTGCCTGTCTGTAACTTTCTCTCCTCATTGAAAACACACGCTTAGTGCATGTGTATGGGGGATCGTAAGGCTGGGTTCACACTGTGTAATCTCTGGCCAGACGAAAGCTGGAAATTCCAATGCAGGCATCACTGACCAGCACCGACTGAATCAGTCAGTGCTAGGATCACGCAGACATTGCCGTCCCCATAGACAGCAATTTCCATAATGTAAATCCGGCTTAAGAGATAACTGCTGGTAAAAGAAGTGTTTGGCCACCAGATCTCTTATGTATATGGTCACATGATGCAGTATCTAAAGTCACAATCTAGTACCCTGTAGCTAGCTTTCTTTTGATAAACTGCCAGAATATGTATTATTGATTTTCAAACACTAAATTCATACAGTTTATGTATTTTGTATTGTAAGGCTGTGTTCACATAGCATAAAATGAATAGCAGAATACGTCCATAAATTAGGAATAAAATATGTCTGTATTTTTAATCTAATAATGTGCACAATGAAAGTCTATGGAAAAGTGACATACACTCTTTAAAAACAGTCTGTAATTCCAATGTTGGAATAATGGAAACTTTTTTAAACAGTGTGTTTACTGACAAACACTTTTACATAGACTTTCATTTTATTGTTAGATTACAAATACAAACATATTTTATTCCCAATTTATTGACGTATTTTGTTATTTATTTAACACTGCATGAACATAGCCTGAAAGATGTGCTCACCCTGTGCAATACATGCCCTGAATGTTTTAAGAGGTTTTGAACTATGACTAGATGGTCTGCTGTGTTTTATCCAAATTTCATAGGACACATATACATAGAAATACATTTATTTTGGGTAAACCAACAATCATCTGGGCCCCCAAACAATAATATGGACCCTTAATAAGCTACAAAACAAGGTAGCCACTTGGGGGAATGGACTACATGTGGATTTATATGTCTGTCACTGAATTCAATGTGAACTGCTTCTTATGGTAGCTGCCAGTATGGTTTCCTCATTCAATGCTATATTTGTGGTCGGGGCTCCAAGTGTGGACAGGCTGCCTAACTAACCAACAACAACAGAACATATTAATGCTAGCAACGATAATAGTAATAACGAAAATAGTAATGATGATCATCGTAATAATGATCCTAGAAAAAATGATCATAGTAACTACAATAAAAGTAATGACAATCATGTAACAACGAGTAGCAAAGATTATAGTAATAATGATCATAAAATACCAATGACTATTAAATATAACAAGAACAACAATAACATACTTACATTTGTCACGATTCGGCTTCCAGGTAGTGGATCCTCTGTGTCAGCGAGGGATTGGCATGGACCGTGCTAGTGGACCGGTTCTAAGAGGCTACTGGTTTTCACCAGAGCCCGCCGCAAAGCGGGATGGTCTTGCTGCGGCAGTAGCAACCAGGTCGTATCCACTAGCAACGGCTCTACCTCGCTGACTGCTGAGAAGGCGTGGGACAGAAGGACTAGGCAGAGGCAAGGTCAGACGTAGCAGAAGGTCGGGGGCAGGCGGCAAGGTTCGTAGTCAGGATGGGTAGCAGAAGTTCAGGTACACAGGCTTTGGACACACTAAACGCTTTCACTGGCACAAGGCAACAAGATCCGGCAAGGGAGTGCATGGGAGGAGGTCAGATATAGTCAGGGACCAGGTGGAAGCCAATTAGGCTAATTGGGCCAGGCACCAATCATTGGTGCACTGGCCCTTTAAGTCTCAGAGAGCTGGCGCGCGCGCGCCCTAGAGAGCGGAGCCGCGCGCGCCAGCACATGACAGCAGGGGACCGGGACGGGTAAGTGACCTGGGATGCGATTCGCGAGCGGGCGCGTCCCGCTGTGCGAATCGCATCCCCAACGGCCATGACAGTGCAGCGCTCCCGGTCAGCGGGACTGACCGGGGCGCTGCAGGGAGAAAGACGCCGTGAGCGCTCCGGGGAGGAGCGGGGACCCGGAGCGCTAGGCGTAACAGTACCCCCCCCCTTAGGTCTCCCCTTCTCTTTGTCCGGTAACTGCCTCCCCTGGGATGAGGACACCGGGAAAGAATGGAGGGTTTCCTCAACGGCAGGCAGTACAGCAGGAGTGGGAATGGGGAGGGAGGGCAGAGGGCGAGGCCTGGCACGGGGCAGTGTGACACCAGGACGGGGGCCATGGGGAGGCACAGAGGCTTGCCTGACGGGACTGGGAGGGGGGGAGAGGCACTTCCTGTGGCAGGCAGAGTCCCAGTTCCTGATCTCCCCGGTGGTCCAATCAATGGTGGGGGAATGAAGCCGGAGCCAAGGCAGACCGAGGAGGACCTCAGAGGTACAGTTGGGGAGAATGAAGAACTCAATCCTCTCAAGGTGGGGTCCAATAGACATGAGGAGGGGCTCTGTGCGGTAACGCACGGTGCAGTCCAATCTGGCTCCGTTGACCGCGGAAATGTAGAGCGGCTTGACGAGACGGGTCACCGGGATGCTGAATTTATTAACAAACGACTCCAAAATAAAATTTCCAGAGGCACCAGAGTCCAAGCAGGCCACGGCTGAGAGGGAGGAGTTGGCTGTAGAAGAAATCCGCACGGGCACCGTGAGACGTGGAGAAGAAGACTTAGAACCAAAAGATGCAACACCCACGTGAGCTGGGTGCGTGCGTGCGTTTCCCAGGCGTGGAGGACGGATAGGGCAATCCACCAAGAAATGCTCAGTACTGGCACAGTACAGACAGAGATTTTCTTCTCTACGGCGATTCCTCTCTTCCTGGGTCAGGCGAGACCGATCCACTTGCATGGCCTCCTCGGCGGGAGGCCCAGGCGAAGACTGCAAAGGATGCTGTGGGAGAGGTGCCCAGAGATCTAAGTCTTTTTCCTGGCGGTGCTCTTGGTGTCGCTCAGAAAAACGCATGTCAATGCGGGTAGCCAAATGGATGAGTTCTTGGAGGTTGGCAGGAATCTCTCGTGCGGCCAGCACATCCTTGATGCGACTGGATAGGCCTTTTTTAAAGGTCGCGCAGAGAGCCTCATTATTCCAGGATAGTTCAGAAGCAAGAGTACGGAATTGTATGGCGTACTCGCCAACGGAAGAATTACCCTGGACCAGGTTCAGCAGGGCAGTCTCGGCAGAAGAAGCTCGGGCAGGTTCCTCGAAGACACTTCGGACTTCAGCGAAGAAGGACTGGACTGTGGCTGTGGCAGGATCATTGTGGTCCCAGAGCGGTGTGGCCCAAGACAAGGCCTTTCCTGAAAGAAGGCTTACTACGAACGCCACCTTAGACCGTTCTGTAGGAAACAAGTCCGACAACATCTCCATATGCAGGGAACACTGAGACAAAAATCCACGGCAGAGTTTAGAGTCCCCATCAAATTTGTCCGGCAGGGACAAGCGTAGGTTAGGAGCGGCCACTCGCTGCGGAGGAGGTGCAGGAGCTGGCGGAGGAGATGGTTGCTGCTGTAGCAGAGGCAGAAGTTGCTGTAACATGGCGGTCAACTGCGACAGCTGCTGTCCTTGTTGGGCAATCTGCTGCGATTGCTGAGCGACCACCGTGGGAAGATCAGCGAGACTTGGCAGCGGCACCTCAGCGGGATCCATGGCCGGATCTACTGTCACGATTCGGCTTCCAGGTAGTGGATCCTCTGTGTCAGCGAGGGATTGGCGTGGACCGTGCTAGTGGACCGGTTCTAAGAGGCTACTGGTTTTCACCAGAGCCCGCCGCAAAGCGGGATGGTCTTGCTGCGGCAGTAGCAACCAGGTCGTATCCACTAGCAACGGCTCTACCTCGCTGACTGCTGAGAAGGCGTGGGACAGAAGGACTAGGCAGAGGCAAGGTCAGACGTAGCAGAAGGTCGGGGGCAGGCGGCAAGGTTCGTAGTCAGGATGGGTAGCAGAAGTTCAGGTACACAGGCTTTGGACACACTAAACGCTTTCACTGGCACAAGGCAACAAGATCCGGCAAGGGAGTGCATGGGAGGAGGTCAGATATAGTCAGGGACCAGGTGGAAGCCAATTAGGCTAATTGGGCCAGGCACCAATCATTGGTGCACTGGCCCTTTAAGTCTCAGAGAGCTGGCGCGCGCGCGCCCTAGAGAGCGGAGCCGCGCGCGCCAGCACATGACAGCAGGGGACCGGGACGGGTAAGTGACCTGGGATGCGATTCGCGAGCGGGCGCGTCCCGCTGTGCGAATCGCATCCCCAACGGCCATGACAGTGCAGCGCTCCCGGTCAGCGGGACTGACCGGGGCGCTGCAGGGAGAAAGACACCGTGAGCGCTCCGGGGAGGAGCGGGGACCCGGAGCGCTAGGCGTAACAACATTGGTCAGAAATGTGCCAAAAACCGTGACCGTGGGCACGCCTATAAAGGGCCTACCCAGATAGAGAATGATAAATAATTGGGAGGGTTGGGCGGGTGTCGCCAAACGCCCGACACGCCCTGAGCAGTATGTAGGGGGATTATATACCCCCACGCCTTACAGGCTTACACTTGTGGTTGGGGCTCCAAACATGGACAGGCTGCCTAACTAACAAACAACGGAACATAGTAATGCTAACAACGGTAATAGTAATAATGATAATAGTAATGACGATCATGGTTATAATGATCCTAGAAATAACTATCATAGTAACTACAATAATAGTAATGACAATCATGTAACAATGAATAACAAAGATTATAGTAATAATGATCATAAAATACCAATGACTATTAAATACAATGATAATAACAAGAACAACAAGAACATACTTACAGCGGTCAGAACTGTGCCCAAAACCGCGACCACGCCTAAACCGCAACCTGTTTCTGGCAGTAATCCAGAAACGAATTATCATGTTCCTCGTCCGAACACCAGACCTTAGTCGAAATCCATTATCACATACCAGGAACCATGTAAGTACAAACCCCCTGCCTTGAGGTGCCAGGGCATACAAATGCTCTTGTCTCATCCGCTCGACTGGCTGTAAAAGGTGTATCCGCACCTGTATGATTGCTGATACTAACATGTTAGTTTAGAGTCATAACCTCTTGTGGGGCCCCGCCTATAAAGGGCCAAAAAACCCAAACAATATCCTTTGATTCCCTACCACCACCAGCCAATGATATTATTGCTCTGAAGACGTGTCAGTAACAATAATTACGCAGTGCTTCACCCTGCAGACATGGCAGGCATAACGGGTATACTACCGCCTATGAGTCGTGATATTATTGCTCTGAAGATGTGTCAGTAACAATAATTACACAGTGCATCTCCCTGCAGATGTGGCAGGCACTTCGGGAATACTGCAACCTAAGAGTCTTGATAATATTGCTCTGAAAACGTGTCTGTAACAATAATTATGCAGTGCATCCCCCTGTAGACATGGCAGAAATAACGGTATACTACCGCCTATGGTTCGTAATATTATGATCTGAATGTGTCAATAACAATAATTACGTAGTGCATCCCTCTGCAGACGTGGCAAGCACAACGAGTATGCTACCGCCTATGAGTTGTGCCATTGTTGCTCTGAAGATGTGTCAGAAACAATTATTACGCAGTGCATGACCCTGCAGATGTGGCAGGCATGACATGTATGCTATCGTCTATGACAAACCTCTCAGTATTGCTTATTGTTTTTCCCTATATGATAATGAAGTGCTAACTGGCACAGACGGGGTAACTGCCACTCTGACGTCACCGCCGCCGGCCGCAGCGCCACCCAGCTCATCAATATTCCTCCCTCCACCTCTCCCTCTTCATTACAGAGCGGGGAGAAGAGGGAGAGGTGGAGAGAGGGGAGGAATTTTGATGAGCTGGGCGGTGCTGCGGCCAGTGGCGGTGATGTCAGAGTGCTAGATAACGCCGCCTGTGCCATGGGAAAAACGAAGATATCGTCAGAACGGCTGGGTGGATCCGGGCACAGTAAGCATAAAATTGATCAGCATCCCCTGCATCAGCCAATACTGCTGGTTAGTGCGGAGGAGCAAGCTGACAGTTTTCCTTTAAAGTTATGTAAGGCATTGAATAACAATTATATCAGCCTAAAGCAGTACCTCTCAGCTATAGTACCATAACCAAAATATCAGCTATAATAACCTTAACACCGACATCCTCTATGCTGAACAGTATAAATTTATGAACATACTCACATTCTATGCTATAACATAACCCTGTATAATACTATTAACATGAACATGCTATAAATGCTAATGCAGTGTATATGTACTATAGATGTATATATGCAGGTATACATGCTGTGAAAGCTATGAACTTATGTCACTGTGATCCTATGAGCATTTACATCCTGTATATGTTACCAAAAACATCTCCCACTAACAATACTATGAAACATGTACACATTCTAATGGCATGGAATACTACATGTGCTGCTATAACCATGAACATTAGAAACGCTATGTATGAAGATTTTTTTAAAGATATCTATGAATACTATGAACTCATGTGCAGAATAAATGCTAACAAACATATGTATAGTATAAATGCTACGAGCGTATGTACAGAAAAGATGCTATGAGTGCATGAACCATATGAACCATACCAGCGTATGTACAGTCTAAATGCTATGACTGTGTGTACCGTATGCTACTAGCGTATGACCAATAAAAACGTTATGATGGTTTGAATAGAATGACTGCTATGAGCATATGTACCGTATGAAAGCTATGAATGTACACCCGGCCTAAATGCTATGCCCAGCACCAATGCCCAGCTATGCCCAGCACCAATGCTATGACCTTATGACCAGTGTAAAGCTATGCGCTTATGTATCGCACCACACTATTGAGCATGACACAGCACAAATGCTGTAGAAATATGTGCAATATACAAGCTATGCGCCTATGTGCAGTATAAAGGCTAAGAGCATATGTGCAGTATGGGGCTATGAGCGTACGTGCAGTATAAAAGCTATATAGGTACGTACAGTATGAATTCTATGAACGTATGTGCAGTAGAAATGCTATGAGCGTATGTGTAGTATGAATGCTATCAGCGTATATGCAGTATAAATTACATAAGCATATCTGCAGTAAAAATGCTATGAGCATATGTGTAGTATGAATGCTATGAGCGTATGTGCCGTATAAAACTATGAGCGTACGTACAGTACAATGCTACCAGCGTATGTGCAGTGAAATGCTATGAGCGTATGTGCAGTACAAATGCTATGAGCGTATGTGCAGTTTAAATGCTATGGGCGTAAGTGCAGTATGAATGCTATGAGCAAATGTACAGTATAAATGCTATGAGCGTACGTGCAGTATCAAAGCTGAGAGTATGCGAGCAGTATCAACGCTAGGATAATATATGCTGTATGAATGCTATAAGCGTAAGTGCAAAAAACATATTATGAGCATATACAGTATAAATGCTAAGGGCAATATGCAGTAGAAATTCTATGCGCGTACATGTCGTAAAATTCTATGAGCGTACGTACAGTGTAACTGCCATGAGCGTACGAGCAGTATGAATGCAGTGATAAATTCTAAGAGCCTATGTGCAGTAAAATGCTAATGAGTGTACGTGCCGTATAAATGCTGTGAGCGTGCAAGCAGTATAAATGCTTGCGCACGTACAATATAACTGCCACGAGCATATGTGCAGTATAAATGCTATGAACATACAAGCAGTGAGAATGCAGTGAGTGAACATGCAGCATGCTAAGAGCATGCGTACAGTATCAAATGTTATGAGTGTGCGTACAGTGTAACTGCTATGAGCGTGCGTGCAGTGTAAATGCTGAGTGTATGTGCAGTATAAAGCTATAAGTGTACGCACAGTATAAGCTAGTCGCGTACGTGCAATAAAAACTATGAGCATACATGCAGTGTAAATGTTATGAGCATAGTGCAGTATTAATGCTATGAGCATGTGCAGTATAAATGCTATGAGCATGTGCAGTATAAATGCTATGAGCGTAGGTGCAGTATAAATGCTATAAGCGTGCGTGAAGTAAAAATGTATGACTATGTGCTGTATAAATGCTAAGAGCGTATGTACAGTATGAATTCTATGAGTGTATGTACAGAATAAATGCTATGAGTGTCTGTACAGTATGAATGGTCCAAGCACATGTACCGTATAAATGCTATGAGCGTATGTACCATATAAATGCTATGAGCGTATGTACGGTATAAATGTTATGAGCGTATGTTCAGTATAAATGCTAACGAATGTATGAACAATATAAAGCTACAAGTATTTGTACAGTACAAGCAACCAGCGCACGTACAGCACAGATGCTACGAGCGCATGTACAGCTCCAACGCGATATATATATATATATCGTATAGATGAGTAGTTCGGCACTGCTAATTTCTGAACCTGAAAGCGGGTGGACACTAAGTCGCTGCAGCGGAGTGGGGATACGGTGGTGCTCGGACTCATGTAGAATATACCATCAGTGCATGAGAAGACAAAGAAAAGTCGGCACTCACCGGGTTTCCAATTCAGCAGATTTTATTGCACGTTGCTCACAGCCATAGTACAATTCTTGGGGAGACGACGGATGGTACGAGGGGGGTACCACAGAGAGGCTCTCTGTGGTACCCCCCTCGTACCATCCGTCGTCTCCCCAAGAATTGTACTATGGCTGTGAGCAACGTGCAATAAAATCTGCTGAATTGGAAACCCGGTGAGTGCCGACTTTTCTTTGTCTTCTCATGCACTGATATATATATATATATATATATATATACATATATATATATATATATATATTTTTTTTTTTTTACCAAAGTCAGCAGTGATAGGACACGTAAATGCAACTCAACTGACACAATGTAACTGAAGTCAGCAGTGACAGGACATGTAAATGCAACTGTAATGATACACTGTAACGGAAGTCAGCAGTGACAAGACAAGTGTAAATACACAATGTAATGCAAATCATCAGTGATATGATATGTATATGCAGCACTAGTAGGACAATGAAACAGAAGTCAGCAATGACAGAACATATGTAAAATGTAACCTCTAGTGACAATGTAACGTAAGTCAGCGGTGACAGAACGTATGCAATGCAACTACTTGTAACACAGTGTCATGGGAGACAGTAATGACAGAATGTATATAAATGCAACTCTGTTGACACAGTGTAACTGTAGTCAACAGTAACAGTTTATTTATTTATTTTTAACTGCGATGGTTTAGACACACAGTGCAGGACAGTAACTCTTGAGGGAACTAAAAATGGTGCAGCATGAAGTATGACACTAGCCGATGGCCCCCTAACGATGTTACTAGCCATATGGGGAGTCTGTGTAGTCTTCCCTCCTTATAAGTAATTTGTGGCGATCACTTGCAGCTTCAGCAGCTGAGTGCATTAGCGGCCACCCTGCTCCCTATGCAGACCGCACCATCTCCATCCCTGCGCAGAGGCCCAGCCGCTGACAGACGGGTCAACAAGCCCCCCCCCCGGAATAGGTTGGCAGAACCAGCCCCTCCATACAAGGGTCGGTATCGCACTGATGTTACTGCTACCGCCGGGAGCGGACCCAGCGACCGGTACGGGCGGCAGAAAGGGCAATCTGATTGCAGCAAATACTGACCGGCATCCCCAAAAGCACCCCAAAAACCCGCTCCCCATTGGGACTTGAAACGCCAGACTGCCTCGCTGGCGCCATCTCCCGCGGTAATGTCAGTGCCCATCGATCTCTGAAGCCGGCCTCGCCAAATGCCCGAAACGCCCTGAGAAGTATAAAGGGGGGTGATATATACCCCCACGTTCCTCCCACAAACACAGCCTAACAGGCTTACACATAATACAAAAGAAAAACTGATTTCTGACCCCTATAAAGATATATGATACAGCTTGGATAATGTGTTGGTTCCTTGGGCAGTGTCAGATTGCTGAAATAGTCAGTCCACTCCTGCCCTCCTGCCTGGTTGCACTGATATCCTGCCATAAACAGCAGCCTATATTCTGGTAACAGATCTGGAGGGCAGTCTCAACCTTGTAGTTTATTATCAGAATTCTCTCACAACTAAACCTCTGTTTGCCAACTATGTTTGTTCTACTTGTAGAAAATAAAAGTATATTGCAGACACCACAGTGTCCCTTTAGGGTTGGGCTCCATTAAAAAAATAGTTTATACAGTGAAACCTCTTTAAAGCACCTCCTTTTTGAGAGCACCACCCTCTTACCCAGACCAGATTTTGAGTTCCTAATTTATCATGGATTCTTTGTGAAGAGTGTGAAGACCACTCTTTTGTGCAATTTGGGGTGGTCATCTCAAAGAGGTTTTACATAGCATACTTTTTCTACAGCTTAATACTTTTTCAGTACAGTTACATTTACCAAACATGCAGTTTGAAGGACCATTATACCTTCTCCGATCTCTCTCAATGACAACCAATACTTCCAGAACATGGTTAGACTAGTTTGTTATGAGTTATGCAGCCAAAGTATAGTAAGGGGATGCACAGCAGTCTAGGAATAGAAGCCGGTACAAATGTGTACCTCAGCTTTAAGGAATAATCCTGCAAATTGTTGAGTAATCTTTACAGATATGGAAATTCCCACTTCTTGACATTTGCCTCCTTTGTACATCCTCTGTAGGAGTATTGTAGAAAACAATAAATATGAGTGCTATTAAACTTCCTAGTGAGTAGAAATCCTTCAGTCTGCTTTTTGGGGAAGAGGAAACATGACACTATCAAGTAACTGTGAGCATGGATTTTAAACCTAAAAAAAGCCTAGCCTTTCCCCAAGAGAGTCATTACACTCCAGTGAGGGTTTATGGTCCATATTTATTTCGTGAGACACCTCATTGTGAGGCCCACAGGAAAAGAAATTTGATGTAGAGGTCCATTTCTCTACCCATGTTCCCTCCCCAGAGGAAGGCGGCTGACAAGGTGATATATAGACACTCACTTATTGTACATTCCAGATTGGGTGATTGCAAAGGACTCATGTCTGTGTTTGTTTTATCTGGAATTCTTAGGGAGGGTCAGCCTGCGTGGAGTCACCTTGCCATGAACCGAATGTTAAAAATACACACCTTATGCTGAATTCTGGCATGTTCCGGTCAGAGGGTTGGGCCTGATCTGATCTGCACACTCTTTCCCCCCATTCTTTTACACCCACTGTGTACTGTTACAGAGTCCCAATGAATCATCATGTCTGCTTCTGCTTTACAATTTATGCTGTCTGTCTGCCTTCAGCAGTGTGTGTCAGGATTTGCCTCTTAAGGACTAAGCCCATTTTCACCTTAAGGACCAGAGCTTTTTTTGCACATCTGACCAGTGTCACTTTAAAGGGGTACTCGAGTGGAAAACTTATTTTATTTTATTTTTTTAAATCAACTTGTGCCAGAAGGCTAAATAGATTTGTAAATTACTTCTATTAAAAAAATCTTAATCCTTCCAACACCTTTTAGGAGCTGTATACTACAGAGGAAATGCTTTTCTTTTGGGATTTCTCTTCTGTCACGACGACAGTGCTCTCTGCTTTCTTCTCCTGTCCAGTTTAGGAACTGTCCAGAGCAGCATATGTTTGCTATGGGGATTTTCTCCATGGGGATTTTCTCCATGGGGATTTTCTCCAAGTTTTCCACCGGAGTACCCTTTAAGCATTAATAACTCTGGGATGCTTTTACTTATGAATTTGATTTCGAGATAGTTTTTTTGTGACATATTGTGCTTTAACATAGTGGTAAATTTTTGTCGATACTTGCATCATTTCTTGGTGAAAAATTCCAAAATTTCATGAAAAATTTGAACATTTTGCTTTTTACTAACTTTAAGCTCTCTGCTTGTAAGGAAAATAGACATACCAAATAAATAATATATTGATTCTCATGTACAATATGTCGTCTTCATATTTGCATCATAAAGTTGACATGTTTTTACTTTTGGAAGACATCAGAGGATTTCAAATTCAGCAGTAATTTTCCAATTTTTCACAAACTTTTCAAAACCAGAATTTTTCAGAGACCAGTTTAGTTTTGAAGTAGATTTGAGGGGCCTTTACATTAGAAATGCCCCATAAATGACCCCAGAACAACATGGCATACTATTTTGGAAACTACATCCCTCAAGGAATGTAACAAGGGGTAAAGTGAGCCTTAACACCCCACAGGTGTTTGACGACTTTTCGTTAAAGTTGAATGTGTAAATGAAATTTTTTTCACTAAAATTCAGGTTTTTCCCAAAATTTTATATTTTTACAAGGGGTAATAGGAGAAAATGCCCCCCAAAATTTGTAACCCCATCTCCTCTGAGTATGCAAATACCCCATAAGTGCACTGCGGGCGAACTACAATGCTCAGAATAGAAGGAGTTACATTTGGCTTTTGGAAAGCAAATTTTGCTGAAATGGTTTTCGAGGAGTATGACACATTTAGGAAGCCCCTATGGTGACAGAAAAGCAAAAAAAAACACATGGCATACTATTTTAGAAACTGCACCCCTCAAGGAACGTCACAAGGGTACAGTGAGCCTTTACACACCACAGGTGTTTGACAAATTTCCACTAAATTTGGACGTGAAAATGAATTTTTTTTATTTTTTTCACAAAAATGCTGGTGTTATCCCAAATTTTTCCTTTTCTCAAGGGGTAATTGGACAAAAAGCCACCCAAAATTTGTAACCCCATTTCCTCTGAATATGGAAATACCCCATATGTGGATGTAAAGTGCTCTGTGGGCGAACTGCAATGCTCAGAAGAGAAGGAGTGCCATTGAGCTTTTGGAGAGAGAATTTGGTTGCAAAAGAAGTCGGGGGACATGTGCGTTTACAAAGCCCCTGTGGTGCCAGCACAGTGAACCCCCCCCCCACATGTGACCCCATTTTGGAAACTACACCCCTCCGCAGAATTTAATAAGGGGTGCAGTGAGCATTTACACCCACTGGCGTTTGACGGTCTTTGGAACAGTGGGCTGTGCAAATGGAAAATAACATTTTTCATTTTCACGGACCGCTGTTCGAAAAATCTTTAAGACACCTGTGGGGCGTAAATGCTCACTGCACCCCTAATTACATTATGTGAGGGGTGTCATTTCCAAAATGGGGTCACATGTGGGGGGTCCACTGTTCTGGCACTATGGGGGCTTTGTAAACACACATGGCCTTCAATTTCGGACACATTCTCTCTCCAAAAGCCCAATGGCGCTCCTTCTCTTCTGAGCATTGTAGTTCGCCCGCAGAGCACTTTACATCAACATATGGGGTATTTCAATGTTCAGAAGAAATGGGGCCACAAATTTTTGGGGGCTTTTTTCCAATTTTCCTTTGTGAAAATGAAAAATGTTGGGTAACACCAGCATTTTAGTGAAAACATTTTTTTTTTCATTTCCACATCCAACTTTAACAAAAATTTGTCAAGCACCCGTGTGGTGTTAAGGCTAACTATACAACTTGTCACTTTCCGTGAGGGGTGTAGTTTCCAAAATGGGGTCACACGTGGGTATTTATTGTTTTACGTTTATGTCAGATACACTGTAAAATCAGCCACCCCTGTGCAAATCACCAATTTAGACCTCAAATGTACATGGTGCACTCTCACTTCTGAGCTATGTTGTGCGCCCGTAGAGAACTTTGCATCCACATATGGGATATTTCCGTACTCAAGAGAAATTGCGTTAAAAATTTTGGGGGTCTTTTTTTCCTTTTACTGCTTGTGAAAATTATGGGGCAACACCATAATTTTTTTTACACAAACATGCTGGTGTAGATCCCTACTTCCCCTTTTCATAAGGGGTAAAAGGAGAAAAAGCCCCCCCAAAATTTCTCCCGAGTATGGAAATACCCCATATGTGGCACTAAACTGTTGCCTTGAAATACGACAGGGCTCCAAAGTGAGAGAGCGCAATGCGCATTTGAGGCCTAAATTGGGGATTTGCTTCCACCACCAAAATACCCTACGGCAGTGTTTCTCAAACACAGTGTCTCCAGCTGTTGCAAAACTCCCAGCGTGCCTTGACAGTCAGTGGCTGTCCAGCAATACGGTTGATTTTCAACAGCTGGAGGCTCCGTTTTGGAAACAGTGCCTTACGAGATGTTTTTTATTTTTGTTCGGGGGCAGTGTAAGGGTGTGTATATTTAGTGTTTTACTTTTTATTTTGTGTAGGTGTAGTGTAGTGTTTTTAGGGTACATTCACATGGGCGGGGTTTACAGTGAGTTTCTCTGGGAGTTTCTGGGAGTTTGAGTTTAGGCGGGAAAATTAGCTGTATCTCAAATAGGGGGGGGGGGGCAAACCTTCCTCTGTTGCAAAATTACAACTCCCAGCATGCACTGATGGACAAGACATGCTGGGAGCTGTAGTTTGCAACAGCTGGAGGCACACTGGTTGCAAAACACTTTGTTTCGTAACCAGTGGGCCTTCAGCTGTTGCAAAACTACAACTCTCAGCATGCACTTACAGCTGATGGTCATGCTGGGACTTGTAGTTATGCAACAGCTGAAGGCAAACTACTGCAACTCTCAGCATGCTCTTTGGTAGTTTGTGCATTCTGGAGGTTGTAGTTATGCAATTGCTGGAGGCACACTTTTTCAAAGAAAAAATGTGCCTCCAGCTATTGCAGAACTACAACCCCCAGCATGCACAAACTACCAAATGGCATGCTGGGAGCTGTAGTAGTGCCTTCTGCTGTTGCATGACAACAACTCCCAGCAAGCCCTTTTGTGTCCTGCTGCTATATGGTAATGGGTGCCGTGTTGGATGGCACCTATCACCCTTTTTCCCAGGTGACGGGCGATCCGATTGACCCGGAATCACCGCAAATCGCCAATCTGAATTGATCAGCGATTTGCAGCGATCACCAACATGGGGGGGGGGTTGCACGGGGTGCCTGCTGAATAATTTCAGCAGGCATCCCGGTCCGGGTCCTGCCCAGCGAGTGGCGGGGACCGGAATTCCCACCGCCGTACCCGTATGCCCTGTGTCCTTAACTACCAGGACATCAAGGCATTCCCACCGCCGTACCCGTACGCCCTATGTCCTTAAGGGGTTAAATAACAAGGACTCTCCTAAATTACAGACATATTGTCACATAGCCTTCTTCCCTTGCAAATGCCTGATGGATCCTTTTAAATGACTTTGTTGGATAAACAGGTGTTTTTGCATAAGGTAAAACACCTCAAGAATGAAAACATACCATATCCATCCTATAAAACACAAAGTCGGGATACATTAAAGAAAAGGCTTCTGTTTTATGAATCTGTATCAAAGAATAATTATTTAAAGCAACCAACCTAGACTGTTCCATTTAGTGTCATATTTTTTCATCCTAAAGCTCCTAAGAAAATGATTCAGAACTTTAAAAGAGGTATTCCAGTGATTCCACATGAATCCTGTGGATAGGGCATAAGTGTCTAATCGTGGGGGAAGGGCAGAGGTTGAGAACTGAGGAACAGGGGGCCCTGACTTTCATGGCTGAATGAAGCAACAGTTTGGCATGCACATCATTTATTCTCTATGGAGCCACTGGAAATAGCCAAGCGTTATACTATCTCTGCTGGCTCCATAGAGAATGAATGGTGCATGTGCAGACTCCCTGCTCTAGTCAGCCAGGAGAGTTCCCCATTCTTAAGATCATATGGGGGGTCCCAAAGGTCAGACTTCCCATGATCAGACACCTATCCTTTGTATAGGGGATAATCTTTTAGTAGCTGGTGTGGTGTCCCGGTATTGTACTCCTACTGTACCTTGTGTTATAAGTCCTCAAAGTCAGAGTTCCTCTGTACTGATAGGATGCACTTAGTGGGATAACCCCTAGTCGCCTCTTCCTTCTTAAATTTTATGTGTTTGTAATATATATAATGTATAGTGTAAATATTGCTTTCAGGACCTTAGGTCACATGATTAATAATTATATTGTTTTGCTAAGGTTAAGGACATTCCAGGTCAGGTGCTCAGGGTGCTGTTACCCAATCATCGCTCTTTCCCTTGGGATATGACAACTAGCGGAGCTCTGTGTATACCTGCAAGACAAATCTAGGCCTGAAGCCTGTGAACTTCAGCTGAATACAAAACCGTGAGTTCAATCTAACTCAATCCTAATCCTACATGACTGCTGGACCTAAACAATTCCCCTAAATCCAGTGGAACAGCGTAAAGCAATTACTTCAAGCTCATTTCCTATAAGGTCCCAACCAAACCTGTGAGGAACCTAAAGTCCGGTCCTCTGTAAAGACTATTACTACGTTTAACCTGCATAAAATCTGCAGTAAAGTTATCTTCAGTTTACTAAACCTCCGGTTGTGGACAATTCTTTATTCCTCCCTATTGTTCCTGGGACGGGAGGCGGTAGGATATATATGCAGAGAGGAACCCGCACCCTGGCGTCACGACAGTTAAGGGTTAATCTAACCCTTTCATCACTGCACAGCTACACCCTACCTACTCTACACCTCCAAGCTACCACACTGGAATATCCCTTTGAATGGGGAAGGTTAGTCTTCTGGTCAGAAAGCACAAACCTACATCATAAAGGGGTCAAGAAATCGTTGGGCCAATGATGAATGGAGAAGAAAATGAGAAGATAAAAATTTAAATTCACATCCTGGTTTCCATTCATATGATGAACCCTATTGGTTAAGTTAATTAAGTGAACCTGCTTTGTGGGAGGAGTTTGGTCTTTATACACCCACCTGATCCACACAGGTGCTGTCGGCAGCATGCAAGATATCATTGCAATGAATGCTGTGGTCATGGCGGGAGGTTTATTGTTAGCTAGCCTAACTATGATGCAGGGAGTATGGTAATGTGTCACGGTACCTTTCATGCTGCAGGCTGTAAAGCAGTTACATCTCGCTCCTACAATATACTGTCTGGTAAATATGGACCCTCGTTCAGTAAACACATGTAGCTGTGCAGTCTCCAGGGCTCCAGCTCTGGCTCACTGGCCGTGAGGTAATTTGCATATTTCAGCTTGAGGTTAACTCTTTCCTGCCTCAATCGCTTAGTCTGCAGAGATCACTTGTAGTAGGTCTCTGTAAAGTCAGGAGGTCACAGCAGTGGCTTATACATATAATTGAGGAGGATGTGTTTGGGCTGACAGAGCAAGTGGCACAGGCTGCTGAATCTCCAGGTTTAACCCTCTCAGCGTTGGGACCATATTCCTGCTAAGTGTTCTGTGTTTTGACTGTGTTCTTACATTAATGAGATTATCTTTTCCTTTATATGTGACATGGTGTAATTCAGTTTTATGCTCACAACTGCTCTCAGTACTGTCCCCTCGCTGGAGACTCTTCTTCTGTGTCCCCGCATCTGTACGCTTTTTCATGCTGCAGCCTAGGACAGAGCTCTCTCAGACAGCATGTCATTTACTTATAGACCATGAATAAGTTGTCATTGTGGTGATACCAAAGTTTGGGTGTGACCACAAGGTGTGAAGGGTATGGGTGGATGGGTCAGAGGGTATAGCCCAGGGGCAAGGTGTTATTAACCCTTAATGTTCGTGACACCAGAGTGGTTTTTCCAGTAACCACCCAAACGGTAGCACTGCTATCCCAAGGTTAGGCAAGGCAATAATAGTCCAAGACCAGGTAAGGGTTAACAGTAGCTTTACTGAGGTTAGACAGTTGTTAAAGTCTTTACAGCTAGGCCAGAATCCCAGCGAGTCAGCCAGTAACATGGAAAGGGCCTTGCAGCCTGCTGGGACTTTCAGTACTTTTGGGTCAGACTTCAATACAGCCAAACTGACTATAATTGACTTGACTAGTGACTTGACTTTGGTAGAGACAGCAGACATAGATGTGTTGACTTATTGACAATGTGGTTGGTGTGCAGGCTTTGTGGCCTCCAGGTGTACTGGAAAAAGGATCTGTGATGTTTGTGCTTTGCTTACCTCAGGATCTAAGAGAGAGATTATAATGGCTGCCCCTCTTATAGAGGGGGGCTGAGCAAGAAGCCCATAGTAACATAGTTCATAAGGTTGAAAAAAGACCAGATTGCATCAAGTTCAACCTATAACCCTAATGAGTCCCTACTGAGTTGATCCAGAGGAAGGCAAAAGAAAACCTCATACTAGTGGTAAAAATTCCTTCCCGACTCCAAATATGGCAGTCAGAATAAATCCCTGGATCAACATTCTGTCCCTATAAATCTAGTATACATAACCGATGATGTTATTATTCTCCAAAAATGAATCCAGGCCCCTTTTAACCCCTTAAGGACCAGGCCATTTTACACCTTAAGGACCGGAGCGTTTTTTGCAATTCTGACCACTGTCACTTTAAACATTAATAACTCTGGAATGCTTTTAGTTATCATTCTGATTCTGAGATTGTTTTTTCGTGACATATTCTACTTTAACTTAGTGGTAAAATTTTATGGTAACTTGCATCCTTTCTTGGTGAAAAATCCCAAAATTTGATGAAAAAAATGAAAATTTTGCATTTTTCTAACTTTGAAGCTCTCTGCTTGTAAGGAAAATGGATATTCAAAATAAAACATTTTTGGGTTCACATATACAATATGTCTACTTTATGTTTGCATCATAAAATTAATGAGTTTTTACTTTTGGAAGACACCAGAGGGCTTCAAAGTTCAGCAGCAATTTGGAAATTTTTCACAAAATTTTCAAACTCGCTATTTTTCATGGACCAGTTCAGGTTTGAAGTGGTTTTGAAGGGTCTTCATATTAGAAATACCCCATAAATGACCCCATTATAAAAACTACACCCCCCAAAGTATTCAAAATGACATTCAATAAGTGTATTAACCCTTTAGGTGTTTCACAGGAATAGCAGAAAAGTGAAGGAGAAAATTCACAATCTTCATTTTTTACACTCGCATGTTCTTGTAGACCCAATTTTTGAATTTTTGCAATTGGTAGAAAGGAGAAAATTTTTACTTGTATTTGAAACCCAATTTCTCTCGAGTAAGCACATACCTCATATGTCTATGTTAATTGTTCGGCGGGTGCAGTAGAGGGCTCAGAAGGGAAGGAGCGACAAATGGTTTTTGGGGGGCATGTCACCTTTAGGAAGCCCCTATGGTGCCAGGACAGCAAAAAAAAACACATGGCATACCATTTTGGAAACTTGACCCCTCGGGGAACGTAACAAGGGGTAAAGTGAACCTTAATATCCCACAGGTGATTCACAACTTTTGCATATGTAAAAAAAAAAATGTTTTACCTAAAATGCTTGGTTTCCCAAAAATTTTACATTTTTAAAAAGGATAATAGCAGAAAATACCCCCAAAATATGAAGCCCAATTTCTCCCGATTCAGAAAACACCCCATATGGGGGTGAAAAGTGCTCTGCTGGCGCTCTACAGGTCTCAGAAGAGAAGGAGTCACATTTGGCTTTTTGAAAGCAAATTTTACTCTGGGGGCATGCCGCATTTAGGAAGCCCCTATGGTGCCAGAACCGCAAAAAAAAAACACATGGCATACCATTTTGGAAACTAGACCCCTCGGGGAACGTAAAAAGGGGTAAAGTGAACCTTAATACCCTACAGGTGTTTCACGACTTTTGCATATGTAAAAAAAAAAAAAAAAATTTACCTAAAATGCTTGGTTTCCCAAAATTTTTACATTTATAAAAAGGGTAATAGCAGAAATTACCCCCCAAAATTTGAAGCCCAATTTCTCCCAATTCAGAAAACACCCCATATGGGGGTGAAAAAGTGCTCTGCTGGCGCACTACAGGTCTCAGAAGAGAAGGAGTCACATTTGGCTTTTTGAAAGCAAATTTTGCTCTGGGGGCATGCCGCATTTAGGAAGCCCCTATGGTGTCAGAACCGCAAAAAAAAACACATGGCATACCATTTTGGAAACTAGACCCCTCGGGGAACGTAAAAAGGGGTAAAGTGAACCTTAATACCCTACAGGTGTTTCACGACTTTTGCATATGTAAAAAAAAAAATTTTTTTACCTAAAATGCTTGGTTTCCCAAAATTTTTACATTTATAAAAAGGGTAATAGCAGAAAATACCCCCCAAAATTTGAAGCCCAATTTCTCCTGATTCAGAAAACACCCCATATGGGGGTGAGAAGTGCTCTGCTGGCGCACTACAGGTCTCAGAAGAGAAGGAGTCACATTTGGCTTTTTGAAAGCAAATTTTGCTCTGGGGGCATGCCGCATTTAGGAAGCCCCTATGGTGCCAGAACCGCAAAAAAAAAAACACATGGCATACCATTTTGGAAACTAGACCCCTCGGGGAACGTAAAAGGGGTAAAGTGAACCTTAATACCCTACAGGTGTTTCACGACTTTTGCATATGTAAAAAAAATAATTTTTTTTACCTAAAATGCTTGGTTTCCCAAAAATTTTACATTTTTAAAAAGGGTAATAGCAGAAAATACCCCGCAAAATTTGTAACACAATTTCTCCCGAGTACGGCAATACCCCATATGTGGCCCTTAACTGTTGCCTTGAAATACGACAGGGCTCCAAAGTGAGAGCGCCATGCGCATTTGAGGCCTAAATTAGGGACTTGCATAGGGGTAGACATAGGGGTATTCTACGCCAGTGATTCCCAAACAGGGTGCCTCCAGCTGTTGTAAAAGTCCCAGCATGCCTGGACAGTCAGTGGCTGTCTGGTAATACTGGGAGTAGTTGTTTTGCAACAGCTGGAGGCTCCGTTTTGGAAACAGTGGTGTACCAGACATTTTTCATTTTTATTGGGGAGGGGGGCTGTGTAGGGGAATGTGTATCTGTAGTGTTTTTTACTTTTTATTTTATTTTGTGTTAGTGTAGTGTAGTGTTTTTAGGGTACAGTCGCACGGGCGGGGGGTTCACAGTAGTTTCTCGCTGGCAGTTTGAGCTGCGGCAGAAAATTTACCGCAGCTCAAACTTGCAGCCGGATACTTACTGTAATCCTCCGCCCATGTGAGTGTACCCTGTACGTTCACATTGGAGGGGGGAGAACATCCAGCTGTTGCAAAACTACAACTCCCAGCATGTAGGGTCTATAAGTGCATGCTGGGAGTTGTAGTTTTGCAACAGCTGGAGGCTCCGTTTTGGAAACAGTGGCGTACCAGACGTTTGTCATTTTTATTGGGGAGGGGGGCTGTGTAGGGGTATGTGTATATGTAGTGTTTTTTACTTTTTATTTTATTTTGTGTTAGTGTAGTGTTTTTAGGATACAGTCGCACGGGCGGGGGGTTCACAGTAGTTTCTCGCTGGCAGTTTGAGCTGCAGCAGAAAATTTGCCGCAGCTCAAACTTGCAGCCGGATACTTACTGTAATCCTCGGCCCATGTGAGTGTACCCTGTACATTCACATTGGGGGGGGGAACATCCAGCTGTTGCAAAACTACAACCCCCAGCATGTACGGACAGCGGAAGGGCATGCTGGGTGTTGTAGTTATGCAACAGCGGGAGGCATACTACTTTGGCTGGGGATGCTGGGGATTGTAGTTATGCAACAGCTGGAGACACACTGGTTTGCTACTTAACTCAGTGTGCCTTCAGCTGTTGCAAAACTACAACTCTCAGCAGTCACCGACAGCCAACGGGCATGCTGGGAGTTGTAGTTATGCAACCACCAGATGCACTACTACAACTCCCAGCATGCACTTTAGCTGTTTGTGCAAGCTGGGAGTTGTAGTTACACAACAGCTGAAGGTACACTTTTCCATAGAAAGAATGTGCCTCCAGCTGTTGCAAAACCATAAGTCCCAGCATGCCCATAAGGGAATGCTGGGAGTTGTGGTGGTCTGCCTCCTCCTGTTGCATGACTACAGTTCCCAGCATGCCCTTTTTGCATGCTGGGAGCTGTTGCTAAGCAACAGCAGGAGGCTGTCACTCACCTCCTGCTGCTGCTGATCGACGCTGCAGGTCAGTCCCGCCGCCGCCGCCGCCGTCGTCGTTCCTGGGGCCCCGATCCCAACATTAACACCGGGGATCGGGGTCCCCAGCACCCGGGGTCGTCTTCCCGCACCCGCTCACGTCCTCCGGAAGAGGGGCGGAGCGAGTGCGGGAGTGACACCCGCAGCAGGCGCCCTGATTGGTCGGCCGGGAATCCGGCCAACGAATCAGGGCGATCGTGAGGTGGCACCAGTGTCTCTGACGGCCCCGATCAGCCAGTAATTCCGGGTCACCGGGTCACTGGAGACCCGATTGACCCGGAATCGCCGCAGATCGCTGGACTGAATTGTCCAGCGATCTGCGGCCATCGCCGACATGGGGGGCATAATGACCCCCCTGGCCGATATGCCGCAATGCCTGCTGAACGATTTCAGCAGGCATCGGGCACCGGCTCCCCTCCGGCTAGCGGCGGGGGGCCGGGAATGGACAGGACGTACTCCTACGTCCTCGGTCCTTAAGGACTCGGAAACGGGGGCGTAGGAGTACGTCCATTGTCCTTAAGGGGTTAAACTCTTTTTCAGAGTTCACAATGACCACTTCCTCAGGCAGAGAATTCCACAGTCTCACTGCTCTTACAGTAAAGAACCCCCATCTGTGCTGGTGTAGAAACCTTCTTTCTTCTAAACGTAGTGGATGCCCCCTTGTTATTGATACAGTCCTGTGTATAAATAGATCATGGGAGAGATCTCTGTACTGTCCCCTGATATATTTAAACATAGTTATTAGGTCACCCCTAAGCCTTCTTTTTTCTAAAATAAATAACCCTAATTCTGATAATCTTTCGTGGTACTGTAGTCCTCCCATTCCCCGTATTACTCTGGTTGCCCGTCTTTGAACCCTCCACCACATAATTTTTTCTGGTAAGTATTATAGTGCTATTCACTAAATGTTGCTTTACTTATTGATATTTATGTAACAGTTTCCTATTTATTAACTTGTCTTATCATTTGTGACAAGTGTAATTCCTAATCTCAATCTAGGAAGGTAGAGTACGAGAATCCTTCAATAAGCCCTATAGGCAGGGCCGGTTTTAGGCTTAGTGTGGCCCTGGGCAAAATTAAAAGTGGTGCCCCAAAAGGGGGGTGGGGCAGCAGGGCTGGTGCAAGAATTTTTGCCGCACTAGGCAAAACCTTATTTTGCCACCCCCCCCCAGCCTCTGCAAACATGTGTTCTAACATTTGTAAACAATACCCCCATACCGTGATTGAATAACAACGCTATACCAGAACAGAACAATACCGATATACCGTGACTAAATAACAACACCATACCAGAAAAGAACAACGCCACCATACCGTGACTAAATAACGCCAAAGCAGAACAGAACAATACCACCATACCGTGACTAAATAACAACACCAAAGCAGAACAGAACAATACTGAATAGCAACACCATACAAGAACAGAACATTACCGCCATACCAGAACAGAACAATATTGAATAACAACACCATACCAGAACAGAACATTACCGCCATACCAGAACAGAACAATACTGAATAACAACACCATACCAGAACAGAACAATACCACCATACCATGACTGAATAACAACACCATACCAGAACCAAACATTACCGCCATACCAGAACAGAACAATACTGAATAACAACATCATACCAGAACAGAACATTACCGCCATACCAGAACAGAACAATACTGCCATACCGTGACTGAAAAACAATATACCAGAAAAAAACAATACTGAATTACAACACCATACCAGAACAAAACATTACCGCCATACCGGAACAGAACAATACTGCCATACCGTGACTGAATAACAATATACCAGAACAGAACAATACTGAATAACAACACCATACCAGAACAGAACAGTACCGCCATACCAGAACAGAACAATACTGCCATACCGTGACTGAATAACAATATACCAGAACAGAACAATACCCCCCACACCGTGACTGAATAAAAATGCCATACCAGAACAGAATACCCCCTACACCGTGACTGAATAAAAATGCTATACCAGAACACTGCAAAAACACATACCGTGACTGAATAAAAATGATACACCAGAACACTGCAAAAACACATACCGTGACTGAATAATACTGCAATAACACACATCTATACACATACATAGATATCTAACTCTTATCCCCCTCCCTTACAGGGTATATTTCTAACACATGCCTAATCTATAATTATATATATATATATATATATATATATATATATATATATGAGCCTTGCAACAGCTGGATGGACCCTGGGAGATCACATTGTGCAGCGTTGACAGCACTTGTGACGGTGTGAGCGGTGACAGGGGCGTCATATTGGCCTAGTGACAGATTTACCACTACATATCACATACAGGGGGGGGAAAAAAAAACTAATCACAACTACACACATACAGACACACACACACACACACATACATATATATATATATATATATATATATATATCAGGGGCGGACACAGACAGCAGAGGGCCCCTGTGCAAAGAGTGTGCCTGGGCCCCCCCCCCCCCTCCCAGCACTGTGCCCCCTCATGTACCTAGACCCCACCGGAGGGCCTCCACTTACCCCGCGCGTGTAGTGTCGCCACTTGCCAATTCCACCACAGGTGGATGGAACGGCTCCTGAGGTGGGCTCCGGGTGGCCCCTGTCCCTCTCAGTGTGTGGCCCAGTGAGTACTCCCATGGGTCAGCCTGACCCGTATCTAGCTGGGAGGCAGAGGGCAGTGCTCCCCTTTACATTCACACCCCTGGACTTAGCACGACACCCCTTGGCAACCCCATGTTCCTTGCCTTCTTATCCTTAGTGATAGAAGTGACTTACAGGCAGGGCCAGACTGGGACCAAAAATAGGCCCAGGCATTTTAAAATAAACAGCCCATTTTTATGGTGGGGGTCTGACTCATGGGACCCCACCAATCACCTTGGTTCAAGTGGCTCCCCAGATGTTGGAAAGCTGCAACTCCCATCATGTCTGAAGTGACTACAGCTCTGATGGGACAGTTAGGAAAATACACAATGATATCACTGACCTGAGTGACGTCTTTACTTTTCTTCTTCATCTGGTCCAGACACCAGGATTTCTTCCATCTTCTCTGCAGAGTCTGACACCCGGACATCATTGGTTCCTTAATTTGTCAGTAGATCCTCATCCTCTGTATGATGACAATAATCATTATAACCTTGCCAAATACTGTACCCCCTGAATATAATACTGCCAACCACTGTACCCCCTGAATACTGCCAACCTCTGTACCCCTGAATATAATACTGCCAACCACTGTACCCCCGAATATAGTACTGCCAAATACTGTACCCCTGAATATAATACTGCCAACCACTGTACTCTATTAATATAATACTGCCAACCACTGTACCCTGAATATAATACTGCCAACCACTGTACCCCTGAATATAATACTGCCAACCACTGTACCCCTGAATATAATACTGCCGACCACTGTACCCCCGAATATAATACTGCCAAATACTGTACCCCTGAATATAATACTGCCAACCACTGTACTCTATTAATATAATACTGCCAACCACTATACACCACTGAATCACCCCATACACCCCACGCACTCCATCCTCAGTCTCCTCATCACCCCATACACCCCACACACCCCATCCTCAGTCTCATCCCCCCATACACCCCACACAACCCATCCTCAGTCTAATCATCACCCCCATACACCCCACGCACCCCATCCTCAGTCTCATCACCCCATACACCCCACACACCCCATCTTCAGTCTCCTCATCACCCCATACACCCCACACACCCCATCTTCAGTCTCCTCATCACCCCATACACCCCATCCTCAGTCTCCTCATCACCCCATACACCCCACACACCCCATCTTCAGTCTCCTCATCACCCCATACACCCCATGCACTCCATCCTCAGTCTCCTCATCACCCCATGCACTCCATCCTCAGTCTCCTAATCACCCCATACACCCCACGCACTCCATCCTCAGTCTCCTAATCACCACATACACCCCATGCACTCCATCCTCAGTCTCCTCATCACCCCCATATACCCCATACTCAGTCTCCTCATCACCCCATACACCCCACGCACCCCATCCTCAGTCTCATCACCCCATACACCCCACACACCCCATCTTCAGTCTCCTCATCACCCCATACACCCCACACACCCCATCTTCAGTCTCCTCATCACCCCATACACCCCATCCTCAGTCTCCTCATCACCCCATACACCCCATGCACTCCATCCTCAGTCTCCTCATCACCTCATACACCCCATGCACTCCATCCTCAGTCTCCTAATCACCCCATACACCCCACGCACTCCATCCTCAGTCTCCTAATCACCACATACACCCCATGCACTCCATCCTCAGTCTCCTCATCACCCCATGCACTCCATCCTCATCACCCCATACACCCCATGCACCCCATCCTCAGTCTCCTCATCACCCCATGCACTCCATCCTCAGTCTCCTCATCACCCCATGCACTCCATCCTCATCACCCCATACACCCCATGCACCCCATCCTCAGTCTCCTCATCACCCCATGCACTCCATCCTCAGTCTCCTAATCACCCCATACACCCCATGCACTCCATCCTCTTCACCCCATACACCCCATGCACTCCATCCTCTTCACCCCATACACCCCATGCACTCCATCCTCTTCACCCCATACACCCCATGCACTCCATCCTCAGTCTCCTCATCCCCTCATATACCTTAAGCACCTCATCAATATTACACAGCTGACACCCCCTAGTCCTTCTCATCAACATTAAACCCCCTAATCACTACACCCCTGACCCCCCCCCCCCCCTCTGGTCCTCCTTATCAACACTACGCTCTCCCAGACCCCCAATACTCCTTATCATTACACCACCAACCTCTTCAACACCCCTCCTGTCCTCTTCATCATCATTACAATCCCCTCCCCCAACCGCCCTGCACCCGACCGTCGCTCTCCTCACCTTATCTGCTCAGCGATGCGGCTGTGAGGCGGGAGGGTTTGCTGCTCCTGTCGCTTCTGCCGGGGTCAGAGGCCATGACACGTGACATCAGGGGCTTGGAACAGACGTGCGTGCCTGCGCGGGGCACGTCTGTTCCCATCTCTTCCGGCCGAGGTAAATTACTGCTGGCAGCGGCAGGTCCGGGACCTGTTGCTGCAGCATAGAGTATGAAGTACTGGCAGGGGGCCCTGCAGGGGCCCAGTCTGTGAGGCCCAGGCTGTGACCTGGGCTACTAGGTGGGCCCCCTAACACGCTGGGCCCCTGTGCAGCAGAACCGGCTGAACAAGTGATATGTCCGCCCCTGATATATATATATCCACACAGAAGAAGCAGAAGCGGCACTCCAAATGCAAAACAAATCGTGGTTTATTCACTCATCTGCTTTCCACAGATGAGTGAATAAACCACAACTTGTTTTGCATTTGGAGTGCCGCTTCTGCTTCTTCTGTGTGGATATTACATTGGGGGTCGGTCTGCCCCTGAAGCTGAGCACCCATACGGATCCAGAATCCTGACCACAGTGCTTCTTCCTTCTTTTCTTTGTGTATATATATATATATATATATATATATATATATATATATATATTTATATTTATATATATATATATATATTTATATTTTTATATATATATATATATATATATATATATACACACAAATGCTCTACACACACATTATATATATACACACACATTATATATACACACACAAACACATATATATATATATATTCATGCTGTACACACACACATTATATATACACATATATATATATACATACACACACACATATATTCATGCTGTACACACACACTATATATATATATATATATATATACACATACACACATTATATATATATACACACACATATATACACACACACACACACACATATATATATACACACATATTTATATTATATATATATATACACACACACATATATATATATATATATATATATACACACACACACATTATATATACACACACATATTATATATATATATATATATATATATATATATGTATATATATACACAAACACACACATATTCATGTGCTCTACACACACACTTTATATATAATGTATATATATATATATATATATATATATATATATATATACACATATACATACACACATATACTGTATATATTCATGCTGTACACACACACACACACTATAAATGCATGTAAGGATAGTTACACATGTTCACACTCTATAATCAGTGTTTCACTACCAGGGAGCCTCCAGCTGTTGCAAAACTACTACTCCCAGCATGCCCGGACAGCCTCTGGCTGTCTGGGCATGCTGGGAGTGGTAGTTAAGCAACAGTTGGAGGCACCCTGGTTGGGAAACAATGCACTAGATCTAAATATACCGTATTTATCGGGGTATACCACGCACCGGCCTATAACACGCACCCTCATTTTACCAAGGATATTTGGGTAAAAAAAGTTTTTTACCCAAATATCCATGGTAAAATGAGGGTGCGTGTGTGCGCGTGTATACCCCGATATATCCCCAGGAAAGGCAGGGGGAGAGAGGCCGTCGCTGCCCGCTTCTCTCCCCCTGCCTTTCCTGGGGTCTAGAGCCCTGCTGTCGGCCCTTCTCTCCCCCTAGCTATCGGCGCCGCTGCCCGTTCTGTCCCCCTGACTATCGGTGCTGGCGCCCCATTGCCGGCGCCGATAGCCAGGGGGAGAGAAGGGGCAGCGGCACCGATTGCTGGCGCCGCTGCCCCGTTGCCTCCCCCCATCCCCGGTGGCATAATTACCTGGGTCGAGTCCGCGCTGCTGCAGGCCTCCGGCGTGCGTCCCCGGCGTCGTTGCTATGCGCTGCACTGCGCGGCACATGACGTCAGTGCGCCGCGCCGTGCATAGCAACGACGCAGGGGACGCACGCCGGAGGCCTGCAGCAGCGCGGATCCGACCCAGGTAATTATGCCACCGGGGTTGGGGGGAGGCAACGGGGAAGCGGCGCCGGCAATGGGTGCCGCTGCCCCTTCTCTCCGCCTGGCTGTCGGCGCCGCTTCTCTCCCCCTGGCTATCGGCGCCGGTCAGGGGGACAGAACGGGCAGCGGCGCCGATAGCTAGGGGGAGAGAAGGGCCGGCAGCAGCGCTCTAGACCCCAGGAAAGGCAGGGGGAGAGAAGCGGGCAGCGACGGCCTCTCTCCCCCTGCCTTTCCTGGGAGTGTATCAGCGTATAACACGCACATAGACTTTAGGCTAAAAATACGGTACTTACTTTTAGTGAGAGCCTGCTGGGGCAGAGAATAATCCAGCATCTAGGTTTTGATGGCAGGTTCAGTGCTTCCTGGATCCTATCCCCTGGGTGATGGAGGCCCTGGGCAATTGCTCGGTTTGCCCCCCCCCCCCCCCTTAACGCCGGCTCTGCTTGTAGGGGATAGGCTATTAACCCTGAATATACATCTTGCTTCTTCCTTTAAAAAGGCTTTATCTACATCTCCATTTCTTGGTCCCATTCTCCACTGACCCTGTGGTGTCCCGGTATCTCATCCTATCCGGTACCTGTATATAGGTCCCCATAGCCAGAGTCCCTAGGACGTCGGGGTCCTTTTGTCTAGTCTGCCCCTTGTCACCTCTCATCTAGATAGTCATTAAACTAATAGTTTATTCAGTATTTATGTAAATATAATAGTATTAAGGTATATAACTAGTTAATTACCTGTCCGGAGCGTAACAGGACCTGCGGGTCACGTGATCAGGTAAACTCTATGTTTTTTTTGCTTAAGGACCTTTGGAGGTCCCTGTGACGTATTGCACCCACCATGCTTTGTGATGGTGAGTGACAGATATTCGGACCAATCAGAATAACCCCGCCCCTGCCTATATAAGGGAGCGGCGGCCATTATTCTCTCTCTTGTTCCCGGGCTGTCAAACGAGCAGGATCTGCGCAGCTATCTTCCGCAGTGAGTTAGGCCCGAGTGTTGCGGCAACGGCTGATATATTCAGATTCGTGAGTGTATCAATCCCTAAACACTCTGCAAGATCACCGGACCTTATCTCTCCCCTAAATCCGGACCGATCTTTGCAAATCCCCCTAAATTCAGAGGCTTGTATTACAATTCAAGGTCCGCAACAACTGTCAGTCACTGAGCTATATAGAGACTGTTTGCATGAGACTGTTATTGTGCATTGGATATACCGCAAGCCTTTCAGTAAAGTTTATTCAAGTTCAAGTACCTTGTGGACCTTCAGTCATTTTATACCTGCACCTATCGTTACTGGGAAGGGCGGCGATAGGCCGGAGAATTACCTCAGCATACTAGCCCTCAGCCTGGCGTCACGAACTATAGGGTTAACATTAACCCCTCATCTACCGAAACAACACCCCAACTACCATACACCCCCAAGGGCTACCACAAAGCAATCCCCAGAATTGTATTATCTCTGTGGTTCCATTGTGTCTAAGATTTACGTGACGTGCTAGTGGTGTGTCTGCTTTCGTGCGTATTGTACTCAAATGTTTATTGATCCTTTTCCATAGTTGTTGTGGGGTTTTCCCCACATATAGTTTGGGGCAGGGACATCGGGGGAGATTTATCAAAACCTGTGGAGAGGCAATATGTCCACCCGTGTCCTGCACTGTTTGTACCCTTCATGGAACAATAAAGAAGTTTTGAAGTATACGTACTTGGTGAGTTGCCCTGGCTTTTTCTCTATATGTGTGAAGATAGTGCTATTTGTGTTGAGGGAGTGCTATGTACCACAAAGGGATGTTCGTTCGTAGCCCCGAACGAACATCCTTTTGTGTACCGTCCACCCGTGTCCTGCACTGTTTGTACCCTTCAAGGAACAATAAAGAAGTTTTGAAGTATACGTAATTGGTGAGTTGCCCTGGCTTTTTCTCTATATGTGTGAAGATTTGCATTGGACTTTGCTATATCCAGTGAGCACCACCTGACGTGGTCTAGCCAACAGAGGTAGTGATTGACAGGTGCGAGTGATTAGGCAAGCTGTGCCGAGTAATCTCTCTACTACAGAATTTTGTACATATAGCACTATACCAACATGTGTGAGAGACCCTCTTTAGCACTATATGTGAGTACAATCCATAGTATAAGCGGTATAGCACCTATATAGGAGGGGGTGAGAAACTCCCTACAGCATGATAGAGGAGCACGCCTCACAATAAATACAGCAATATCCATTCAGAAGGGAGTGTGAGACCCCTTATAGAGATACATGGTGTGAGATACAGTGTGACATACATATGGTTTCCTACAGTGTGACATACATACGACTTCCTACAGTGTGACATACATACGATACATACGGTTCCATACAGCGTGACATACATACGATTACCTACAGTGTGACATACATATGATTACCTACAGGGTAATACGCATACAGTTTCTTACAGTGTGTGTTTCATAGTTTATTGTCCTGTTTTTTGTTTTTTTTTTCCAGCTCTGTCACATCATGCTTACGTTATGTAAGCCAGTCAAGTATTTTAGGCTGTGGTCATAGTATTACACTCACCTTTTCATGTTGTAAGGATTTCTCCCTGGGGATAGCTCTGGGGTCGTCCTTGACACCGCCACAGGACACGTTTCCACTTCAAACAGCAGGCAAACAACAGTACTTTTTGAAAGTCCGGCCCCTCACTAGCTTTATTACACAGGTTGCAGGATAAATAAAAAAATAAGACAGGAACAAACAAAACCCTAGACTATTTAATCACTAACTAAACAATCCAGCATGCCCTGACTACCAACTGGTGGTCTTTTCCCGGACAGTTAAACTTATGCCTCCTGCAACCTTCTACTCACTGTTCACACACAGCGTTTACAACCTCTTGCTCTGTGTCTAGTCCACATTTGGGGCCACTCACAGTTCAGGCTGTGTGTTCCTCACCAGGACCCCTGCCTCCCCTTAAAGACACCTTGCTGTCTTCTGGGGAGAGCCCAGACTACACTGTCTGACTTCCTTTTAAACACACTTCCCCTTTCTACTACCTTATTAATTAGGCCACATGTGGAGGTTTCTCCAGGGTTAGCTAGGGAAATACACCCTTCCCTTGCCACACTTGTCACAATGTGCTTAGGTCGGGTATATTAGGATGTTATAGCATAACGTTGTTCTTCTAGGCAGGTCAGGTATGGTAAACATCATTATAGTTGGCAACATTCCTAGAATACCCAAGCAGGTATTATTCTTTGATTAGGTTGTTTTACCTCTTACCTCTATACGTTCGGTGTGGTTGGAGGCTGATTGTTGTCGTCAATCCGTAAAGCCTCATGTTTATAGTTTCCTTTCTGGTTATTACATACACCTTGTTACAGCCAGTATGACCTCGCCATTCCAGGTAAGCTTTAAGTCGTCACTTTACATGCCTTTCGTATGTCACGCGCTCCCATGAGAGATAGGCTGCCCAACAATCCTCGAGCCTCATATCGTTGTCATTCCTTTGTACATTACAAACGTTCTTGTTTGGAGCAGATTGTATCATCAATCCATGAGCCTCTTGTTGTTTCTGTGTTACATACGATTCTGTCCGAGGCAGACTGCACTGCCAGTCCACAAGCTTCATGTTATTATCGTTATCTTCCTCTTATGTTTGTTACTATGCTTCTGATTGTGGTCTTAATTGTACATATCTTAGTGTTAAGTTCTTTGGTGTGGGTACAGCTCCTGGGCCTCTTGTTGTATGTTCATGTCTTGTCACGCGTGTACCTGTTGGGAAATTTTCCCTTATTGGTCTTTGTAACCTGCTGGTCATGTATAATTTATTTTGCGATAAGCCTCAGGGCGCAGCAGTAATAATCTTTACGCCTGCAAGCATGAGGATACTGCCTTACTAGTACATGAAACCTCAGGTTAAGTATGTTATATCCTTTTATGTTTTGTCTATGCGGGTCTTTCCGTTGTTGTCACTTTATGTATGGCATGGTTCATTAGGATTACTTATATATGTAGCACGGGACACTTTGCGAATTTTCCTCTTCTGGCACTACCGATCAAAATACCTACCGACGTCTGTGTTTTGGCCACTTCTCAATCTAACTAACTCATTGTACTTTCTGTCTATCTAGCACTTCTTCTCCAAAATTTCCTATATTGGTCACTTGGGTTACCTTTATCCATGTGCACCCTGGTAGTACCATTCTGGTAGGTGCTATGGGTTCAGTAGTGCCAAGTGGTACATCCAGAATTCAAACTTGGCTTTGGCTCCCTAACAGCTGAGCCAGTTTCTGGGTAGGGGCTTCACTTTGCCAGTCATCACTTATATGTTAAGTAAGTTGGGGCACTGTTAAATCTCTGTTCCATTGACATGTTCCAACCTCCGGCTGTTAACTGGAGCATTTTGTCTGTTATCTTGGGTTCATATGACGTAGGTTATGCTTAACCATTAATTCATGCATTACCTAACTGATGTATTTTGCTCCCTTTCTTTGGGATACCCTTCATGGCCAGTGATGTAAAATTTACCTCAATACGTAGAAAACTCAGAGCACATGCGCAGCACTACACTGACAGCGTAGGGCTAGCGTAGGCAGCGTTGGTAGTGCAGCGCTAGCATAGCCCTGCACATGCGCAGTCCGTACCGCGCAGGGCTTGCGTTGGTAGCGTAGTAATAGCGTAGCTGTAGAAAACTGAGAGTGCATATGCAGGGCTCTAACGTAGGCACCTGGAAAACAGCGTAGGCTTAACGTAGTTTAACATTAGTGTAGCGTAGCTAGCTTAGATGGTAACGTAACATAGCATAGCTTAGGTTTTATAGTGAAAGGAGGGAGGTTATGGGTTTTAAAGTAAAGAGACTACAACTCCCAGCATGCCCAGGCATGCTGGAAGTTGTAGTTTTGCATATTTTACAGTGAAGGGACAACAACTCCCAACATGCCCAGACAGCTAAAGGTAGTGTTAGCTAGCGTAGCGTAGCGTAGTGTTAGTGCAGTTTTAGAGTAGTTAGCATGGGGTAGTGTTAGCGCAGTTTTAGCGTAGTTAGTGTAGCGTAGTGTTAGCGCAGTTTTAGCATAGTTAGCATAGCGTAGTGTTAGCGCAGCTTTAGAGCAGTTTTAGCATAGTTAGCGTAGCGTAGTTAGTGTAGTGTAGTGTTATCGCAGTTTTAGCGTAGTTAGCGTAGCATAGTGTTAGCGCAGTTTTAGCGTAGTTAGCGTAGAGCAGTGTTAGCACAGTTTTAGCCTAGTTAGCATAGCATAGTGTTAGCGCAGTTTTAGCATAGTTAGCATAGCGTAGTGTTAGTGCAGTTTTAGCATAGTTAGCGTAGTGTAGTGTTAGAGCAGTTTTAGCATAGTTAGTGTAGCATAGTGTTAATGCAGTTTTAGCGTTGTTAGCGTAGCGTAGTGCTAGTGCAGTTTCAGCATAGTTAGCGCAGGGTAGTGTAGTGTTAGCGCAGTTTTAGCGTAGTTTGTATAGTGTAGAGTTAGAGCAGTTTTAGCGTAGTTTGCGTAGCATAGTGTTAGCGCAGTTTTAGCATAGTTAGTGTAGCATAGTGTTAGCATAGTTTTACACAGGTGTAGTGTAGTTGGCGTAGCATTAGTGTACTTTTACACATGTGTAGTATAGTAAGCGTAGTGTTAGCACAGTTTTACACAGGTGTAGTGTAGTTAGCATAGTGTAGTGTTAATGTAGTATTACACAGGTGTAGCATAGTTAGCGTAGCGCATTGTTAGTGTTGTATTACACAGGTGTAGTGTAGTTAGCAAAGCATAGTGTTAGTGTTGTATTACACAGGTGTAGCGTAGTTAGCATAGTGTAGTGTTAACGCAGTTTTAGCATAGTTAGCGTAGCTTAGTGTTAGCGCAGTTTTAGCATAGTTAGCGTAGCATAGTGTTAGCGTAGTTTTAGTGTAGTTAGCATATGGTAGTGTTAGCGCAGTTTTAGCGTAGTTAGCGTAGTGTGGAGTTAGAGCAGTTTTAGCCTAGTTAGCGTAGCATAGTGTTAGCACAGTTTTAGCGTAGTTAGTGTAGCGTAGTTTTACACAGGTGTAGTGCAGTTAGCGTAGCATTAGTGTACTTTTACACAGGTGTAGTGTAGTTAGCGTAGTGTTAGCACAGTTTTACACAGGTGTAGTGTAGTTAGCATAGTGTAGTGTTAGTGTAATATTACACATGTGTAGCGTAGTTAGCGTAGCGTAGTGTTGTATTACACAGGTGTAGTGTAGTTAGCGAAGCGTAGTGTTAGTGTTGTATTACACAGGTGTAGCGTAGTTAGCATAGCATAGTGTTAGTGTTGTATTACACAGGTGTAGCATAGTCAGCGTAGTGTTAGTGTTGCATTACACAGGTGTAGTGTAGTTAGTGTAGTGTTAGCACAGTTTTACACAGGTGAAGTGTAGCTAATTTAGTTTTACAGGCAGATAAAGCGTAGTTTAGATAATGTAGCTTGAGGTGTAGCTTATCTTAGTCATACAGTGAAGGGGCTACAACTCCCAGCATGCCCAGACAGCCAAAGGCTGTCCAGGCAGGATGGGAGTTTTAGTTTTGCAAAGGTAGCAGAGGCAATTGCAGTCTGCTATGTTAGGCCCCTTTCGCACTACAAAATTAGATCTGTTGGAAGTTCTGTCTGAAAATCGGCTTTAAAATGGCAGTTACAAAATCCTATACGGCCGTTAGAAAATCCCATTATAGTCTATGGGATTTTTATATTATGCTTTTTAACCCGTTATAGCACGTTATTAATAACGGCCGTTATTTTGTGACGGAAGATAGTAACAGGGAAAATAGTGCATGCAAGGCCACTTACCCACCTCTGTTCCTGCTCCCTAACTAGACGTGGAGCAACACAGGAAGATAACGGAGCTGGAACGGGGCTGGAAAGTTAGGATCGTCAGGGGAAGAACCCCCAAAAATGTACTATCAATTTTTTTTGTGTTTTTCTTCTCTTCCCGTTTCAGGTACGAGAATGCGGAGGACTACGTCGGATTTGGTGGACTACGACCATGACCTGCATTTTTTCTTTTGTTTTAATAAAATGATTAATGAAGGCTGTGGGGGAGTGTTTTTTCTAATAAAAATGTTTTAACTAGTGTATGTGTGTGTGTCTTTTTTTTTTTACTATTACTTTACAGGCTTAGTAGCCTTTGGCTGTCTGGGCATGCTGGGAGTTGTAGCCCCTTCACTGTATGACTAAGCTAAGCTACACGCCACGCTACACTCTCTGAACAATGCTTTATCTGACTGTAAAACTAAGTTAGCTACACTACACCGGTGTAAAACTGTGCTAAGAGTACGCTAACTATGCTACACCTGTGTAAAACTATGCTAACTATGCTAAAACTGTGCTCACACTACGCTATGCGTACTGCACTAAAACTGTGCTAACCCTATGCTAACTACGTTAAACCTGTGTCAAACTATGCTAACATTACGCTACGCTGAAACCGCGCTAACACTACACTACGCTAAATACGCTAAAACTGCGCTAACACTACGCTAAAACTGTGCTAACGCTATACTACCTACTCTAAAACTGCGCTAACACTACGCTAAAACTGCGCTAACACTAGGCTAAATACGCTAAAACTGAGCTAACACTAAGCTAACGACTAAGGGTATGTTCACACGAGCGGATCCCCAGTGTATTATACGCTGTGGATCCACCGCTGAAGGAACTCTGTATGGTGCCTTTACATGTGCCTGCTCGGAGCGGCAATACACTGCTACGAGCAGACACACTGAAGAGATATGCAAGTCGCCTCGCACACATTGCAGACACTACCTCTGCTCTATGAGCAAGGCCGAGAGATGCCGCGATGTGCGAGTATACTGCGCATGCGCGCAGTGACTCGCACTTCTCAGTGTGTCTGCTCCTAGCAGTGTATTGCCACTCCGAGCAGGCACAAGTAAAAGCAACATACAATGATCCTTCAGCGGAGGATCCACAGCGTAAAATACGCTGGGGTTCCGCTCGTGTGAATGTACCCTAAAACTGGCTTACACAATGCAAAAAACTGCGCTAACACTACACTACGCTAAAACTGCACTAACACTACACTATGCTAAATATGGTAAAACTGCGCTAAATACACTAAAACTGCACTAACATTACACTATGCTAAATACGCAAAAAATGTGCTAACACTACACTATACTAAATCTGCACTAACACTATGCTAAATGCTCTTACACTACGCTAAAACTGCGCTAACACTATGCTATGCTAACTACGCTAATGCTATGCTAACTGCTCTAAAACTGCGCTGGCGCTGCGCTAAAACTGTGTTAACTACGCTTACTATGCTAAAACTGCGCTAACACTACGCTACGCTAATTACTCTATACCTGTGTAAAACTACAACTCCCATCCTGCCTGGACAGCCTTTAGTTGTCTGGGCATGCTGGGAGTTGTGGTCCCATCACTGTAAAATATGAAAAACTACAACTTCCAGCATGCCTCTTTACTTTAAAACCTATAGCCTACCTCCTTTCACTGTTAAACCTAAGCTACGTTACAACCTAAGCTAGCTACACTACACTAATGTTAAACTACGCTAAGCCTATGCTGGTTTCCAGCTGCCTACACTAGAGCCCTGTGCATGTGCTCTCAGTTTTCTACAGCTACACTATCACTACGCTACTAACGCAAGCCCTGCGCGGTATGGACAACGGCCACACTAACGATACGCTACTAATGCTGCCTATATTAGCCCTATGCTGTCAGCGTAGTGCTGTGCATGCACTCTAAGTATTCTACGGATCGAGGTAAACTTTACATCACCGGCCAGGCACACCCCAGGCCTCATTATTCATGCAAGTGGTACTCTACTCACGGTACATGTAACCCAACCACAAGTATTGGTTAACTTAATTAAGTTAACCTGATTTGTGTGAGGAGTCTGGTCTTTATATAACAACCTGATCCACACAGGTGCTGTCGGCAGCATGCAAGACGTCCCCACCCTCCCTTCCCTTTTTTTTTTCTCTCTTTCTTTTCCCTACAGTCACTCTCAGGGTGTCTCTCTTTCTTTAGGATACCCTTCATGGCCAGCCAGGCACTCCCCAGGCCTAATTATTCATGCAAGTGGTACACTCTACTCATGGTAACCCGACAACAAATGGATCCATTGGTGACCTGTTGAGACCTCCATGGTATTGAAGGCAAGAACAGCAATGCATGTTGCACTATTCCTGCCATCAAACGTATGTAAAATGCTGACAGTACTCCACCAGGAAGCTGAACAGGAGTATGAACGGAGCCTAATTCCCCATTAAATCCCTTTAGGTCATTACAAGAGCCACTTAAGTGGCTCATATAGTGCATGGCTGTAAACAGCATCGTCGCGGCACTCCTGTCACTAATGATGGGAATGGCATTCTAAGAGAGGGGCCAGTGGGGTCATTATACAGCAGTGCATAGCACACAGCTATATACTATACAGGAGAGGGACTCCCATCACTCTAATGGATAAGAGATAAGAAGTAAAATGCTGGACTACCCCTTTAAGGCGGGATGCTCGGCATCCCTCTTTAACTCTTCTGGGGCACTATCTAGAGATGTCTATATATTGCTGGATAGTGTTTTCCAATGGTGGTCTGAGCCTTCCATGCCGGCCCAGCAATGAAGGGGTTATAGATGGCTAAATACTGTATACCCCAGAAGGGGTTAACTAATTAGTTACCCCCGAGCCATTTATCATGCTTGCACCTGGCAAGTGTATTTGAACCAAATGCAGCGCAAATCTGTGATCCAAAAGTCGGGGCGTAAGCTCGAGTCGGCATGTATCAAGAGGCACAGAGGATACAGGCCTGCTGGTAAAAATCATGGTCTGAGACCTTGGTACAAGACACGAAAAGTTAGAGACCATGGTAAATGACATTTATTTTTCTTTATCAATGCAACAGAAAAATACTCTACATGTCCATATATGCAATCGGAGGCATTAAGAAGTATAGCAGAATTTCCATACACTGCTATCAAAACCCTTTAATGGCTCTGAACACAACTGAGCCATAACATCACAATGTGTATGAGCCCTAACTTCTGTTCTACATCGTGATAACAACGACAGAGTCACAGTGCTAGACACAGCACATAGACAAGAGTCGTGTTCTTGTGCTGTGGAAAAAAGAATCCCATTGAAGAGAACAGTTAGATTTTGTCATTTGCCATGTGACAACATGAAAAAAGGATCTCCCATTACTGCAGAAGTATGACATAGCCCTACGTATACTTATGCTATGGTAGTTTGTAATGACAGATATTACATTAGTCATTTATATTATATATCTGGCCACGTAGATTCATGATTATTCAGTATTTGGCTTCTTCATTTTACACAGAGATGATGCACATTATGCGCACTGCAGGAATGAACTACACCACAATGCTAAATGTGCTGAATGGGACTTTTAATAAGGGTGAATTTCTGGCATTAATTCGATAACACTAAATATCTGGGCTTTTCTTAAACTCTAGCACCCTGCAACTGTGTTGCAAGATATTAATAATTTACATAAGCACAAATAGTACTGAGTGTTCCTAGCACTGCTGCTTTAAGCGCAGCGGGTAAAGGATTATGGCAAGACTCACTCTAAACGATGCCAAGTTAAATCTATAAGCCGGGGTAAAATGAAGAAAAAAAAAATCAAAGCATCTCAATGAAAAGTTAAGAAAAAAAGAGGTGAGACAATTAAGCTAATTGCTCACAGCTGGGAGCTGGATCTTTCCATGTGACAGATAGCTCAATGTTTGATTCTGCGTCTAAACAACGGGGACATACATCATTAATCCTATAATATTCCTATTTAATTTTTTATAACACTCATAAAAATAATCATTAACCTCTGTTCTGCTTAAGATCCAATCAGCCATTTTAGTTAAATAAATATCATGGAAAACATTAAATATCACTTTGATAAGCTAGATTTGTTCCTGTGGGGAAGGGCCTCCTAATGGTTTATATTAACATCCGCTATATTCCACAAGTGTCAAACAGTGAGAGGTAATGAGAAAGCAGATAAACTGCGATATATGGCTTTAATCAGATTAACCTATCCCTCTGGCACAGACATTATTGGAAGCCTAGATTGCTGTGTATAATAAGTGGAAACTGGAATTTCCTCTACTGACCACTGTCCTAATAGGATCTTGTCTTCTCTCCTGTCCACTTCTTTTGTCTTGTCCTCTCCTTTCGTCCCCCTATCATTGTTCTTAATATTTTTGAGGCATATGTTTAAAATGTGAGGCTGAACCTTCAACTTATGAAACTGTATATCTGACATTGTAAAATAATGTATTCTGTGCCGTATGTTCCTCTGTGGGATCTCCTGGCATTTAAACAATCAGTTGACCACACTTTTCAATACAAGTAAAAAATGGTAAACAGATGCAGCATGCCAGTTTACCTCTGCATCTTGCCAATGCACGGAATGATGGGGACTTCACCATGAAAGAGCAACCAGAAAGCAAGTATCCAGCACGGCAAAACTCTTCTGAACAAAAGCTTTATTGTATACATCCACGATACACAGGACAGGTAGAAGGTGACACATTTCAGTCCGGTCACTGGGCCTTACTTATACCGTATACATCCACAATACACAGGACAGGTAGAGGGTGCCTAACTCATCTGAGTATGTAGGAGTAAGGCCTGGTAACCAGGCCAAAACGCGTTACCTTCTACCTGTCCTGTGTTTTGTGGATGTGTACAAAAAAGCTTTTCATTCAGAAGAGTTTTGCCATGCTGGATACTTGCTTTCTAATTTAAAAAAATGGTGCATCATAAAACTTAAAGGGGTACTTCAGTGGAAAACTTTTTTTTTTTTATCAACTGGTGCCAATCAGGAGAAAAGAGATGCAGGTTGCCCGTGAGGCAGCAGCTGAGCCAGTAAGGTGGTAGCATGGTTGGCAGTCAGCATGGTGGCAGAAGGGGAAATTCTGGAGCCAAATATGCCTGGGGGAGACCACCTGCTTCGCGGCAGCCTACCTTCCCGGGAGGTAGTGGAAAAGGGGTTCCTGGAGACGGCGGCAGTAGCAGTCAATAAGTGGGGACTGTTGGTCGAAAAATCAGCTACTCGGCGGTGTGGCCGTTTTTCATTAAGCATCCGGAGGAGATTCACATAGCCAAATGCAAGATTTGTCAGCAGAAGGTGAAACGTGGCCAGGGTCCCAATGTTGGCACCACAGCACTAAAGGGGCCTGGGAAAACCGTGGCTCCAATGTAGTGGTTCAGTCTGCTGTATCGCTCAGTGGCACACTGCTCCCTCTTTCAGCCAGCCAAGGCTCTCCAACCTCAGATGAAGGGAGCTGTGTGTCATACCCTCCTTCAGTCGTTCCAGATGCTCCTGCTCCTCCTACTTTTACTCAGCCATTCCACCAACAATTAATCGGTGTAGCCATGTCCAAGAGACAACAGTATACACCCACTCATCCAATGGCGTAGAAGCTGAATGTGCTCCTGTCCAAGTTGCTGGTGCTGCAGTCCCTCCCTTTTCAAGCCACCTCCAGGCTGTGCCATTCAACCACTATATGGTCTCCTCATGCTTCAGCCAACTTCAGGCTGTGCCATTCAGCCACTATATGTTCTCCTCATGCTTCAGCCACCTCCAGGCTCTGTCATTCAGCCACTATATGGTCTCTTGATGCTGTAACAAACTCCAGGCTGTGCCATTCAGCCACTATATGGTCTCCTCATGCTTCAGCCCCCTTCAGGCTGTGCCATTCTTACACTATATGGTCTCCTCATGCTTAAGCCAAATCCAGGCTGTGTCATTTAGCCACTATATGGTCTCCTCATGCTTCAGCCACTTCCAGGCTGTGTTATTCAGCCAATATATGGTTTACTGATGCTGCTAGGCATGGGCCTAAAAAAATATGGAAGCACTAGCTCCCATGAATCTTCAATTTAAATTTCAAAATTCATCTTTTAATCTTAGGGATTGTGAAGCCCTAGTGTCTACTCATGGTGCTGCCAGCTCCAGGCTGTGTCATTCAACAACTATATCGCCTCCTCATACTGATGCCATCTCCAGGCTTTGTCATTGTGCTGCCATGTGGCATGTGATTCCTTGTTAGATTTGGTCCTTTGTACCAACACGCCGGGGGCCCGGGACACTAAAACTTGGGAGTTAAAATTTCAAATTCACAAACCTCAATTTCTATTTAAAAATCTTAAATTTCAATGGTCTCCTCATGCTTCTGCAAACTCCAGGTTGTGCCATTCAGCCACTATATGGTCTCTTCATGATTCCGCCACCTCCAGGCCTCTGTCATTCAGCCAAGATATGGTTTTCTGATGCTGCTGGGCCTGGGCCTAAAAAAATTTATGGTAGCACTAGCTACCATAAATCTTCAATTTAAATATCAAAATTCATCTTTTAAACTTAGGGATTGTGAAGCCCTAGTGTCTACTCATGCTGCTGCCAGCTCCACTCGGTGTCATTCAGCAACTATATGGTCTCCTCATGCTGCCAACACCTCCGCGCTGTGTCATTTAGCCACTATATGGTCTCTTCATGTTGCCAACACCTCTACGCTGTGTCGTTCAGCCCCTATACGGTCTCCTCATGCTGCCAACACCTCCAGGCTGTGCCATTCATCCAATATATGGTTTACAGATGCTTTAGCCACCTCCAGGCTGTGCCATTCATCCTATCTATGGTTTACTGATGCTTCAGGCAGCTCCAGTCTGTGTCATTCAGCAACTACAAAAATACATTTTTAAAATAATAATGTGCTCTACTATAGTCTATGGAAAAGTGTCCATCCAGTGCACATTGATGTTGGAATTACGGTAGTTTTTAAAACAATGTGGGCACTGATGTCCGACTTTAATAATCTTTAATAAAACATATTTTTACATTTTAAAAAGTCATCTTTTTATACCTATTTACTGAATTTTTTTTCCACTTTACAATATGTAAACTTAGCCTAAGACTCAATGTTCCCTTAGTCTCATGCTGCCACTGCATCTGCAATAATAGCTTCATACAATATGTGTTGCCTGCGGTAATGAAATGATTTTTAAATTATTGTGTCATAAAAGAGATGCTTTTTTAATACATTGTTTGACAGTGGGAAAGATGCACGCTTTAATAATCTCTGCCCTCACCACTTGTACATGTCTGCATATTTATTCACATAATTTAATTGTCCCAGGATTCATTTTGTTGGGTACCACATTGTTTAGAAATATCTCTTCCTCAGGCCTTGAACTGGGCTCTCTATCCGCTGTGTCTTCAATTAGCAAAGCAGAGACTATGGGAACCTTTGCTGCGTAAACCTGTATGTCATCATGTTAGGTGACAAATACGGAATGGACCTCGCAGACATTAGATTGTTGCCAAATACGTTCTGCACATCTGTTGTTATTGTGCACTATGCTGCTTCAATGCAAGCGCAGGGCAGGGAGGAGAAGTATTCATTAATCTGTGTTAACTCTTTAGATTATAGAAATACTATCAGGTCTATTATATTACTAAACAACAGGATTAAATTCTATCGATATTTAATCACTAATGAGGGTCATATTGGGAGTCATAGTAAAGTGGAAGTCATCTTCTCTGTAAAGTTATTCCATCATATTTCCCATCATGAATATGAATATAACCTTGTGCATCAACCCATTGACAAGAAATTACAAAACTGTATTACTGTAAGTCTGTATTCTCTGCCTTAATGTACACATATAGAAAGCTGTCAAAAAAGCAAATGGGTATACAGTGGTCCCTCAACATACGATGGTAATCCGTTCCAAATTGAACCATCGTATGTTGAGGGATTCGTGCAATGTAGAGTATAGGACAGTGGTCTACAACCTGCGGACCTCCAGATGTTGCAAAACTACAACACCCAGCATGCCCGGACAGCCGTTGGCTGTCCGGGCATGCTAGAAGTTGTAGTTTTGCAACATCTGAAGGTCTGCAGGTTGAAGACCACTGTTATTGGAGGTTATACTCACGTGTCCCTGCCGCTCAGACCATCACCGCTCGTCACTGCTGCCCTGGATGTCGCCCTCCATCGCTGTCGACGCGTCCCCGGGCATCTGCTTCCCCGGCATCCTCGCTCTCCGTCGCCGCCATCACGTCGCTACGCACGCTGCTCTCCTATTGGATGATGGGACGACGTGTGCAGCGACGTGATGACGACGATGGAGAGCGCCAACGATGCAGGGGAACCCGAAGAGGACGCACGGGGCACCATAAACGGCTATCCGGTGGCAGCTGAAGCAGTCTGCGCTGCCGGATAGCCATTTATGCGATGGCCCCGACATACAAAAGCATCGTATGTTGATGCTGCCTTCAACATGCCATGGCCTCTGAGAGGCCATCGTATGTTGAAATGATTGTATGTCGGGGCCATCGTAGGTCGGGGGGTCACTGTATATGCATATTAAACATCCGAAATACAGCCATATTATAGAAAAAATACCATCTGAAGTCCTTTGTTCTTTATCAGTAATGCATTTATACTTTGTTATACTGAGGAGTTGGTTTATAGATAAAAAATTCAATTACACGGATGCAAAATATATATAAATAGGGATTAAATACAGATACATCCATATTACAATCCCTTTCCACAGACTTCAATGAGCATATTCCATCCACAAATTGGTAAAAAATAGTAGTACATGTTGCGTTGTTTACAGCCATGTGAATACCCCCATAGATTAAATGGGTGCTGTCACTTCCAAAAACTATTGACATGTCATAGAGTCTACCAATCACTAGAACGAGCTTGGAGAAGTGCGCACTAAGCATGTTCTCTTCCAGCTCTGTCTGCGCGACTCCTATAGTAAGTCTACGGGCCTGCTCCTGTCGCACATATCAGCTGCACTTTTCAAGGCTCGTTCTAGCGATCTGCGAGAGTCTGAACACCCAGACCCCCAAAATCAAAACTTCGGACTTGTCTCTAGAACATGTCAAATGTTTTTAGAATGAACGAGTATACTTAAAGATTAGCATTGCGATCTGGAAATAATTGATGTAATACAGATGCAATGGCCTGAATCATGTATCATAATACAGTTTTTTTTAAGGATTGTAGGTGACAACATAAATTTGTCCTAAATTATAAAAAAAAAATATATCTACAGCACAGAAGCAGACCATGGCTGCTTTTAGTGTAAGTAGTTCATGGCAATAAAATGATTTCCTTGGTTCCAGTCGCACAGTCATAATTATTATCATCATAATGATTAATATTATTATTTGACAACAGTTACTGCATATAAAGTTTAATACAATCAAAAAAGGTGTACATTTTGAAAAATGTTTGTTTTGCCTCTCACAGGCTGACAGATTTACAAGAGAATTTGGCATAAATCATAGATTATATCTATGCTACTGTATGTATGACATAGATTTCAGTGTACAGTGCATACAGAAATCTGCCAAATATATTAAAAGGTATTGAAGGAGATTTATCAAGCTCCGTAGTCGATTTTTCTAAAAATCTTGGGTACTCACGCACGTGCAACTTTTCTATATATGCTGCGACTTTTTGATTTTTGCTTATTCCAAAGCCCATTTCTGAAATCTGTTCACGCAGTAATTATTATTTTTTTTTTACTTTGCAGTGGTCATGTATTTATCAAATGCGATAGTCACTATTTATGAAGAAAAAATTTTGCATCTCCATTCAAAAGTCACATATGTATTCCAGGTCCAACCTGGCTTACAGAAAGTGCCTACATCTGCAGAAAAGGACATAAACACCCACTTGTTCTTGTTCTGCATCATGAAACAAAGCTACTACATTAAAGGGGTATTCCAGGCAAAACTTTTTTTTATATATATCAACTGGCTCCGGAAAGTTAAACAGATTTGTAAATTACTTCTATAAAAAAAATCTTAATCCTTCCAATAGTTATTAGCTTCTGAAGTTTTCTGTCTAACTGCTCAATGATGATGTCACGTCCCGGGAGCTGTGCATGATGGGAGAATATCCCCATAGGAACTGCACAGCCATCAGAGAGCAGTTACACAGAAAACAACAACTTCAGAAGCTAATAACTATTGGAAGAATTAAGATTTTTTAATAGAAGTCATTTACAAATATGTATAACTTTCCGGAGCCAGTTGATATATATAAAAAAAAGTTTTGGCCTGGAATACCCCTTTAATGTTAATGTTAATTATAGAAAAAAATTATTATATAACTAATAACTCTATTAATTTTAAGGTTGAAAATACACACTGCATACCTTGTTAATTTTAGGACACGTACATGCTGGCGTACCAACTAAATTAATAATGTGTTAAAATAGAATAAGCCGCAAAATAATTGTGCAAGAATTTTTACAGACTACGTAAACAACCCATATGTGGCACAAAATGTTTTCCTTAAAAAAGAAACATCCATAGTAATATGGCTTCATGCACATTTTGGGGTGGGTAACGTACCGAGCCATTTTTTCCTTTTTTGGCTTCACTAATGTTTAGGTGCCTGTTGGTGCTGCACTGTCTTCCTTCCTGATGTAAACTCCGGCCTCCGCCCACCATAGTATGTTTTTAATATTTTTTAATTTATGAGGAAGGTGGATAGGTTGTTGCGGGATAGTTGGAGTGCAGCTATTTAGTGCCAGGCCGGCCAGTCAGGGTGTCACCCGTTGCAGTACGCTCCCCCCTACCTGTCACTCTCTAGGAACGCTACTGGTAATAAAGGGTAGATAAAGAACTTCGACTATTAGCATAAGGGAAAACTATTCTTTAAAAAATGCTTTTGTAAGGGGGTTTCCCGGGTTTTGCTTACGTGTGATTTATTTATCAAGGTCATGTGACTATATGATAAATATATTTTTATTCCTTTTGGTATAATTCTATTACTATTATATATATAATCTTTTTCTTTGTGTAATATATATTCGCTAGTCTTTAGTATTCACACACATATCTTGCTGTCTGTTCCACTGACCCAACAATTGGTTGCTATGGACAACACAGCATTTATAAAGGATTTGCTTAAAGTTTTTATGTGTAAAGGGTTAAACCATGGAATCAGCCCTCACTCAGTTCACCTGGGTGATGGCCGGCCTCACGTTTCCCCACAGGTATATATGTGTGTTATCTATTCACTTTTAATATGTACAACTAAGGGTGTATATGGACTCCTGAAACGAGTCACATTTGTTCCTGTTTTTCTGGCTTTTAACGACAAAGAAGAGTTCTTTGGCACCATTCCTTCGTTGGACAATCTCTTGTGTTTTGCTACTTTGCATTGTGCGCCTGCCATAGCACAGTCCAAGCGAGGGACGACTGCACGGTGAGCTGGACATTGTCTACTATTCCTGCCTGTTTGATAAATAGGTTGCATATAAGCATAAGTAAGTTTTAAAAAAATTGTCATATAAAAGCCATACGTTTGAAAAGAATAATAAATCTCCTTCATTGAGTTTATTAAATTCAATACTTATCCATATGCAGTTAGCTTCCTCGGGGGTGGCTGCAGGTAGTCAGAATCTTACCACTTCGTACTATTTGTTGCAGGGCCCCTAAGTTTTGAATAATGTTGAGTGACCTGGGAAATGACACTGATGCCATTCCCTCTTGTTTTCCCAATATATTGATCTGCATTTACATCCAATTCCATCTGTGATCCATGCTCCAGTTTTGGAGTAAATCCATCTGTAAACTCAATATACAAAATTGGAAGAAGAACAGAGGGAGCACTCACGATTTGGGAGGAATGCAGGTGATATCTTTTATTCTTAGACGGTGAGGTGCATACACTTCATAAAGCGGGACGCCAAGAGCCCACAGACAAACAGGTTAACAGCTGCTTTCGCACTGATCAAGTAGTGCTTTGTAAGACTGGAGTGCTCCCTCTGTTCTTCTTCCAGTTTTGGGACATGAATTGTACTTTTACTCTTAAGAGGTTGTAGCACTGGAAGATAGCTTTAATGGTGGAACCGCTATTGTGAACCTGCCGCTGTTGCAAAAGTATGTATTGGGGAAATCAGTGTTTTTATACGGCAGTTGCCGACCTCTGTCTCTTCGTGCATCGTGTGTAAACTCAATGTAGTTTACAGTTCTCCGGTGGAAAACAATTATTTTCAAATCAACTGGTCCCAGAAAGTTAAACAGATTTGTAATTTACATTTATTTTTTTTAAACTTAATACTTCCAGCACTTTTCAGCTGCTGTATGATCAGGAAGGAAGTTGAGTTGTTCTTTCAAGTCGGACCACAGTGCTCTCTGCTGACACCTCTGTCCATGTCAGGAACTGTCCAGAGTACGAACAAATCCCCATAGCAAACCTCTCCTGCTCTGGACAGTTCCTGACAAGGACAGAGGTGTCAGCAGAGAGCACTGTGGTCAGACTGAAAAGAACAACTCAACTTCCTCTGGAGCATACAGCAGCTGATGTACTGAAGGTATTGGGAGGATTAATATGTTTTAATAGTAATAGCAGTAGTAATAGTAATTTACAAATCTGTTTAACTTTCTGGGACCAGTTGATATGAAACTGGAGTAGCCCTTTAAATATTCAATACAAACCTAATATGGACCTAGATAAACATGGATAAAAAAATGTTACATTTTTATATTAGTGCTTATATTTCAGTAATAAGTCTACACTAAAATCACAATCTATATGAGGCCTAATAATGTCCATTTCTCCAAACAATGGATGTTCATAGATGCACAGAATATAGGCAATATATTTAGAAAATGATGTAAATCTAGCTTTAACCAAGAGAATAGACATTACATAGGCATCCAGAATGCATCATATCCTTCTAAATGCTACTTGTAATAATATAATGATACTAATAAATAGTTACTATAATATAAGTAAATAAATAAAATAAGAAAAGGCTCTTTAACCCATTTAATGCTTGCAAAAATGCCTGAAAAATCTTGGCACCTGGCACTACCAAGGGATCTAATTCTTTAAATGCAGAATTCTTCATGTGTCGGAAACAATGCCACATGTCACTTCCTATTGTCTTGTTAGGGACGAAGATAAATGAGCCTCTGTCGTAATTTAGATCAACTGCTCCTCTGCTAACTTCTATTATTTGCTTATTTATGGAGTGGTATCTAATTAAAAGCACAGTCAGGTGCGTGCGCTGCATACAAAGTGATTTTGGAAGCGGTCTGGGCAAATCAATACTCATTTTTGAAGGTGCATTTAAAGCACATTTACAACAGAGGTATGCAAAGTACACAGTATACACATTAGGACTATCGAGTGCAAACAATAAGAAAGATGGATTATTCTGTCTTCGGAAGGGAAAGACTGCTTCTTCCATGCATATTTAACTGCTTCCATGCTGGCACATGGTGCATTTTCCCAAGTATTTTCAGTTGCATCACGTCTTCCTCACCGTATTGTTAATAAAAGAAAAAAAAAACTTGTCACAATTATTTATCAATGAATTTGGCCTTTCTCTAGGTTCTCATACAAGTCAAGAATTCCTTTTCTTTGGACGGTACTGTATAATCTATTAGAATGTCATTGGCGCAGTTTAATTAGCCATTGATTTTACCATGAAGGGTTCATAAATTAAAGAATCTTGTCACCGAGTGGATAACAAAATTATCACCGTGTATAGAAAAGTTATTTGTAGCATTGATAGTGGAACAATGGAAGCATTAATTGATTTATTGTTACAATCACTTGGTCAATCATACCTGGGATGATCACAGTTCATAGTTGGGGTCTTTACTATAATGTATATTGGTTCATTACTTTAATGAGGAAAGCTAAAGCTACAAAATGATGGAGAAAATAAGGAACTGATGCATGAGGGAGATGGGAGCGTTAGAATCACTTGCAGATGATGCAGTCATTCCCAGGCCCAGGTGCCTGAGGGTCCTGTAGGCCCACTGGCACTATTCCAAATAACAAATGGGGGCACAGGAGCTTAAAATTCTTTTTTTTACATTTGTAATCCTACTGCAATGGCCAAGCGGGATTGTGAAAACTGTGACTGCAGTAGTCACTAAGGAACCATTGATTTGCAGTCAATGAGCCAACGTTGTACAGCATTACAGTAGATACTCCAGGAGGAAGTGCTGTTAAATGAAAGGTTCAAAGTAAAAGTATCAAAGCAAAGACAATATTGCCAAGAATAGAAGTACATCATTGACAGATTGGACAATAAGTATGTGTGTCATCAGGCAATGAGTTTCTAATGGATGAGTTTAGATATATATAGAGGGAGTGCTTGCCTTGGTCAGCCATTTTTTTTTTTTTGCAAAACGATCGTTGGAGCTTGGTAGGTATGGTCTGGCACCCTGTATGGTTCATTCTATTTATTTATGCTCAGGTTTTTGTTCTACCTTAACTTTATGCACTTTATCCCCTTAAGGACGCAGCTCATTTTCACCTTAACCCCTTAACGACGAAGGACGTATATTTACGTCCTCCGCCGGCTCCCGCGATATGCCTGACCCCGCGTCATATCGGGTTGGTCCCGGCGGCTATCAACGGACTGGACCCGCGGCTAATACAGGACATCACCAATCGTGGTGATGCCCTGTATTAATCCTTCAGACGGGGCCATCAAAGCTGACCGCCGCGTCTGAAGTGAAAGTGAAACTATCCCGGCTGCTCAGTCGGGCTGTTTGGGACAGCCGCTGTGAAATCACGGCGTCCCGAACAGCTTACAGGACACTGGGACGGCCTTTACCTGCCTCCTCAGTGTCCGATCGGCGAATGACTGCTCCGTGCCTGAGATCCAGGCAGGAGCAGTCAAGCACCGAAAACACTGATCACAGGTGTGTTAATACACGCCAGTGATCTGTGTAAAAGATCAGTGTGTGCAGTGTTATAGGCACCTATGGGAGCTATAAAACTGCAAAAAAAAAGTTTTAAAAAAAGTGTTAATAAAGGTCATTTAACCCCTTCCCTAATAAAAGTTTGAATCACCCCCCTTTTCCCATAAAAAAATAAATAAAACTAAATAAAAATAAACATATGTGGTATCGCCACGTGCATAAATGTCCGAACTATAAAAATATATCTGCGTTGATAGAGATACACCGGCACCAGTGTCAGGCTAAGGGTTAATGCCACTATATGGGAGGTGTGTTCGTACCCGTCTTGCTACGTGAGTTTCAGTGGTGCAATGCGTTTTATGCAGTATTCCAACAAACAGTAGAAGAGAGAAGTAACGCAGCACTCACCACAAGCTCTTTATTCACCGTCTTCTTTATTCGGTTAAAAGCATGCAGACAGGTACAGCAGGTGAGAGGAGACCTGGCGTGCGGGGGGATGTGGGTGGCGACGGACCGTTGCGTGCTCTCGGCACTTCTTTAACTAAACCGCATGGTCAATGGCATACACGTAAAAAAAATTCCAAAGTCCAAAAAAGCATATTTTTGGTCACTTTTTATACCATTAAAAAATGAATAAAAAGTGATTAAAAAGTCTGATCAAAACAAAAATGGTACCGATAAAAACTTCAGATCACGATGCAAAAATTGAGCCCTCATACTGCCCTGTATGTGGAAAAATAAAAAAGTTATAGGGGTCAGAATAGGACATTTTTAAACGTATGCATTTTCCTGCATGTAGTTATGATTTTTTCCAGAAGTACGACAAAATCAAACCTATATAAGTAGGGTACCATTTTAACCGGATGGACATACAGAATAATGATAAGGTGTCATTTTTACCGAAATATGCACTGCATAGAAACGGAAGCCCCCAAAAGTTACAAAATGGCGTTTTTTTCTTCGATTTTGTCGCACAATGATTTTTTTTCCGTCTCGCCGCGAATTTTTGGGTAAAATGACTAATGTCACTGCAAAATAGAATTGGTGACGCAAAAAATAAGCCATAATATGGATTTTTAGGTGGAAAATGTAAAGGGTCATGATTTTTAAAAGGTAAGGAGGAAAAAACGAGTGCAAAAACTGAAAAACCCTGCGTCCTTAAGGGTTTAAGGACACAGCCCTTTTTTGCTAATCTGATCACTGTCACTTTAAGCATTAATAACTCTGGGATGCTTTTACTTTTCATTCTGATTCTGAGATTGTTTTTTTCGGGACATATTCTACTTTACTTTTTGTCGATACATCATTTATTGGTGAAAAATTTTAAAATTTTGCATTTTTATTTACTTTGAAACTCTTTGCTTATAAGGAAGATGGAAATCCCAAATAAATTATATATTTATTCACATATACAATATGTCTACTTTATGTTGGCATCATAAAGTTGACATGTTTTTACTTTTGGAAGACATCAGAGGGCTTCAATTTTTCACAACATTTTCAAAATCCGAATTTTTCAGGGACCAGTTCAGTTTTGAAGTGGATTTGAGGGGCCTTCATATTGGAAATACCCCATAAATTACCCCATTATAAAAACTGCACCCCTCAAAATATTCAAAATGATATTTAGTAAGTCTGTTAACCCTTTAGATGTTTCACAGGAATAGCAGCAAAGTGAAGGAGAAAATTCAAAATTTTCACTTTTAACACTCGCATGTTCTTGTAGACCCAGTTTGTGAATTTTTACAAGGGGTAAAAGGAGAGAAATCACCCTAAAATTTGTAACCCAATTTCTCTTGAGTAAGGAAATACCTCACATGTGTATGTCAGGTGCTCTATGGGTGCACTTGAGGGCTCAGAAGGGAAGGAGCGACAATGGGATTTTGGAGAGTGAGTTTTTCTGAAATGGGTTTTGGTGTATCATTGACAGATTGCAGAACCTTTCAGTAACTTATTGAACATGTGTTTCAGAGGAAAGTGATACAAATTACTAACTCATTCTTCCCCAACTTTTTCCAACTCCTTCTTGGTTACAGAAGTCCAAGTGTGCCCAGTAAAGGCAGGCTAGATAATTTATCTGAGAGACACCATTGGCAAAGTTACAGTACATATCCATTTTTTTTTCTATAGGAGGCATGAAGACAACCCTTAAAGGGGTACTCCGGTGCTTAGACATCTTATCCCCTATCCAAAGGATAGGGGATAAGATGCCTGATCGCGGGGTCCCACTGCTGGGGACCCCCGTGATCTTGCACGCCGCACCCCGTTTATAATCAGTCCCCAGAGCGTGTTCGCTCCGTGTCTGATTACCGGCGACCACAGGGCTAGCGGCGTGTGACGTCAAGCTCCACCCCCCTCAATGCAAGCTTATGGGAGGGGCCGTGACAGCTATCACGCCCCCTCCCATAGGCTTGCATTGAGGGGCGGAGCGTGACATCACACGGGGGCGGAGGCGTGATGTCACACGCCGCCGGCCCTGTGGTCGCCGGTAATCAGACCCGGAGCGAACACGCTCTATGGACTGATTATAAACGGGGTGCGGCGTGCAAGATTACGCGGTTCCCCAGCAGCGGGACCCTCGCGATCAGGCATCTTATCCCCTATTCTTTGGATAGGGGATAAGATGTCTAAGCGCCGGAGTACCCCTTTAACAGTGCCATAGTGTCTAGTGCAGGCATAAACAACCTTCGGCACTGCAGATGTTTTGGACTACATCTCCCTTGATGCTCTTACAGCCAAAATGCTGACAAAGCATCATGGGAGATGCCGAAGGTTGCCCATGCCTGATCTAGATTATGTATATACATATTCTCATATCAATGTAATTGTTTACTGTAAATTATTATTACACTAGTAATAGGCTGGAAAGGGACTTAAAACTGGCACACAAACCACACCAGCACATATACAATACTGACCATTATATTTGGGAACATTAGTGGTGCACAAAGTGCACTGCAGAAATATTCGCTACAGTTGGTAAAATCCCTTGTCATCCCCATAATGGGAACAGAAAAATACCCTTTGGTCAAATCAAGTTTTTATGTTAAACATATTTTTCAGGGATTTTTTTTCTAATTGTCCATTTGTCCATCTATAAAATAAATAAAACTCATATATTGCAGTTTTCATTTTGGCCACTCTGCTTTATATTAAACAGACACTTCCAGTTCTGTAATGCTCACTTTTCAGCAGAGTATCCTGAAAGGTCACCTCAGTATACATTAATAAAGTGGGATAAGGCCATTCATAAGTGATCGCCCCCTTTCCTGCACTATGCAGGTCACAGAGCATGCTTTGCTTAGAAAACTCTTCCATAAAAGTAAATAGAGTCAGCTTTAGTCTATGTTGTCTATGTGCATGGGGTTTGCTGTAAAGCATATCTCTAAATAATGTTAAAGCAACTCAGGCATGATGGTTGCCCCCATAATAATATACTAAAAACACAATAAAAAATTCCAGTGGTCTGGGTCTCTATGCCCTAGCCCCTCACTTGCTCTGTTTCTAACCCCCCCCCCCCCCCCCCGTCTTATTCACTTTCCTTTCCTGACATCTACTTACCTTTGCGCTGAGTTGATTTTTTGATAACCACATATGTATGGTTTTATTGTTGTTTTAGTATATTGTTTATATTGCTTTCCATTATATTCATTCCTGTCTTCTTTATTTTGGCCTATATTTTGGCCTACCAGGCCGTTGTTTGTTGTATTATCCACTCACCTTTGTTATTGTATTTACTTGCTTTGCTTAATTAAACCTTTCTTGAATTTGAAAAAAATTCCAGTCATAAAACTGAATTTCCGAATCTGGCTCTATTGAGTAAAAAGAAAAAACTAGGTGACACATTCCATTTAAACCATACAACACAAGAAGGGAAATTAAAGGAGTTCTGCAGCCAAAGACAACTTATCCCCTAGCCACAGGATAGGGGATAAGTGTCTGATCGCAGGGGGCCCGACCACTGGGGCCACCACAATCTCCCATACGGGGACCCAGAACTGCCGTGGCTCTCCCCACAGCATGACCCAGTGGCCGACACACCCCCTCCATGTATCTCTATGGGAGAGAAGCATAGAAAAAGGGATGACCGCAGCACTCCGATTAGTGAAAAAGAAAAAGTGTCTTTATTCCATGAACAAAACTTGGTGCGACGTTTCGGTGTCCTCACAACACCATTCTCAAGCTCTTGTGAGGAAACCGAAACGTTGCACCAAGTTTTGTTCATGGAATAAAGACACTTTTTCTTTTTCACTAATCGGAGTGCTGCGGTCATCCCTTTTTCTATGCTGTGAATTGGATCCAGAACCAGGGTCCCAGAGACCAACGCGCACCCCTACTGGTTTACTCTATTGAAGTGCTGCTCTATCCTTTTTTGTCTATCTATGGGAGTGAAGGAGATGCAGCGCTCGTGAATCCCCACCTCTCCCATAGAGTTAAATGGAGGTGATGTGTCTGTCAACCTCTTAGTGAGGTAGACGACACAAGCATTAGCCATGCAGAGCCTCAGCAGTTTCAGGTCCCTGTACAGTAGATCGTGGGGGTTCCCAGTGGTTGGTCCCCCGCGATCAGACACTTATCACCTATTCTGTGGATAGGGGATAAGTTGTCTTTGGCTGCAGTATTGCTTTAAAGAGAAACATGGAAAGTTGTTAAAGGACAAACATAGTCTTTCTTTTTCAGTTAGGGACAATAAAAGTGCCATACAGTGATCCAGTACCAGAGAGGCAGCAATCTGTGCTGGAGATTTGCCGTCATTACTCTGCCACTGTTCAGACATCGAGCAGTGAGTGGCACCTGCTGCCATTATTGCTGATATTGTAGAGTGGTGTTTGACTTCTTTTTTTATATTTTGCATTTTAATATATAGAGCTTAATTGCTCGCTATTGGCTATTCTTATTTACCGATGACCAGTTGGTTTACATACTGGACATTAGATCACAGGTCCATAATCTTAATAATGGTTATATGAATACACATTTTAGAGCCATATTTTAATCAGGGTTGATATTGTAATATATTGTAAGTCTTCACCTCAAGGGCCCTATGGCTAGACTATTTTTTATGTATTTTCCATGCTATTGTATGGTTAGTTTTCCTTTTAATTAATTAAATAATCTTTTTTTTTTTCTGATTCAAAAGATTTTTATTAAACAATAAAAGAAGTACAGACAAATCATCCGCCAAAAACATATACAAGTATCAGTAACAACATGTGAAGGGAAAATATAAGGCATGAACATATAAAGTGTCCCAGGGGTCATGCCCCAAGGATAGCTAGGTACATCAGGAATGCAATGTCAGCTATGGCAGAACGGTTCAACCATTAGTAAAAAAAAAAAAAAAAAAAAAAATCGAGCCGCACACCTTAGTGGGCTACAGTACAGGGTAAGTATAAGGCAGAGCCAAAGTAGGTAGAAAACATGAACAACTAACCCAACAGGGTTCGGTTATATATAAACATAAACCACCAAGAGAAGAAGAAGGAAAAGAGAGGACAAACAAAACACAACAAAGAGAAAGGGGGGAAGGGGGAGGAGCAACACATGTGAGGGGGAAGGAAGAGAAAAGCGAAGAAAAAAGAAAAGAGGGAGACACAAGGGGGGAAAAACAAAAGGAAAGCCAGGGAATTAGGGGGGGGGGGACGGGGGGGGTGAGGAAACTGGCAGTCCATGGGGAGAATAGTAATTAATAGTCTAAAAGTATTGCATCTATAGGACAGACCCCTAGGGGGATGAACAGAGAGCTCTATAGTCAGAGGAGTCCATGAGTCCAGACCACGGCATCCAAAGCAACAACAAAAATTGCTCAGACTTTGATGCAGATTCTGCCATACACTCCTCCAACCCATAGACATACAACACTTCCTGTATCCATTCGGAAACAGTCGGAGGCTGATCCGACTTCCATTTCCGTGGCAAAACCCTTCTCGCTGCAGATAGAAGAATGCAAGTCAGTCCCTTCCTCAGAGATTTAATGGAGCCAGGGACCATTGATAACAAGACAGCCTGTGGGGTCCTAGGGACATCGATTCCAGTCACCCTCTTAATGGTTGCTAGGATCCCCGACCAAAACTGGAGGAGACAGGGACAATCCAACCAGATATGAGACATGGTCCCGGAAGAAGCGCCGCACCGCCAGCATACATCTGGCACTGTTGGATAAAAGCGATGCAGCAAGGCAGGCACACTGTACCATCTAGCCAACACTTTAAAGTTGGTCTCTTGTAATTTCACAGAGACCGATGAGCCATTTATGTTGAGACTCCAGAGAGTTCAGTTGAGAGAGAAGGTCTCGCAATTTCTGAGACGCCTCCTGCTAAAGACGGGCGCCATGCTTAATGAGGACGCCTCTGAGCACGCATTTCAGCGCTTCCCAACGACACTGAGGTGACGTGGGATCGCTCGCGTGGTCCAAGATCAAATGAGAAATCGCTGCTCTCAGATCCGCCAAACATAATGAGTCAGAGAGGAGCGATTCGTTAAATCTCCACATAAAGTCCCTCCT